>NC_048583.1:27007916-27607916 GCF_013265735.2 Oncorhynchus mykiss | reverse complement strand
ATGGATTTTTTTTTGTTGCATCATTAACCTGAACCACTGTGTAATTGATTTTATTCATTTATTGGGGGAAATAAATGGAATTACAACCCAGAGGATTACACATTAAAGCAATTCTCTTGCTTCCAACATGGTCCCAGATGGAATACACGTAATTTCCATATTATTTCCACTTCATTTCCATATCGAGAATAGACCTACCACAAAATACACCCAGCAGATTTTGCCATTGTAGGTAAGGCTTCATATAGTTCAATGAATCGATACGCTGTACAGTTGTACTATACACATCATAAAATGTCACGCTGGATCGCTGTGAGTCAGCCACCCATGATCTCCCGTCAACAGAATACGTAACATAAGTGGAATCTGACCAAATTACTCAAGATTTTAGTTCTGGGTTAACCATGATTAACCACCCATTACCCACATTAACAACAGTGACAACTGAGGATGTGAAGGGGCTTTATAAATACATTTGATCGATTGCCCCCCCCCGACCCCCCCCCCCCCCCCCCCATTTTTGTGGTTTATATAACTGGACTCAATCCCATCAGTGTAGGTCATGCTTTATTGATAAATATTCCCGTAATATCACCAATCACCACTTTAGCTCAGACCAAACCCATAGATATTGGTGACCAGTGTCTATCGGTCATCTGTCTAATGTATGTTGCTATGTCCTCTACCTACAGTTAACCAGCTTCTAGGGAAATCAATGAAGAGACACTCCTAAATGCTGGACGCTTATTAGTCAATATAACCAATTAGCAATATCACCAATATCAGTTGGAGCGCAGAGAATTGAGCCGTAGATAATAGCCTATTAGTTTCCAGTCACCACTGTCTATATGTCATCTATTATATGTGGTTAACCAAGTTCTATAAAATCAATAAGGAGACACTATAGGACCCCTAGTGATGAAAATATGAAACGTCTGTAACATGATCGCATAGGCCTACTGTACACAGTAGTTAAAGCATCCTTAACCACCCCCCATGGTAGCTTTCTGTATTATGTGCTGATTGTGCCTGTTAGAAAGATGCCACTGGTTTGCTAGTGTGACGTGGGGCGTTGGCTGTTGTATGATGAGCCTGCCAGCCAACTGCTGTGTTATACTGGGGCATTTCCTCTCTTCCTCTCTCCTCTACGACACTCTCCTCCCATCACACTGCCTGCCCAATGTATTCTTGTTGCTAAGCAACAGCCATTGCCTTAAATAAACTGACTTCCGACTGAAAATAGTGCCAGAGATATCGAATAGTGCCAGAGTATGTTATAGGGTTCAAAACAAGGCAATAACAAATAGTCATTGTATTTTATGCTCTGTAGTGCTTTTTGAATTGCCATTTGTACATATTTTAGTCATGTGTTGTAATGGTGTGTTGTGTTTCATTGAACATTTTCAGGATTTTGTCAGCACAACACGAGACTACATGCCCATGGAATCAGACAGCGAGGCATCATTTAGGGCTGCATACAGACATTCCCTATTCTAGAATTACGCCCTTGCGATTACCTTCTTTCCACGCTTGGTGATTTTTGCCATTTTGTGACAAGGGGGTTGGTGACAGCTAATCCCTTATAGAATGGCAGTAGGAGTGCATGCAGTGCCAATACTCCTTTGGTGGAGGCAGGCTTAACCAGGCACTAGGGCTGTGTCCCAAATGGCACCCCTATTCCCTCTATAGTGTACTACTTTTGACCAGGGTCCATAAGGGAACTGTGTAGGGAATAAGATGCATTTGGGACGCAGGCCAAGATAGGAGGAGGAGGGGAATCACTGCTGGAGAAATAAACAACAATGAAAATGCAAAATCACAATTTTATGAATCTAATGTCAAATTAGAGGATTATGTGAATGATTTGAAATATTGCATATGAATCCAGGTCTCGCCCAAGTCATATTAAACAAAACAAGGTTTTCAGGTCAGTCGATTTCCATGTACTAGATACTGGATTTACTACAAATAATGTGACTAGATAATGTGGCTGCCTTTTTGTTGTTGACTGTGGTCCATCCCCTTTAAAAAGCCACGGCTGTTTTTCATCACCTGCTCCCAGTAGCTCCCACCTCGTGATGCCGATAGCTGGTTGCTAAGCAGGATTTGGTCTACTTCAATGAATTGTTCAAGCTTGTCTCCCTTCTTTCCCCAAACAACACACCCACTAAGACACTCAGTGAGTTAATATGGAGGCCCTGGGTCTGCATTTACAAAAAGAGTCTCAGTCAGAGTAGGAGTGCTGATCTAGGATCAGGTCCCGCGGTCCATATCAACTGATCAGCACTCTGAGATGCTTTATACAAGCCCAGAGCAACCCCAGGGGTGCTGGGTCAGGGTGGATATAGGGCCTTTTCTTAGGGGGAAGACACAGTTTTATTCATCAAAGGAAATGTGCAGGAGGGGGTCCACACCAGGGCTGTGACGGTCATAAAATTTAGTCAGACGGTGATTGTCAAGAAAATAACTGTTGGTCTCACGGTAATTGACCGTTAATTAACGCAAACACATTTAGCATCTCCTGGCTTCCACACATAGAATACAAGCCATTTAAAAAGGTCTTAATAAATCCATGTAATATAACCTACACCTTCACAATAAATCCATTCTTTATTTTAGACAGGTCTAAAGAAACATGATATGAAGAAAATGTAGTCTATTTCAGAAGAAAATAATAGCATATTCTGATACTCTGAGTTGTCCTTATGTTAGGGTCCTGATGTGGCTATGTCAAATGGCGGTGGGCTACACTAGTTCATTTAGCAGATAATATTTGCTCATAATTCTGTGGCATTATTTTACATTATTTTATAGTATGAAGAATACAACTGAACAAAGCTGAATAAAATAGAAATATTTTCTCCCAACGATTTGAGGGAGTGCCCACATGCGGCTATTCTGTGTTGAGCGGTTAACAAAGAAATAGGTATTCCTATATGCTTAATTTATAGTTACTAATGTAACTTTAATTGTTCTACAAAGCTTGGGCTATATGTTTTGATTTTTAATACTTTGTAAGGCTGCATGATGAGAGACTAATGATGATTTGAAAAAAGTTGCTTGAAAGGCATGAGCTCTGCTTTGTTATTTTTGCGCAGGCTGTACACACTACATCAGTCACTCATTCACAATTTGACAAACACTTGATAATGCCTTGAATTCCACGGCCGCATCCCCTTTGTGGCCGTAAAGAAACCCTAAATAAATCCATGCCTTTAGGGCCTGGAGTGCTGCGTAGTGCTCTTCTCCCTGAGTGTGCTGCGCAATCCAAACCGTCTCTCACTCACACGGCTCTCCGTCACGTGATCAGGTCTTTCTCACAGGCTACAAGTGAAGACAGACACATCAGGGACGCAACTGCTTGCATCCTTATCCAATTCCGAGGTGCATATTGAAGATATTGGATGAACTGTCCACATTTACTTTTCGTCAGCCAACAAGATGAGTAGGCCTAGCGAACAGCAAAAGCATGAGCCTATATCTACTATCCCCGTAGTAGAAAAGTCTAACCTCTTATATTCTGTGCCAGAAATAAATATTCCACACAGTCTGGGACAGTTGTGGGATGCGATAGATCCCAAATTAATACAACCACTAGCATCAAAAAAATCATTTTTATGCAATGTGGCTAACGCAACAGATTAGAACGTTTACCTCAAAATGTTGATTAACTATTAGGCTATGTCTCCACATTATAAGCTCAGCAATGCACACGGTAGTAGGCTATAAGCACAAATGTTCCATTAGAAGTAAAACACCATTCTATAAAGTGACCACAAATGTGATTATGCATGTAATGCTTTTATTAAAAAGGTGCATTTTTATGGTGAAAATTATCTTACCCAATCTTGGAATTCACACACTACTTATAGGCTCTACACCCCCTGTGAAGCGGATTATTGTGCTTAATTTTAGGCTATTATTAGGCTAATATTGTAACCCATCAGACTATTCTTGATTGAATATTATCTTTACATATACTAACCAATATACAGTCCAATATATAACCAATATAAAGTCTTGTCGGTTAGGACATCTACTTTGTGCATGACACAAGTAATTTTTCCAACAATTGTTTACAGACATATTATTTCACTTATAACTCACTTTATCACAATTCCAGTGGGTCAGAAGTTTACATATTCTAAATTGACTGTGCCTTTAAACAGCTTGGAAAATTCCAGAAAATGATGTCATGGCTTTAGAAGCTTCTGATAGTGCTAATTGACATAATTTGAGTCAATTGGAGGTGTACCTGTGGATGTATTTCAAGGCCTACCTTCAAACTCAGTGCCTCTTTGCTTGACATCATGGGAAAATCAAAAGAAGTCAGCCAAGACCTCAGAAAAGCAATTGTAGACCTCTACAAGTCTGGTTCATCCTTGGGAGCAATTTCCAAACACCTGAAGGTACCACGTTCATCTGTACATACAATAGTACGCAAGTATAAACACCATGGGACCACGTAGCCATCATACCGCTCAGGAAGGAGACGCGTTCTGATGAACATACTTTGATGCGAAAAGTGCAAATCAATCCCAGAACAACAGCAAAGGACCTTGTGAAGATGCTGGAGGAAACAGCTACAAAGTATCTATATTCACAGTAAAAACAAGTCCTATATCGACATAACCTGAAAGGCTGCTCAGCAAGGAAGAAGCCACTGGCCATCACAAAGCCCTGACCTTAATCCTATAGAAAATATGTGGGCAGAACTGAAAAAAGGAGGCCTACAAACCTGACTCAGTTACAAGAGCTCTGTCCGGAGGAATGGGCCAAAATTCACCCAACTTATTGTGGGAAGCTTGTGGAAGGCTATCCAAAATGTTTGACCCAAGTTAAACAATTAAAAGGCACTGCTACCAAATACTAATTGAGTGTATGTAAACTTCTGACGCACTGGGAATGTGATGAAAGAAATTCAAGCTGAAATAAATAATTCTCTCTACTATTATTCTGACATTTTATGTTCTTAAAATAAAGTGGTGATCCATACTGAACTAAGACAGGGATTTTTTACTAGGATTAAATGTCAGGAAATGTGAAAAACTGAGTTTAAATGTATTTGGCTAAGGAGTATGTAAACTTCCGACTTCAACTGTATGTGTGACATTTATTTTGATTTAGAATGTACCATTATCATGCACCTGTCTCGAAACAGGGACAGTGGGAAAAAATACACATCATCTATCCACTTGAATTGTGAATGGAGGACAGTTTTCCCGTGGTTAATTTTCATGCCAGCCATGTAGGCTATACTCCTGTTGTAAATATAAGCAATGTGCTTAATATTAGGAAAATTGAGAAATAACTATAGTAGGCCTAGTCTATAGAAAGCTGATGGGATCCTCCTCTTTCTATTAGCGGCCATCACTCTGTTTTCTCCCAAATAAGCCTATAAAAATGTTGAGCAACGTGAGATCATTGATTCGATTTTCGAATATATTTGCATTGATGTCAGAGTGATTAGAGGGACAATATAGTGCTGAGTACCAGACATTTACCACATTTGGTAGGCTACTAACAACCATCAGCAGCATCAGAGCGTGGAATTTGACTGCCTTCATTACTCGTGACCACCAGTGTGGCGGTAATACGGTCACTGCAACAGCCCTAGTCCAAACACACACACACACACACACACACACACACACACACACACACACACTCCCACTCCCACAGTGTCTTTGTAACAGTGTCATCAGGGAATGTATCTCAGTGAGGTCAGGCTCTGTGGTAGTAGCTAAAGCTATAGCTCTCACTTCACCCAGACTCAAAGGGACATGTCATTCAAATCCCATCTGTCCCATTGTCTCTCGTCATCCTAAAGAAGCACAGGATAGAGACCTATTGAGAGAGAGAGTCCCTAAACTGTTCAAGAGTTGTAATGTATACTGCATACTGGACAGGGTTGAGGTCAATTCCATTTAAATTCCAGTCAATTCAGACAGTAAACTACATTCCAATTCCACATTTTTGTCACAATTAAGTGAATTGGAATTGGAATGAGAACTTCAGTGTACTTCCTGAATTGAAATGGAATTGACCCCAACCCTGTACAGTATACAGTTGCACTATAATTAGAATCATATTACACATTGCCTCTCAATCCTATGGGTGATGTTTACTATGCATTTCGTTTTAACTGGGTACTTGTGATTCTAATCTGTTAATGTGCATTTGTTAAGAGTTGGAATATATACTGTTTACATAAGAGCTAATCAGTCAATTCAGGGTACATTTTTAGGGTCAAAGTAGACACATTCAATAACCTAGTTGATAGTAGTTATATAGCTAGTTGAATGATGTCACATGTATGTGATTCTACTGTAATTGTGTCTGATTATACCTGACTCTTCTGTGATTCTATCTGATTCTACTGTGATTCTATTGTGATTCTAACTGATTCTACTGTGATTCTATTGTGATTCTTCCTAATTCTACTGTATTTCTATTGTGATTCTACCTGATTCTACTGTGATTCTATTGTGATTCTACCTGATTCTACTGTGATTCTATTGTGATTCTACCTGATATTACTGGGATTCTATGTGATTCTACTGTAATTGTATCTGATTATACCTGACTCTTCTGTGATTCTATCTGATTCTACTGTAATTCCATTTGATTCTGTAATTCTTCCTGACTCTACTGTCCTTTTATTTGACCCTACTTTGATTCTACCTGATTTTGCTTAGATTTCCTCTGATTCTACTGTGAGACTCCCTGATTCTACTGTGATTCAACCTGATTCTTCATACGAGGATGAAAACGTTGTGTTGCGTGTTTCCTTTTGACAGAGCGAGATTGATAATATTGTGTTGTGTGTTGTCGTTTGACAGAGCGAGAGCACGATACTGGACAAGGAGCCGGCACCAGAGGAGAAGCCAGCTAAAAGCAACACCAGCTGTAAAGTGGTCAGGCCTGCTGGGAGGAAACGCAAGCCGATACCTGTGAGTAGATCATCTGTAATAATATCTTTATTGGGCTTTTCCATTTCTTTCATAACCATCAATGGAGAAACATCGTGCGGACCTGAAGACTACACATGTCGTAGGTTTATTGTAAAACGAGCTAAATTTACAATTTGGTTATTTAAAATGATCCCAGAAATGTTTGTAAACAACAGTTCAAGTTTCAAGTTCATTTGCCATATGCCATCGGTCCTATAGCATACACTATGTGTTTACAGTCATTGCAAAGGGATCTCTTACGAAACTCCGTCACGCAAAGTGACATTGTGCCTCAAGTGTTTTCACAGCTGTGAGATGCTTGGATAGCAGTCATAGGGGAAATCACTGTGCCAGAGAATAGGCATTTGAAATGATTTCACAATTCGAATAATATCATTACGTTATTTCAGATATCTGGATAGTCGAAAAACATGTTTTTCTGTAACTTTGTTTAGAGTTGGACACTTGTTCGCTGCGCACCCTGTGCAGCTCGGCGGCAGGGTGGGGGGTGGGCAGGGGTCGGTGTGGCGGACTAAACTCCACTCCATGGTGAAGGAAGTTTCTGATGAGACCAGGCTTTGTGGAATCTAGCTTTGACTACATCGATTTGTCCAAGGTCAATACTTAAAAAATAAAAAATAAATATATATATATATATATATATATATATATATATATATATATGAAACGCCCACCTAGTACCTATGTTCGTCCTCTGTCGTTGCGTGCCTATCTTTGTTTGCTGAAATCCATACTTTTTTCTATAAACATATATCAAACACAATCACCGACTGTTTCCTTATTGAGATTCAATGGGCACACGCGCATTTGCGCTGAGTTGCCATCTCAGAGCAACAGCAATGAGCAAACATTGTCGGAGATAGATTCTACAAAGCCTGGTCTCAGCTCCACGGCGCTGGTGAAGTTCATCATAAATGGACCCTGGTTCGATCACAACCGGCCGTGATTGGGAGTCCCATGGGGCGGCGCACAATTGGCCCAGCGTCGTCTGGGTTAGGGTTTGGCCCGGGGAAGGCCGCCATTGTAAATAAGTTAAATAAAGGTTAAAAATAAAATAAAAAATTAAGTATATGTGGCCAAGATTGATTTCAGCATAATTTTGTTGTTCTTGGTGTTATGATAGTTAACACCATGATTGGGCTGAGTTTCCTGATATTCCATGTCTGTCTTGTCTATGACCTCTGTGACCTTTGGCAGGGGGGCCAGTTGTAGATCACTGGGTTGTGTTTCGTAACACCCCTGTGCTGACAGAAAGTGTAATGTTACATTTCTCACACACACTGTCTCTCACTCTCTCTCTCACTCGCTCTCTCTTCCTTGTTGTTGTTAAATGCTATCTCTTTTTCAAATGTCAGTGAGAAATCAGTGGGATTTGATTTCAGAACACCTTTCGGAAAATAGCTTGACAAATAGCAGCGGACATGTTTTTTTGTTCTACTCTGCATCACAGTATAATTAAGATTGGTTGCTCGGAGGAGACTAAGGAAGCAGTCATTAGTCATTAATAAGCAGTCATTAGTCTGATATAATAAAAACATTTTTCACAACATCTTCCATTTGAATGTTTTACAATCTAAAGTCTCAGATCTCATGTGTCATTGTATTCTTTAATGGTTTATTCAGATCCCCGTGAGCTTTTTCCGAAGCAGCAGCTATTCTTACTGGGGTTCACACAAAAACATAAAACATGACAAGTAACAAAACACTAATGGACAAGAACAGTCACACAAATGTAAAATACAACGACATACAAATATAACTATAAAGTAATGTGTGTGTAGCTTGTGGGGCCAGTCACTTCGCGGCTTAGCCGTTGTTGCTCCTAGATGTTTCCACTTAGCTCTAGCAAGGCAGAAATTAGACGAACTGACTTGCTGGAAAGGTGGCATCCTATGACGGTGCCACGTTGAAAGTTACTGAGCTCTTCAGTAAGGCAATTCTACTGCCAATGTTTGTCTATGGGGATTGCCTGGCTGTGTTCTCAATTTTATACACCTGTCAGCAATGGGTGTGGCTGAAATAGCCGAATCCACTAATTTGAAGGGGTGTCCACATACTTTTGTATATACACTACCGTTCAAAACTTTGGGGTCACATAGAAATGTCCTTGTTTTTGAAAGAAAATAACATCAAATTGATCAGAAATACAGTGTAGACCTTGTTAATGTTGTAAATGACTTTTGTTGCTGGAATCGGCTGATTTTTAATGGCATATCTACATAGACGTACAGAGGCCCATTATCAGCAACCATCACTCCTGTGTTCCAATGGCACGTTGTGTTAGCTAATCTAAGTTTATCATTTTAAAAGGGTAATTGATCATTAGAAAACCCTTTTGCAATTATGTTAGCACAGCTGAAAACAGTTGTACTGATTAAAGAAGCAATACAACTGGCCTTCTTTAGACTAGTTGAATATCTGGAGCATCAGCATTTGTGGGTTCTATTATAGGATCAAAATGGCCAGAAACAAAGAACGTTCTTCAGAAACTCGTCATTCTATTCCTGTTCTGAGAAATGAAGGCTATTCCATGCGAGAAATTGCCAAGAAACTGAAGATCTCGTACAACGCTGTGTAATACACCCTTCACAGAACAGCACAAACTGGCACTAACCAGAATAGAAAGAGGAGTGGGAGGCCCCGGTGCACAACTGGCCTTATTGCTATTAGCCCATAGAAAAGCATTGAATAACAGATTCATACTTGGAAAAACAGATCAGGAAACTATAGAACCATTTTTTTGGACATATTTAACCTATTTTTATTAGGCACTAAATGTCTTCCATACTGTATATACAGTACTTCCATTCATTTTTAAAAATGGTACCGGGCTACGTTCAGGCGAGTCTTGTGACGCTTGTGGCCGTCCTAGAGCAAAACAACTACACATACATGTTCGTATGCTACAGACGTTATCGTGAGAAGGCCGATTTTCGGGATGTCTCATGGTCTGACAAACACTGCTGTGGCTCTGCCAACTTTCAACGCAGATGCGGAAGGTCGATATTGGCGGATGCGGTGTATTGAGAGGCAGCCTATGCAAAAAGCCATGGCCTGTTCACCCCTCATCCAGAAGGCGGGGTCAGTACAGGTGCATCAAAGCTGGGACTGAGAGACTGAAAAAGAGCTTCTTTCTCAAGGAACAAACTGTTCAATAGCCATCACCAGCCGGCTACCACCCGGTTACTCAACCCTACACTTTAGAGGCTGCTGCCCTATACACATATACATATAATTACTGGCCACTGTAATAATGTTTACATACTGCTTTACTCATTTCATATGAAAAATACTATATTCTATTCTACTGTATTTTAGTCAATGCCACTTCGACATTGCTCGTCCTAAAATTTATATATTTCTCAATTCCATTCTTTTATTGTGTATTGTTGCTAGATACTACTTCACTGTTGGAGCTAGGAACACAAGTATTTCGCTACACCCGCAATAACATCTGCTAAATATGCGTATGTGTATATGTGACCAATAATATTGGATATGATTTGAGGGGACTAAAAAGATTTGGCATGGGCCCTCAGATCCTCAAAAAGTTATACAGCTGCACCATTGAGAGCATTTTGACTGGCTGCATCACCGCATGGTACGGCAACTGCTTGGCATCCGATCGCAAGGCTCTTCAGAGGGTAGTGTGTATGGCCTAGTACATCACTGGAATAATGGCGCCGAAGGAGATGGCTGACGTTTTACGATTCTGTAACCAATTGTGCTATAGTGTTTTTTTTTTGCGTTATTTGTAACTGATTTTGTACATAATGTTTCTGCCATGGCTTATGACCGAAAATAGCTTCTTGATATCAGGGCAGCGATTACTCACCCCGTACTGGAGGAATTCTTCATCTTCAACGAGTCGGAGGGGAAGGATTTACTTCTGACACACGACAAGGCCCTCATCCCCGTCATTCGCTGGAGGAAAAGACCGAGATATCCTGGACGATGGTCTGGGCGCTTGTCAGGATCCGTCGCCGAGAGGGTAATCTACCTTTACCATCGGGCATATTAGCCAATCAATCGATATCCACAGTAAGTTCTATATCGACATAACCTGAAAGGCCGCTCAGCAAGAAAGAAGCACCTGCTCCAAAACCACCATAAAAAAAGCCAGACTTCAGTTTGCAACTGCACATGGGGACAAAGATCGTATTTTTTGGAGAAATGTCCTCTGGTCTGATGAAACAAAATAGAACTGTTTGGCCATAATGACCATCGTTATGTTTGGAGGATAAAGGGGGAGGCTTGCAAGCTGAAGAACACCATCCCAACCGTGAAGCACGGGGGTGGCAGCATCATGTTGTGGGGGTGCTTTGCTGCAGGAGGGACTGGTGCACTTCACAAAACAGATGGCATCATGAGGCAAGAAAATGATGTGGATATATGGAAGCAACATCTGAAGACATCAGTCAGGAAGTTAAAGCTTGGTCGCAAATGGGTCTTCCAAATGAACAATGACCCCAAGCATACTTCCAAAGTTGTGGCAAAATGGCTTAAGGAGAACAAAGTCATGGTATTGGAGTGGCCATCACAAAGCCCTGACCTCAATCCTATAGAAAATTTGTGGGCATAACTGAAAAAGCGTGTGCGAGCAAGGAGGCCTACAAACCTGACTCAGTTACAAGAGCTCTGTCAGGAGGAATGGGCCAAAATTCACCCAACTTATTGTGGGAAGCTTGTGGAAGGCTACTCGAAATGTTTGACCCACGTTAAACAATTTAAAGGCAATGTTACCAAATACTAATTGAGTGTATGTAAAGTTCTGACCCACTGGGAATGTGATGAAAGAAATACAAGCTGAAATAATTAATTATTTCTACTATTATTCTGACATTTCACATTCTTAAAATAAAGTGGTGATCCTACCTGACCTAAGACAGGGAATTTTTACTCTGATTAAATGTCAGGAATTGTGAATAACTGAGTTTAAATGTATTTGGCTAAGGTGTATGTAAACATCCGACTTCATCTGTAGCTGGCGAATTGTAAGATTTTTCGGCAGGGTAGAACAGCAGCCACTGGTAAGGCAAGGGGCGACAGCCTATATATATTTGTAAACAACAGCTGGTGCACGAAATCTAAGGAAGTCTTGAGGTTTTGCTTGCCTGAAGTAGAGTATCTCATAATCAGCAGTAGACCACACTATTTACCAAGAGAGTTTACATCTATATTTTTCATAGCTGTCTATATACCACCACAGACCGATGCTGGCACTAAGACCGCATTCAATAAGCTGTATACGGCCATAAGGAAAACGCTCCTTTAATGCATGGAAACTCAAATCCGTTTTAGCTAATCTCTACCAGCATGTTAAATGTGCCAACAGAGGGAAACAAACTCTAGTCCACCTATACTCCACACACAGAGACGCTTACAAAGCTCCGTCGCCTTCCATTTCGCAAATCTGACCATCATTTTATCCTTCTGATTCCTGCTTACAAGCAAAAACTAAAGCAGGAAGCACCAGTGACTCGGTCAATAAGAAAGTGGTCAAATGAAGCAGATGCTAAGCTACAGGACTGTTTTTCTTAGCACAGACAGTGCATTGATGACTTCGTCCCCACAGTGACTATACATACATACCCCAACCAGAAGCCAGGGATTTACAGGCAACATCCATACTGAGCTAAAGGGTAGAGCTGCCGCTTTAAAGGAGCGGGACTCTAACCCGGAAGCTTATAAGAAATGCCGCTATACCCTCCGACGAACCATCAAACAGGCAAAGCGTCGATACAGGCCTAAGATTGAATCATACTATACCGGCTCCGATGCGCTTCAGATGTGACAGGGCTTGCAAACTATTGCAGACTACAAAGGGAAGCACAGCCACGAGTTGCCCAGTGAGACGAGCCTACCAGACGAGCTAAATTACTTCAATGCTCGTTCGAGGCAAATAACACTGAAACATGCATAAGAGCACCAGCTGTTCCGGACGACTGTGTGATCACGCTCTCTGTAGCCATTGTGAGTAAGACCTTTCAACAGGTCAACATTCACAAGGCCTCAGGGCCAGACGGATTACCAGGACCTGTACTGACCAACTGGCAAGTGTCTTCACTAACATTTTCAACCAGTCCCTGACAGAGTCTGTAACACCTACATGTTTCAAACAGACCACCATAGTCACTGTGCTCAAGAACACTAAGGTAACCTGCCTAAATGACTGCCGACCTGTAGCACTCACGTCTGTAGCCATGAAGTGCTTTGAAAGGCTGGTCATGGCTCACATCAACATCATTATCCCAGAAACCCTAGACCCACTCCAATTTGCATACCGCCTCAACAGATCCACAGTTGATGCAATCTCTATTGCACTCAACACTGCCATTTCCCACCTGGACAAAAGGAACACCTATGTGAGAATGCTATTCATTGACTGCAGCTCTGCATTCAACACCATAGTGCTCTCAAAGCTCATCACTAAGCTGGGACTAAACACCTCCCTCTGCAACTGGATCCTGGACTTCCTGACGGGCTGCCCCCAGGTGGTAAGGGTAGGGAACAATGCATCCGACACGCTGATCCTCAACACGGGGGCCCCTCAGGGGTGCGTGATCAGTCCCCTCCTATACTCCCTGTTCACTCATGACTGCATGGTCAGCCACGACTCCAACACCATCATCAAGTTTGCAGATGACACAACAGTGGTAGGCATGATCACCGACAAAGATGAGACAGCCTATAGGGAGGAGGTCAGAGACCTGGCCGTGTGGTGCCAGGACAACAACCTCTCCCTCAACGTGATCAAGACAAATGAGATGATTGTGGACTATAGGAAAAGGAGGACTGAGCACGCCCCCATTCTCATTGACGGGGCTTTAGTGGAACAGGTTGAGAGCTTCAAGTTCCTTGGTGTCCACATCACTAACAAACTATCATGGTCCAAACACACTAAGACAGTCATGAAGTGGGCACGACAAAGCTTATTCCCCCTCAAGAGACTGAAAAGATTTGGCATGGGTCCTCAGATTCTCAAAAGGTTCTACAGCTGCACCATCGAGAGCATCCTGACTGGTTTCATCACTGCCTGGTATGGCAACTGCTCGGCCTCTAACCGCAAGACCCTACAGAGGGCAGTGTGTACGGCGCAGTACATCACTGGGGCCAAGCTTCCAGCCATCCATGACCTCTATACCAGGCAGTGGCAGAGGAAGGCCCTAAAAATTGTCATGGACTCCAGCCACCCAAGTCATAGACTGTTCTCTCTGCTACTGCATGGCAAGCAGGACCAGAGCGCCACATCTAGGTCCAAAAGGCTTCTTAACAGCTTCTACCTCCAAGCCACAAGACTCCTGAACATCTAATCAAAGGGCTACCCAGACCCCTCTTTCGCACTGCTGCTACTATCTGTTTATAATCTATGCATAGTCACTTTAACTCTACCTACATGTACATATTACCTAAATTACCAGGCCGTGTCAGATGAAGACAATCAAATTGTCAAAGACTCCAGCCACCCTAGTCATAGACTCTTCTATCTGCTACCGCACAGCTAGCGGTACCGATGCACCAGGTCTGGAACCAACAGGACCCCAAACCATAAAACTGATAAATAGTTAACCATATACTGTAGCTAGCCAGACTCTCTGCATTGACCTCTTTTTGCACAACTCTTTTGACTCAACACATACTCTGCTGCTACTCTTATCTATCCTGTTGCCTAGTCACTATAGCCCTAGCTGTGTGTACATATCTACCTCAATTACCTCATACCCCTGCACACCGACTCGGTAAGGGTAACTCGTTTATACAGCAAAGTTATCGTTACTCATTGTGTAACGATTCCTTGTGTTATAATTGTTCCATTTTTCCCCCAGCATTTTTGGGAAGGGCCCAGCAGTAAGCATTTTACTGTTAGTCTACACCTGTTGTTTATGAAGCATGTGACAAATAACATTTGATTTGATTTGAGTGATAATCTGGATCATATTACAGGCATTAGTCACAGATAGAAGCTTCCTCTTGAGAGGACAACTAGTTGCTAACCAGTCAATGTTCAGGTCACCCAGAAAATAGACCTCTCTGTTAACATCACACACACTATCAAGCGTTGCACACATATTATCCAAATACTGACTGCTAGCAATTGGTGGCCTATAGTAGCACCCAAAAAGAAGAACAGGAGGAAATACTAGTTCCTGTGTGTGTCTGTATTTCTGTCTGTTTCTCACACTTAGCCTCTTGTCTGTCCGTCTGTCCCTCTGAGACGATGGCTGCTTCAAAATGATGTTGTCAGTGTTGACAGACAGAGAAGGCATTCTCATCTCGTTAGACATGCCCTACTTTCCTCTGCTGTGACCCAGTAATTGTCTCCGAAACAAATTTGAACACTATTTTTAGGCAGTGGTCTAGCAGAGACACTGTGGCGACAAGACCCCTCCCCCATCTCTCTCAAATGTGGGTCTGTCTGTAAACTAGGGTAAGCGTGACGATTTCTTGTAACAGCTGTTGATAAGTCATTGACAATAATCTGCCAATGCTTTTCGTGTCATTACATTAAGCTACATGGGGGATCATAGCTATATTTGTTAAGATTCACGAGTTGATTTAAAACCTATTTTATAACCCTTTACCACGAAGGGTCGTCTTGACGGATTTGTATGAAATCATGTGACATAAAACACTACTTTTCTGTCCTTGCATTTATGGTCGTGTAAATTGTCATTATATCATATGTTAAGCATTAATCAGTTAAATTAGACATTGAACTTGAACCCTGTAAGAATCCTGGATCAAGCTGTCTGACAGTTTTTTTGTACAGAGATTTCAGATATGCAGTGTAACTATGTAACATTTCGTATCTCCTTATGTTACTGGGTGAAAACAGTTTTCATGGGCACACAAATCCCAAATAATAAATGTGATTGCAAAATCCAATGCTTTAAACCGATAAAGTCACCTTCCCTTGATACTTAAAACGTGATCTGATCAGGGAAGGGATTTTCTGAATGACAAACAGCTGCTGTGATGGCGCATGCAATGCAACACCAGGCCAAGTGCTGGGAAAAAGGTGTTCGTGAAGGAATGTCCAGAATATGTTGGTGTCTCATTGATTCCCCCGGTGAAGACAGTTGTGCCTGGATCAACGCTGGATCTAATATCCCTAGAGAATTGATGTTGATCATCTGTTGTTGTCTGCTTGATTTACAGCAGTATCCCGTTAGATTTAACAGAGAAAGCATCAAGGTCATGTGTTCACGTTTTCATATGTTCCTGTGCCTCGGATTGGACGCCGAGTCTACCGTGCGCAATCGTGTAGGATAGACTATTGCACAACACCCAACGCTAATCCGATTAATTATTTGGGATATAATGACAACAAATGACATAGCCTAGTGGGCTTCTACACAATATGATCTGGTAATGAAATAACATGACATACATTTTGTTTTCCATTGTTACACCTTGAATTTTAAACATTACAAGGGGCCTGAAGGAGCCTACATGAACTTGGAGTACTTGAATAGGCCTACCTTGTAATGTTTTATAAAAAAAAATATTGAATCCGTTTTAGCGAGAGATGGCAAACTTTCGTTTGTTTCCCACGATTTCAATTGGAGGGTGTCATTGCGCTACTCTGTTGAGGTAAAACCATGTGAGGTGCTTTCTTCAACTTGGCTTCCCGTAGAAGTCCTCCCGTTAAAAAAGGAACCAGGTCCCTTTCTCATTATTAAAACAGTGATGGTGAGAATCAAATGTTAAGATAAATGCTACTGGTATTCATGGCTATATTATGCCAGGAATACCAGTACATCACTAACTGATTTGTTGGTTAAAGGCTTGTACAGTAAGTAAGCATTTCACGGTAAGCTCTACACCTGTTGTATTCGGGGCATGTGACAAATACAATTGGATTTGATTCAATGCCTGCGTCGGCCACACAGATAGGCAGCAGAAGAATCAGGTTCTATAATAGGCCCTACATGTACAATTATATACATTTTTACAATTGTATAACATTAAGTTATTGAAAAAGTCCTTGAAGTTGACCTGCCAATGTCTGTATGAACCTTGCTTAAAGGATGTACACCTGCTCTTTCCATTACATAGACTGACCGGGTGAATCCATGTGAAAGCTATGATCCCTTTTGATGTCACTCAATATTAGGAAGGTGCTCCTAATGTTTGGCGTAGTCAGTGTATAGTCCTAAACCTATCTTGACGTATAGGTGGATTTATGGGCCAATTTGCATACATTCACTTTTATTCCTCTAAGTACACATGTGGACCTGTATGAAAATCATTTTTTTATTTTAGTTTCAAACCATTTAGAAATGTTTATCCCAATGTGACACATAGGCCCCATTATTTACAGAAAGACACATGACCTCTACTTCGAACATTTTGGAAATGAAATGAATACATTTCCTCAGGTGTAAATCAGGTGATGTACTTATCTTAAAAGAGTAATGGCTTGACATAAATATACGACATAGATATACAATGACATAGATTTACAATGTAGTTAAATCACGCCCCCGATAATCCCAGCCAGATAATCTCGTTTGGGTCTGCTATGGGGTCATTGGGTTCGGGAATCTCTGTGCTCCTGTTGGAACAGAGTTGTAAACACTTTTCTTTACAGACTGAAATGGTTTCTAGGGGCGAGTCCCCACGTCAATGTAGTATCCAAACAAAATTAAAGATTTCCTTCCTTTGACAAAAAGCCAACATTCCTCTCGTATTTCTGTGCTGCTGTAATGCGTTGAAGAACTCTACAAATGAGTTACAGCACTCAATGAATGCCCAGCCAGTTGAGTTCACAGGGTTTCCGACTGTAACCCGTTCAGTGCTGAGTAATACTAGAACCAACAAAAGGTTATTTGTGCAGCGTTACTGTATCGACTCAGGTGTACAGCTACAATGGTTATGGGAGGGAGCCTAACAGGACCTCAGGCTATTGAAGCACGTGATACAAATATACTGAGTTGTGATTTTTCTTTCAACTAAAGGTTAAAGCGAATGCAGTGGAATAGAATAGATGTTACTTAATTATCCGCAAATGTTCAAACATTTCTAATAACGTGAAGTGATTGGCAATAATATCAACACTCAAATATAACCTTCCCATTGTCTTGATTTATCGTCTTCCTTTGCCTGCAGGTGGAGGGCAGTGTGTCTGTGAAGGAGAGTGTGGTCGGAGGTGGGTGCAACAGTCGCACCGGGCTGGCAGCGGAGAGAGAGAGACAGTCTGTGTCTGTGGCGCAGGTGCACAATGGAGTGGTGAGCAGTGGGCACGCAGACAGAGACAGAACCCAGGCTGGTGCCCGCTGCTGCCCGAAGCAGGACAGGAAAGCTTCAGAGAAGAACGGGTTACCAGGCGCCCCTGGTACCCCCAGTGCCCCTGCCAGCCGGGCTGAGGACGCCCCCCCCGAAACCCACACCCTCCTATGTCAGAGCCGGAGCCTGAGTCCCCCTTCCCTGGAGAACGGGTTTCTACTGAGCCGGGAGCCGAGCCGGGACGAGCAGGACGACTCTGAAAAGGACAAAGAGGAGACTCTGCCAACTCCGCCGCGCAAGAAACGAGGCAGGCGGAAACTGGAGCGCCCAACGAAATGTGAGTCGTGTCTCCTGCTTGGTTATATTATTATCTTCGTTCTCACTACTTTCTTGGCACAGCCAGCTCTGCTCTGGCACCACTGACGGCCAATGCCAAAGGAATGAAAATGAACAATGAATTCGCATTGAATGGATGTGAGCGGTTTCATGTTACTTGCTGTGGCCATTTTGAATTATTCTTTGGTCGTGTTCAATATGGATGAATTTAACACAGCAATGTAAAACATTTGAAATAACTTGTAATAGAAAGGGGGAGAGTGAGAGAGTCCTGCTCACTGCCAGTCTGTTGTCATGACGTAGAGATTAACCAATTTGCTAGCTTCCCCTCTCCCGCGTCGTGTTCATTAGGTCACACCATAGCAAAACTGGACAGGTGTTTCAGTTAGGTGCCTAATGAACTTTACCCTGGTCACCTCTGTGGCCCCCCTCTTGTCTCTCTCCTCTCTCCTTCTCTTCCCTCTTCTCAGAGGTGCAGCCAGGCTATGACCTCCGTGTTCCTCTCCCACTCTCCCTCCCCCTCTCGCCCTCTTCTCTCCCATCCCCCTACACCCCCTCTCTCTCAGAGAGGTGCAGCCTGGGTGTGACCTTGATGAGGAGTAGAGTAAATAAAGCCCTGATAGAGCCCAGAGTAGAGAGAAGAGAGAGAGAGGAGAGCTTCCGTCTCCTGGCAACCTGCCTTCCTGCCCCTGTTCTGTTCTGTTGGGGCTGTGTGTGTGTGTGTGTGTGTGTGTGTGTGTGTGTGTGTGTGTGTGTGTGTGTGTGTGTGTGTGTGCCCTTGTTCTGTAGGGGCCGTGCTCAGAGAAGAGCTCAGGCTCAGGGAGCAGGTCTGGTGTGTGTTGTTGTGGCCGCTGCTCCTTGCGCTCTGTGTGTGTGTGTGTCTCTGTCTCTGTCGGGGGCACGCCAGGTGGATGGCACACAGCCCAGAGCAGAGCCACTTACACACTGAGTCTGCACTCTAATAACCTGATACACACACTGCCCTACATGCTGTGTAGCCAGCTTCCTATCTAAATGTACCTCTCCAAAACTGCATTGCAAAATCAGTACTGGATGAATGATACAGGGATTGTATTTGGTTGTGCACATTCATTTGAAATGTAAATCACACTTTCACTGGAGTGAATAATACTGCTGTAGATAATTCAGTGTGATTATTCCGCATTCAATTAATACATTAGCTATACATTGATTAATGAATTAATCTCAGAGGAAGAGGAGAGGATGAGAGTATGGTGGATGGATGGATAGATAGGTGGAGGGATGGATCGAGGAGCGAGAGAGGGAGGGATGGATCGATAGATAATAGGCTGAATGGAAGGAGGGGGTTCTGCCATCCATCTGAAGGGCACAGCAGAGGAAGGATTGCAGCTTAGAGAGGAGGAGAAACAGAGGAATGGCATGAGCGCTAGCAACACGAGTGCTGGAGGCAAGGTATAGGATGCCTCCCAAATGCACACTGTTCCTCATTTAGTGCACTATATAGGGAATAGGGTAACATTTGGGACAGATATATAGTAGCAGGTAGCCTAGTGGTTAAGAGCATTGGGCCAGTAACCAAAGGGTTGCTGGTTCAAATCCCAGAGCCAGCAAGTTGGAAAAATCTGCCGTTGTGCCCTTGAGCAAGGCAGTTAACCCCTAACAACAACTGTTCCCCTGGCACTGATGACATGGACGCAGATTAAGGTAGCCCCCCATGACTAGATATCCCCTGTGCGTGACGCCAGCCAGCTCTCCCTTCTCTCCTCTCCTTGCATCGCAACAGAAACTCCCTGATCTTGGTAGCAGCCCCCAAAGTAAAGTAACCCCCACTCTGCCTGCCTCGCCCACTGGTTATGTGGTAACGTATTCACATTGAGGAAGCACAGAGAGAGAGGCGGACAGGGAAAGGGAGAGAGGAAAATAGAGAGAGAGACAGAGAAAAGACAGAGAGGGGGGAAAGTGAGGTGGAGGCAGAAATCGAGAGTTTACCCAAGGGACCAAGTTGAAGAGAGACAGAGAGAAAAAAAAAGAGAGAGGATAGGGTACTTCAGTGACAACACTGGGATAGTTGAAGGAGAAAACATGGGTTTCCCAAAAGGCATCTATTATCATATAGTGCACTACTTTTGACCAGGGCCCATTTGGGCCAAAGCCATGCTATAAGGACACTGCCCCAGGCCTTTCAGAGCTCCAGTGTTGTAATGGGGCTGAATGATACAACTCTTAAGACTACTGTGTTTAAACTGGGCCGAAATTAGTCTATAGTAATAATGTGGTTGTATTCTGTGTTTATCATTGTGTCAATCTGTTACGTGCAGCAACTAAATGCAATATTGTTTTACATTTTCAATAGACATTGAAGGCTGATATGAGAACGATGTATAGTTTTTGCAACTGTGTTTAACAACAAAACCGACACATGTGCAACTATGGGGCATAACAGATGGAGTTGGCTTAGAACAGATGCAAACCGAGATCTACGGCGCCAATTTAATTTATTTGTAATTTTTTTACACTACTTGTAATACATTAACCAATAAAAAACATTTCTGTAGCAATGGAGGTTTGGCTATAGACCCAATACATTATCACTGCATATTGGCTATGCTTGAATTGCTCTGCCAATGTTGTTCTTCTCAGACCATTTTCTCTATATTTAATAATTATTTTTTTAATTACAGTAGGTACAGTGCCTTGCGAAAGTATTCGGCCCCCTTGAACTTTGCGACCTTTTGCCACATTTCAGGCTTCAAACATAAAGATATAAAACTGTATTTTTTTTTGTGAAGAATCAACAACAAGTGGGACACAATCATGAAGTGGAACGACATTTATTGGATATTTCAAACTTTTTTAACAAATCAAAAACTGAAAAATTGGGCGTGCAAAATTATTCAGCCCCCTTAAGTTAATACTTTGTAGCGCCACCTTTTGCTGCGATTACAGCTGTAAGTCGCTTGGGGTATGTCTCTATCAGTTTTGCACATCGAGAGACTGAAATTTTTTCCCATTCCTCCTTGCAAAACAGCTCGAGTTCAGTGAGGTTGGATGGAGAGCATTTGTGAACAGCAGTTTTCAGTTCTTTCCACAGATTCTCGATTGGATTCAGGTCTGGACTTTGACTTGGCCATTCTAACACCTGGATATGTTTATTTTTGAACCATTCCATTGTAGATTTTGCTTTATGTTTTGGATCATTGTCTTGTTGGAAGACAAATCTCCGTCCCAGTCTCAGGTCTTTTGCAGACTCCATCAGGTTTTCTTCCAGAATGGTCCTGTATTTGGCTCCATCCATCTTCCCATCAATTTTAACCATCTTCCCTGTCCCTGCTGAAGAAAAGCAGGCCCAAACCATGATGCTGCCACCACCATGTTTGACAGTGGGGATGGTGTGTTCAGCTGTGTTGCTTTTACGCCAAACATAACGTTTTGCATTGTTGCCAAAAAGTTCAATTTTGGTTTCATCTGACCAGAGCACCTTCTTCCACATGTTTGGTGTGTCTCCCAGGTGGCTTGTGGCAAACTTTAAACGACACTTTTTATGGATATCTTTAAGAAATGGCTTTCTTCTTGCCACTCTTCCATAAAGGCCAGATTTGTGCAATATACGACTTATTGTTGTCCTATGGACAGAGTCTCCCACCTCAGCTGTAGATCTCTGCAGTTCATCCAGAGTGATCATGGGTCTCTTGGCTGCATCTCTGATAAGTCTTCTCCTTGTATGAGCTGAAAGTTTAGAGGGATGGCCAGGTCTTGGTAGATTTGCAGTGGTCTGATACTCCTTCCATTTCAATATTATCGCTTGCACGGTGCTCCTTGGGATGTTTAAAGCTTGGGAAATCTTTTTGTATCCAAATCCGGCTTTAAACTTCTTCACAACAGTATCTCGGACCTGCCTGGTGTGTTCCTTGTTCTTCATGATGCTCTCTGCGCTTTTAACGGACCTCTGAGACTATCACAGTGCAGGTGCATTTATACGGAGACTTGATTACACACAGGTGGATTGTATTTATCATCATTAGTCATTTAGGTCAACATTGGATCATTCAGAGATCCTCACTGAACTTCTGGAGAGAGTTTGCTGCACTGAAAGTAAAGAGGCTGAATAATTTTGCACGGCCAATTTTTCAGTTTTTGATTTGTTAAAAAAGTTTGAAATATCCAATAAATGTCGTTCCACTTCATGATTGTGTCCCACTTGTTGTTGATTCTTCACAAAAAAATACAGTTTTATATCTTTATGTTTGAAGCCTGGAATGTGGCAAAAGGTCGCAAAGTTCAAGGGGGCCGAATACTTTCGCAAGGCACTGTATATGATCACACCGGTAATAGAGAATTTGTTGCATTACTTGTGAGGCACGGCTAAGTGAGGATAATAATTTGCTTCTTTAAAAATATGTTTTTTACTGGACTTATGGCCTGAATCTGATGGTGAGTCTGATGCCCCGTTTACATCGTGACGTATTTCATTACGCCGTATGTCATCTTCACAGAGTCTTGCCCCACTTCTGAAAGGACAAGTGTAGTGTTTGTAATACAAGATGGAGGAGAGCCTGTCTCGTCAGAGATGTATTTATTTTGAGATTGCAAAATATGACCTTTTCATTCAAGACAAGATACATGTATTGTTTCAGGTGACAATAAAACAGATTTTGTTTAGTTATTAGCGAGCTAGCTAAACGCTAGGCTAGGTTGAAGATACCATTGTATTTAGCGACCTCCACCTAATATTATCAAAAACCAACATCATTACCATCACAATAAACTTAAACGGGAGGCAACAGTCATATAATATAATTGGCTTAACAGCCCATGTGTATTATTTAACATTACTATTAAAATAGTACACACTTATAGCGATGGGTAAATGTTTTTAAGTTGCTAGCTATCCCATAAAGCCATCACTGAATACCACATACTGTGTTTTCATCTTCTCTGGTTTGGTAACTTCCTGTTCTTCGACAGACTCTGACTGGACCGAAGGAGACGCAAAGTTTGAAAAATGTCAAAGTATGCAGCGTCCGTCTCGAGCCTTCAACCATAAGGGGGCGTTGCGTTTCCACTCCGTTCTGGAAGTCCCCTTTAAAATGCGTGACATCCAGCGCAACACAACGGAGTGCTTATGGGTGATGTGAACGAGGCTCGAGGGGAGGGAGGGAGCAGCGTAGCCCTGTGTTATTTCTCCCTCATGCACCGACTCATGTTGTTACTCCAATGAGAAAGTGAAATGTTCCTAGGTTATAAAAAAAAGACACAAGCTGTTAATAATAACAACGCAAGCTTATACTTATACTCAAGCTTATAACACTTTGCTATACTTATTAATTGCAGCTGCAGTGCTGGTTGTAGCATGAGTGGAAGTAGGGGGAACACACATTTTCTGGCTCATAAAAGTGTTAAACGAAGTGCTGACGGTGCTGAATAACAACGTAAACTTACTCATAAATACAGCAGCTCTTTGCGTGAGCATGATTTTCGTGACGTTGTCAGCTAACCTATCTATGAAGACATGTAATTGTTGTTGTGAGTGTTTGTGAGGGAGTTGCTTTTCGCTTGGACCTTCTCCCTCGCTCAGCCTCTTGCTGCTGTAATGTGTGTGGTTAAAAACTCTTCATGAATCATGAATCCTAGTGGCCTAGTGAGTCTTCTAGTTTTCTAGTTGGGTAGCATCCATGCTCCTTGGCTAACCTCTGCTCTGCTCTGCTGAGCGCAGGCACGAAAACAATGCTGCTTAGGAATGGCTAACACGCCTTTGTAGTTACAGCAGAACTGGGTTCAAATACTATTCAAAATAATTTCAAATGCTTTATCTGGGCTTGATTGAGCTTGACCGGTATAATGTAACCAATAGAATAGTTGCAGGAGTACAAGCCCCACCCGTATCCAGACAGGCTAGAGCAAGTGCCAAAAGTATTTGAAATATTCTGAATAGTGTTTGAACCCAGGGCTGACTTACAAACCTCAGTAACTCACTTCATTCAACACCAGATATGTGGGAAAACCCCATGACTGTGTCCCAAATTGCACTCTATTCCCTATGTAGTTCACTACATTTGACCAGGACCCATAGGGCTCTGGTCAAAAGTAGTGTCCTATGTAAGATATAGGGTGCCATTTGGGAAAAGTGACAGTTTCAGAAGTTAGATTTTATAGTATTAGTGGAGGAGAGGGAGTAGGCTTAACTACATTTTATTACTGGAGGCTAGAGGAAATATATTTTTGTGCAGCATTTAGCCTGCAGGAAGTGTGTCAGTTTCCTTTTCTGTACAGTTTTATCACACTACCAACGGCAATTTGCCTTTGTACTTTCAAGCCAGGTATAATGTTGGAGGTATATGTTGAGGCTCAGCGCCCTATTTTCTATCCACACGCTCACACACATGAACACACACACACAGGATAGACATTTTCAACGAAACACTGTGCTCAAACAGGAAATGCAATACATATTTATTTGGGGTGAGGTGTAGATAGGAAACATACAGAAACATTCAGTCAGGCCAGGGAGTTGATACATATAGGAGTGATTAGGAGATTCGTTTCCAGTGTACTTCATTTGATAGTGCCCTTATGTTGAAGTAGTGAAGAAAAGTGCTGAGGCTACTATCACTGCTATTACTATTTCAATGAAGTCATTGGAACGACATTGTTGCAGAATTCATGCAGCAAGTTGTGATTCATTATGAAGGAGGCGGAGTGTTTTAACCCTATCCCAAAGCTTAACCTTTACCTTAACCATTTGGAATGAGTGCCTAACCTTAACCCTTAATGTAGTGCACATAGGTGCCATTTGCCTGCCGTTTCGCCCTTGAGCAAGGTAACGCTACTTGACCCCCCAACAACAACAGCTCCCCGAGCGCCCAGTGTGGCAGCCCCCGCACCTCTCCAAAACCTCTATAGGTATGCGTGTCTTTCGGAGGGGTTGGGTTAAAAGCGGAAGCACAATTTCGGGTTGGACCTGGTGTGCAATTAACTAATAAAGTGATCTTCATGTTAGCGTAATCAAAATGGCATGTACCATTGGCCACCAGTTGGTGTAGCGCACGTGTCCACACTAGCCCGATTTCATCAAGTGCGTGGAGATCGCAGAAGAGATATTATGTGGGCCTCCAGTGGCCTACAGTCATACAAGAGAAGCAGTGAGTATGTGACAGTGTTGTTGTTTTTTTCTGCTTAGTGTCAAGGGGTTGTGAGGTGGGAGGAGCTATGGTAATAACAGCCAGCTGTGGCTCTCCTCTCATCTCCACTCCTCTCCTCCCCCTCTTCTCCTCTCCACTCCCCCTCTTCTCTTCCCTCCACTCTCCTCACGGTGTGTAAAAATAGAAATCATCCAAAGTCAAACATTAGACTGTTAAAACATTCGCATGGAGAAAAGAACCAGGTCTGGATGGATTTCCCATAAAAATGTATTCAACATTCTGGGACAAAGTTGTGCCATATTTACTCAAATGACAACACTCAATTCAGTACTTCCTAGTTCCATGTATCAAACAGTTATTTCAGTTGTATTTAAAACAGGAACATCTGGAGAGACACTTGCAGATTACAGACCTATACAGTAAGTTAAATCAATTGTGAATAAAATATCAACAAAACTCATAAGCAACAGAATAGCAAAAGTCTTGCCAGACCAGATACATATGAATCCAACGGGATTCATTAAAAATAGATAGTTAGAAACAAATACAACAACATGTTTTAGTATAATACAATACGCAAAAAAACAAGATGTAGATTTATCAATATTGGCTGTTGATGCTGAAATGGCTTTCGACCATATTGTATGGCCTTTTCTATTCAAAACTTTGGAAGCCTTCAACTTTCCAGCTAAAATGTAAAAAATCATACAAATATGATATAAATACCCTAAAGCAAAAATATACACAAAAAACATTATCTGATGAATTCGCTTTAGAAAGGGGCACAAGACAGGGATGTTTTCTCTCCTCCCTCCTGTTTGTACTTAGGTTGGCATTTATTGTCATGAATCTTGCCCTGAAGGCAGCTCTGTAGGGTTGTCACTAACTGGTGCAGCCACAAAGTCATAACCCTAACCCTAACCTTAACCACACCGCTAACCCTAATGCCTAACCCTAACCTTAAATTAAGACCAAAAAGCACATTTTTGTTTGCATTAAATGTTACAATATAGCCAATTTTGACTTTTCAGCTGGCCCATCAAGCTGAAATCGCTCAGTTCTGCCTCCAGGGCAAGATTCATGACAATAAATGTCAACCTGCTGTTTGCACTGGCAATTGAACCGCTTGCAGAAAGAATTAGACAGGACCCAAACATAACAGGTATCGGTATTGGTAAGCATGAATATCAACTAAATGTATTTGCGGACGATCTCCTGATATACCTGACATACCTGATATTTTCAGAATACTCTAAAATCTCAGGATATAAAAACCAACCCCTATGGAATAATCCTTGGATATCTTTTCAGAATTCACTGATAAATTGCCCAACGTGGAAAACCAAAGGCACAGAAACCATAAATGACTTGGTAATGATTTCCATGACAGAATTAAAAAGCAAGTTTGAACAGACTAATATAGAGATTTTCAAATACTTGCAACTTAAAAGTTTTATATCACAAAATGTCGATCTGAAATCTATTTGAGTCCAAAAATGATACTCGTATGATAGGTAAGATATGCAAAGATTGCAGAGAGCCTATCCAACTGACAATCTCTGAGAAAAAAATATTGGAACCAAGATCTAAAAAGAACTGATATTGGCACAAGATGGAGGTAGTGTTGGAACTAATAACTAATGAGATTACAGTTAATGAGAATGTATGCATAGTCCAGTATAAACAAATGTATAGAATTGATGATACAAGAGACAAAATTCACAAATTCTACAGCACAACGACAGAGTCGTGTCTTAATTGTAAAACTAGCAAAGACTCAATAACTCACACCTCCTTGGAGTGCTGTAAAGTCCAAAAAGTTATGGTCGGCGGTAGAAAGCTGGCTATAAGTTTTGCAATTTAAGTTGACTTTTAATCCATCTATCTGCATTTTTCAAGACATGTCATATGAATGTGCGGTGAGATACCTAATGCGTTGGTTAATTATTTGAGAAAAATGTTTTACTTCAAAACTGGAAATATAATGATCCTCCTTCGTTTAAGCGTCAATCAGCAGTGGAAACAATAACAAAGCGTCCCCCCCCCCCCCCACCCCTTGTTTCGGTAAAAAGCTGAGTGATTGGGCTGATTAAATGTAACCACTCTCAAATTCATAGACAGAGCTATGGATGCAAGGACTGACCATCCATGATATCAAACTAGTTTTAACCATGTTTTGGGGCTATAGAGTGATTGTTTACACGTACTTTGTTTGCAGACATTGGAGTAAAACAAGCTTCTATTTTGGGTTCTGATGGGGTATGACAGTTGAACTAAGCACTTGATGCATTTATAAGTTATACTCTTCAAGAATCAATTTTTGTATTTATTAGTGCTCCCCAAGGCAGCGGCTGCTCTTCCTGGGGTCCAAACACATTAAGGCACTTACATCACACATAAAACAAAAGATAAAACAGTACATCATTATTACACCACTGTGTATATACAATACAAAATGTATAATACCACCATACAACAATATTACAATGTACGTATGTGTAGAGTGCGTGTTGTAGCGTGTGTCTGTATACGTGTGTCTTTACCTGTGTGTATGTATCTCTCTTCACAGTCCCCGCTGTTCCATAAGATGTATTTTTTATCATGTAAAAAATCTGATTCTACTGCTTGCATCAGTTTACTGATGTGGAATACAGTTCCATGTGGTCTTGGTTCTATGTAGTACTGTGCACCTCCCGTAGTCTGTTCTTGACTTGGGGACTGTGAAGAGACCTCTGGAGGCATGTCTTGTGGGGTATGCATGGGTATCTGAGCTGTGTGCTAGTAGTTTAAACAGACCCCTCAGTGCACTCAGCATGTCAACACTTCTTACAAAAACAAGTGGTGATGAAGTCAATCTCTCCTCCACTTTGAGCC
Source organism: Oncorhynchus mykiss (assembly GCF_013265735.2). Classification (NCBI taxonomy): domain Eukaryota; kingdom Metazoa; phylum Chordata; class Actinopteri; order Salmoniformes; family Salmonidae; genus Oncorhynchus; species Oncorhynchus mykiss. The sequence goes on along the minus strand of NC_048583.1, from coordinate 27,579,382 downwards.
AGGAGAGATTTACTTGCATATTGTCAACGTTAGCTCTCCGTGTACATTTAAGGGGCAGGCGTGCTGTCCTGTTCTGAGCCAATTGTAGTTTTCCAAGGTCCCTCTTTTTGGCACCTGACCACACGACTGAACAGTAGTCCAGGTGCGATGAAACTAGGGCCGTAGGACCTGCCTTTGTTGATAGTGTTTTTAAGAAGGCAGAGAAGCACTTTATTATGGACAGACTTCTCCCCATTTGAGCTACTATTGTATCAACATGTTTTGACCATGACAGTTTACAATCCAGTGTTACTCTAAATCAAATTGAATTTGTAACATGCGCCGAATACAACAGTAGACCTTACAGTGAAATGCTTACTTACAAGCCCTTAACCAACAATGCAGTTTTAAGAAAAAAAAAGTGTTAAGAAAGTATTTACTAAAATAAACTGAAGTGAAAAAAATTAAAAAGAATAAGAAGACATTTATTTTTCAATAACTAATAATTAAGGAGCAACAGTAAAATAGCGAGGCTATATACAGGGGGTACCGGTACAGAGTCAATGTGCGGGGGTACCGGTTAGTCGAGGTAACTGAGGTAATATGTACATGTAGGTAGAGGTAAAGTGACTATGCATGGCTAATAAACAGAGAGTAGTAGCAGTGTAAAAATGGGGTGTGTGGTGGGGATAATGCAAATAGTTTGGGTAGCCATTTGATTAACTGTTCAGCAGTCTTATGGCTTGGGGGTAGAAGCTATTAAGAAGCCTTTTGGACCTAGACCTGGTGCTCCAGTACCGCTTGCCGTGCGCAAGCAGAGAGAACAGTCAATCATTAGGGTGGCTGGAGTCCTTGGCAATTTGTTGGGCCTTCCTCTGACACCGCCTGGTATAGAGGTCCTGGATGGCAGGAAGCTTGGCCCCAGTGATGTACTGGGCCATATGCACTAGCGTCTGTAGTGCCTTGCGGTCGGAGGCCGAGCAATTGCCATACCAGGTGGTGATGCAACCAGTCAGGATGCAGCTGTAGAACTTTTTGAGGATCTGAGGACCCAAATCTTTTGAGGGGGAATAGGTGTTATCATGCCCTCTTCACGAACAGTTTAGTCACATCAACTTGCTCAATTTCCACATGATTCATTACAGTATTTAGTTGAGGTTTAGGGTCTGGTGAATGATTTGTCCCAAATACAATGCTTTTAGTTTTTGAAATATTTAGGACTAACTTATTCCTTGCCACCCATTCTGAAACTAACTGCAGCTCTTTGTTAAGTGTTGCAGTGATTTCACTAACTGTAGTAGCTGATGTGTATAGTGTTGAGTCATCCGCATACATAGACACACTGGCTTTACTCAAAGGGTCATGTCAGTAGTAATGTTTGAAAAAGTAAGAGGCCTAGACAGCTGCCCTGGGGAATTCCTGATTCTACCTATATTATGTTGGAGGCTTCCATTAAAGAACACCCTCTGTGTTCTGTTAGACATTTAACTCTTTATCCACAATATAGTAAGGGGTGTAAATCCATAACACATAAGTTTTTCCAGCAGCAGACTATGATCGATAATGGCAAAAGCAGCACTGAAGTCTACCAAAACAGTTCCCACAATCATTTCATTATCAATTTCTTTCAGCCAATCATCAGTCATTTGGGTAAGTGCCGTGCTTGTTGAATGTGATCTGTTGTCAATTTGTTTACAGTAAAATAGCATTGTATCTGGTCAAACACAATTTTTCCAAAAGTTTAAACAGGCTGATTGTTTGGCTATTGGAGCCAGTAAAGGGGGCTTTACTATTCTTGGGTAGATGTTCTATCCAAGTTGTCAGACCCCGGTGGCTTGTCATTGTTGATAAACAACAATATTTTTTTCACATCTTCCACACTCACTTTGTGGAACTCAAATGACAGTGTTTGTCTTTCATAATTGTATCAGTTATACTTGGATGTGTAGTGTCTGCGTTTGTTGTTGTCATGCTAATCTTGCCAATGAAAAAAATCAATAAAGTAATTGGCAATATCAGTGGGTTTTGTGATGAATGAGCCATCTGATTCAATTAATAATGGAGCTGAGTTTGCCTTTTTGCCCAACATTTAATGTAAGGTGCTTCACAGTTTTTACTATCATTCTTTATATCATTTATCTTTGTTTCATAGTATAGTTTCTTATTTTTATTCAGTTTAGTCACGTGATTTCTCAATTTGCAGTTTGTTTGCCAATTGGTTGTGCAGCCAGACTTATTTGCCATTCCTCTTGACTCATCCCTCTCAACCATAACATTTTACAATTCCTCATCAATCCACGGGGATTTAACACTATTTACAGTCATTTTTTTAATGTGTGCATGCTTATTAGTAACTGGAATAAGCAATTTCATAAATGTGTGAAGTGTAGCGTCTGGTTGCTCCTCATTACACACTACAAAACAGCAAATATTCTTTACATCATCAACATAAGAATCACAACAAAACTTATTTTATGACCTCTTATACACTATATTAGGCCCAGCCTTTGGGACCTTGGTTTTCCTAGATTGGCTACTATATTGTGATCTCTACATCTGATGGATTTGGATACTGCTTTAAAGCAAATGTCTGCAGCATTAGTAAAGATATGATCAATACATGTTGATGATTTCATTCCTGTGCTGTTTGTAAATACCCTGGTAGGTTGACTGACAACCTGAATCAGGTTACAGGTACTGGTTACAGTTTGAAGCTTTTTCTTGAGTGGGCAGATTGATGAAAGCCAGTCAATATTTAAATCACCCAGAAAATATACGTCTCTGTTGATATCACATACATTATCAAGCATTTCACACATATTATCCAGAAACTGAATGTTAGCACTTGGTGGTTTATAGCAGCTTCCCATTTAATTGGCTTTAGGTGAGGCAGATGAACCTGTAGCCATGTTACTTCAACAGTATTTAACATGAGATCCTCTCTAAGTTTTACAGGAATGTCGTTCTGTTTCTGTATTTTCTGTAGCCAAGATGATTCGGATGGACTCTATCATTACTGTAGAATATCTTCTGTTTCCAGAAGGTGTCAAAAGTGAATTGTAAAAGTGATTACACCAGAGACCTACAGTAATATTATAGCCGGCCCAACGATGGTAAAATAATTGGCTGCTTTTTGAAATCTTTCGGTGCTAGAATCAATTCTTTAAAGTACATTTTCAGAAGTTCTGAGCTAGCCCTCCTAATGTCGTTTCACCCGACATGGAATACAACAGCGTCAGCTTCCGGCAACTGTCGTAGAATGGTTGTAAGCAGCCGTGGAATGTCCTGTACCCGTGCCCCAGGATAGCACAGGGTTTTTGCCCCGGGAATCATGATGTTCCTTACGATAGAACTGCCGATGATGAAAGCTGCTGCTGAAGAGGTCAGGCTGTTCTTTCGCCATGAGTGGTTTCGCAAACTCCTCGAGGACAGAGGAGTTTGCCCGATGGACCCGAGCCAGCAGTAGTATCCATGGTGGGTGATGAATGAGCCGGAGTCTCAAGACAGCCTCACTGTCTGTTGAATGTGGGAGCTTTGAGGATCTGAACCAGAGGTAGAAGCCATCGGTGAGGGATCCAGAACAGAGGGCGAAGGCGCAAGTACCTCCGGGTACCTTCGAAGCCCCCAGGGAGGAAGTCGCCGAAGTCTCTGGATCCAGGGCGGCGAAGCTGTTTCTAGTCTGTGTCCGGTCCGGGCTTAACATCTCCAAGGAAGCCCCCCTTTCCAGAGGATGATGTTTTTGATTTCCACGGCGAGTGACATACAGTACATTCGGAAAGTATTCAGACCACTTCCCTTTTTCCACATTTTGTTACGTTACAGCCTTATTCTAAAATGGATTAAATAATATTTTTTCCCTCATCAATTTACATACAATACCCAATAATGACAAAGAGAAAACAGGTTTTTATTAAATATAAAAAACAGAAATACCTTATTCGCAAAAGTATTCAGACCCTTTGCTATGAGACTCGAAATTGAGCTCAGGTTCATCCTGTTTCCATTGGTCATCCTTGAGATGTTTCTACAATTGATTGGCATCCACCTGTGGTAAATTCAATTGATTGGAAATGATTTGGAAAGGAACACAACTGTCTATATAAGGTCCCACAGTTGACAGCGCATGTCAGAGCAAAAACCAAGCCATGAGGTTGAAGGAATTGTCCGTAGAGCTCCGATACAGGATTGTGTCGAGGCACAAAACCAAAACATTTCTGCAGCAGTGAAGGTCCCCAAGAACACAGTGGTCTCCATCATTCTTAAATGTAAGACGTTTGGAACCACCAAGACTCTTCCTATAGCTGGCCCCTCTCAGCCAAACTGAGCTATTTGGGGATAATGGCCTTGGTCGGGGAGGTGACCATGAACCCGATGGTCACTGAAAAAGCTCCAGAGTTCTTCTGTGGAGATGGGAGAACTTTCCAGAAGGATAACCATCTCTGCAACACCACCAATCAGGCCTTTATGGCAGAGTGACCAGACGGAAGCCACTCCTCAGTAAAAGGCACATGACTGCTTGCTTGGAGGACTCTGACCATGAGAAACAAGATTCTCTGATCTGATGAAACCAAGATTAAACACTTTGACCTGAATGCCAAGCGTCACATCTGGAGGAAACCTGGCACCATCCCTACGGTGAAGCATGGTGGTGGCAGCATCATGCTGCGGGGATGTTTTTCAGCGGCAGATACTGAAAGACTAGTCAAGATCGAGGGAAAGATGAACAGAGCAAAGTACAGAGAGATCCTTTTTTTGTATTTTTTTACACCCGTTTTCTCCCCAATTTCTATCTTGTCTCATCGCTGCAACTCCCCAACTGCCTCGGGAGGCGAAGGCCGAGTCATGCGTCCTCCGAAACATGACCACCAAACCGCACTTCTTAACACCCGCCGGCTTAACCCGGAAGCCAGCCCTATGGGACTCCCGATCACGGCCGGTTGTGATAAAGCACGGGATCGAACCCGGGTCTGTAGTGACGCAATCTAGCATTGTGATGCAGTGCCTTAGAACGCTGCACACTCGGGAGGCCCCAGTACAGAGAGATCCTTGATGAAAACCTGCTACAGTGCGCTCAGGACCTCAGACTGGGGCGAAGGTTCACCTTCCAACCCTAAGCACACAGCCAAAGACAATGCAGGAGTGGCTGAAACGAACTGCAGCTCTTTGTTAAGTCTCTGAATTCTGTGACCCGTTTAAAAAAATATTTAAAAAATATTTCACCTTTATTTAACCAGGTAGGCTAGTTGAGAACAAGTTCTCATTTGCAACTGCGACCTGGCCAAGATAAAGCATAGCAGTGTGAACAGACAACACAGAGTTACACATGGAGTAAACAATTAACAAGTCAATAACACAGTAGAAAAAAAGAGAGTCTATATACATTGTGTGCAAAAGGCGTGAGGAGGTAGGCGAATAGTTACAATTTTGCAGATTAACACTGGAGTGATAAATTATCAGATGGTCATGTACAGGTATTGAGATATTGGTGTGCAAAAGAGCAGAGCCGTAGTTTTCCCTGATCTGGTAACCTAACCAGATAAAACTCCAGAACTTATACAGTATGACTTGATTAATCTGTTGTTAAAAGGGCTATGATGTGTTTTTTTTTAAAGCTAGAAAATCTCATGTCCTTCTGGAGGATGCAAACCCTGTCAAACTGCAGAAAACTTGTACTTGTTGATATTAATTATATTTTAAAGGACTAGAGGAATTTCTTATACACAGACACAGAAAAAGCAACATGATTGGACAATAAAACTCACAGGGCTGAGCTAGCTTTATGCAGATTTGCATCATGTAGTCCTGCCCTATGCAACTGTAAGCCTAATAAAAAATGTACTCACAGTCTATGTTATTTTGTTTATTCATTAATTCTAGTTAATAATTGTGGATCAAAAAAGTCTAGGTAGCCTAGTCAGCCTGAGTTTGAATACAAATCAAATGGATCCCAGTTTTCTCACAAACAAAGGGCTATAAATACACAACGTTACTGCTTCGTTTACCCTGGCCAGAGGGACAGGGTGCATAGTAGGCTAGACTATGCAACTGCTGTTGCTAGTAGCTTTCAGTTGATCAGACTGAAAAATAGTCTAGTTTCCATGCAATACAGCATGTCAGATCGCTTGTGTTTCTAGGCTGCTACATCTATGTAAGAGCTTTTGCTTGTGTCTGTCGGGAGTGATGTGTTATCGCGCTAGCTAAATAAATATCGGAGGAAAGTGGAGAGCAAGCCTTGAGTTCTGTGCGACCTGAGATTTCTGTGAATCTGATTGCTCAAGACACACAGAGAGCCTACTAATTGTGCGCGAGTTGACAAATGATGAGGCAGATCAGTCTAAAAAAACAGTACTTTGCACTGCTTTTTGAAGCTTTGCGTCAATATATTTTACAAAAGTAAATCAAAAGTGGTGTCACACCTGATTGAAAAGTGCTGTGGCAAATGTCGCCTCGCCACACGCTTTCCGGCAGGCCTGGGTCTATAGGTCTATTCTTTCTCATTCAGCACACTATGGTGTCTGAGCTTCAGTTATGAAAGGGCCTACAACAGAGATGTTCGGTTACCTCTGGTTTTATTTTCTACCTGTCAGTTAATGGATTCATGTTTGGCCTGAGAGTCTGAATCAGAGAAAATTAAGGTCATCCTCAGGGGCCATGACCATTGTCTCCAGAGTCCAGACAGCTATCGTCATTCTGACACGTCTAACATCCCTGAGACAATAGGGCCATGGGGGGTGAATAGACTTCTGACCCGGTCTGCAGACATTGATATCAGGTGCTAAGGTGGCAGGCAATTGTGACTAGCTAGCCCACGCGTGACTAGCTTACAGGTCAGGTAGAACTCTTATGAATGATTGAGGTGAACATTGCTCTTGTGTTGCTGACTCGCTGTGTTTTTCTCCAGAGGTTAAACTACTGTGACTATCTAGCCTTGAGTTGTGACTTGCCTACAGGTAGACTCCTATGAATGATTGAGGGGATCCATTGGTCCTCTGTGGCTGATTTGCTGTTTTCTCGCCAGATGCTAAGGTGACTATAGCTACTGTGACTGTAGTCTTCTCATAGCTGCTGAGGCTGGCCAGCGAGACTACTGTGACTATTGGCTAGGCCAAAGGTACATTATTGATTGATTGCTCCTATGTGACTCACTGTGTTTCCCTCTAGATGTGGAGCAGAAGGAGGAGGAGGGAGTGGATGCAATCAAGAACGAGGTACGTCATCCACTGTCTTCATTCTGCTGTGTTCTGTGTTACGTCGTCAGTCAATCAATGACTCGGTCTCTGTAGGTGTGTCGATTCTCCACCCTTCTCGTGAAGTGTGCACTTGTACAGTTTCTTAGCTTCTGGCATGGATTTAACAATGGTGGAAACGCCCTCCAGTGAATGCTTACATCAAGTCTATGCTTGATGGGGAGTGTTGAAGTAGAGGCTCCTGGAAGAGGGTGTAGCCTCAGTCAGGGCCTTCGTTAGGACGGACCGCATGTTAGGTGATGGTGATGCTGGACTAGGGGGAAGGTTTCCTTTAGTAGATGATTTGTATAACATCACGACCTCTTGGACTTGTGAAATGGTACCTAATGGAGTATAGATCTGACATATCAAATACACTTTGGTGCTCAGTCCGACACGGAAGGTCCTCGCGTTAGTCGATGGCGTCAAGCAGGCTCGCCACGCCAGGCGGCGATTGGTTGAGACTGTAGCGGGTTGCCACGGCTCTGGAAGAGACAGTTTGTGCTCCTTGCTGTTTGACCAATTGCACATTGTCTGCATTGGGCTACAGTTTTGTGAACGAGTCATCATCTCTTTCTGGATCACACACCTCATCCCCCCACACCCCAAAAAGAAAAATAGCAAAGAATTGCTACTCCGCCTTGCTAGCTGCCGTATTAGCCAGCAGTTTCAGCAGTGATAGCATGAAACTTTGCTTGCGTCATCTTCCTCCTCTGCAAACATGCAACATCTTAGCAGAGCAAACAAACATCAAACTAATACGTTAGTTCATTTCTTTATTTTGGTTTTCTTCTTTGTATCCCTTTAAACAGGGAGTTGGAGGCCCTGGGACAGGCAGGCTGCGTGGCTCCGTCAGTCTGCGTCAGAGGCCCATTCCCAGAGTAACCTTCCAGGCCGGTGACCCATATTACATTAGCAAGAGGACCAGGGAGGAGTGGCTGGCTAAATGGAAGATGGAGGTGAGTACAGTGCCACCCACCGGCTGGCTGTCTCGCCACTGTCTCTGGCAGGCTTTGACTCTTAGGGGTGCCCAAACTGCCCATTGTGTCTTGGGGATGATTGTGTGGGCTCTAGAGCTGACCACAAAGATTTTTTATGGGGATGATTGGTTCCCAGTCCTCTCTAGCCATCCTGTTATTCAAACCTGGTCTCAGGGACTACAGATGGTTCAGAGCTGCCTGTCTGTTAGTGTTAGCAAGAGTCCAATAGACAGGGCATTCATAGCCGAGTGAACCAGTATTTGTTGGGTGCTTTCACAGCCAAGTGTATTTGATGGGTCATTTGATTTATCATAGAGGTACCATTTATTTCATTGGCTTTGTAGGGTGTTTGAGTCTCCTGGAGTTTCCTTCCTGTCTTTGTAGGGCCTACTTCAGTGCACCATTGTCGACCAATGATAAATGACCACTAATTGTTGTTGCTCACTCGGGTTTTCTGTTGCCTCAGTTTAGTTCCCACTATACAGCCCAAAGTCACGTTATAGTCATGGTCCAAGCTGTGAACTTGCCCCAGTCAGAGACTAATCTAGCCTCCACCTAAATCCAAACTCATTTTAAGTTTATTTGCCATGTAATAAGCTAATTGTGAATCTTACTCACCAGTAAGAATCTAAACTAAGGAGAGCGAACCAATAAGATAATTTACAAGATCATTCTTACCACATTTGCACACACTGCATATAGATTTGTTTCTATTGTGTTATTGACTGTACGTTTACATATCTATATATAGGGCAAATATCAATCTAGAACAGGATCATCTATTTTGAATGCAATTTGAATGGAGTTGACGGAGAGATAGAAAGACTGCCAGAGTGCTAGCACATGCAATGATAGGCTGTTTCAAAACTCTGCATCTGCAATAAAACAATCTTTACCATTAACAAACAAGGTGACCCCCAAAAAGCCAGATGGAGATGGGTAAATTAGATGCGCATTTGATCATTATATTACTGTAGCATAGGCTATGCTGCAGCAAATGTAGGCCTGAAAAAGAGTTACCATGATGAGATGATTGGTCTACGTGCGTTGTGAACTGCGCTCCGTACCGAGATGGTCTGTCCCCACCCTGAGCGTTGATTCATCAAGCCAGATTTAAACATCGCATGTCATTTAACAGTTCCATTTCACGCCACGCTGTTCATATAAATAATTTCGTATAATTGACCGGTTCCTCGCGGTTATTTATCTCGGGAGAAGAGAGTTGCTTTGGGCAGTAAACGCCGGTGGGTCTCAGTAGCCGGGTTCCCGCCATTCAACCCTAATCTACACTGATTGAAGTGGTTTTAACAGGTGACATCAGTAAGGGATCATAAGCTTTCTCCTGGATTCACCTGGTCAGTCTATGTAAATGGGAAGAGCAGGTGTTCCTAATGTTTTGTACACTCAGTGTAGTTAATATTGCAGTTGTGTGGTACACCCCTATAATAGGCTATTGCATTTGTATTTATTTAAACATGCCTCCTCCTGAATGTGACTACACAGCATCCTACTAACCTGATGTGACAATGTGCTTTACAGCTTGTTCAGGTTGTGTGTTTCAGATCATTCATAACTCCCGAAACGATATGTCGTAAATCCTCGTAAATGTCTCTCTCTCTCTCGCTCTCTCAATTCAATTCGGGGCTTTATTGGAATGGGAAACATATGTTTACATTGCCAAAGCAAGTGAAATAGAAAGTAAATAAATAAATAAAAATGAACACTAAACATTGCACTCACAAAAGTTCCAAAGGAATAGAGACATTTCAAATGTCATATTTTGGCAATATACGGTGTTGTAACGATGTGCAAATAGTTCAAGTACAAAAGGGAAAATAAATAAACATAAATATGGGTTGTATTTACAATGGTGTTTGTTCTTCACTCTCTCTCTCTCTCTCTCTCTCCTCTCTCCTCCTTCACATCAGGAACATGTAGTGATTTGTGTGATTTCATTTCAGATCATTCATAACTCTTTCCATAAACAATATGTCATAAATCCTTGTAAATGTATCCTTGTAAATCACTCTCTCTCTCTCAATCTCTCTCTCTTGCTCATTTTCTTTCTCTCTTTCTTTCTTTCTTTCTTTCTTTCTTTCTTTCTTTCTTTCTCTCTCTCTCTCTCTCTCTCTCTCTCTCTCTCTCTCTCTCTCTCTCTCTCTCTATCTCAGGCTCTCTGTCTCTTTCTCTCTCTCTGTTTCTCTCTCCCTCCCTTCTCCCCTCTCTGTTTCTCCCTCCCTCCCTCCCTCCCTCCCTCCCTCCCTCCCTCCCTCCCTCCCTCCCTCCCTCCCTCCCTCCCTCCCTCCCTCCCTTCTTCATGTCAGGAACATGTAGTGAGACTCACTGTTACATAATGAGTGGCTGTGTCCATGGCAACAAGATCGGGCCTACCATTCTGTATCCTCCCCCCTCCAGTACTCAGTTCTGCCATTGGAGCAGGCTTGGGGAGAACCCATAAAAGTGTCTGGTGGGGGGAAATATTGGCAAATTAGCAGGACATGCTGGGGTCTCACAAGTGAACCGCTGTAAAGAACCAGAGAAACAGGCACCTGGGTCTAGGCAACTCAGAGGCTGTTTTTCTTTCACATAAAGGATTTAAAAATCACAAGATGACATAAGAGGACACTGCACATAAATATGCATGTGTAAAAATAAATAGTCAGTATTTTGTTATTGAGATATAATAATATAATTATAATGATATAATTCCAAAAGGATGCATTTGTAGTGGTGGCATTGCAGCCCTGTGCTCAGGACTTAACAGAGAAGGTAAAGAAGCTTGCTGGTTTTGACTGTGTTGTTGCTGCTGGGGACAGGGCATCAGGTTCACTGTGCTGCTAGAGCTGACGGGGGAAGGAGGAGGAGAGGAAGAGGAGATTTCTTAACTGAAAGGGTTAGCTTAAAGGGGAAGAATCCCTTTCTGCTCTCTTCTTCCGCTTTCGCAGAGAGAGAGCGAGAGAAACGATCCCTCGTTTTATGTGCCTTTCGTTGTGTTACAGTGAGTGGACTTTTCTCTCCTTCCTCCCACCCCTCATTCTTCTCCTAACCCCTCCCCCAGCCTCAGCTATGGAAATGAACTCTGTGAAGATGAGGTTTGCTGCAAATTTCCAGCCCTGCTTGCAAGACAGCCTCTTGGCTCTCCGCCAACATTTTGCAAATCCTCTCTAGCCAACCAGAATTCCTGTCGGCAGTCACCTGACCCTGAATTCCCAGACAAAGAAATGTTCATGCTTCTTTCTCTTCTTTTTTTTGAGCGATCTCCTCTACCCCGAGTGGGGGGTAAAAAATTGCAGCCCTACATTGGATTAAAAGGGTCGTGTGTTGGCGTGTATGGGTATGTGCATTGCATTATTTGTTCGATAACATGGTGGTGGTTAGTGTGCATGAGAGATTAGCCCGCGTACAGCGAGGGGAATATGCTGATTTAAGGTATTTCCACTAGAGACCATCTGCTCTCCCTCGGCAGCTTAAAGGGAAACCGTCACTTAGAAAAAGGAAAGTGAGAGCACAGTGATTTGTAGAAGTGCTGAGAAAAAGTGCTCATGCTTGAAAAAAAAAAGTTTTTTGAGACGGGAAGAACGTGATCTAGAGCGGTGTTTTGTGCAGAAGGTGTTTCCTGTTTAACAGCAGTGGCACTAAGAGTTATTTCTGTTTTAACAGCAGTGGCAGTAATAGTTAGTTATTTCTGTTTTAACAGCAGTGGCAGTAAGAGTTAGTTATTTCTGTTTTAACAGCAGTGGCAGTAAGAGTTAGTTATTTCTGTTTTAACAACAGTGGCAGTAATAGTTAGTTATTTCTGTTTTAACAACAGTGGCAGTAAGAGTTAGTTATTTATGTTTTAACAGCAGTGGCAGTAAGAGTTAGTTATTTCTGTTTTAACAGCAGTGGCAGTAATAGTTAGTTATTTCTGTTTTAACAACAGTGGCAGTAAGAGTTAGTTATTTCTGTTTTAACAACAGTGGCAGTAAGAGTTAGTTATTTCTGTTTTAACAACAGTGGCAGTAAGAGTTAGTTATTTCTGTTTTAACAACAGTGGCAGTAATAGTTAGTTATTTCTGTTTTAGCAGCAGTGGCAGTAAGAGTTGGTTATTGCTGTTTTAGCAGCAGTGGCAGTAAGAGTTAGTTATTTCTGTTTTAACAGCAGTGGCAGTAAGAGTTAGTTATTTCTGTTTTAACAGCAGTGGCAGTAAGAGTTAGTTATTTCTGCTTTAACAGCAGTGGCAGTAAGAGTTAGTTATTTCTGTTTAACACCAATGGCAGTAAGAGTTATTTCTGTTTAACAGCAGTAGCATTAAGAGTTAGTTATTTCTGTTTAACACCAATGGCAGTAAGAGTTATGTATTACTGTACATGTTATATCACTTGTGTTAGTCTTTTTTTCTGTTTAGATAAGCTACATGCTTATACAATACATTGAATGTGTATGTACACGATCACACATCCATTATAGATTTGAATAGTTATACGTACGTTATACATGTTCTGACAAATAGTTTGCAGCTGGGAAGTTTTGATTGTGGCGGTTGAATAACTGAACCGGCTGAACTGGGAGAAAGTTCACTACTAGGCCCCACCCCCCATCCCATGTGTTATCAGTGGTTAATTTACTCTTAAAACACACCAGAATAACACTTTTCTAATCACCTTCTTTGTTGTAGACTGTTGTAATTCTATAGATCTATAGAATTGTGTATGGATTTTTATTTTTTTACAGATTAATCGCATACTTTAATACTTTACATGGTAAAATGTCTTCATGGAAACTCCTTTTCAGATGATTAAAAGCTTTTCAAGTTATTTATAAAGCCATTTAACCAAGCTCCTCAGGAGGCAGTTTTAAGAATGCCACTTGTGGATTCATAGCGAACTATGTTTATATATTCATGACTGACCCTGTAATATTCCTAATTGTCTCCTAAGAGGACCTAATACAATGGGGACCAGGTGGCGTCTTTTTGGATGTGTGACCCGCTGTGTGTGTGGAGGGGGGGGGGGGGGGGGCTCTGCGTGTGTGCATGCAAAGACCCCCGGTCAGTAATAAAAATACACAGCCATTGTCGGGCATAATGGCAAAGATCTGAGCTAATGAATTCTATTGCCACATTGCTACACGTGGTTCTGCTCTCTTAATCTGTGTGTGGAGGCATTTTAAGGGGTTCAATTCCGGCCTGAAAGCAGCTTTCAAAGATGGTTGTGTCTATTGCGTTGCAAATACAAAACCCAGCCTGTCATATAGTAGTATACAGATAGATATAATTCCACAAGACAATGTGCAGTTGTGTAGAGAGGACGTTGTGTGAGACAAATGACTAGGTCAGCCCTTTAGTTATTTCATCTGGTAACACTAGACACGAAGCTGCTCTTATGCCTTTGTAGTAACACTGTAGTTACTACAGTAATAACATAGCCCTTGGTATATGTAAGAAAGCATAGCCATTGGTGTACAGTACACATACATGGAAACTGTAACAGAGCCAGTCTATGAATGAGTAGCAGTTCTTATTGCCTGACTTTGCAGTCTATCACCATGTAGTTGCGCTGGGGGGTGTCATGGTGTACAGAACTACAGGGACGTGAGAAGTTTCCCTTCTATTGTGTCCTCGACATGTCCACAGTCAGGAAGTCAGTCAGAGGAATGGAAGGCTTTTTCATCATTAAACTAACCCATATTGCAATCACACCCAGGTACAGACAGTACACTGAACAAAAATATAAAATGTTGGTCCCAGGTTTCGTGAACTGAAATAGAAGATCCCAGAAATGTTGTGCACAAATGTGTATTTCATCCCTGTTAGTGAGCATTTCTCATTTGCCAAGATAATCCATTCACCTGACAGGTCTGGCATATGAAGAAGCTGATTAAACGGCATGATCATTACACAGGTGCACCTCGTGCTGGGGACAATAAAAGGACACTCTAAAATCTGCTGTTTTGTCGCGCAACAGAATGTTGTCTCAAGTTTTGAGGGATCGTGCAATTGTTATGCTGACTGAAATAATTGCATGTTCATTTCTCTACCATAAGCTGCCTCCAACGTTGTTTTAGAGAATTTGGCAGTACGTCCAACCGGCCTCACAACCGTAGACCACATGTATGGCGTTGTGTGGTTGAGCGGTTTGCTGATGTCAACGTTATGAACAGTGTGTCCCATGGTGGTGTGGGGTTATGGTAGTGGCTGGCGTAAGCTACGGAGAATGAACACAATTGAATTGTTTCGATGGTAATTTGAATGCACAGAGATACCGTGACAAAATCCTGAGGCCCATTGTGCCATTCATCCGCTGCCATCACATCACGTTTAGGCATGATAATGCTCGGTCCCATGTCGCAAGGATCTGTACACAATTCCTGGAAGTTGAAAATGCCCCAGTTCTTCCATGGCCTGCATACTCACTAGACATGTCACCCATTGACAGTAGTGGAGAAGGTGGACAGTTAAGTTCCTCGGCGTACCCATCACAGACAAACTGAAATGGTCCACCCACACAGACAATGTGGTGAAGAAAGCACAACAGCGCCTCTTCAACCTCAGGAGACTGAAGAAATGTAGCTTGTCACCAAAAACCCTGACAAACTTTTATAGATGCACAATTGAGAGCATCCTGTCGGGCCGTATCACCGCCTGGTACGGAAACTGCACTGCCCACAACCGTAAGGCTCTCCAGAGGGTAGTGAGGTCTGCACAACGCATTACCTCCAGGACACCTAACCGCCCGATGTCACAGGAAGGCCATAAAGATCATCAAGCACAACAACCACCCGAGCCACTGCCTGTTCACCCCGCTACCATCCAGAAGGTGAGGTCAGTACAGGTGCATCAAAGCTGGGACCGAGAGACTGAAAAACAGCTTCTATCTCAAGGCCATCAGACTGCTAAACAGAAATGACTAACTCAGAGAGGTTGCTGCCCTACATTGAGACTCACTAGTCACTTTAAACAATGACACTTTAATAATGTTTACATATCTTACATTACTCATATGTATATACTGTATCTTATATCAACTATTGCATCTTGCCTATGCCGCTCGGCCATCGGTCATCCATGTATTTATATGTACATATTCTTATTCCATCCCTTTAGATTTGTGTGTATTAGGTAGTTGTTGGGAAATTGTTAGATTACTTGTAATAAATTCTCACCCATCTACACACAATACCCCATAATGACAAAGTGAAAACATGTTTTTAGAAATGTTTTCAAATGTATCAAATGAAATACAGAAATGTGTAATTTACATAAGTATTTACACCCCTGAGTCAATCAATACATGTTAGAATCACCGGCAGTGATTACAGCTGTGAGTCTTTCTGGGTAAATCTCTAGGAGCTTTGTACACCTGTATTGTACAATATTTGCCCCTTATTATTTTCGAAGTTCTTCAATCTCTGTCAACTTGGTTGTTGATCATTGCCAGACAACCATTTTCAAGTCTTGCCATAGATTTTCAAGCAAATGTAATCGGCCACTCAGGAACATTCACTGTCTTCTTGGTAAGCGACTCCAGTGTAAAGTTGGCCTTGTGTTTTAGGTTGTTGTCCTGCTGAAAGGCAAATTAATCTCTCAGTGTCTGGTAGAAAGCAGACTGAACCAGGTTTTCCTCTAGGATTTTGTCTGTGCTTAGCCCCACTCTGTAAATTTTTTTATCCTGAAAAACTCCCTAGTCCTTAACGATTACAAGCATACCCATATCATGATGCAGCCACCACTCTGCTTGAAAATATGGAGAGGTACTCAGGAATTAGTTCTATTGGATTTGCCCAAACAAAACACATTGTATTCAGGACAAAAAGTGAGTTGCTTTGCCACATTTTTTGCAATATTACTTTAGTGCCTTGTTGGAACAGGAATCATGTTTTGGAATATTTTAAATTTTGTCCAGGCTATCTTCTTTTCACTCTGTCATTTTGGTTAGTATTGTAGAGTAACTACAATGTTACAATGTAATCCTCAGTTCTCCTATCACAGCCATTAAACGTTGTAAGTGCTCGACTGAGGGACCTTCCAGATAATTGTATGTGTGGGGTACAGAGATGAGGTAGTCAAAATTTTTTTTTATGTTAAACACCATTATTGCACATAGTCCATGCAACTTATTATGTGACTTGTTAAGAAAATGTTTACTCCTGAACCTATTTAGGCTTGCCATAACAAAGGATTTGAATACTTATTGACTCAAGACATTTTAGTTTTCCAGTTTTTATTAATTTGTAAAAAATGACTAAATACGTAATTCCACTTTGATATTATGGGGGTGACAAAAAGGCCAGCGACAAAATAAATCTTAATTTAATCCGTTTTAAATTCAGGCGGTAACACAACAACATGTGGGAAAAGACAAGGAGTGTGAATACTTCCTGAAGTCGCTGTAGGTGCTGCTAGCTGGTATTTCTGAGGTTGTCAGTGGCAGCGTGTCTAGATGATAAATACTGCCTTGTCTCTTCTCTCTACTACCTCCTTTGCTCTAGAGAGCCCGTCTTGCAGGCTGCCTGCCTGGTGTAGCTGCACTCATACGAGAGAGAGGCCCTCAAAAGGGGGCATTTACAACTGGGGGAAAAGGCCAGAGACAGATATCTGGTTCTTATAGCCCCTGTACTCTACTCCTCCCCCACCAGACTTTGGTAGAGTCAGTTTTCCATTGATTTTGAAGATAAATAACCCACTAGCAGCAACCCGGAGAGAGCAGTTACTCCCCCAAACTTGCCAAAATGACCACCACATTAGGCTACAGGATTTTCCTCACTTTCTTTGAAATCCCCCTGAACTTACTGACCCTTATTTTACTTGTAAGATGGGGGAGAATTACAGGAGGGTAGAATGAGCCAATTGGAAGCTGGGGATGATTAGGTGGCCATGATGGTGTGAGGGCCAGATTGGGAATTTAGCCAGGACACCGGGGTTAACACCCCTACTCTTACGTCAAGTGCCATGGGATCTTGAGCGACAACAGTGAGTCATTTTAACATCCCATCCGATAGACAGCATCATATGCAGGGCAATGTCCCCTTCACTGCCCTGGGGATCTCCTTAGACCAGAGTGCCCCCTACTGGACCTCCAACACCATTTCCAGCAGCATCTGGTCTCCCGACCAGGACCGACCCTGCGTAGCTTCAGAGGAAAGCCAGCAGTGGGCTACAGGGTGGTATGCTTACTTACTGTCCCACCAGATGGCCTACTACATTAGCAATGAGTCTGAACCGATTGAACTTAGATACTTTTACATTTTTTTCCCTTTGATTAGCAGAGTTTCCTTTGTTGTGCCAAATTGTAAACACAGTAGAGTTGTATTAACAGATTTGACTTGGCATGAATGCTCTTGGCACCAACTCAATTCTTTGGCTGCACAAGACCATGTAGTAAAACTTTATCACTGTAAATAGATCGTAGATTGAGATTTTATTTGAATCAATTTGTTTGAATCAGAATGTTCTGTTCCGAAGTTTGTTGAATCCGTGTTTGAATCAGTGTGTTTGATTCAGAAGTTTGTTTGAATCAGTGTTTGATTCAGATGCTCTGCTCATCCCCTGACTCATGTGTTCATCAAAACATAGTAAATAAGTTAATTATATCATAGTTAGAAAAAAACAGTGTTTTTACAAGCAAACACCTTTTCTCTCCTATACACACCTCATCCCCGGCTGCCTGCATTCTAGGAGCTAAGCCAACTCTAACACATATGGTTGAGGAGGGCTTTGAACCGGGCAGTCGTCCACTACTTCTACTCTACAGAAGATATTTATAAACTAGAGTAGAGCCTCTTGATTGAACACCACATGTTTCTGCTCTGCCCCACTGGCCCTCCCCATGCCCTCCCACCCTCACCCCCTCGGGGCCTACTGTATGGAGGGCGAGAGGCACAGCGAGACCGCTGAGATGGGGGTTTAGGGTTTGTTCCCAGCCCTCTCCTCTCCCTCCTCTGCACCCTACCCCTCCACACACACACACACACACACACTTGCGTGTGAGAGAAACCTGAGAAAGATTTTGGACCAGAGCGATGGAATGAGTGCAGCTGTGAAGGGCATTCACGTGTGTGTGTGTGTGTGTGTGTGTGTGTGTGTGTGTGTGTGTGTGTGTGTGTGTGTGTGTGTGTGTGTGTGTGTGTGTGTGTGTGTGTGTGTGTGTGTGTGTGTGTGTGTGTGTGTGTGTGTGTGTGTGTGTGTGTGTGTGTGTGTGTGTGTGTGTGTGTGTGAGTGAGAGTGAGAGAGAGAAACCGAGAGAGACAGACTACAGTAGGATGAGTGCAGCTGTTGGGGATTTAGTGTGAGAGGCTTAAGTCATGTCTAGGTCCGGCTTGCCGGCTTGTGTTTGACCTAATGTTTCAGTGTTAGGTACCACAAACCCAGTGAACTCTTCCTCTACTGCCAGGAGCCACTAGCTACACAGATAACGTTTGGTTTAGGTATTGGTTCGCAGATAGCAGTTCTCTCGACACGACAGGAAGTACACTATGCGTTTGAACAGTCGCTAGCGAACAGTCGCTAGTGCTGGATACTGAAGCATTTTGGATTCCTTTTACCTTCATACAGGTTAGCATAATGTTTACACAGGATGTACCCTGTACAAAAATATAAAACGCTACATGCAACAATTTCAAAGACTTTACTGAGTTACAGTTCATATAAGGAAATCGGTCAATTGAAATAAATAAATTAGGGCCAAATCTATGGATTGCACATGACTGGGAATACAGATATGCATCTGTTGGTCACAGATCAGAAAACCAGTCAGTATCCGCTGTGAATACCATTTGCCTCATGCAGCGCGACACATCTCCTTCGCATTGAGATGATCAGGCTGTTGATTGTGGCTTGTGGAATGTTGTCCCACTCCTCTTCAATGGCTGTGCGAAGTTTCTGGTTAATGGCGGGAACTGGAACACGCTGTCGTACACGTAGATCCAGAGCATCCCAAACATGCTCAATGGGTGACATGTCTGGTGAGTACGCAGGCCAACTGGGACTTTTTCATCTTCCAGGAATTGTGTACAGATCCTTGCGACATGGGGCCGTGCATTATCATACTGAAACATGAGGTGATGGCAGCAGATGAATGGCATGACAATGGGCCTCAGGATCTCGTATCTCTGTGCTTTCAAATTGCCATCGATGAAATGCTATTGTGTTCATTGTCCGTAGTTCATGTTTTCCCATACCATAACCCCACCGCTACCATGGGGCACTCTGTTCACAACGTTGACATTAGCAAACCCCTCGCCCACACGACGCCATACACTCTCTGCCATCTGCCTGGTACATTTGAAACCCAGGATTCATCCATGAAGAGCCGAACTGCAGTCAGGTCAAGACCCTGGTGAGGATGACGATCATGCAGATGAGCTTCCCTGAGACAGTTTCTGACAGTTTGTGCAAAAATTCTTTGCTTGTGCAAACCCACAGTTTCATCAGCTGTCCGGGTGGTTGGTCTCAGACAATCCCGCAGGTGAAGAAGCCAGATGTGGAGGTCCTGGGCTGGTGTGGTTACACGTGGTCTGCGGATGTGAGGCTAGTTGGATGTACTGCCAAATTCTCTAAAGCGACGTTGGTGGCGGCTTATGATAGAGAAATGGACATGAAATTCTCTGCCAACAGCTCTGGTGGACATTCCTGCAGTCAGCATGCCAATTGCATGCTCCCTCAACTTTAGACATCTGTGGCATTGTGTAGTGCGACAAAACTTCACATTTTAGAGTGGCCTTTTATAGTCCCCAGCACAAGGTGCACCTGTGTAATGATCATACTGTTTAATCATCTTCTTGATATGCCACATCTGACAGGTGGATGGATTATCTTGGCAAAGGAGAAGTGGTCAGTAACAGGGATGTAAACAAATTTGTGCACAACATTTTTGAAAAATTATATTTTTGTGCGTATGGAACATTTCTGGGAACTTTTGTTTCAGCTCATGAAACATGGGACCAACACGTTACATGTTGTGTTTAGTTTATGTTTTTGTTCAGTATAAAATACATTAAGAAATGTGTTTCATTACATGGGTTATTGTCAGAAGATTTCTGATTGACATTACTCCACGAGAGTATTTTAAATGTGCTGAACTGTACATGGCGATCCCTTTGTAGCTTAGTGTGTAGGGCATGGCACTTACAATGTCAGAGTTGTGGATTCGTTTAAAACTTGGCCACCCATACAAATAATGTATGTACTGACACACAGATCCTATTAAATAGAAAGTGGTTCCTATATGTAATTCTGTGCACACACTACACTCTTAGAAAAAACTACACTACACTCTTTGACTGTCCCCATAGGAAAACCCTTTTTGGTTCCAGGTTGAACCCTTTTGCGTTCCATGTACAACCCTTTCCACAGAGTGTTCTACATGGAACCCAAATGGGTTCTACCTGGAACCAAAAATGGTTCTACCTGGAACCAAGAAGGCTTCTACTATGGGGCAGCCAAAGGACCATTTTGGAACCCTTTTTTCTAAGAATGTACTGTAAGTAACTTTGGATAAACGTATCTGAGTATGTTTCAGGCAGAGAGAACTGACCTCTCCTTTTCCTCTGTGGTGTTTCAGGCAGAGAAAAAGGCCCTGCTGGTGTCAGTGATGAACGCAATGGAGGACCATGAGGAGATGGAGCCTGAGCCACAACAGAAAGAAGAAGTGTCAGTAATCACACACAACCAACAACAGCAGCAGCAGCAACAACAACAACAACAACAACAGCAGCCCACAGACCCAGCGTCCCCGACGGTGGCCACCACACCTGAACCTGTCGCCATGGCAGGAGGTGACAAGACATCACCCAAGACAGCTGATACTGAGCCTGAGTACGAGGTAAACACAAGACGAGCACAATGACGTTTTCCACATTTTGTTACGTCACAAATAAATCCTCATCAATCTACACACAATACCCCATAATGACGAAGCAAAAAAAATATTTTTTTAATTGCAAATTTATAAAAACGATTTAAAACTGGATTATCACATTTACATAAGTATTCAGACCCTTTACTCAGTACTTTGTTGAACTGCCTTGGCAGTGATTACAGCCTTGATTCTTGGGTATGATGCTACTAGCTTGGCGCACCTTTATTTGGGGAGTTTCTCCCAGATCCTCTCAAGGTCTGTTAGGTTGGATGGGGAGAATCGCTGCACAGCTATTTTCTAGTCTCTCCAGAGATGTTCAATCGGGTTCAAGTCCGGTCTATGGCTGGGCCACTCAAGGACGTTCAGAGACTTGTCCCGAAGCCACTCCTGCGTTGTCTTGGCTGTGTGCTTAGTGTCGTTGTCCTGTTGTAAGGTGTTCCTTCACCCCAGTCTGAGGTCCTGAGCACTCTGGACTAGGTTTTCATCAGGGATTTCTCTGTACTTTGCGCCATTCATCTTTCCTTCGATCCTGACTAGTGTCCCAGTCCCTGCCGCTGAAAAATATCCCTACAGCATGATTCTGACACCACCATGCTTCACCGGATGGTGCCAGGTTTCCTCCAGACGTGACGCTTGGCATTCAGGCCAAAGAGTTCAATCTTGGTTTCTTCAGACCAGAAAATTTTGTTTCTCATGGTCTGAGAGTCCTTTAGGTGCCTTTTGGCAAACTCCAAGCGGGCTGTCATTTGCCTTTTACTGAGGACTGGCTTCTGTCTGGCCACTCTACCATAAAGGCCTGATTGGTGGAATGCTACAGAGATGGCTGTCCTTCTGGAAGTTTCTCCCATTTCCACAGAGTAAATCTGGAGCTCTGTCAGAGTGCCCATTTGGTTTTTGGCTGGGCGGCCAGCTCCTAGGAAGAGTCTTGGTGGTTCCAAACTTCATCCATTTAAGAATGATGGAGGCCACTGTGTTCTTGGGGACCTTCATTGCTGCAGAAATATTTTGGTACCCTTCCTCAGATCTGTCCCTTGACACAATCCTGTCTCGGAGCTCTACGGACAATTCCTTGGAACTCATGACTTGGTTTTTGCTCTGACATGCACTGTCAATGGTGGGACCTTATATAGACAGGTGTGTGCCTTTCCAAATTTTATCCAATCAATTGAATTTACCACATGTGGACTCCAAGTTGTAAACATGTCAAGGATGATCAGTGGAAACAGGATGCACCTGAGCTCAAATTCGAGTTTTGAGCTCGGGTCTGAAATACTTATGTAAATAAGGTATTTCTGTTTTTTTTAATTTGTAATACATTTGCTAAAAAACTGTTTTCTCTTTGTCACTATGGGGTATTGTGTGTAGATTGACAAGGAACATTTTCTATTTAATCAAAAAATGTGTTATAACTTAACCTTTATTTAACTAAGCAAGTCAGTATGTATATGTGATGATCTCATCCCTGTAGGACGGGCGTGGTTTCAACATTGGGGAGCTGGTGTGGGGGAAGCTGAGGGGGTTCTCCTGGTGTTGTTGCTTACTGTTGCTGTTGTCTTGTAGGATGGGCGTGGTTTCAGCATTGGGGAGCTGGTGTGGGGGAAGCTGAGGGGGTTCTCCTGGTGGCCTGGTCGTATTGTCTCCTGGTGGATGACCGGACGCAGCCGAGCTGCCGAGGGGACACGATGGGTCATGTGGTTCGGCGATGGAAAATTCTCTGTGGTGAGGAAAAACTGTAAAACAGCACACCACTGTTGTGTTTAGTAGGCACCAAACATATGAAAACAGAATGGAACTGGGAAGGACTACCTGGATTAATTGTCCAATAAGGAATAGTCATTTATGGTTTCCGTTTTAAAATATTTTGCTACCATGTGCCCTACTGAACACGGCCCATTAAAACTGAATTTTCTGTTCCACCAATGAAAACAAACGAAATTGAGACATTTCTAAGTTCAGTTGTTCATCTGTGCCTACTCTTTTCCTACAGGTGTGTGTAGAGAAACTGTTGCCTTTGAGTTCCTTCTCCAACGCCTTCCACCAGCCCACCTACAGCAAGCAGCCCATGTATAAGAAAGCCATCTATGAGGTGCTTCAGGTAAAGTACTGGGCTAAGTTTCATTATGGCTCGTTTGCAGCGTTCGGTCAAGTCCCCGTTCAATCACAGCGGGCTAAACTGTTTGAAACTACGTCATTACAACCAGTTCACAACTAGAACTGTATTGGAATCTGTTTTTAATGGTTGTAATTGGATTGCGATAATGTCATGTAAACCAGCTTTGTGTGCTGAAAGATACTGCTAGTCAGCACCTTTCAAAATGATAGACTGTTGAAAAAGGGCCTCAAGTCCTCTAAAATTGCTCCGAGAAGCTCTGCTCGGTAGTAATGATTGATGCTGATAATACCTGCTGAGTGGACAAAACGTTAGGAACAGCTGCTCTTTCCATGACTTAGACTGACCAGGTGAATCCAGGTGAAAGCTATGATCCCTTATTGATGTTACTTCAATCAGTGTAGATGAAGGTGAGGAGACAGATTTAAAGAAGGATTTTTAAGCCTTGAGACTTTTGAGACGTGGATTGTGTATGTGTGCCATTGAACCGGGTTTGGTAGTAGGTGCCAGGTGCACCAGTTAGTGTCAAGAACTGCAACGCTGCTGGGGTTTTTCACGCTCTACAGTTTCCCGTGTGTATCAAGAATAGTCCACCACCCAAAGGACATCCAGCCAACTTGACACAAGTGGGGAAGCAATGGAGTCAACATGTGACAGCATCCCCGTGGAAGGCTTTTGTAGAGTCCACGCCCCAACAAATTGGGGGCCGGTCTGATGGGAAAAAGGGGGTGTAACTCGATATTAGAACAGTGTTCCTAATGTTTTGAACACTCAGTGTATTTTCGTAGATTCACCTCCAAAAATGATTGGCATCCTTGATAAAGAGCAAAAAAAGACTGTATAATTTAAATACGGAATAGTATGTGATCAAAAAATATATAAAAGTATGTTCTATTTTACTAATAAAATGACTCGGGGGGGGGGGGGGGGGGGGGGGCTTTTGTTCTATAATGTGTTATGAGATTGGAGAACACATTGGAAGGGATCTTAGACCAGTCCTCCAAAACACAATCTTCCCAGATCCTTGATATCCTTTGTCTGCACTTGTGGACGGCCCTCTTCAATTCAAACCCACAGGTTTTCAATGGAGTTCAAGTCCGGGAAACTGATTTGGCTATTTTTTATTTTTGTGGTCTGTTAACCATTTCTTTCTGGATTTTGATGAGCTCCATTGAAAACCTGTGGGTTTGAAATGAAGAGGGCCGTCCATAAGGGATCTGGAATGATTGTGTATGGAGGACTGGTCTAAGATCACTCCCAATGTGTTCTCCAACTCATAAAACATTTTAGAAAAATACTCAGTGCCATTATCCTTGCAAGGGGAGAGTGCCGGAGTATTGAAAACAGGGGTGCCAATCATTATGACCCCTATTCTTTTTGAGAGACAAAGGGTATGACTTGTTAAGTATAAAAGTATTAAATAATATCATTTCAAAATTAGCATACAATACAGATAAGTGTTTCTATTATTTGTTTTCTATAGTCATTTTTGCTCATCTTTATTGAGGTGCCAATAATGTCGGAGTTGACTGTACATACAGGTGATGAAAGGATGACAACAATGACCGGTCATGTCCCTCTGCAGGTGGCCAGCACCCGAGCAGGCAAAGCCTTTATAGCCTGTCCGGAGAGCGATGAGACGGACACCTCCAAGTCAGTGGATCTACAGAGCAAACAGATGATAGAGTGGGCTAAGACAGGCTTCCAACCCACCGGGCCCAAGGGCCTAGAGCCACCAGAAGGTAAGTTTAATTGTCATGTTTATTTGCCATTTAATTGTAGAGAATATGATTACTGTGGCCAAAAATGCTTGATTTAGAAGGGAACTTTTATGAAATTCTGCGATACATTTGGCAATGTTTTTTTTTTTTCACGTTAATTTCATATAAAGCAATAAAAAGTAATGTGCTCAGTTTTAGGACGATTTTAAGCAGAATACATCATACAAAAACAATTAGAAACATCTAAAGTGCCTCAATTTAGTTTATTTCCCTGAACGAACAGCTCTGTCATGATTCACTCACATTCACCCACACACACCTCTCCTCTCCATCAGGCTTTGGGGCTTTGCTATCAACACGAGATGCACCTCCCATTCCCACTCACACCTCTCCTCTCCATCAGGCTTGGGGCTTTGCTATCAACACGAGATGCACCTCCCATTCCCACTCACCTCTCCTCTCCATCAGGCTTGGGGCTTTGCTATCAACACGAGAAGCACCTCCCACTCACACTCTCTCTCTCTCTAAAAAAAATGTGATTCAACGCTGATCAATCGCTTTCCATTTGAGGATTGATATTTCTTTCACATAAATTGTCTTCAAAATAATAGATTGTGATTTTTTTCTTAACGGGTCGTAAGGGAGATAACGAACAGAAAACGTAAAAAAATGGTGTATTGCGGTTGATAGGTACTTTAAAAACAGTATTACTGTTTGTTTGTTTTTTATCCAGAAAGACTGTGCTTTCGTCCTCCGTATGAACTTTTACAGAGAGTTTAAAACGGCAAAGCTGACAAATTACACTCGGTGCTTTGAGCAGCGCTCTCCTTTAGACAGACTGGGGAGAGCAGAGTGCCGACCACCCTACTAAAGCCAAGGTCAGCAGAGTGAAAGTTTGAGTAAAACGCCACTCACCTTGATTCTTTCAGCGCTTGCCACAGTCGTCCCTGCTACCACATGAGTCATGGTGATCTGCCGCTGCTGTGGGAACTGTTCTGACATTCTCATATGCTTTGCTGATTCGAAGTTACTGTTTATTGTCCATTTTCAACTTGTTTCCAAAAACATTTGGAAATTGTTTCGCACGGTTTATCTGTTATTTTTGTTGGCAAATGAGATTGATTTCTGTTCATTGTACTGCCTGTCAGCTATCAACAATCACCCATATGTGAATACGCTGACAGGCCAGGGGGAAAAAACTTTGTTGACTTGTTTGGATTTGGGCCATTTTCCACAGTGACAGTGCAGTAATTGGTCAAAATTACAAACCCGCTTTCGATTGGACCCTTTTATGCCCTAAAAGTGCGGGGGTTGGTCAACATTGCGAGCTGTCGCATAATAGGCGCTGATTGGTTGATTTTTGCATTGAATTATGCGATCGCAGTATCGCGGAATCCTGGAGGGACTGGAATACATTGGGAAATCACCGAAGCTTAGATTTACCGAAAGGCAAGAGGAGCTTATAACAGGCAGGTAGCCTAGTGGTTAAGAGCGCTGGGCCAGTAACCAAAAGGTTGCTGGTTGAATACCCGAGCCGACAAGGGTCTTGATCAAGGCATTTTAACCTCATTTTCTCCAGGGGCGCCATACTACTTTGGCTGACCCTGTAAAACAACACATTTCACTACACCTATCTGGTGTATGTGACAACAACAAAAAAACACATTATATAGACATTTTGTTGTCGGTGTTACAGCGAACAACGAAAGTATTGTTGTGGGGCTCGAGGGCCCAATGGTAGGGGAATGTGCCTTCAGTTGCCAGATCAATTCCACCCTTTTTATCCAGCATTCCCCTACCTGTCTTTGGTAGTCTTTTGGCAAGAGTCTGGTTATCTGACTTGTTTATTGTCTTACTGATATGCCCCGCCCACCAGAGGAGCGTAACCCATATAAGGAGGTGTACCCTGACGTGTGGGTGGAGCCAGAGGCGGCAGCCTACACACCCCCTCCAGCCAAAAAGCCTCGCAAAAGCACTGCAGCCGAGAAACCCAAGGTCAAGGAGATGATTGACGAGGGGACGAGAGGTAGGCCTGCTTTTTTTTTATTAGGTTAAATAGGGGTTGTGACCTCTATATCCCTCCCCCTCAGGGAGGTTTAGCTAAGGGGTGTGTGTGAGAGTGAAAGAGAGACTGTTTGTGAAAGACAGGGTAGCAGGTGCTTAGTACTAGGGTTAAACATGGTCAATTCTGTTAACAAGTGTAGGTGTTCTATGTCATGTATCTGGTAAATGTTATGTAGCGCCGTATCTCTTCTCTATGTGCTATGAATGTACTCAGCCCAACACTTTATATTGGCAAAGAAAAAACACATGTAATATCTTAAAAGCAAATGGTGAAGTAGGGGTGATCGTGGGTATGTCTGCAGCTTTTTTCTCTCTCGAAGATGTCATCTGCAAAAGGTAGCATAGCAACAAACGTTCAAGTCATATCCTGAATCTGAAACCGTGTTTTTTTTTCTTTCTCTCTCCGGTCTGCATTTCCAGAGAGACTTGTGTATGAAGTGAGACAGAAATGCAGAAGCATAGAAGGTAAGTGGTCTGTCTCTTGTGCTCAGGCAGCCAGGGTCATGTTTAGTAGGCAGCGAATGAAAGAGAGTTGGCTATTTTATATGAGTCCTCAAAGCATATTAGCTTTCCTTATGAAATGTACATTCCTCTCACGGCTGTTCAAATATGCCTTATTGAATCCAAGGCTGGATTCAAAGCAGTGGGGTGGGTTTTTCAACCTCCAGTTGGCTTGCCTAGTGGTTTTAGTGGAGGGTAAATGTTTATACGTGTTGTTTACACACCTTTTTTATTTTGTGTATAGTGCACCTATTATGCTAAAGTCGCGTATCTTGATCGGCGCTCAGGGTTTACCCATTTATTTGCGTGCCACTGCATCTCTGGCTGGCACCAATTACATTCTGTCTTTCTCCACAGACATCTGCATCTCCTGTGGAAGTTTGAATGTTTCCCGTGAACACCCTCTGTTTGCTGGAGGAATGTGCCAGAGCTGTAAGGTAAGGAGGGAAGAGGAGGCCATTAAGGCTGTTGAGTCAGGGCTAGCTGTAAGGCCATGTAGTCTGTAGCTCTGGGGGTGTATGTATCAAGCCTCTCAAGCTGGATGATCGGTTTAGCCTTTTGGATCACAATGAATCAGATTACATGGACAGGTAGGACCTGATCCTATATCGGCACTCCTACTCTGAGATGATTACATAGACAGGTTGGACCTGATCCTATATCGGCACTCCTACTCTGAGATGATTACATGGGCAGGTAGGACCTGATCCTATATCGGCGCTCCTACTCTGAGATGATTACATGGACAGGTAGGACCTGATCCTATGTCGGCACTCCTACTCTGAGATGATTACATGGACAGGTAGGACCTGATCCTATATCGGCACTCCTACTCTGAGATGATTACATGGACAGGTAGGACCTGATCCTATATCGGCACTCCTACTCTGAGATGATTACATGGGCAGGTAGGACCTGATCCTAGAGGGCAGCAGGTAGCCTAGCGGTGAAGAGCGTTGGGGCAGTAACCGAAATCTCGCTGTGTTGAATTCTCGAGCCGGCAAGGTGGAAAAATGTGTCGTTCTGCCCTTGAGCAAGACAGTTAACCCCCAACAACAATTGCTCCCCGGACGCCAATGCCGCTGATTAAGGCAGCCACCTGCATATCTCTGATTCTGAGGGGTTGGGTTAAATGAAGAAGACGCATTTCGGTTGAATGCATTCAGTTGTGCAACTGACTAGCTTTTCCCTCTATATATATACGGGCCAGGTCTAGCTCCCCTCTAGGCTCCAGCGCTGCTTTAGGCCTTATTTTAACCTCTTAAGGATCCGCCCCTTTTTAAAATTTTTGTCTAAAATGACATAACCAAAATCCTACCCAATTCTAACCTGAAGCAAGGATATGCATATTCTTGTTACCATTTGAAAGGAAACACTTTGAAGTTTGTGGAAATGTTAAATTAATGTAGGCAAATATACACATTATATCTGGAAAAATATAATATAAAGAAAAACATTTTTTTTAATTTTTTTTACCATCTTTGAAATGCAAGAGAAAGGCCATAATGTATTATTCCAGCCCAGGTGCAATATAGATTTTTGCTGCTAGATGGCAGCAGTGTATGTACAAAGTTTTAGACTGATCCAATGAACCATTGCATTTCTGTTCAAAATTTTGTTTCAAGACTGCCCAAATGTGCCTAATTGGTTTATTAATACAATTTCAAGTTCGTAACAGTGCAATCTCCACAAACAATAGTATGGTATTCTTTCACTGTAATAGCTACTGTAAATTGGACAGTGCCGTTAGATTAACAAGAATTTTATGTCTGTCTATGTCCTGGGAAATGTTCTTGTTACTTACAACCTCATGCTAATCACATTAGCCTACGTTAGCTCAATAGCATTTTCATTATTTAATGTTACTGTAGACTATAATGTACAAATGAAAAATGACTAAAACCACAACCATTCAACAGTTTACATTCATGATTTCCTTTTGACAGGTCTTAAGAAACATGATGGAAATAAGAAAATGTATTTCAAAAGAACAGAATAGCATGTTTTAAGTTGTATTTTGCTGCCGCGAGTGCTCACGTGTTGAACAGCGGTTATTCTTGGAAAAAGTGATATATTGAAATAGAGCTTTTTTTTGACAAAGGTAAGTGTTTTAGGAACTGCAGAATCTGCTCTTTCTGATACTATATAGAAATCAAATTGTCTTAGCTACCATGTGACTCTGTTGGGGGATTTGATTTTGGCGCTCCCGTTTCCCTGCCTCTGTGTCAGTTTCAAGCTGTGCTTGTAATTGTCACCCATCAGACTTTTGTCCATTTAATCTTGTCTTTAGGCTAACTATTATTATATCTGTGAAATTAGTTAGAATATAGTTTAGGTGTAGTTTCAATGGGCCAGCAGCTGCATAAGCTGCCTTGTGGTGAATGAGGGGGGAAATGACATGTCCTGCTAAAACTGCCTATAACAGTAATTCTGCTCATTAAGATTCTAACAACGACAGTGTGTTTTATATAGACTTATTTAGGACAAGTCAAAGACTGGGTGGAGGGAAGTTACTTTAAAAATGTTAATTAGTTTGGCGTCCACATGATTCGCTCTTCTTTTCTAGCGTTAAAAGCTCTCTGTTACCAAAACACAAACACGTGTTGAGTAGCGTATTTCGAATTGTTACTTGTTGTTCTGTTAACAATAATTGGAGAATAGTTGATTTTACTTGTGGATTCAACTTTCTAGAGCGACACGACAAATCTCAAAG
Organism: Oncorhynchus mykiss; assembly: GCF_013265735.2. Taxonomy (NCBI): domain Eukaryota; kingdom Metazoa; phylum Chordata; class Actinopteri; order Salmoniformes; family Salmonidae; genus Oncorhynchus; species Oncorhynchus mykiss. The sequence goes on along the minus strand of NC_048583.1, from coordinate 27,549,251 downwards.
CTCAAATCATTTCTCCACTGCTGTGTCCCAGAACTGCTTTCTAGAATGTGCATATCAGTATGATGATGATGGTTACCAGTCATACTGCACTATTTGCTGTGGGGGACGAGAGGTGCTCATGTGCGGGAACAACAACTGCTGCAGGTGAGGGCGGTGCTTTCATCTGATGCTAACTAAGTTCATTATTGTTGGGATTCACTCGTGTGTGTGTGTGTGTGTGTGTGTGTTTACGGTCATTGTTGTTTGCATAAGTGTGTCTGTGTGTACGCTGTGCGTGCGTATGTTCGATCTTACGTGAATGTGATTATGTGTCTGTGCGGGCGTTAGCGTCTAGCAGGATAGTAACACAGCTCTCCTCTCCAGGTGTTTCTGTGTGGAGTGTGTGGACCTGCTGGTGGGCCCAGGTGCAGCACAGATAGCTATTAAAGAGGATCCCTGGAGCTGCTACATGTGTGAGAAGGGACAGAAGGGAGTGTTCGGCCTGCTGGAGCGTCGCACTGACTGGCCCTGTCGTCTACAGCACTTCTTCGCTAATAACCATGACCAAGATTTTGTGAGTAGTGCCTCTGTACTATGTTTCAAGCTCGCTACAAAGTTCACAGCCACAGAGACACAATTAGTCTGTGTTCCGTCGTGACACAGTACGTCCGCGCCTCTAAAAGAGCCAAATGAGCTCCAACAAGCTTCCTAAATATGTAAATAATGAGCAGGCAGACTATCACGGCTCTGGGGCTCTACGAATTGGGCTTCAAACGGTAGAGACAGCTGACGTCATTCCCGGCTCTCTCTGGGTAAATACTAGCTCCATAATTTCTCTCTCTCTGTGTTGTATCACAGGAACCACCAAAGCTTTACCCTCCAGTCATGGCAGAGAAGAGACAACCCATTCGTGTCCTGTCACTGTTCGATGGCATAGCAACAGGTTTGAAGGGAATCTCCTTTCCTCTTCTCTCCTCTTCCCCCTCTTCCCACCTCTCCTTGACACAAAACCCTCTGTACTTCTCTGTACAAAGTTTCCCGTCTGTCTCAGGTTTCACCGGGACTGTCCTCCTAACTCATGACTACAAACTAGGCTGACTGTCTATTGCTATAAAGATAGATAGATAGCAAACTAATCCACACAGCATGCTGTTTAACCATATTGTCTAGCAGTGCACTTCTCATACCTTTCCTGTCTGTCTTTCACTTCCCTATCGGTTCAATAAAACCGCACAAAAATACAAAAGAAGTGGGAATTCCCACTCCTGTAAAAAATAAATGATTAATAGTGTGCCTCAGGCTAGACCAGGCCTTCACTATTGTCTCACCTGTATGGTGTTATTCAGTTCAGTTCACCAAGTTCAAGTTAATCATTATGGAAATAGGACCATCCACTTTATTTAACCAGGAAAATCCACTCCGCAACAATTGCCACTGTTGACGAGGGAGTCATGGAGTCCTTCAAAAGAACCAAAAACATGCTACCGTTTGACCTATTTCCACTTTGACCTCTGACCTTTAGGTCTACTGGTGCTGAAGGAGCTGGGTATCCAGGTGGAGCGCTATGTGGCGTCGGAGGTGTGCGAGGACTCCGTCACGGTGGGCATCGTCAGGCATCAGGGACGCATCATGTACGTGGGCGACGTGAGGAATGTCACACGCAAACATGTGAGTATAATGTCATGAATCAGGAGAGTAATGCAAGGTCACTCACGGTCTGTGAATCCCGATAACCTGGCTCAAAGACCAACGCCCAACCACAATCTCAATAAGGATATTCCAATTGAGAAAGATTGTAAGGTGCCTCAGTTAGGGCCATTACAAAAACACTTCATATAACATTACTTAAATCTCTAAACCATAACAAGTATCTCTTAGTTGGATAATCTGTCGATTTTGTCTTATCTCCTGTCCTCCTTTCTCCTATTGTTTTTCTTGTTTTCTCTCTCCCTTGGTACAGTTACACGAGTGGGGCCCCTTTGACTTAGTGATTGGTGGAAGTCCATGTAACGACCTCTCTATTGTCAACCCGGCTAGGAAGGGTCTTTATGGTCGGTAACAAACCTGTACATTTATCACTTGTTCTGTGATCGGTGACGAGTTATTTCCTGTAGCTGAATTTTAAATGCACGTCCTTCTCTGTTTCTCCTGTAGAGGGCACTGGTCGGCTGTTCTTTGAGTTCTACCGTCTGCTGCACGAGGCTCGGCCCAAAGAGGGCGACAACCGGCCGTTCTTCTGGCTCTTTGAGAATGTGGTGGCCATGGGTGTCAGCGACAAGAGGGACATCTCTCGCTTTCTAGAGGTTTGTTCCTTTACAGAGAATGTATAACATCTAGGAGAACAAACTGTACATTAGTCATATAAATGTTTAACTATTGGAGTATGGATACATTTTTGGATGAATACCACCTTGTGGTGGTAATTCACAGTGCATGCTGTCAATATACTGGTTAGGTTATGAGGGAACAATTTAAGCAGTTCATTTAAACATTGTATGAGATTCTCTCTCTCATCTCCACTACTTCAATAAAATCCTTCAGGTTATTATTTGTAAAAGGGAATATGTTCTCAATAACTTTCCTGGTTAAATAAACCTCTCGTCTCCCCCCTGCCAGTGTAACCCGGTGATGATCGATGCCAAGGAGGTGTCTGCTGCTCACCGCGCCCGCTACTTCTGGGGGAACCTGCCTGGCATGAACAGGTTGGTGAGAGAACGGTGAGGGAAGCAACAGCCAGCCTAAAGCAACGCACACCTGGGCTAGTTCCTGAGCCAGTCAAACTCCGTAACCAAAGAATCATATTCACCTTTTACGCACTGTTCTTGTCTCTCTCTCTCTCTCTCTCTCTCTCTCTCTCTCTCTCTCTCTCTCGCACTCACTGTCTCGCACTCACTGTCTCTCTCTTGCGCTCTGTCTCTCTCTCACACTCACTTTCTCACACTCTCGCACTCCAATCTCCCTCTTTTCTCTCTCTCTCTCTTTCTCTCCATCTCTCTCTCTCTCGCTCTCTCTTTTCACACATCCCTTACCTTTCCCTCTCTTTTCCTCTGCAGACCCTTGACTGCCATGTGCACTGACAGACTGGACCTTCAGGAGTGTTTGGAGCATGGCAGAACAGCGAAGGTCAGTTATATATGTCTGGCTTCTTATTGGAGCTGTGCTTTTGCTGTTCTGGCGTAGACCAAATTGGCCGAACATGTAAATTGTGTAGTTCATTCAGTTGAATAACTTAGTTCAAGGTACATGCACTCAAACCGTGTAGAAACAAACTGAGTGTGAGTACCTTTTTTGAACTTTCAAATGAAATGTTTGGATATCCGGGCAATTTGGTCCGTAAACAATACTTATTATTGTCCTATTCTTATGCACCAGCCACTTAGTGTGTGCACTTCCTGGTTTCCCCTCAGTTTGGCAAAGTGAGGACCATCACCACTCGCTCTAATTCCATTAAGCAGGGTAAAGACCAGCATTTCCCTGTCTTCATGAACGAGAAGGAGGACATTCTCTGGTGCACTGAGATGGAGAGGTAGGAGCTGATTACCCTTCAAATTAATTAATCATAGCAGCAAATTAAATGACGTTATTACAAGCAGTTTTTCCCAATGGGATACCTCATTATTATTCAAATGATTCTCTTACAGGAAGTAATAGATATAATTCCAAATTGCCCTTCTATGAAGCACCTAAAAGTTAATCTCACATTTAAATATAGCGCCATTTTAGATGTCATTAATTCTCAAGTGTATCTGTCGGTCTGTCTCCTGCTCTGTCTGTCTGTCTCTTGTTCCCTCTGGTGGCTGTCTGGTTACTGTCTCCTTCCCCAGGGTGTTTGGCTTCCCTGTCCATTACACAGACGTGTCCAACATGAGTCGGCTGGCCAGGCAAAGGCTTCTGGGAAGGTCGTGGAGTGTACCGGTCATCCGTCACTTGTTTGCACCACTCAAAGAGTACTTTGCCTGTGTTTAACAAGACTTGGCTTAGAAACCACCACAAACATATAACTGTTGTTGTAACTAGAAACAAGAGTTGTGGTGAAATTATACTACTTCCTGGTATCATTTCTCAGGCAAGCAAAACATCATCAGAGTAGATATTTCACATTATTTCTTGTATTTTTTAATGTACTTCTTATTCTATTTAATTTGTATATGTCATTTGACCTTTTTAGCAGTGTTATCCAGTATTTTTTTTATTGATTTATTTGTGCAAGCTATACTTGAGACAAGGCTTTCTTCTCAAGGCACTGAGGAAGAAGAAACTAGGATCTGTGTGATTTTTAAAGTTATTTTTTTTTAAATAAAGACTAGGATTGGGTGATTGGAAAAGATCTGAAAGATAAGAGTTTATCATACTGTGTGTACAGTATGTATGTGAATGATTTTGGCTGTGTAGGCATGATTTTGTTTTGGCCTATATCTGAAGTGGACGAAGCAATCCACCTCCTGAGCCTTGCAGAGCTAAAGTGAATAAGGGTGATTTTCTTCAGTGTCACAGAAAGCTGTCTTAATGAATCCAAAACACCAGATCACATATACCTCTTTGTTTACAGTTTATATACACAGTTAACTGAAGGTTAAGGTACTACTGTAAAATGGTTACAATACCATGGTGCTTCGAGACAATAGGAAACATCACAGTCCATGTGGCACAGGCACTACACTTTAGACAGGATGGGGAAAAAAAAAAAAAAAAAAAAACATTGCCTGGAAAGTTGTTTTTTCAGTGTGATGTTGTGGTGATGTTGTGATGATGTTGTGTGATGTTTTCACACTTAAAGAAGTTATGTGCTATCTTAATAACTTTAAATGACTTCAAAGTGGCGATAAAATACGGCGTGGTGGCAGAAGACTGCAGAATAGCATGCCATATCCTCCTCTTTCCTATGTTTTACAGCTTTTTTTAAACAAAAAATTGTACCGGTGCTTTTTCAATCATTTTCCAAGCCTTGCGACACGCAAACTCAGGCCCCCGTGCCTGCCTGTGTCAGACTCTGCACAAACACAAAATGAAGCTAGCCACATGGGCAGTGATGTTTTCTGTAGTTACAAAAACAAACAAAAATATTGATCAAGGTCTGTGGTGAGCTACTTTTTTTGTAGTTTCATCATGACCCATGTCATTACTGTACAACTGTTAGTGAGCATGGTCGGTGGACTGGAGGGAGTGTGGGTGCCCTGGTGTTTCCACAACCAAGTAAAATACTCTCCCTTCCCTTCTCACCCCTGCAAACTAGATAGTAGATACTGTCAGGTGCAAGTCTTCAAACAATATGGTGCGGCTTCACAATGCTCTTCTACCGTTTTATAGCAATTTTGTGCTGTTTTACCAACATTATAAAGCACTTTTTATATGTATACTTCTTTTTTTTCCCTTTAGTATTAGAAACATTTCTTGTTTTTTTCTTGTGAAATGTTTGTTTTGTTTTTATGAGGTGAACTGTTTTACCATTGTGTAATACAGTATGTTTTCTATACCGTAGGGCTGTGCCAATAGAGGTGAAATAATGGATTATTAGAATGGCGTATCCATGGAAACGATGGAATTATTGATTGCTACTCAATGTACAGTAGATGAATTGAAAATGATTAATGTGCTCCGTTAACATATTGTCTTCTGTTCAAAGCAGTAAATTCAGTGTCATCCTCCGGATGAAAAAGAATGTTTCTATTTCTATTACGATTGTAGGATTTAGATCCGGAATATTTCGAGAGTTCGAAGGAGAGAGAGCTATTCAAACGATTATTACCCAAACTTGGATTACATTCCAAATCTGCATTTTCTGATGATCTGAATTATTATGACCTTGAATGTGGAAGATTTGGAAATGAGTTTGTCAGAACTGAAAATTGAACAGTTGCCCCCCCCCCCCCCCCCCCCTCAAAAAAAGAGCAGAGATTATGACTTACCAATGTCCCAACTAAAATATTCAATATGACTTAATTTCATAAATGTATTTTCATACATGATTAAGTTCTTAAGTGACCTTACTGTATCCTTGCCACCGTTTTAGTTGAACTTCACACATTGGGTTCGCAGGAATTCTTGCGCGTTGTGTTGACATTAATTCCCCTTTTGTATAGCAAATGACCATATGTACATTTTGTACATAGAGTTTTCCTGTTGCTGGTTTTGGTTTGTCTTTCTCTTTTTTTTTATTACCTATGAGATGTACAAATATAATTCTTTGCTAATATATATCATGGAATTGGAAGAGAAAAAAAGATTAGGGCAAAAAAAATGTAATCAAGTAAAATTGAACCAATTTCATCAAAATAAGCTATGAAACATTAGAGGTGGGTAAAGACTCCAAGTCTTGCCTTCTAGTACTGTTCATTTGTTTTGTTTTCCAATGTTCTGATTGAATCCAGTTGAAATGTGTCACGTGATCTTAACAGTAGCCTAATAATGACAGCTTTAAGGTGGAACGGTCTATACTTCACTGCACAGCCCTACATAATGTTGGTTGTTGTTTTTTTCTGTCGCTTTTGTTTCTTTAAAGAACTATAAAGAGGGATTGTAGGTGTTTCTGACGGTGCTAAAAATTTTATCTAATCAAGAAAAAATATATTTGTTTGGAAGAGAAATAAAACTTGTCTTGACAATGACTGTTTTTAAGTTCCTTGTAGTAATGATTGAAGAGCACTATTATTTCACTCTCATATGATGCATATATTAACAAAGGCATTTTAACTTTGTACTTGAAAAAATTGTGAATAATAAATTATGAGTTTCCTATATTGTTTTAGACTAGAAATTGCTGTAGTTGGTTGGTGCTTATCTGTGGGGGGAAACCATGTACTCCGTAATGGGAAATAACAAAAAAAAAAGATAAACATTTCGGTAAGAACTTTTACTGTAGCATAATGCATAATGTATGCTTAAAACTTGGCATTCGCATTGCTTCTTAATCCTACATTCCATGCCATAATATCCTATCTTCCATGTCTTGTTTTCAATTGTCGTTTCTTGATTGATGCTTTTGTTATTATTGGCAAATGTTATGTCCCAAATGGCACCCTGCTCCCTTTACAGTGCACTACCTTTGGCCAAGGCCCATAGGGTGCCATGTATAGTGAATAGGGTGTCATTTGGGATGCTCACCATGACATTTCACTGTTTCAGACAGGTCAGTTCTATAATCCAGTGATACTGTTAGTTGGCGCTCAGTCTGTGTGGCTTCTTCTTTTGTGTCATATTACCTGTTTTATGGCCTATGTTTTTCTTCTTTAAGATGATCAACTGTAGCAGTCATTCTCCACCCTTTACCCAATACTTATGTTTTTAGTACCCAGAAAGAAGAAAACGGCTCCTTTATGTATTTGTGCTGGAGAACACTTGAATAAATGTATTGTTTTTGTGCAAAAAAATATGATAGCTCCTGTTGTTCTTCACCTGTACCAAGAATAAATTGAACGATACAAAATCTTATCACTATTCATCAGGTTCCTTGGCAACATAATAACACAGTGTTGCACATCTATACTGAAGTTATAGCTAGATCCTACTTTTTAAACTGCTTTACAATCTTTAAAAATGACTTTTAAAATCTAAGAGGGACCTTTTTCTTTTAACAGTGTAAAAGGTAGTAGTTTGTTAGTTCTGCTTTTGCTCACATCACCCTGCATTTGCTCACACATTTAATGATTGCTACTACTACTAATAATACTGTTTGTAGTGTTTATTATAGCCTAATGTGTTCTCTTGTCTTCATAACGATTACACAAACCGCACATCTGAATAGTATACTTAATGAATTATTTAGAAATACTGTGTATTGTAATTTATAGGCTAGTGATTATATGACCTCCTTGCTTTATCCATGATCTTTCCTTTCCTGTAATCACAGTTCACACCCAGTTCCTCCCACAATGGTACAGCCCCTTCCAAATGGACACGCCTGAAGTGCAAAGTAATTGGTTAATCTGGTGACCGAGTCTGCGTTCCCTATCGGTGATTGGAGCGTCTGCACGTCGCACGGACTTGGATGCTGCGACCTGAGGTTGAGCAGGCTGGATTCAGAGTGAAGCATCTGCCCCTGGCTGCAGCAAGTGTTCGTCTCATTCAACGGATTGGTGCTGTTGTAGTCTATCATAAAGTAACCGAAAAGGCGTTTTGGAGCCGTAGGCCTTTAGGAGAGGTATGTGGAGCGCGATTGAGATGTGCAACTTTATAGCGTACTGATAGGCTATTTACTAAGAATTATGTGAAGAGGCTTCGATTTGAGGGCCCAAACTATGCGGGTGTATGGATCGTCCCTAGACACGGATGCTTGCTTTATGTGGATACTTTGTTTATTATGCCGACTGGCTGAATGTAAAGGGATTGCTACCCGGAGACCTGACTGCGTATTTTTCATTTCTGATTTTGCCATCCTGATTCCTTTCATGCCATTCATTGGCTTTTTTGTGTGTGTGTGTGTGTGTGGGGGGGGGGGGGGGGGGGGGGGTGTAGTCGAAATTAGAACCTACATGATCATACCGGCAGACGGTATATGGAACGGTATATATGAATTTGGCCCATCGATTACTACGATGCAAGTGCAACATGATTTTTAGGCGGTGGGATGGAAGAGGGAGATTATTATGGAGTGTTCCGTCATCATGGGGAGGGTAGGAGGGTTTTGGAAATCGTTTTCTGGGTCGGTTATGTATTCTGAGGGATGAAGGCCGGTGTTTCTTTGTGTCAAGTGGGATGTGGAATTTATCATTTTATATCTATTTACATAGTGATTTAAAACCTTAGTAAATGACATGTGTGTCCTGTCCGTATTTATTACAGACTAGCCTATAACAGGTTTAGGCTATAAACCTTGAAATGGCTATACTTTATGAGGGAATCTATTTGGGACGTTTCAAACTCCATGATCAATTTTCCAAATATCTACGTTGGCTACTGTAATTTCCAGGTTTGTGTCAATTTTGTGTGAATATGCTAAACGCTGTTTGTAATAGTAATAGATTTAGCTTCGACAATTATTGTAGTTACAGAAGACTGCCTTCCTTTTATTTGTACGCTAGCCTAGACTGATGAGTTGTGCTCCACCCTAAAATGAGTCGATTCTTTTTTAGGTAGCCTGTAGGCTATTTGTTTCTATTCTATCCATGAAAGGCATATTGTTGTAACTTCATTCATTCATTAATCCTAAATCCTAGAACACTCAGCCAGATGTGGGTCAGTGGAAGTGATGGATAACCAATGGTTGGTGCATATTCTCTTCCTTTCAAAATGAACATGATATGACGTTTTAGACATCAGCTGTCTTGCCTTTACGGTTGACCTTGATTTGAGTCTTGAGCATTCATGTGCAAGATGTCATCGTTTTATATAGATGATCTCAGCTCCGAATCTGGATCCATGAGGATAGAGAGCATGTGGTAAACTTGCTGGCTGCCTCACCCACACTGTCACATACATTACCACTCCCACACCCACCTAGACACACACACATAAAGAGGAGGAGTGCCTGTAGGGATATTTATCATTTTATTCATATTAATCCAAGAAAGATTATAGTATTGGAATATTGAAATATTTTAAAGTTCGGATGCGATAAGAAATTTGTCTTTGTCTCGTACCACAGCACACTTCTACAATATGTATGTACAGGTTCACTTTATAATGTGCTACATGTCGTTTTTAGAAAGGGGGGGGGGGGGGGGGGGGGGAATGATGATTATGAATGAAAAGTGTGAACCAGTGTGTGACTTGTTGAACAGTTTTAGTCCAGGCAGGCAGACGGACACCTAAGCTAAGGGATGTTTGGTCATACTCAGTGACAGACACCGCCTCAGGCCCATTCGTTGATGTCACAGCAGCCTGGCCATGCCAAGTTGAGAACACAATGTTTATTGTGCTATAGCTTGTTTTAGAACACAGCAATTCATTTGTGTTCTTCAGTGGGTCACTGCCTCCTCACATCTGAATGCAATACCAAAGAAAGTAAGTGGTACCATAGCTTGTCTGCCTAGTTGTAGTTGAGGTGGTATAACTGGTCAGAAACTAAAATGGTTCTCCATGAGAGTGAATTTTTTTTTTTTTGTCTGCTTGTCTCTCTTCCTGAGAAAATATGCAGAGGTCTTAAAAAACGTTTTTTCTTCTACAATATCCATTTTGGGGCTGTAACTCCCTGCACCACAAATGAGAAAAGCATGGTAGTGTTTTTGTCAACCCTTCACTTCTAATCTCTCTCTTCCAGAGCCATCATGTCTTCCAGTTCAGCGACAACCAGGATCCTAATCAAGGGTGGCAAGGTGGGTGTGTTGACTGTTGTTGTTGGGCTGTTCTATGTTCGTCTAAAGTAAATGATTGTGAAGCATTACAAAACTATTTCCTGTTTAATTTATGCATTTTCTTCTGTCCAACACCTGATTTCTCTTTTTCTCCCTTTTTGACACCAGGTGGTGAACGATGACGTCACGCAGGAGGCGGATGTGTACATTGAGAACGGCATCATCCAGCAGGTGGGGGAGGGGCTGATGATCCCAGGAGGGGCCAAGGTGATTGACGCCTCTGGGAAACTGGTCCTCCCCGGGGGGATTGACACCAGCGTGCACCTGCAGCAGAGTTTCATGAACGCTACCACCGTAGACGACTACTATAGCGGCACCAAGGTACGAAGGATCTACAGCTTTTCTACGACTGTCTGTGAGGTTGAGAGGAAGTACCATGCTTAACGACACTGGCATTACCCTCGGTAACCCGGTATAGCCAGTGCAGGATGGGTCTCTCATCTGATTCTGATTCCTCTCCAGGTTTCTTCCTTCTAGGGAGATTTTCTTTGCCACTGTGCTGCTGCATGCTCTGGAGATTAAGGCAGGGTTACTGAACAAAACCTTGTGATATGTGGTTGCAAAAAGGGGTCTGGGTCAATCACATTTGATTGGTTGGTTCATTGATTAAAAAGGGCTGGTGCTTTAGGACTCTGGCATTACTCTCCTTATGTATGTATTTTGGTAGAAACCTGTGGCAAGGTTTGTCTAGCAATGCCAAATACTCAGTTACAGCAATTCAAATCCCAGTGGAAGCAAAATGGTTGCAATGACGTCATTATTACAATACCCTCTGGGAATTTAGTAATACATTATACTAATATGGTAGGTCATTGAACTGAACTGGAAAAACAGATACATAATTAGTATGTACCATTTAATACACAATAATTGGCCCAGTCTAGTGGGAAACGACCATCTGGCAAACATATTTTCCTCTCCCCGTAACCCAGTGGACCGCCATGTACCCTGGCAACTAAATAAACTCATCTTCTCAGCTTGCCTTGGAATGTGAGAAAATAACCTCACACTCTGAATCCCAAGTAAACCCCTACCCCAAGGGGGAGGGGGGGGGGGGGCAAAGTACGGCCCGCCGGACACTTCAATCCAGTCCGCGAGACATAATTTCCCCCCCCAATTTTGTGGTGTCCAATTGGTAGTTACAGTCTTGTCCCATTGCTGCAACTCCCGTACGAGCTCAGGAGAGGCGAAGGTCGAGAGCCGTGCGTCCTCCGAAAACACGACCCAGCCAAGCCGCACTGCTTCTTGACACAATGCCCTCTTAACCCAGAAGCCAGCCGCACCAATATGTCAGAGGAAACTCGAACCCGAGTCTGTAGTGACGTCTCAAGCACTACGATGCAGTGCCTTAGACCGCTGCGCCACTCGGGAAGCCCCCGCGAATTGATTTTAACAAACAATTGGTCCCCCAAAAAATGCGTCCCTCCGTTGAATTTCAAAATCCTGATGTGACCCTCGAGCCAAATGTTTGCCCACCCCTGCCCTAGCCCCTCATCCCCTCATCCCTAGACACTCCTGTCCTGTAGATGTGAAAGATTATGATAGGTGTAAACGATAGGCCAAAACCCCTCTCAGCCTATCAGAAGGCACATTGAAGTAATTACCAAATTACCAAGTAATTACTCTTTGATCTACAGAAGTAGCTAGGAGCTGAGGGTTGATTAGGGATTTGGGTAGAGACCAAGAAATATTCAGAGAGCTACTACAGTAATAAACTGGGCGTGGTTCAGACTCAGAGATGCTGCTTTGATTTAGACAAAGATAGTGGATACATAAGGCTGCTGACTCAAGTTATTTATTATATAATATTCTCCGTTATTCTGAGTCATCTTTATTATATTTTATTACATATCTCACCTACCCCATAAATTATTTATATAGATAATGTGGCAGAAAGCTGTGGAAGCTGTAGCAGGGTGTGCTGACTCCTGACGCAGTCAGCACAGCAGGGCACTGAACAGACTGGAGAGAGAAGATGGTGGAGGGATAGCGAGAGATAGATAAGGGAGAGACAGACAGAGAGATAGAGAGAGTGAGACAAAGAGAGAATGAGAGACAGATGAGAGCGAGAGAAGATGCTACAGGGATAGAGAGAGAGAGAGCGAGACAGACAGACAGACAGACAAAGATAGAATGAGAAAGAGAAGGAGACAGACGAGAGAGAGAGAGAGGGAGAGAGAGAGAGAGAAAATGGTGGAGGGTCACACACTGAGACTGGGGCTATCCCAGATCACCTCAGGGCATGCATGACTCATCAATCATCATTCTCTATTCTCTACCACCCAGAGATGACATTTAGAGTCTGAGAACATAGCTGTGTTTTTAGGCATAAATGACAAGCTAGCCAAGGAGATGTTATCTTTCTGCTCTACTGGGGTTGGCGGATCTGTCTAGCCGGGCAGCTGCTGCCGTGCTGCCCGGCTAGAGTACAGAGACAAATGCAGATCAGTTTCTGTTTCCATGGCTACCGTCAGGCTGCTGCAAAGACTGCTGCGAAGCCTTTTCACCCAGGCCATTGTGCTTGAAGACAATAGTTCTCCAACACACTAGACACACCCCCAATCCTTACCAGACAGTACTCCACTCTCTCTAGGGTCAGCTGACTCAAAGATGCTCTTTGGAGCATTCACTTAGTAACAGACTACAAGTATTTGGAAAGATTTCATATAGAATGTATTTGTTGTTCACATCAGTATCAACCTGGTTTTGTAAGGATTTAGTACACTCACACATATGTAATGGAGCAGTAGTCAAGCTTTCATACCTTGGAATCTCTGGGATATATATATGTATATATATATATATATCAGTTTTACTATCTCGACGGGCCATATAATGTGTTCCTCGTTACTACATCTTCGATCTAGTACGTCTGCCTTTGCTTCAGCTGTAAACAGCCCTGAATGGATAGCTGATTGATAGTGTAATAAACAATGAAAGGACTGACAGTTCCTTGATATACATCATCATGCTCTGTAATATCTTTTCGTTATACTCCACGGGTTATCTCCCAGTCCCCTTCCCATGTTCTAATCTAGTTACCGATGGATGTTTTTCACCCCCCATCCAGTAAATAAACATTAGGGGTAATTGACACCTTTTACTGTTGGTTTTCAACCTGAGGTATGTTGGCGTGTTAATTATGTCTCGCCCCCGGAATTTATAGAGAATAATGGATGCATATATTAACCCTGTAGTGTCATTGGCATTAATTAACCAGACCAGACATCATTATGGAGCCTTTGCCTAGCGATACTTAACTGTGTTGTGTCTCGGCGTCCTCCTACTTATAAACCATTTACAAACACTTTTATAAAGTATTTCTTAATGTAACGTAGTACCTATACTGAACAGCAATATAAATGCAGCATGCAACCATTTCAATAATTATAATGAGCTACAGTTCATATAAGGAAATCAGTCAATGTATATAAATTCATTAGGCCCTAAACTATGGATTTCACATGACTGGTCAGGGGCACAGCCATGGCTGGCCTTGGAGGGCAAAGGCCCACCCATTTGGGAGCCAGGCCCACCCACTGGGGAGCCATGCCCAGCCAATAAGAATGAGTCATTCCCCACAAAAGTACTTTATTACGGACAGAAATACTCCCCAAGTTGCTGGGCATGTGCGCAAAATTTGAGAGAAATACTATTTTAGTGAGTATGGAAGGGAAAAGAAGTACATTTCACCTCATGAAACATGGGACCAACAGGTTACGTTTCTATTTTTGTTCAGTATAATATACCTTTATGTAAAATGGTATCCATCATTTTAATGTTTGTCTCTTCTCTGATCTGAGATGCTGGTGGTTCTGTCAACAGGCAGCTCTGGCTGGAGGTACCACCATGGTTATAGGACATGTATTACCAGAGAAGAATGAATCTCTACTGGAAGCCTACGAGAAGGCCCGCTCCCAGGCCGACAATAAAGCCTGCTGCGATTACGCCCTGCATATGGGGGTCACCTGGTGGGGGCCCAAGGTAACTGTCACACTCCCTTGATAGCTGGTGTTTTCATACGCGTTTCATTTAACTCAGCTAAGATCTGTACTGCACTGACCTGGTTACACATCCGCCATAGTTGCTGGAACTGTGCTTGCAAATGTCACTGAAAGGACAATATCGATGCCAACACACTACGATTCAGGTTGGCACAATAGTATGAAAAGGTATGACTCCTGACTAAGGCTGTGGCGGTCACGCCATTTTGTCAGCCTGTGATTGTCAAGGAAATAACTGCTGGCTGTCCGTCACGTGATCGGGTCTTTCTCACAGGCTACAAACAAGTGAAGACAGGCACATCGGGGACGCAACTGCGCCAATTCCTGAGGCGCATATTGAAGCTATTGGAAGAACTGTCCACATTTACTGTTCGTCAGCCAACAAGATGGGTAGGCCTAACGAACAGCAAAAGCACTACTAGCCTATGTCAATCTACTATCCCCCATTGTACAAATGTTGACGTGTTCTATTCTGTGCGATAAATAAATATTCCACACAGAGTCTGGGACAGTTGTCCCAGACTATGTTTGGGACAATGAGCAATGAGCCTGAAGCAACAGATCAGAACGTTTAGCTTAAAATGTTGATTAACTATTAGGCTATTTCTTCACTTTATATGCACAGTAATGCACACGGCAGTAGGCTATAAGCGCGAATGTTGCGTTAGCAGTAAAACACCATTATCTAAAGTGACCACAAATGCAATTATGCATGTAATGCTTTTATTATGAAGGTGCATTTTTATGGGTTCAAATTATCTTCGCCAAACTTGAAACTCACTTGAAACTCACGCACTGCATATGTATGCCAGTTAGGCTCTATACACATTGAATAGCGGATTAATGTGCTTCATTTTAAGAAGTTATTTGTCCAGTTTAGTTGTGATTCAAACCTTATCAGAACATATAGGCCCATGGGCTAAGCTACATGAGGTGTGGGACTATGATTTGAAAAAGTTGCATTAAAAAAAGCATGCAGTGTTTCTTGCCTTAAGATGGTTATCATTCTCAAGTGATAATATAGAAGTGATAGGCTAATATTGTCACCCATTTAGACTATTCTTGATTTAATCTTTACTTATACTAAATAATATATGTGTGACATTTGTTTTGATTTAGAATGGACCATTGTCATGCACCTGTAATCGAAACAGGGGCGGGAGGTCAAAATACATGTCATCTATGCACTTAAATGGTGTATGGAGAACGTGTTTCCCGTGGTTCATTTTCATGCCAGCCAGGTAGGCTATACTCCTGTTATAAAGAGAAGCAATGTGCTTAATATTAGGAAAGTTGAGAAAACAATATAGTAGGCCTAGTCTATAGAAGGGCTGATGGGATCCTCCTCTTTTTAACAGAGGCCATCACTCTGTTTTCTCACACAATTGCATAGCCTATAGAAATGTTGAGCAACATGAGCTCATGGGCTCTCATGAAGGGACAATAGAGTGCTGAGTACCAGGCAGTTAGCAAGTTTTGTAGGCTACTAATGACCAGCAGCATCAGAGCTTGGAGAAGCCTAGTTACCGTGACTAAACGGTCACTTGCAATTTGACTGCCGTCATGACTCGTGGCCGTCGGTGCGGCTGTAATACGGTCACTGTAACAGCCCTACTCCTGACTGTGTTCATCTTGTTCAGGTGAACTCTGACCTCTAACCCCTGACCTGTAGGTGCGTGCTGAGATGGAGAGCCTGGTGAGAGATAAAGGGATCAACTCGTTCCAGATGTTCATGGCCTATAAGGACCTGTTCATGCTGAGGGACTCAGAGCTTTTCCAGGCCCTACAGAACTGTAAGGACATCGGGGCCGTGGCCCGTGTACACGCTGAGAACGGAGAACTAGTGGCCGAGGTGAGTCTCCGAATCTGGTTTGATATGTAGTCCCACATCAATGACTTTTCTTCCATCATGTCTTTGTTCAGAAAGAAATACGACAAAGTCAGCTTAATTTCATTCATTACTTTTAAAACCCCTTATCTATCCAACTGTAAGAAACTGGCTGACACAAACAGTTTACAAAAGTGTGAGAAACTGACTGGTGCTGGTTTGACAGAGGGACTGTCATCACAGTAAGCAGTTTTATTCACACAAAGGAGACTAGGGCTGTTGTGTGGTAAGGTCAGAGGTGAGACAGAGCCCATAGAGCAACTTTTTTGGAAGGGGGGGGGACGACGACCATTGTAACTGACCCACGCACCTTTGTGCCCCATCGTGATGAGTTCCCGTTTTTTTGTGGCCCCCACCCCTATCGAAGTTGCCCATCCCTGCCGTAGAGTTCAAATGACTTGAACGGACATCCAACGTTCGTGATGGTTGAACCGTCAGCCATATTTAGTGCACATCCGGTTTCTATCAGTGATACAGCACAAACAGGATTCCTGTGTGTTTTCTAGGGAGCCAAAGAGGCATTGGACCTGGGAATCAGCGGCCCAGAGGGCATTGAGATCAGCAGACCAGAGGAGGTAAGACACTCTTTACTCTTTGGATAAAAGCATCTGCTAAATGGCGTATATTCTCATGATATTATTATATATGTAGTCTGTAGATGTAGTCTGTGCTCATAATGGACACATACTCCTTCCCTTTTCTTTCATGACTTCATAGACATAGCAGTTACAGTTATTTTGTCTTATTGTTTTCCCAGTGAAGCATTTCCAGTGCCTATGTTATAGAGATCAGCCCTTCATAATATTGTAATGACCCTACCAACTCAACACAATATCCGATTGTTTTTTCTTTCTCACAGCTGGAGGCAGAGGCCACCCATCGGGCGATCACCATCGCCAATAGGGTGAGTGTGTGTTCTGTGTCAAGTTGTTGCATTCTCTTTATCATCAAGCACTTCAGTACAATGGTAACTGCCCCCCGAAATACCCTGCAGTATCTGGAACCAGTCCTGCATTTGGCATGTTTTCTTCTGGTGAAACTCTTTCTAAGACATGTTGTCTCACTCTCTGTCGTTCCCTTTCAGGCCCACTGTCCTATCTACCTTGTCAACGTGTCCAGCATGTCAGCAGGAGATGTGCTTGCCACAGCCAAGATGCAGGGTAAGGCCAAGGCATATCTTATCCTGTCCTGTCGTATCCTGTCTTGTTCTGTCCTGTCGTATCCTGTCCTGTGCATACCGCGGATTACTTTTCATGTGGTTTGCTGGCTTGGGCTGATCTTCACTACAAGTGCTTTTGGAACCCTGTCTGTCTGTCTGTCTGTCTGTCTGTCTGTCTGTCTGTCTGTCTGTCTGTCTGTTTGTTTGTTAGTTACAGTAACTGGCCAATACTACACATCATAGTCCAGTGCCTTCAGAAAGTATTCAGACCCCTTGACTTTTTCTACATTTTGTAACGATACAGCCTTATTCTAAAATTGATTAATAAAAAAAAATCCTCAGCAATCTACACACGATACCCCATAATGACAAAGCGAAAACCGATTTTAGAAATGTTTTAAAATGTATAAAAAAAAATAAAAAAACAGAAACCTTATTTACATAAGTATTCAGACCTTTTGCTATGAGACTCGAAATTGAGCTCAGGTGCATCCTGTATCCATCGATCATCCTTGAGATGTTTCTACAACTTGATTGGAGTCCACCTGTGGTAAATTCAATTGATTAGACATGATTTGGAAAGGTACACACCACACCTGTCTATATAAGGTCCCACAATTGACAGTTAATGTCAGAGCAAAAACCAAGCCAAGGAGGTCGAAGGAATTGTCCTTAGAGCTCCGAAGCAGGATTGTGTCGAGGCACAGATCTGGGGAAGGTTACCCAAAAGATTATCTGCAGCATTGAAGGTCCCCAAGAACACAGTGGCCTCCATCATTCTTAAATGGAAGAAGTTTGGAACCACCGAGACTCTTCCTAAAGCTGTCCGCCCGGGCCAAACTGAGCAATCAGGAGAGAAGGGCCTTGGTCAGGGAGGTGACCAAGAACCCGGTGGTCACTCTGACAGAGCTCCAGAGTTTCTCTGTGGAGATGGGAGAACCTTCCAGAAGGACAACCATCTCTGCTGCACTCCACCAATCAGGCCTTTATGGTAAAGTGGCCAGACGGAAGCCACTCCTCAGTAAAGGGCACATGACAGCCCGCTTGGAGTTTGAAAAAAGGCACCTAAAGACTCTCCGACCATGAGAAACAAGATTATCTGGTCTGATGAAACCAAGATTGAACTCTTTGGTGGCAGAATCATGCTGTGGGGATTGTTTTTCAGCGGAGGGAAGGGAAGACTAGTCAGGATCGAGGCAAAGATGAACGGAGCAAAGTACAGAGAGATCCTTGATGAAAACCTGCTCCAAAGCACTCAGGACCTGACTGGTGTGGTTCGCCTTACAGCAGGACAATAACCCTAAGCACACAGCCAAGATGCTGGAATGGCTTGGGGACAGGTTTCTGAATGTCCTTGAGTTGCCCAGCCAGAGCCTGGACTTGAACCCGATCGAACACCTCTGGAGAGACCTGAAAATAGCTGTGCTGCAACACTCCCCACCCAACCTGACAGAGCTTGAGAGGATCTGCAGAGAAGAATGGGAAAAACTCCCCAAAGACATGTCTTCCAAGCTTGTAGCGTCATACCTAAGAAGACTCGATGCTGTAATCACTGCCAAAGGTGCTTCAACAAAGTACTGAGTAAAGGGTCTGAATACTTATGTAAATGTAATATTAAAGTTTTTTATATTTATATAAATTAGCTAATATTTCTAAAATACTGTTTTTTGCTTTGTCACTATAGGGTATTGTGTGTAGATTGATGAAAAAACGATTGAATAATTTTTTGAATAAGGCTGTAATGTAACAAAATGCGGAAAAAGTCAAAGGGGTCTGAATACTTTCCGAAGGCTCTGTATATGGATATGTATAAATCCATCTATATAATCTGCCTATAGGTAAAGTGGTCCATGGGGAGACCACCACAGCCCATGCGGTGCTGAACGGTCTGCAGTACTACCATCAGGACTGGGCCCATGCTGCAGCCTACGTCACTGTTCCTCCTCTACGCCTGGACCCAAACACACCCAACTACCTGATGAGTCTACTGGGAAAGTAAGAGCACACACACACACTCACACTCACACACACACACTCACACTCACACTCACACACACACACACACTCACACTCACACTCACACACACACACACACACACACACACACACACACACACACACACTCACACACACACACACACACACACACACTCACACTCACACACACACACACTCACACTCACACTCACACTCACACTCACACACACACACACACACACACACACACAAACCTACCTGATGAGTCTACTTGGGAAGTAAGAGGGGCACATTTCCTTTGTACCCTGCTGAAGGTGATTTATTCAGCTGTGCCCAAATCATACCTGGATTGAATCCAGGCACCAGTCTTATCAGCGAGTGTAGCACTCATTAATATATATAAATCATTTTTGCTTTTGGTATTATAAAATTTCAACAAAATGTTGCATCGCAGTGCCTCCAGAGACCCTGGGTTCGAGCCCAGGCTCTGTCGCAGCTGGCCAGGACCGGGAGGTCCATGGGACGACGCACAATTGGCCTAGCATCGTCCGGGTTAGGGAGGGTTTGGCCGGTAGGGATATCCTTGTCTCATCGCGCACCAGCAACTCCTGTGGTGGGCTGGGCGCAGTGCACACTGACCAGGTTGCTAGGTGTACGGTGTTTCCTCCGACACGTTGGTGCGTCTGGCTTCCGGGTTGGATGTGCGCTGTGTTAAGAAGCAGTGCGGCTTGGTTGGGTTGTGTTTCGGAGGATGCATGGCTCTCGACCGAGCCCGTACGGGAGTTGTAGCGATGAGACAAGATAGTAACTACTAACAATTGGATACCACGAAATTGGGGAGAAAAAGGGGGTAAAAAAAATATATAATAATTTCCCCCCTGACGTGTACTCGCCTCCTCTCTAGGCTTTAACAGTGAAACTCTGAACACAGTGTTATCAAAGTTAATAGAATTGATATTTGCGTTCCCTATATTTTCCCCCTGACCTATCCTCTCCTCCTTCTCTCTGACCCGCTACAGTGACACACTGAACGTAGTGGCGTCTGACCACCGCCCCTTCACCACCAAACAGAAGGCTATGGGCAAGGACGACTTCACAAAGATCCCCCACGGAGTCCCGGGCACCCAGGACCGCATGAGTGTCATCTGGGAAAGAGGAGTGGTAAGCAAACGTGATGTATCTCTACTGTTTGTACTTAGGCAAAGATCTATGGCTGTATAGAAAGACAACAGAAAGGCTGGATCTGCTATTGTGACTGCTGTAACTAACTACTACCATGATACCTTGTTGCCGTTGGACATGTATCTGTTGCAATATTTGTTGTGCGTGGTCCCCGTCAAACACATATGCTGTTTGAGTTTAGTGCTTGACATGTTGATAACATGTTTTGGCTCCCTCTGACATGGAGCATTTTGACCCTCTGCTACTGTAGGTTGGAGGCAAGATGGACGAGAACCGTTTTGTTGCGGTGACCAGCTCCAACGCAGCTAAGATCTACAACCTGTACCCCAGGAAGGGTAGGATCATCCCAGGGGCTGACGCTGACGTGGTGGTCTGGGACCCTGAAGGGACCAGGTATGTAACCGTATCTACGGTCCCCTCACTCCCTCCCTTCTCACTACTACCGCTACGGCGACCGTTTACCCTCTGGGGGATGCTAAGGTTTTTTATTTTATACACTCTTAGAATTAGTGGCGACTCGAGGAACCATTGCTAGTAAACGGTTCATATTTGCACCTTTGGTTAGTCGAGGGGTTCTTGGAGGAATCTTTAATGGTTCAATGTAGCAATGGGTTCCTGGAGAACCCTGGAGTGGAGATGTGGCTTAGAAGGGGTGTGGCTTTCAGATAGATATTTTTGGGCCACCCTTTAGAGTTAATGAGGCTAACAGAGGTGAGTTCCTCAAGATGCCTATGCAACTTTATTACTATATGTAATCAGTCATGTTATTATTATATAAAAGTATGTAATATGCAAAAATGTTCAATAACTTTTTTAAATTTACAGTATTCAAACGTAACATGATGAACAGGAATGACATTTACATTAACGGGTGGCCAGAAATAACTACCTGAAAGCCACGCCTACAATAAGCCACACCTCCTATCTGATAGGCTGACACCTCTACAATATATTATTAAAAAGGAAAAAAATGTTGTCACAAAAATATTCCGGTTTGAACCTTTACTCAGGGGTTCCCCGAATACCCTTTTCAGAGGGGTTCCTCTTGGAACCTTTTTCAACTAGAAAGATTATGCCGGTGTGGCAACCCAAAAGGTTATTTCAGAAACCTTTACCTCTAAGAGTATTTATTTTAATTACATTTATTTTTTTAACCTTTATTTAACTAGGCAAGTCAGTTAAGAACAAATTCTTATTTTCAATGGGTTAACTGCCTGTTCAGGGGCAGAACGACAGACCTTGTCAGCTTGGGGATTTGAACTTGCAACCTTTACAGTTACTAGTACAACACTCTAACCACTAGGCTACCCTGCCGCCCCAGTATAGAGTAACAATAATAATATATGCCACTTACCAGATACTTGTCTTATCAAACTGAGCCACACGAGACCAATAACCTATTGTATGTGTTAAGACAAAATATTTCTCTGTGTCCAGGACCATCTCTGTGGACACACAGGTGCAGGGTGGAGACTACAACCTGTACGAGAGTCTTCGCTGCCATGGTGTCCCACTGGTTACCATTAGCCGTGGTCGTTTGGTCTATGAGAACGGAGTGTTCACGTGCTCCGAGGGCTCTGGGAAGTTCTATCCTCTCAGAACCTTCCCTGACTACCTCTACAAGAAGATGGTGCAGCGGGAGAAGGTATTCTAAAAAGCCATCAACAGGATGTGGATTTGAAAATGTACCTTTACCTATGAATTTTGCCGCAGATGAAAGGTGATCTTTGAATCGCATACACTTTCCGTACCTGCTTCAGATTGTCTTGATTGTCATAAAGTATTATTCACGTGTTATGACTGTGTGTATAACCAGAGGCTAATTATTGTGTGTGTCTATGTGTGTGTGTGCGTGTGTCTGTGTTTGCATCTCTGCTTACTCGTGTGCACGTGTGTGTGTCTCTCTCTCAGTGTCAGGCCCTGAAGGCCGTGGAGCGTGAGCCCTACGTAGGAGATGTAGCGTTGATGAATTCTGGGAAGAAGGACTGTGGACCATGTGATGGGGACACTCCAACACGACCACACACCAAGCACGGAGGACAGAGAGACCTGCATGAGTCCAGCTTCAGCCTCTCTGGTAACACACACACATCGCTTTGCAATTTGGAATTGTATAATTTGCATCTCTCCCTCTAAGGCCTATATAACTTTATTAATCACCAGCTCTAATGCAGTATCTACTATATCTATGTGTTTCAATCTCTACTGGAAAGATGCACAATTAGCTACATTTTGTGAACCTAACAGATTGTTATTTGCCACTTTTTGTTTTATCAATCTCTCCAGGTGCCCAGGTTGATGATAAAATCCCAAAGAGATCTTCTGCAAGGATTCTGGCCCCCCCAGGTGGTCGATCCAGTGGCATCTGGTAACTGTGTGGAAGAGTAGTGAGTTCTAGAACCAAACAATTACCGTAGTTCTCTATTAGAATGAAACCTGAAGGAAAGTTCAGGGTCAACTAAGACAAACGGCTTGTTACGTTCACCCAGAAAGCATAGAAAGAAAAGAAAATCTTACATGTTATTTCAAAAAACGAACTCACGTATTTAGTGTATATATGACGACAGGGTCTGAGTAACATTCATATGACATTGACGTCATTTTAATATTTCTTGGAATATCTGCCTGTATGGTCAAACCCTGAACAATATTGGGCTTAACACATTTTTGACAAATCTAAACTAAATTTGCACGGTAGCTAAGTTGCTAGTTGACTGTTTTGGATAAATGTATGTATTTTAGAGGAAGTACTCAATGTCATTATACACTAATGGTTTTAAGGGGGATGAGGGGAGGATGGGGTTGAGTTGATCATTGGTTTACCTCACTGTTTAACCTACAATATTGCACTTGTATCATGTACTACTTAGCTGCCTTTTCCTTACATGATTTTATGTGTAACAAAACAACTTTTTCTACCAATACAGAACAGTCATGAATTCACGTGATTAGTTATTTACTACACAATATCTCAAAGCACTTGACATGAAATAACGTGATTCCATTTGTCTAATTTTGACGAAAAGTCAAATGCAAGCTGATACTTAAAAAAAAAAAAAAGGGTTTTATCTTACAATGTTATTTGAAAAGATGTCATTCCCCTTGACAGCGCTGTCAAAAGTATAATCACGAGTCCTGAACAACTAAGGATGACATCGGGCATCAAAATACGTAGGCTAAGTAAGTTCAGAGTCGTTATAGCTTCTATGTTGCTGTTCAGAGTTGAATATCGTAGCACTCTCTTCCTTCCTGGTCATCTCATCTCCCATCAATGTGAATGAACCTACGCTGTGTTTACTGTATGTATGTTGTGGCATAGAACAAATGATATGTGAGGCACTGATATGACTCATATTTAGCATCATTCTATGTGTAAGTGGTGATATGATATTTCTTTACTTTTCTCTGTCTGTTTAGCGACAAGTTTAGCTAGCTTCACTCGGAAATGCCTTTTTCTCACAAGAGAAGTCTCACATTAAACACATATACAGTTACTAGAGATAGCATGTTTATGATTGTGATTCTTTTTAGGATGTGCAAACTAACGACTGAGCACATACCACTTTTATGTCTTTGGGATTCTTTTTTTTTGTTACAACACTGAGGAATTCTGGTCTTGCACTGAAAAGTATTGGACAGTTTTGTATATCTTTTGGGTTGACACTTCCAATGTTGTAACACTGTCGATTGGGTAAGAGAAGTGCATAATCTAATTTGATTGAATCGTGGGTATTATAATGGAAATGGACAAATGCAAGTTCTTCAGGTTTGTTATGTGTTTATGTCATTCAACAATGCACTGTCATTATATTACTGGACGGCATGCTTATTCAAGATTGTGTCAACGAAAACCACTGATGTTTTTTTGGGGTTTCAAATTGTCTTGACACTGTTCCATTGTAAGCTACTGAGAACATATCATATAACTTTTTGTTTGTGAAGAATATACTTTATTGTTTTGCCATAGTCCAAACCACACTGTACATGATATGACTGCAGTGTAAGCGGTCCTCACTGGTGCTGAATAGCCTACTGTGTTTTCACTGAGGTTTGGTTTTGTTTTATCCTATGTGTTCTTGCAGCTCTTTATCACATGATTGAGTGCAAATAAACCACACGGAAATTTCAAGCTTGAATTGTGTTTCTTAAAAAAAGATAAAACATAATAGGCCCTATAGCCTATACTGTATTTGGCAAATGGGGTTCAATACATTGCAATGTATGTACAATTGTGTTGCTTTAGCATGTAATAGCCTATAACATGAGTAAAACGACCCCAATAACCACATCGGTCTTTAGCAAAGCTCTATGGAGGACTAAGAGCATGTAGGCTAGTGACTACTCACTATAATAGGTCAAAGTCCTATTTATATATTTACCATAGACTCGCCTCTAACAGCATGGAGTCCCGCGCATGCGCATTAGTTCCTGAATTGTTGCAGACGAAGCGTCGGTAGTGGTGGGGTCCGTGCTATCTGGGATTCCTTGGGACGTGCATTTGTATTTATTTCATTTTTTACCTTTATTTAACTAGGCATGTCAGTTAAGAACACATTCTTATTTACAATGACGGCCTACCCCGAACAAACCCAAACGACGCTGGGCCAATTGTGCGACACGCCCTATGGGATTCCCAATCACGGCCGATGAATCTCTTTTAGCCTAATTCAATAGGATCTCTGTGAGCCTAGTCGTAAAGATTTGTCATTTAACTTTTAAAATGTATTACCTTTTTATAGAGGCACAAACACAACTAATCTCTTCAAAGGGCTCCTTTACTAGGCTATCCACGCACGTTTAAACATCGTTTAAACAAAACACCAAAAGGTGACATTTGGCCACTGCCATTAGTCCAGAATTTATGCGTCCACTGCTGTGTCCGAGTGAGTCTCTGTGCATCTCTGCCTTGGTAAAATGTCAGTGTTCTTGTCGAACCACATCGCATTTTGGAGCGTATGGTTGCAGCCTGGTCTCATAGACTAGACGTAGCATAGTACAAATGAGTATGATATGTTACATTTGGGATTTACATAAAACAGATGGTTACTTAATTAAGGCAAAAACCAAATTGTTGCGGTGGATGGGTGGGAGTATAACGAAGATCTAGCATCCCAAAGGTTGCCCGTTTTAATCTCATCACGAACAACTTTAGCATTTTAGCTAATTAGCAACTTTTCAACTACTTACTGCCTTTAAACTACTTTGCAACTACTTAGCATCCCAGCTAGCAGAGTGAATCTGGGCCGATTCCGTCTGAGAGTCGGGGCACTTGGCTGAGAGTCAGACTCGGCCGAGGTAATGTGGCCCGAGTCTGGGCCGTCTTAGGCAGTATTACTTATGGCTAGGATGCGGAGATTGAGCTTGGGCAAATTCCGGTGTGAGTTATCTGGCCCAAATGTATTACTTGGGGCTCGGGCCAATTCCGGTGTGAGTTATCTGGCCCAAATGTATTACTTGGGTCTCAGGCCGATTGGGGCTACTCTCTGGCAGAAGATTACACAGTCTGCTTTATATAATTAACATTTCATTATTTATTTATTTTTCCATATTTTCTAAGTGTTTCTGTGATCAAAAAATACAATTAACATTTAAATAAAATTATTTAATAGTCATGTTTAAGTTGTATTTTGATACTTTGTGCAAGGCAATTGATAAGCATTAAAAACTTTGTGGATGGAGCCTCCCGAGTGGCACAGTGGACACTCGGGAGACACCGCATCACAGTGCAAACTGCATTGCTACAGATGCTAGTTCGATACCCGTGCCGGCCGCGACCGGGAGACCCATGAGGCAATGCACAATTGGCCCAGCATCGTCCGAGTTAGGGGAGGGTTTGGCCGGCCGGCATGTCCTTGTCCCATCAGGTGTAGTGACTCTTGTGGCGGGCCAGGCGCATGCATGCTGACACAGTCACCAGGTGTATGGTGTTTCCTCCGAGATCATTTTTTTGGGGGGGTGGATGTGTATAATTTGTATGCATAAAATGTGTAATAGTAATATTTTGAATTACTAAATCGGGTCATTTTGTATAAATGTATTTAAATTTGAATCGTGCCACTTCTGTGGGATTCTGGTAAGATGCCGGCAAAGTTGGCTGAATTCCGGTAGACGGAAATGGCCCGATGTACTTGGGCTGATTCTGGGCAGTCATTCATTTTGAATGTTCAGTTCCGGCCCCCCGGAAGAGTGCCGCTTCTTGGCCAATTCCTCATTGCTAGTATATCAGTATTGCTTCTGTCCCTCTCCTCGCCCCTACCTGGGCTGGAACCAGGGACCCTCTGTACACATCAACAACTGACACCCACAAAGTATTGTTACCTATCGCTCCACAAAAGCCTAGTAGCGAGCACCCTGCAAACTAGCTAGCCATTTCACACTGGTTACGCTAGCTGGGATGTTAGTGAACCCTTCCCCTAATCCTAACTTTAAGCTTGTTAGCTAACCCTTCCCCTAACCTTAACCCTAAACCTTTTAGCAAACCGTTCCCATAACCCTAACCTTAAAGCCCTTTAACCTAACTCATAAACTTAAATGTAACCCTAACCCCTAGCCTATGTATGTAAGTAACCATTAGTTTCTCGGATTTACGTACAGAATAATACGAAATACATTGGGCCAGGTTGCAGCCGTACCACACGTTTTCAAATCCTTTCGCCCTCTGACACACAGTAATGATAAATAATGGTGTAACAGCCTACAGTTTTCTTGACATTTTGTTTTTATTATTGTGACAGGCTCACTATTTATTTTGGCGGGACGCCTTACCGGACCGTACCGCCTTACCTTCACCCATGGGGTTAGTGAGGTTTACGGTAGGGACGTCCCAAATATCCCGGATAGCACTGTTGAAGTAGTGGGGGCGGGCCGTTACTAACCAGTGCACGGCGCAGGAGTTCTGGCAACAGCTACAGCGGAGGATTGGAGCATAGGAAAACTGCCAGCGAAATAACAACAGAGAAAGATAGCTCTCGGAATACAGTGAGTAATGCATGTTTTACCCAAACACTGCATTTGCCTTAGCAAATTAGACATTTTATGCGTGCCTTTTGCATTTTTATGGCATAATATGGTGCCTCTTATCCATTCAGTGATTATATTTCGTTTACAGTGACAGCCCTCTACTCCGAGAGGCCTGCAGAGGGGGCCCGGCTCCTTGGATAGCAACTGTAACATTGCAGGGTTTTGTTTCTTTACACCTAATACAAATAGGGCAAATGTATTCTTCTCTGAGCATGCTATACATGATCAATTTACTGCGTATAAATACCGAATAAATTAATATATTTTGTGAACCTTATATAGAGTGAGATTGCGCACCGTTCTGTAAAGGCCTAGAATAGAATAGGATTTAGAGACGAGAATAAAATTGACTCCTCCCACGGTAGTGTCTGTGGTGTTTATGGTTGCTTGTAATTGGGCTTTTATTACAGTAGAATAGTCATGATTGTGTTATAAACCCAGGTGTTTAATAACCCTTTTACATACAGCCCTCTATAAAACAGTTAACAGAGGTGGAGTAGGCCTACTGTCCGTAATAGGCTACAATTAGCCTACCTAATTGTGCTGCCACCTGGGATTTTGACAGATAGGCAGGCTAGTGCTATTCAATGCACGCTCCTCGGAGGTGCAAGTATTGTATATCGCTATGCAATCATTTATAATGTTTCTGAGAGCAAGGGCAGGAATGGGAAAAGAGCTAGGCCATTCTCCTCTGCCGGCACAGACTGATCATTCATTAATATGAATAAATTATACTCCCATAATTTAAACGTCATACAAATATGTACAGTGTAAGTCTAACCTTTCTACATGCAACTCGTTACGTTGGCTAATGCCTTTTGTTTTTCATTTCCAAAAAGGTGATGATACTAGTCTATGTTATTTATTTTGATCAGATCATACATATGTCAAACACATGGCCATTTCCTCTGCACGTATCCACAGATCCTGGGTCAGGTGATAGCCACGAGAAGAAAAAAAAATCTGATTGGTTATTATCAGTGTCATCAGTGCTAGTGATTTCTCCGTGGTAATAAGAGCGATTGTTGTTAATGCATTTAAGATGTTGCTGTCTGTCTGTGCTGCTAGGAAATCAAGTACTAGGAAATTCTGTCTTAACTGAGAGGATTATTGTGACAACAGAAGATTAAATGTTAAAAATAAATCACTCCTGCAAACATCAAACCAGCCCAGACGGTATAGTGTTCACTTTAACATTAGGCATACATTAGTTTCTATTTACATTCATGTTTTGTAGTGAAACAAATACATACCTGTAGTCAAGGCTGTAGTGTAGACCATGTCAGAGCAAAATTTGGAACAAAGCCCTCATTGCTGATGTTTTGTGACCCTGTGAGGAACCCTCATGGTCTCTTGTCTAACAAAGTATGAATTCCTTGAATTCTTTACAATAGATCCCTGAAGTCCTTCTATTTTGAACCACAAAAGTCCTTTTATGTTTTGCAGCACTGCTATGGGTATGCTATGGAGTTTTCTCAAATGCAGCCCAGTTTAACATCTTTGCCATGTTTTTTTGTTTGGCAGTGAATGTCAAATTGGGATGTCTTTTTCTTCATGTAATAAAGTGTGGCAGTGAATGTCAAATTGGGATGTCTTTTTCTTCATGTATAAAGTGTGGCAGTGAATGTCTAATTCTTGTGATGTATTTTCTTTCCTTGGGTATAGAAGATGGCAGTGAATGTGCACGCCACGTCTGTGTCCTGTGACACCCTGAGCAGACATGACATGCTGGCCTGGCTCAACGATTCCCTACACCTCACCTACACCAAGATAGAACAGCTCTGCTCGGGTAGGTCTCCATTCCTGACTTGTGATTGCGTTGTGCCTCCAAAGTTCTCTATTTTCGGGTTCCTTATCTCCACCTAGAGAACATACGAGTCGTTCTATCGTCTCCAAAATAATGTAAATGAATGGGTCCTTTCCCTATCCCTTTGGGAAAATCTGGTTGAAATGACATCATTACACTGGTTATAGTTTGGTTATAATCATGGCATCCTTTCAACCAGTTTTACCTGCTGGGATGGACCTCAAGTCCTCACCAAACCCATTCAAATAATGAGTGGAGATGAGATTTGAATTGTGTTGTCTTATACCAGTATGCACTTTTTCTCCTTTTGTTTACCTTCTAGGTGCAGCGTACTGTCAGTTCATGGACATGCTGTTCCCAGGCTGTGTCCTGCTAAAGAAGGTTAAGTTCCAGGCCAAGTTGGAACATGAGTTCATACACAACTTCAAAGTTCTCCAGGCTGCCTTCAAGAGGATGGGAGTCGACAAAGTCAGACTATTGTCTATTTGTCTTCATCTATAAAACATTACAAATCAGAACGTATTCATACCCCTTGACTTTTCCCACATTTTGTTGTGTTACAGCCTGAATTTAAAATTGATAACATTTTGATTTTGTGTCACTGGCCTACACAGAATTCCCCGTAATGTCAAAGTGGAATTATGTTTTTAGAAATTTTTACAAATGAAATGTCTTGAGTGAATAAGTCTTCAACCCCTTTGTTATGGCAAACCTAAATAAGTTCAGGAGTAAAAATTTGCTTAACAAGTCACATAATAATTTGCATGGACTTACTCTCTGTCTGCAATAATAGTGTTTAACATGATTTTCGAGTGACTATCTCATCTCTGTACTCCACACATTCAATTATCTGTAAAGTCTCTCAGTCAAGCTATGAATTTCAAACACAAATTAAACCATAAAGTCCAGGGAGGTTTTCCAATGCCTTGCAAAGAAGGGCACATATCAGTAGATGGGTAAAAATATATATATATCCCTTTGAGCATGGTAAAGATATGAATTACCCTTTGGAAGGTGTATCTATACACCCAGTCACTACAAAGATAAAGGCGTCCTTCTTAACTCAGTTGCCAGAGAGGAAGAAAACTGCTCAGGCGTTTCACCATGAGGCCAATGGTGACTTTAAAACCGAGTTTAAATGCTGTGATAGGAGAAAACTCAGGATGGATCAATAACATTGCAGTTACTTCACAATAAAATAAGGAAGCCTGTACAGAATACAAATATTCCAAAACATGCAAGTGAAATGTAGCAAAGAAATTAACTTTATATTCTGAATTCAAAGCTATTTTGGGGGCAAGTTATGTTTGGGGCATATCCAACACAACACATCACTGAGTTCCACTCGTATTTCCAAGCAGGTGGTGGCTGCATCATGTTATGGGTATGCTTGTCATTGGCAAGGACTGGGAAGTGTTTTTTAGGATAAAAATAAACAGAATAGAACTAATCACAGGCAAAATCCTAGAGGAAAACAAGTCTCAGTTTGCTTTCCAACAGACACTGGGAGACAAATGCACCTTTCAGCAGGACAATAACCTTAAACACAAGGCCAAATTTACACTAGAGTTGCTTACCAAGACAACATTCAATGTTCCTGAGTGGAACATGGGGTATTGTGTGTAGATGGGTGAAAAATGCATCTATTTAGGGCTCTAGTCAACCTGTAAAGCTGAAGTGTTACAGTTTCCACAATAGAACTGTAAAGGTCATTTCCGATTTAGCCGACATATGCAGCAGTTACCGTGAATACAGTCTCCGCTAAAAGTGGGAACATTGCCTTTAAATTTCAGTTACGCTGTAAAGCTGAACATCCGCGATGCAGACTCAATAGAGCCCTTAATCCATTTTGAAGTCAGGCTGTAACACAACCAAATGTGGAATAAGTCAAGGGGTATGAATACTTTATGAAGGAACGTATCATCATAACAAAAATGATTTGTGTCTGAAACAGTGGTTTATCGTACCCATTTTCCCTTGATTCATTCCTTTGTGACTTCAGCCAGCCTCTAGATTTTCATCTCTCAAAAAGCTTTCAAATGTTTATTCTCATTCCTACAGATAATTCCTGTCGAGAAGCTCGTAAAAGGAAAGTTCCAGGACAACTTTGAGTTCGTGCAGTGGTTCAAGAAGTTCTTCGACGCCAACTATGATGGGAAGGAGTACGACCCTCTACAAGCCAGACAGGGGCAAGACATGGCTCCCGCCCCCAATCCAGGTGATCACTTTTCCCACAGACCAAAGAGAACTCATGGTCCTCCAGGTAACCCCAAAACAATGGTTATATCTCTTCTGAATGGGATTGGCTCGCTGATTGAGCTTTGGATGGCTCAAAACACGCACAGCGCTCTGCAAGCAACTGGTCTGTTTGTGCATGTTCCACTGGATGAGATCTCTGGGATGGTCATTTCACAGGCTAGCGTTTTAGAAACAGCCAAGGAAAGGTAGCGCTGGGAGTCAGTGTCGGTATTCTTGTGATCTTCACAGTACCCTTTGAACACTAATACATTCTTTTCCAATTTATAAATAAAATTGTTCCAGTTATTCTATATTGAGCGAATTGATAATAACCCCTCTTTGGGACCCTTTGTACTAACAGAGATGTTTTAAGCCATGAACTTAGACATGCAATGTGTAAAAACAGCTTTTTTTGTGCATCGTCTTTTGGTATTAAGGTTGAAAATAAATCAGCATCGGTTCCTACCGACACTACTGGCGCAACATTTTGCTATGCTTACAACATGGGTTCTCGTTGAAACACTATAGCAGTAGTATCCATGGCTTTGATCGCATGGGGTGACAAACAACGAGCATTTGTTTACTATGTTTGCTAGTATTTACTACTATTTCTACTACTTTTAGTTTACAAATATTAGTTGAATAGTATTTTGTTGACATTTTCTGTGAGTATGGCTGGGTTTCAATCCAAGGCGCATTTACAGAGCAGAGCACTAGAGAGCCCTCAATGTGCCCTTTAAAGGCCTTCTCCCCCGAAGTTTGCGTAGATCGCGTTCACTGTAAATTACCTTTAAGAGTCTGTTTATAGTGCGCTGCTCAATAACGCGCATTGGATTGAATCCAGGCCTAAATTTTCTAACAGTAAACCTGCACTGCAACACTAAGGACTCCAATCAGTACTCGGTACGCAATCAGTACCACGGAAGTTCAGCGTTGCAGCCTGGTTGAAATTTAAAGGCAATGCTTCTGCGTTTAGCGGAGACTGCATTCACGGTAAACTGCATATGCTCCAGATGTCGGCTCAATCGGAAATGACCTTTACATTTCTACCGCACAATCGGTAACGCTTCAGCTTTACAAAACGAATAGAGCCCTAACACCATCTGATCATTCCAGGCCCTCAGAGGATGTCGCCCACAGTGCCCAAGATAATGCCCGCGCCCCAGAGGGTGCTGAACACCACCGTGCATGTGAGGAAGACCCCGGCTCTGGCGCGGAACGGGGGCAGCGACGGGGAACTCATGGAGCTGAATCAACAGGTAGAGTCCCAGGGAGGGTAAGGAGGCCTTACTCTACATTGGAGAAGTAAACTCTTGGGCCATACTAATGTGGTATTGACAGTATTCAATACGAATGACGGTATCCTGTGTTAGTTTCACCTCCGTTATCAGGTTTTATTTACTGCAAGTAGAGTCATGCTTAGCCC
Organism: Oncorhynchus mykiss; assembly: GCF_013265735.2. Taxonomy (NCBI): domain Eukaryota; kingdom Metazoa; phylum Chordata; class Actinopteri; order Salmoniformes; family Salmonidae; genus Oncorhynchus; species Oncorhynchus mykiss. Next base: position 27,516,282 of record NC_048583.1, on the reverse strand, counting down.
TGAGACTAGGCTGTAGGCTACATCCATGCTCTGGTCTTTGTAATGTGAAGTGTGAGTGTAAGTTCACACTAGAGTTTGTATCCTAATTTTTGACTCAGTTGTGACTTACACAAAAAATAGGAGAATAAAAAGGTATATTTCATGCATATTAGGAAACAAAATGTAAGTTTAGGTCAAGTATAGTAAGCATGTAACTAACATAAGTTTGTAGTACTCAGTGAGTATTTGGAAAGTGTTCAGACCCCTTGACTTTTTTTCACATTTTGTTACGTTACAGCCTTATTCTAAAATGGATTAAATTGTTTTTTCCCCCTCATCAATCTACACACAATACCCCATAATGACAAAGAAAAAACATGTTTTTAGAATTTTTGCAAATTTATTACAAATAAAAAACAGAAATACCTTATGCGTGTCAGAGCAAAACCCAAGCCATGAGGTCAAAGGAATTGACCGTAGAGCTCCGAGACAGGATTGTGTCGAGGCACAGATTTGAGGAGGGGCACCAAAACATTTCTGCAGCATTGAAGGTCCCCAAGGACACAGTGGCCGCCTCCATTCTTAAATGGAAGAAGTTTGGAACAACTTAAGTCTCTTGCTAGAGCTGGCCGCCCGGCCAAACTGACCAATCGGGGGAGAAGGACCTTGGTCAGCGAGGTGAACCCAATCGAACATCTCTGGAGAGACCTGAAAATAGCTGTGCAGCGATGCTCCCCATCCAACCTGACAGAGCTTGAGAGGATCTGCAGAGAAGAACTGGAGAAACTCCCCAAATACAGGTGTGCCAAGCTTGTAGGCTCATATCCAAGAAGACTTGAGGCTGTAATCGCTACCAAAGGTGCTTCAACAAAGTACTGAGTAAAGGGTCTGAATACTTATGTAAATCTGATATTTCAGTTTTTTTTATTCAGTTTTCTTTATCATTATAGGGTATTGTGTGTAGATTGATGAGGGGGGAAAAAAACAATTTAATACATTTTACAATAAGGCTTTTACGTAACAAATTGTGGAAAAATGTCACGGGGTCTGAACACTTTCCGAAGGCACTGTACATCGACCTGTTTTTTTCCCCATGTGTTTGACACAAGCTTTTCTTGTCTGTGTAGTTGATGGAGCTGAAGTTGACAGTGGACGGACTAGAGAAGGAAAGAGATTTCTACTTCAGTAAGCTGAGAGACATTGAGCTGATCTGTCAAGAACACGAGAGTGACACCAACCCTCACCTCTCCAGGATCATGGACATTCTCTACGCCACAGAGGTACCCGTCACAACCCAGACATATACAGCATAATTCATTGTGTTCATATACCTGTACATCATTGGTCACAACACTGAAACTGAATAAAGAATAGGCTTCTTTTTTTTAACTAGAGATGCTACAATATTCTACGTGTAGCCCTGAGCTATCCTTAATTGGATCTATCCCCTCTCATGTATCAAATATTAGGGGTTGTGGGTTATCATCAACATACACTGTAAATCTGATGATATCTGTGTTTTGTGTTTCAGGATGGCTTTGCTGCACCAGATGATGACGAGATTGATGAACAGGCCCACTTGGACCAGGATGAATACTGAGCCTGTTATACCTTCTGTCCATATCCCCCCTCTCCCTCGTCTAAACTCTCCATCCATATTCACCCTCTCTCTGCCTCTCTCCTTTGTCCCTCTCTCTGTTTCTCTCTCTCTCTCTCTCTCTGTCTCTCTCTCTCTCTCTCTCTCTCCTTTGTCCTTCTTTTTGCACACTATAAATACCTCTATCCTGTCCCTGTTCTCTCTCTCTTTTCCTCTCTTCCTCTCTCTTCATATTTATATATGTTTGTCTCCCCCCTTCCCCTGGGCTATCTACTGTACATACACCTCTACTTCTCAGTGTCCTAAGCTACTCCTCCCTCCCCCCTCCCCAATGACACAGTAGAGGCAACAATAACAGAACATATCCTAGTCGTTCCAGCATGGCACATAGTATAACACAGAGAAATGAACAAAACCAATGTGATATTAATGGGGATGTTAGGCCTACACAATTCATTCAGAGTTGTAAATATGATTTTTTATTTAATTTAAAGGAATGGTTTTGAAATGAGGTAGTTGTCAGAATGCATTTGTTAGTTTGTTTTTTGGTTTGACTCGTGCTTTTTTGAAACCTCATTTTGGGTTTGTTCCAGAGTATAGAAAGCACCTTGTGCATGTTACTGTATGACAGGTTACCCATTACCACAAGAGTCATACTTAGACTCTAACAAAATGGTCTATGACAACAAATTGTATTTCATTTGTCAATACTTTCTTATTTACTGATTTGATTTAACAAATAGTCGAACAATTGATGCAAAATGTATGAATATTAAACAATGCTGTCATTTGTGCTGATGGCAGTGAAATAGCTTAAGAAGCTTTTTCCTTTAGTTGATGGCATGTGGTAACATCAAGGGAAAACACATAAAAAGTGATCATTTAGGGCATAGGATATGATCAATGCTCTTTGACTGTACTCATTCTTGATTAGCTGTATCTGAGCATGAGGATGTTATAAATTGACAGTGAATAATGGGCAATATATTTGTCAACTATTTTATGTGTAGATTTTGTCTTCAGTCAGAAGTGTCTGGTTTAAATGCCATGGTATTTATTATGTATAGTGAGTTTGAACTTCATTTGGTATTAACAATACCTGAGGTACTATGTAGGCTGACATTATGGCAGTAAAATATTTTTTTACATTTAACTGTAAAAATGTGTTCTTTGAAGCTGGAATCCGTAATGGTGAAACTGACACGTCTGTTTGCGATATATACAAAAATGCCAAAAAGAAGTTACTTCAAACAACGAACACTGTTTTTTTTTTCTCCACGATGCTGGATGCTCCTCCCTTTCATAAATAAAACAATAACAAACGTGCTGGAGGAGAACAGTGGTGCTGTTTTCCCATATGCGGATTTCAGCTTTAAAAGAGCCCGAAAAAAAATGATTTACTTTGATTTGATCATATCACGTTTCTGCTGCTGATTTTGCTATGTTTGTACTTTTGGTTTGCTATAATATATTGCTCAGCTGTAGTCTTAGGAATTGCAGGTTGAGTTTAGTGAACAGTGAAGTCAGAGTTACGTCCCAAATGGCACCCTATTTCGTGTATGCTGTGCACTACTGGTCAAAAGCACTGCGCCATATAGGGAATAGGGTGCCATTTGGGACACACAGAGTTAGTTAGGGGTCTATGACCAGTTCAAAATGATGCTGGTCGTCATGAGCATCATAAGGAATATAAGTCATTTCCCCTGTACTACTGCCTTTACAATGCAAATAGCCATCTGCAATAGAAATTGACCTGCATTCTCTCTCGAGCGTTGACTGCATACCATTGTTTGCATAACTCTCATCTCTTTGAGTTTTAGTAACTAAATAAACGTTTGTGAAATAAGCTGTTCTAATATTATTGTTTATTTCTGTTTAGCTACAAGATTGTGTGCACAGAAAACCGTAGAAGGGCGGGGCCCCACTTGGCCCCCTATGGCAGTGAATCCCAACCTTTTTTGGTTTCTGTACCACCAACTGGATTTTGCTCTGCCCGGAGTACCCCTGAAGTACCCCCTCATTTGCATTTTACCAGTAGGCCTATGGCAAAGTACCCTCAGCATTTCTAGTACCCCTAGTTGGGAACCACTGCACTATGGGCCCGACTGTCAATGATAGGGGCGGCAGGGTAGCCTAGTGGCCGTCATTGAAAATAAGAATTTGTTCTTAACTGACTTGCCTGGTTAAATAAAGGTTAAAACATTTTTTTTTTTAAATAGGGCCCAGAAAAGACAATGGATTTCCATTCAACGACTGTAGAGGGCAGTATTGTTCCACACAATGTGTTGCAGTGGTAAAATGAATTGTATTGTTATATTTATTTCGTAGATCAGTCAGAAACATCCATGTAGAAAGAACATGGATCTACAATTTCGGATATGAATGTCGAACCACCGTACTACTCACACCAATACAGGCAATGCTTGAAATATAACACAACAGCGGCAACGTCTTATATGGTACAGGCGATAGTGCCCCCATCCGGGGGATTAGCTCAAATGGTAGAGCGCTCGCTTAGCATGCGAGAGGTAGCGGGATCGATGCCCGCATCCTCCAAAGTTTTGATGTTTTCGACAGAAGTCAATGTAAGTGCGCTTATTATGAGTTTATTCTCTTAATGTAAATAACATAAAATATCTAAATCAACCTTTAGAACTGAGAGATTGTAAACCTACGAAACGTTTTTATCAATAGGTCCTTTCTTTTGATGGTGTGGTGGGTTAGGCCTACAGACAATACACATATCAGTAAATAGACTACATATTTAATAGATTTAATCAACTTCTTAATTCAATACAATATTGTCAATTCAAATAATTATGTTTGCAATAAAATAAAGCTAAGATCATTGGAAGTGAATTGGACATAGATATGTTCATGGCAGCTAGTGTAATATTCTGTGGCCAGTAAATTAAAACTATGTGTTACAACTAAACTACAGTATCATGTCAACTCTATAACTTTTGGAAGTAGGCCTAAATACACATCAACACACACAAATTGGCTGCAGAGCATAGGACTAGTGAAGGAAGTCAAGCATTTTTCCAGTAGCCATAAGGGACTGCACAGCGCTGTGTTTGCCTATCAAGGCACACCAAATAATGCCCTCCACTGAAATCATAGTAGGTTATACATACATAGGTCTATGTGTAGCAGATTTGGGTTAAAATACTATATAAAATCTATAAAATACTACCTAGAGCAACAGATGGGTGGGATTTATAGTTTGACTATTTTATTGGTCCTTGAAGACAAGCAAAGCATTTATAAATTATTTTAAATAGTATTTGAACCCGGGTCTGGTGTGTAGGGCTGAAACCTAACTGCCTATTGATATCGTAGACCTTTACAGACAAGAACACCCTCTCAGACATCAAGTGGAGTCTCAATGAGCTGCATTGTACAATGTTTGCTTATCAAGGTACACCAAAAAAAATGTACTCCACTGAAGACAAAGTAGGCACTGCATTTAAAACATGGTAGGCTATACATACGTCTGGCTATGAAGGACACAACCCTCTCTCTCAGACACCCATTAGTTTCTTGGCCATGTATCCAGGCATGCTGTAGATGAAGAGGCCCAGGACGAGCACCAGCAGCAGGGCCACCACTAACTTGATCGTGAGCCAGAAGTACTGGTTGCAGATGAGGTTTTTGATGGCTTTGAAAGGCATGAGGAACCATAGGAAGGCTGTGTCTGGACGGCTGGAGGAGAGAAAATACGGTTGCTTGGTTACCGCTTGACTGCAGTAAAGTTCATGACAGTAGAATAGTTTGTGGTACAGTGGGTTATAACGCATTGTAAGACCTGACATAAGCATGTATGACACCTTAATGTCTTATAATAATCTAATGAAGATCCTGAATAAATATAAGACATTTTTAGTTGAAATGTTGATACATAATATTGATGCATAATTTCTTACTAAGGTATATTTGAAAACACTTGAGATTGTATTGGATTCTGATGTATTGGATTCAAATGTATGGAGTGACAAAGAAAACAGGATCAGTTATTGTCCTTGCCAGTTTCTTCACAAACAACAGAGCATACATAATGTACTACTTGCTGCACGCTGTTGAACAAAGACATTCAAATACACATTCATGTAAACAGCCGAAGCGCAGTCATTCCATGCCAAACGAAGGCTAATACAACGTGACTTCAAGCGAGAACAAAATCAGATTTGCAAACCGAACAGTTGATTTTGTACATTGAAGTGTTCCGCTACACCACAATATTAAAAATGTTTTCTACTTTATGTCGTTGAACTGGTCCTTGAAAGGGACGTGTGTATATATAATACATCATCAATCTGATTTCTTATATTATATTTCTACTTGGACGTGGTTTTGTTACTTTCATTTCCGATACATGGTGTGTGTGTGTGTGTGTGCGATTGTCTTGTCACATGGCAAAAACATGTGACTCCACGAGAAGAGGAGACGCTTGTTAGGGAAAACAAGTCCTCGAATTTAGCACTGAGTTGAGAAGTTGTTGAGTCGTCTTTTCTTAAACTATAGTTCACCTTGTTTGCAGTGGCAAGTTAAACAAAACCAAAGTGGGTATTGCAGTCCCACCTTGTCAACTTCTTTCAAGGTAAGGTAACAAATATCTAAATACATGTTAAATCGCTGAACTATCCCGTTTAATAATTTCCACTCCTCAGACACCCATTAGTTTCTTGGCCATGTATCCAGGCATGCTGTAGATGAAGAGGCCCAGGACGAGCACCAGCAGCAGGGCCACCACTAACTTGACCGTGAGCCAGAAGTACTGGTTGCAGGTGAGGTTTTTGATGGCTTTGAAAGGCATGAGGAAACATAGGAAGGCTGTGTCTGGACGGCTGGGGGGGAAATAGGGCTGGTTGGTTAGACCACACTAATGCCTTAAGGCCATCACACAGACAAACAAAGGATTAGCAAATATGACTATAAAATATAGTGCCGGTTTCCTGTGAACATAAAAAAATCCATACAAATTATGGAAAGAATAAAGGGTATTTTAGTAATTTACCTTGCAAAGTATGATGATCCTTGGTCAAATCCGGTACTTGGTCGAAGCAATTTCAGCAATTTCAGTCCGCAATTTGTAAGTATTTTTATCAAAATGCACTGTTACGTTCCGGTGCGTTCCGACGAGGGTGCGTTCCGACCGCATGGCAGATCGTTGTTTTAGGGCAACCTCACAATGCAAAAAAATCACGCAACTGCACCTTCCCCACTCCAATGCCCCTTCCCCACTCCAATGCCCCTTCCCCACTCCAACTGCACCTTCCCCACTCCAATGCACCTTCCCCACTCCAACTGCCCCTTCCCCACTCCAATGCCCCTTCCCCACTCCAATGCCACTTCCCCACTCCAACTGCACCTTCCCCACTCCAATGCACCTTCCCCACTCCAACTGCCCCTTCCCCACTCCAACTGCCCTCTCCCAACTCCAACTGCCCCTTCCCCACTCCAACTGCACCTTCCCCACTCCAACTGCACCTTCCCCACTCCAATGGCCCTTCCCCACTCTAACTGCACCTTCCCCACTCCAATGCACCTTCCCCACTCCAACTGCCCCTTCAACCCTCTAACTGCCCCTTCCCCACTCCAATGCACCTTCCCCACTCCAACTGCCCCTTCCCCACTCCAACTGCCCCTTCCCCACTCCAATGCCCCTTCCCCACTCCAACTGCCCCTTCCCCACTCCAATGCACCTTCACCACTCCAATGCACCTTCACCACTCCAATGCCCCTTCCCCACTTCAATGCCCCTTCCCCACTCCAACTGCCCCTTCCCCACTCCAACTGCCCCTTCCCCACTCCAACTGCCCCTTCCCCACTCCAACTGCCCCTTCCCCACTCCAATGCCCCTTCCCCGTTGAAATAGATTGAGTTGGCTCCACCGTATTTGTTATCTCAGTGTGTAAGCAACCTAAAGAGCGGTAGTGGTAACGGGGGAACGGTGCTCTTACTTGGGTTTCTCCAGGGGCTCAGGTTCATTGCGTCCTTCCCCTACTGGGTTCTTCTCAGCCTCCTCTGCAGTCATCAGCTGCAGCTCGGCTTCCACTTTCCCCTGCAAAGACACAAGCAACATCACTACCGAAACACTGGGGTTCATACAGTATGCAAAGGTTCGTTACAGTATGTAAAGTAAGTCTTTGTCTCTTGACTGATCTGTTCAATATTTAACTCCGCTTCTTCAGGGTGTAACCCAATTGCCACGTCTTGTTGAATCAAAGACACCATTTTGACACGTGCATACTTGAATGTGTCTAATCAAGTCCACATTATATAAGAAAAGGGGAAAGGGGAACAACCTAGTCAGTTGTTCAACTGAATGCTTTCAACCAAAATGTGTCTTCCGCATTCAACCCAACCCATCTGAGTCATACCGTGAGTTCAAACTCGTCGTTCTCATCTCTGGCCAGGAAGGGCCACCAGCCCTTGATCCTCATCTGTTTGAAGATGGACACCATGGGAATATCCTTTTCATTCAGCACCATGTTGATGGAACACTGCTTGGCTGTCTTCGCTCCACGAGGGAAACGGTTCAGGTCTAGCTCAATGGCGCCTGGGAAAGGGCATAAATATCATACATATTTACTCGATATGCATGAAGGGCTCTCAGCTGTTGTTGTTGATTGTGTCGATTTTTTTGTGTTATGACTGCCACGACAGTCTTTTCCATGTCCCAGAATTTTGAAGACACATTTTAAAAAGTAAAATATTACATCAAGGGAAATTCCATTCCCCGTAGCCCTAGTCTGAAACGTTATAGTCACAGAAAGACCAACATCTACAGCCTTAGAAGATCTTTATGGTGAAGGTTTAAATCGAAGGGAAATCAAATCACTCCACCTAAAAAATCATCTGCAGAGAAGTGATCAGCATCCCAGACTTGTAAGTTGAGACGAGCAGGGATCTTATACTCAGTCTCGTCCCAGGCGAACATGGACTCCTTCTTAGAGATGACGATCTTCTCCTCGGCCTGCAAGTAGTCAAAGGGGTAGATGAAGCGCCAGTTGAAGAGACCCTCCCCTGTCAGGGAGTGGTAGTGGACGTCTGTGTCCTGCTTGTCCTCCTGCTGACCTTTCAGCCAGCTGTTGAATGAAATGAAGAAGAAGACACGGTTCAAATATCGAGTACAAGATACACACTGAAGTTTAAAAAAAACAACATATATTTCAAAGGAAACATTCTTAACCCTCGCACGAAGATATCACTGGACTTTTCTCCAGTGAAGATGTCATCATCCTCCAGAATGACCTCGTCTGTGTTCCAGATGATCACCCTCAGTTCAAACCTGCCGACGACCAGACAAAACAAATGATTCGAAGGAATATGTCTGTAATGTGATATACAGTGCCTTGAGAAAGTATTCGGCCCCCTTGAACTTTGCGACCTTTTGCCACATTTCAGGCTTCAAACATAAAGATATAAAACTGTATTTTTTTGTGAAGAATCAACAACAAGTGGGACACAATCATGAAGTGGAACGACATTTATTGGATATTTCAAACTTTTTTAACAAATCAAAAACTGAAAAATTGGGCGTGCAAAATTATTCAGCCCCCTTAAGTTAATACTTTGTAGCGCCACCTTTTGCTGCGATTACAGCTGTAAGTCGCTTGGGGTATGTCTCTATCAGTTTTGCACATCGAGAGACTGACAATTTTTCCCATTCCTCCTTGCAAAACAGCTCGAGCTCAGTGAGGTTGGATGGAGAGCATTTGTGAACAGCAGTTTTCAGTTCTTTCCACAGATTCTCGATTGGATTCAGGTCTGGACTTTGACTTGGCCAGTCTAACACCAGGATATGTTTATTTTTGAACCATTCCATTGTAGATTTTGCTTTATGTTTTGGATCATTGTCTTGTTGGAAGACAAATCTCCGTCCCAGTCTCAGGTCTTTTGCAGACTCCATCAGGTTTTCTTCCAGAATGGTCCTGTATTTGGCTCCATCCATCTTCCCATCAATTTTAACCATCTGTCCCTGCTGAAGAAAAGCAGGCCCAAACCATGATGCTGCCACCACCATGTTTGACAGTGGGGATGGTGTGTTCAGCTGTGTTGCTTTTACGCCAAACATAACGTTTTGCATTGTTGCCAAAAAGTTCAATTTTGGTTTCATCTGACCAGAGCACCTTCTTCCACATGTTTGGTGTGTCTCCCAGGTGGCTTGTGGCAAACTTTAAACAACACTTTTTATGGATATCTTTAAGAAATGGCTTTCTTCTTGCCACTCTTCCATAAAGGCCAGATTTGTGCAATATACGACTGATTGTTGTCCTATGGACAGAGTCTCCCACCTCAGCTGTAGATCTCTGCAGTTCATCCAGAGTGATCATGGGCCTCTTGGCTGCATCTCTGATCTTCTCCTTGTATGAGCTGAAAGTTTAGAGGGACGGCCAGGTCTTGGTAGATTTGCAGTGGTCTGATACTCCTTCCATTTCAATATTATCGCTTGCACAGTGCTCCTTGGGATGTTTAAAGCTTGGGAAATCTTTTTGTATCCAAATCCGGCTTTACACTTCTTCACAACAGTATCTCGGACCTGCCTGGTGTGTTCCTTGTTCTTCATGATGCTCTCTGCGCTTTTAACGGACCTCTGAGACTATCACAGTGCAGGTGCATTTATACGGAGACTTGATTACACACAGGTGGATTGTATTTATCATCATTAGTCATTTAGGTCAACATTGGATCATTCAGAGATCCTCACTGAACTTCTGGAGAGAGTTTGCTGCACTGAAAGTAAAGGCGCTGAATAATTTTGCACGCCCAATTTTTCAGTTTTTGATTTGTTAAAAAAGTTTGAAATAGCCAATAAATGTCGTTCCACTTCATGACTGTGTCCCACTTGTTGTTGATTCTTCACAAAAAAATACAGTTTTATATCTTTATGTTTGAAGCCTGAAATGTGGCAAAAGGTCGCAATGTTCAAAGGGGCCGAATACTTTTGCAAGGCACTGTATCTGATCATATAACATGGGGAATTTATTTTGCAAATAGTCTCACTAAATGTGTTTAAAAGCACATTACATTGTACTAAAACATACTTCTTTGGTTTCCTGGGTAAAATATCAATGGCAGGTCCAGGTGCAGGCATATCCTTGGGGAACATGTCCACCCACATCTCAATCCTCCCCTACACATAGAGAAACACAAAGACAAACTTGGGATGTGATACAATTGAACCACTGTCATGGCACACAACCCTGCAAACCAGCCCCCCCCCCCCCCCCCGAAACTGTGCTACGCGAAACACTAAAATCAATCCTAAATATTAAGGCCTACAGAACCTTCACATGAAAAAGATGTGAACTTTTGTTAATTTTATATATACAGTACATATATATTTTTTTGCTTTGAAACTAGCATACAGACTAGTTTATAAAATAACATTAGTTGCATCAATTCGGATCCCCTTTTTTTTATTTTTAGGTTTTACCACCCCCCTCCCCTGGTTGGAGAATGTAAAAATTCACTGCACATACATATAGCCTCCACCTATTTGTACTAGACTCCAAGTGCATCGTCAAATTAACCAATCATTCTAATCTTAATTCCACCTCTCAGATGTCCACAGACCAACCCATCTTCCCAGTGTATGACCATTTTACTATTTCCTTTTGCAATACATCCTTCTACTTTACTCTGATGTCTCACAAGGGTCTTGAACCTCTCTATTTGTCCCATTTATTCTGAGATTGCCTTAAAAATAAATACTTTACCTAAGAGTATAATCATATTTCCCCATCAGATTGTGAACTTTACTCTACTTTAGTTTAGCTTTTACAACCTTCGCCAGTTGGATTGTTTGAAAGACACTGAAGCAGGCACTCAGTTAGCAAGCACAACCTTAACACTTGTCCTACCTGTTCGATCCCAGGCTTGTCAGGATTGAGGAGTGGCCTGGTCTCCACATGTTCTGGAATCAGTTTACAGCCCACCCTGGGGATGTCCTCCCAGTGCTTCAGCACTGTCAGGGCCAGGTGCTCATCCGTCTGCTTCTTCAGACCTAAAGAACATCATCAGACCAACTCAGACAGAGTTACAGCACAGACTAGTCTAGTACTACCTGGCCTACACACAAGGAGTACTTGGGAAAGCTCATAACATGATCAGTTGTACATGAGGAGTTATTTCAGGCAGAGTAAAATACCAGGCTGGGGGTATTTCAGGGTACAGTAACCAACATAGAAGGTTAAAGAAACATTTCAGGTACTGTTATTCTGTTGTGCTCTATACAGTACCATTTTCATCGTCGATCTCAGTTGGGCCCATGAAGACCCGGTTGGCCACCTTGACCCGTCCTCCAGGGCCGTAGTGGGGCCCGTCCAGCTTACCCTCCTTACACAGCTTGGCCAGGATTTGGGTCGGCTTCAGGGGGTCCCGCCACACGTTGTAGCCATGGCTACAGGAATGAATGACAATGACGGCTGACACACAAATCCCTCACAGTTCTTATAAGATAACACATGGTATTCATTGATCCTTTATTTATCCAGGTGAGTCCCATTGAGGAATTAATCTATTTATCAAGGGATCCCTAGGTATAATCAACAATATTATCTAAATACGGGAAAGTGTGATCCTATTCAGTTGACGTTGCTCGTTGCTGCAGACTGAAGTTGTAAGTATTAAGAATATTGCTAAAGGAATTGACATAGTATCCTGTGCTGTTGGGATATGTTGACCACATGTACTGTGAATGGCGTCAGGCTACGGAGAGCTAGGCCGCACTTACATGGCATATTTAGATGGGATGCCACATATTGCTCTGTGTTTGCTGTAGTAACGGTTCTCCAGATCCAGTTTAGTCTCCCCAATCAGGTCGTCAGTGCCCACTAAATCCCAGTCATAGACGGACACTGTTAGTGTGGAGTCGATGGGAAATGTGGCCTCGATGTCAAAGGATCTGATGGGTTCAAAATAAATGGCCATAACTTTGGTTATAATTTTCCACAGTTTATACATTTTCAAAGCCTATTCAATGCACAAGCTATAACTATATAATTGCCAATCATCAATAGTAAATTACTTGGCTATCTCGCATGCTATTAAGGATGAAGAATGAAGGCCGAATTAAAGATACATAGTGGAAATGGACGAAATGTTGTTTTTTTAGAGCTTCTCCACTCACTTGCCAAAGATAGGGTTGAGTTGTTTGGAGATGTAGTTATCTTTGTCTTTGATATCGGACTTGCCCAGTTTGATAGCGATGTATGGATCTGCTTTTCCATTGATATCCGCTGGGTGCAGGTCAGTAGCCTGCAGGAAAAGTATCAAGTAGAGAGATTTTTATTTTGTTTTATTTGACATGACATGTTTATGATCAACAGGGTAGTTTATTTACAGTGCCTATAGAAAGTCTACATCCCTCTTGATACTTTTCACATTTTTTGTTGCCTCATAAAGTGGGATTGAAATAGATTTCATTGTCATTTTTTTTGTCATTGATCTACCCAAAAATACTCTAATGTCAAAGTGAAAGGAAGATTGTACACATGTTTTACAAATGAATACAAATGTAATAAATCAAATACAGTCATTGCATAAGTACCCTTTGTTTAGCCAAGCCTAAATGAGTTCAGAAGTCAAATTTGGCTTAGCAAATCACAAGTTATATGTTATACTCACTCTGTGTGAAATAATAGAGGTTGACATGATTTTTGAATGACTACCTTTTCCTCCGTCTCCAATACATTCAACATCTGTAAAGGTCTCTTTGACAAGTGTTGAATTTCAATCACAGATTAAACTACAAAGACCAGGCAGCTTTTGGAAAGCCTCATAAAGAATGGCAGTGATTGGTAGATGGCTAACAATAACAAATCAGACATTGAATATCTCTTTAAGCATGGTCAAGATAATAATTATGTTGTGGATGATGTATTAAACCACCCAGACACATCGAAGATGCAGTCGTCCTTCTAAACTGAGCTGCAGGACAGGAAGGAAACTGCTTAGGGATGTCACCATTGTTGATTTTAAAACAGCTACAGTGTTCAATGGCTGTGATCAAATCAAATCAGATGTTATTGGTCACATGCGCCGAATTACAACAGGTGTAGTCTTTACAGTTCAATGCTTACTTTACAAGCCCATTCCCAGCATTAAAAAGTAAGAAATTAAAAAAAAAGGAAATAATTAAACAATAAAAACAATAACAAGGCTATAAACATGATGTACTAGGATCAAGTGAACGGGCAGGGGTACGAGGTAGTTGAGGTAATTGAGGTAGTACAGTATGTACATGTGGTTAGGGGTAAAAATGACTAGGCAACCAGGATAGATAATAAACACAGCAGCAGCATATGAAAGTGTGCGTGTGTGGCGTCAATATGCACGTGTGTGTGTGTTTTGTGTGTGTGCGCGCGACTATAGTGTGCATGCGTGTGCGTTTGTGTGTGTGTTGGAGTGTGAGTGTGTGGGTAAAGTCTAGTGAGTGTACAGAGAGCCAGTGCAAAATAATTCCGATAAAGAAATAAATAATACATGTGTCAATGTAAATAGTCCGGGAAGCCATTTGATAAACTGTTCAGCAGTCTTATGGCTTGGGGGTGGAAGCTGTTAAGGTGGTTAAGGTTTGGTCCCAGACGCTCCGGTACTGCTTGCCGTGCGGTAGCAGAGAGAACCATCTAAGACTTGGGTGGCTGGAGTCTGACAATTTTTAGGGCCTTCCTCTTACACCGCCTGGTATAGAGGTCCTGGATGGCAGGGAGTTTGACCCCAATGATCTATTGGGCCGTACTCACTACCCTCTGTAGCGCCTTGCGGTCGGATGCCAAGCAGTTGCCATTACCAAGCGGTGATGCAGCCAGTCAAGATGCTCTCAATGGTGCTACTGTATAACTTTTTAAGGATCTGAGGACCCATGCCAAATATTTTCAGCCTCCTGAGGGGGAAGAGGTATTGTCGTGTCCTATTCACAACTGTGTTGGTGTGTTTGGACCATGATAGGTCCTTGGTGATGTGGACACCGAGGAACTTGAAGCTCTTGACCTGCCCACACTACAGCCCCGTCAGTGTGAATGGGGGCGTGTTCGGCCCTCCGTTTGCTGTATTCCACGATAAACATCTTTGTTTGGCACACGTTGCCAGGTCTCTGATCTCCTCTCTATAGGTTGTCTCATCGCTGTCGGTGATCAGGCCTACCACAGTCGTGTCGTCGGAAAACTTAATGATGGTGTTGGAGTCGTGCGCAGCCACCCAGTCGTGGGTGAACAAAGGGTACAGGAGGGGACTGAGCACGCAGGAGGGGCCCCTGTGTTAAAGGTCACCGCCTCCACCACCTGGAGGCGGCCCGTCGGGAAGCCCAGGGTCCAGTTGCAGAGGGATGTGTTTAGTCCCGGTGTCCTTAGCTAGTGATGTGCTTGGAGGGCACACTGGTGTTGAATGCTGTATTGAACAGCATTCTCACGGAGGTGTTCCTTTTGTGCAGGTGGTAAAGGGCAGTGTGGAGTGTAATAGAGATTGGGTCATCTGTGGATCTGTTGCTCTGAGAACACGTCCTGGTAATCTGTCTGGCCCTGCGGCCTTGTGAATGTTAACCTGTTTAAAGGTCTTACTCACATTGGCTACGGAGAGCGTGATCATACAGTCATTCTGGTACAACTGGTACTCTCACGTATGGTTCAGTGTTGCTTGCCTCGAAGCAAGCATAGAAGGCATTTAGCTCGTCTGGTAGGCTCGCGTCACTGGGCAGCTCTCAGCTGGGTTTCCCTTTATCATCTGTGATAGTTTGTAAGCCCTGCCACATCTGACGAGCATCAGAGCCGGTGTAGTAGGATTCGATCTTAGTCCTATACTGACGCTTTGCCTGTTTGATGGTTCGTCGGAGGACCTAGCACGATTTCTTATAAGCATCGGCATTAGTGTCCTGCTCCTTGAAAGGGGCAGCTCTAGGCTTTAGCTCAGTGAGGATGCCTGTAATCCAAAGCTTCTGGTTGGGATATGTATGTATGTGGGAACAACGTCGTTGATGCACTTATTAATCAAGCCTGCGACTGATGTGGTAAACTCCTCAATGCCATTGGAGGAATCCCGGGAACATATTCCAGTCTGGGCTTGCGAAACAGTCCTGTAGCTTAGCGTCCGCTTCATCAGACCACTTCTGTATTGATTACTTCATGTTAGAGTTTTTGCTTGTAAGCAGGAATCAGGAGGATAGAGTTATGGTCCGTTTGCCAAATGGACGGGGGAGAGTTTTGTATGTGTCTCTGTATGTGGAGTAAAGTTGATCTAGAGTTTATTTCCCTTCAATTGCACAGGTGACATACTGGTAGAAATTAGGTCAGTCAAACGGATTTTGCTTTTCCTGCATTAAAAATGCCGGCCACTAGGAGCACCGCCCCGGGATGAGCATTTTCTTGTTTGCTTATGGCCCTATACACCTCGTTGAGTGTGGTGTTAGTGCCAGTATCGGTTTGTACTTGTAAATATACAGCTACAAAAAAAACAGATGAAAACTCTCTTGGTAAATAGTATGGTCTACAGCTTATCATAAGGTGTTTTAACTCAGGCGAGCAGAACCTTGAGACTTCCTGGGAAAAAACGGAGGATGGATCAACAACATTGTAGTGACTCCACAATAATGACATAAATGACAGAGTGAATAGAAAAATACAAATATACAGAATAAAAAAGATTACAAAAACATGCATATGTATGCAACAAGACACTAAAGTAATGCTGCAAAAAAAACTTTGGGGTCTAAATGCAAAGCCTTATGTTTGGGGCAAATCCAACACAATGTGTCACTGAGTAACTGTCTCTTTATTTTCAAGCATGGTGGTATCTGCATCATGGTATGGGTATGCTTGACATCGGCAAAGCCTGGGGAGTTTTTCAGGATGAAAAGAAACAGGATGGAGCTACTGTAAGCAAATGCAAAATCCTAGAGGAAAATCTGGTTCAGTCTGCTTTACACCAGACACTGGAAGAGGAATTCACCTTACAGCAGGACAATAACCTAAAACACAAAGCCAAATCTACACTGTAGTTGCTTAGCAAGAAGACAGTGAATGTTCCTGAGAGGCCGAGTTAGAGTTTTGATTTAAATCTGCTTGAAAATCTATGGCAAGAATATTGCTTTCTAGCCATGATCCCCAACACAGAGCTTGAAGAATTTTGAGAAGAATAATGGGTGCTGACAATACGGGTGTGCAAAGCTCTCATGAGACTTACCCAAGATGACTCACAGCTGTGATCGCTGCCAAAGGTATTTGAAACATGCATTGACTAACATGTAGTGGGTGAATACCTATCAAGGTATATTAGTGTTTTTAGTTTCATCAATCTTACATTTGTTTTTTTATTTTTCTTCCACTTTTTTTTGTGTAGATTGAGAAGAAAATGACAATTAAATCAATTTTAATCCCAAGGGAGTTGTAGACTTTATATAGGCACTGTACTCTCACCTGAGTGTAGTGTTGTGTAACTACCCTGATGACATAGTCTGACATATAAGTACCATTGTAGGTACACAATAGAGAGTAGTGTACATACCCTGATGATATAGACCCGGACTAGGACGTTGATTGGGTCATTAGTTGGAATGTTCTGGAACATGCCCATGTTGGAGTCAAAGCCCATCTCCCGCTGCATCTCATCTGACACCGGCACTTTGTACATGCACAGAGAACCCTGAAATATACACAAACATGCACAATTGTGGTGATATTTAACACAATAACGGACTCAATCCAGTTCCATTCTAGCCTGGTCCCAGATAGGTTTATGCTGTATAGACATCATTGTTGAACAAGAACTATAGGAGTTGGCTATACAGTATATGAGATATTATACAGTCTATGTACAGCAAAAGAAGATCTGGGACTGGGCTAGTTCCAGCTCTCTTCCATCGCAGACAAAAAAATAAGTTACAAAGGAAGGGAACGCCCTCTGTGTGAAAGGTTTTTTTACTTTGAATTTGCCAATAATCCTTTCTTCATCCGCCATGTTCTGGTCGTCGTCGTCTCCGGCCTTCCCTCTGAACAGGTTGAAGGTGTGAAGCCAGTCTTCAAAGTTATCAAATTCATTCTCCAGCTCCTTGGGGTACACCTAATGAGGAAATACAAAAAGTACTCTATACATTAAAAACATAATAAAAAAAAATAAAAAACATATTTAAACATATAAACAACAAATAAAGAGTATACAGTATTTGACCCAGACTTGTTTAAGCTTAGAGACAGGTTCCAGTGGGTAAAACTGGGATAAAGTGTTTGAAATTACAATTCTGGTTGTTATAACATAATACACTGAGTAACCACATACCTGTAGCTCATCAATGTTGTGCTTTTTCTTCTCTGGTATGTCTCCAGGCCCAGCCCTCTTCTTCTCCTTTTTTCCCTTGCCTCTCTTTCCTTTGACAAGAGAGTCATCAGGTTTGATCTCTGAGAATAGGTTAGGAGTGAGGGATGAGGGGGAGTGAGGGTGGAGGGATGGAGAGTTGGTGCACACTCAAGACATGAATTCAACATGCAAGTTGGCGAAACCAATGTATTTTGGCCACTGTATACACAATATGAACAGTATATACAGTGAATGCCAGTGCAACAGTCAGAATAGCTAAGACAACATTTACCCAATAGGAATAGGTCATTAGCTTAGCTTAAGAGTATAAACTGTATCACTAAACTTCTTTCTCAAGGCCATCAGACTGTTAAACAGCCATCTCCAGCACATCAGAGGCTGCTGCCTATAGACATAGATTAGGAATCACTGGCCACTTTAAGGAAATGAAACACTAGCCACTTTAATGTCTCCGTATCTGGCACACAATCTCTGCATCATAGTGCATTTGAGATTCCAAAACATTTGTTCAAGTTAGTTTTCTATAAATATTTGATGTATCATGTTATGTAAAAGCTATACATAACACTATATAAGCACTAAATGTGGTTTTATTAGTCATATTATTCTTAGTCAACTTTCATGGCAGGCCTATGGTAATATATAGCAGGAGAGCAGGAGGAGGTCATTATATGAGTTATGAAGTGATGGAAATCATGGATTCATGTCTGTGTAAATGTATGCAGTGATCAACTACAACAGAGATGTCAGGGGTCATATGAAGGGTTAGTAGTACGGGTTGTCATGATTTGAAGAGGACAGCATGTATTAGGCAGATGAGAGTGGGCATAGAACACAACCTGGCAACATGATCATTCCCTTTTACCGCAACAATTATATTCTACTTTAAAGTCTCATTCAATATACAGAGATTCATGATTATGCTGGACCATCTACAAGACATAGTATCTACTTGTCAATATCTACCAAATTAACAAACATCAACAACCTAAATTGATGATACATAATACGATGTATATTTGTATGAAATGTGTACAGAAATGGTTTAGACCTAATAGATTTGCTGCTCTTGTGTTTTCCACATTAGTTTCGGATTGTTTTTTGTTACCTCCGCCCTCAGCAGCAATATCCTGGTCCTCTTTCTCCTCAGCATCCGCCATAGCTGCCTCCTGAGCCTTGAGAATCTACAGAGTAGGACACACAAACCAATAATATCCAATACATATTGACAGGATCACTTTTTAAATTCATTCATGAATGTTAAAATGGAGCCAAATGGAGCCATTTTCCCGGATGGCCTCACCTCCATCAGAGTTTCGATCGAGGCAAAGTACTTGGACCACCAATCCAACATGCTTTCATCAAACTCCTCCTCCTCCACCTCATCTCCTCCCTTCTTCCTTTTCTTCTTCTTCCCTCCTTTCTCATCCTCCTAAAAGGATCCATGCAAGGTTAGATTACAGGTTGCAATAGGCCTTTCAAACGACTGTACTACCATTGCTCCAAACATTGAGAAACAGAGACATTCCCAGATCAACGTCATAAACACCTACCTCGATTTTAACCACAGCATCAGACCCCTGGGGGAAAAAAAACACACAACATATATCAATCATATTACAACTCAGTTAGGATGTTTTATTTACGTTTATTACTAAAGCTAACATTCATTTAATGGTGTGAGATCTTACAGAGTCCAGCTTGACCATGGTCTCCATCTTCTTGATGGTGGGCTCTGGCTCATAGTTGACAATGATCTCCTCTGTGAGAGGACAAAGACTGCATTAGTATGTACAAATGAAAGTGTAAGGGCACAGCGAGGTATGGGTTTATTTGTGCGTGTGTATGTGCATGTGTGTGTGTGTGCGTGCATGTATGTGTGTGTACCTTGAGTGTTCAAGTTGTTGGCGTGCTTGTCTGCTGCCCGGTAAATGAACTTGCGTAGGGTGGTGACAGCATGGTTCCCCACCAGGGTGTAACGACCGAAAGCTCTGCAGTCCACCACCCTGATGTTCAGGGGAGGGTGGAGCAGCTCGTTCTCAGGCAGATCCTGGAGAGCACAAGTTCACAGTAAATAAATGGGCTAAATTTAGCACCTATACGGTGTCATTTCCTGTTTGTAAAATGGTTGTCCGGTTAATAACCAGATTACAACCAATTGTTACAATAAGGTAGAGATTTCATTTTCATCACGCCCGTCACGGTGTCATGGGAAAGTCGTTATATCTGGGTTGTTATAAGGTGAGATAACCAGGTGAACGATGGAATGACTTTAAAGAGAACTTACCACCTCAAACATCTTAACCAGAGTGCCGAAGTTGGGATTTTTCTTGTAGTTCTGGATGAGGGAAGACTGGACTCCTTTACCGGCACATTCTATGTCCACACGAGGCCTGTCCACCGCGACTAGGTTGACCCTCTTCAGGTCCCTCAGGCCCCAGAACAGCACCTACATTTTAGTAACACTTTATTTAAAGGGTGCCTACATAAGGACTTCATAACACATTTATAACCCACACATACTACATTCATAAGCAGTACATAAAGATTTCACACGTTACATCAACATTTACAGTGCAATATAGCAGTGCAATAATAGCCACATTTACAGTGCAATAATAGCCACACTTCCTGTATTTCAAGGCCAAGAGGAGTTGAATTCCCACCTCGATCCTGTACTTGCTGAGGACTGGTCTGATGCCCAGAGGGACAGGTAGGATGGGACCACGGTCCATGTCTGTGGGACCGTCGATGGGCGGCAGGTCAGCTTTACCATGAGGACCAATCTGAAGCATGAACAGATATAATATAATAATATTAATATAATACATGCCATTTAGAAGTGCCTTTTATCCAAAACAACTTACAGACATGCGTGCATACATTTTAAGTCTGGGTGGCCCCGGGAATTGAACTCACAATCCTGGCAATTGCAAGTGCCATACTCTACCAACTGAGCCATACAGGAGACTGCAGACATCAACATTACTGGTTAATTTGGGTCTAATCAAAGCATTTATAATTACATGTCTGGCAGACATTTCGTTTTGTTTGACTGTTATTAAAGGCCCAGGGGATTTTAAAGGCCCAATGCACAAGATTGTCCTGTGTTTTATATATATTTCCACACTATGAAGGCAACTTGAAAGTCAACGTTCATTGTGTGTTCCTCTATAGTGTGGAAAGTTGATCTATTGCCAGGCTCACCTGCAGCAGTTCAAAGGCCGCCAGCATTTCTCCAGCGGCGCAGTTCCCCCTATAGATCTGGTAGTACTCTAGTTGGGGAGGGAAACGTGGAGGTCCGTAGTGTTCATCCGCCATCTTGGTTATAGGCTTGGCGAAGGTCCTGCCCATGAACTCTGCTTTGCCCTGGAGTCACATCATAACAGGGACAAATATTAAGGTTTCAATATTTGAAAGAATGGTCTCTTTGGTATACTGTACAATCTAGAATCCAAGGAAATTAGCCGGTGTTTACATTACAAGCATTTTAAGAGTAAAATGTGACATTTAAAAAACAATACCATAAAGGGTTTTCATGGCACGTCATTCATCAATATGTTAAGTATGGCATCAGCTTTACCTAACACAGAAGCATGGCTTGACAATGCACATGCTTCAAATCTCAAGATAACACAACAGAACAACGAAGAACAACTAGCCTGGTTCCAGATCTGTTTGTAATGCTTCGACAACTCGACCATAGGAGTTATCTATACGCACAAACAGATCTGGGACCAGGCTAGAAAACAATGGAAAGACACCCAAACATAAGCAACAAGCTTTCATTGAAGGAATGCAAGAGGGGTAAGGCTGATGTCCAGTGAATTTGTCGTTTCAGCTAAATCTTATACCTCTTACATGCCTTGGGCCAAGGCTCTCCAACCCTGTTCCTGGAGAGCTACCGTCCTGTAGGTTTTTGCTCCAACCTTAATCTAGCACACCTGATTGTAATAATTAGCTGGTTGATGAACTGAATCCATGTGGCTGAATCAGGCTGGTTACAACTGGGTCTGGAGTATCCCGAGTAAAGGTCATCCAAAACAATGGTGTTTATGTTCAGGAATGAATTATATGATCATCAGTTGAGTCAACATATACATTCTTTCAAAAATAATTTCCTAGCCTAACAATTCTGTCCAATCTGATACATATATGATGGGCTACGTTCTTTTCCAATGACGCTAACAAAGTACATGCTACAGTATCTCTTTCAAACGCAGAGCCTAATTCATATTTGAATGACATTTATGTTACTTGGACGACTTGAGCAGTAAGGAAAGAGTGGTCTGGAAATCTAAACGACTGTATGCGTTGTCAGATGATCCATTGAAATTCAGATAGAATCTGTTATGATAGATCTGTTCTGACATGAGTTCTAACCAGGTATCATGCTTACCACCGTGTCCTGGTCATAGATTTCTATGACGATGATAGGCGGGTCGTCCCTCAGTTCTCCGACTTCTCCGAACAGTTCTACGTTGTCATACACCATCAGCTGGTCCCAGGTGGGGCACAGTGTCTCATTCAGCACCTGGGCAGAGAGTGACATTCATTCATTGATTCATTAAATTCACTCACCATCTTGTTACTCTCATTCACCATTCTGCACCGTGTAATTCTTATACAGACTCTTTAATTACTGGACCAAACTTCACCACGGTTCAAAGACGATAGTTATATTTGTGGATTCATTGTATTTTGTAATGAGCGAACAAACAAACAATCAAATCTAGGTTGTCCTACCTCTGTGACCTGGCTGTGTGTGGAGAAGAAGACCCTGGCGAAGGGGTCTGAGAGGCCGCTGCTGTCTGCTGCAAACAGGCTGCGAGCCTGGTACATATGGACCCTCAGCTGGAAGATCTGCTTCACTGTGGAGGGGGAAGATTCACAAGCATTTATCAATGAGATACTCTAGTTTCCCTTATTCATAGTGACACAATATGTGCACAAAATTGGAATTTTAAGAACATGCATTTAGATTCAGAGTCAGTTCCCTGACGGTCTGAGGGCAGCCTGGTGGTCCCTAAGACCTAAGACTACAGGGGTAAGACCAAGGGATTTGTCTACGCAAATCATTCTATTTCTATGGAGATGTGTACACATGCACGGGACGTTATCCTCTCCTTTACTCATGTAGACCACAGATAATGTTAGCACTTTATCCATAGATCCCTTATGCGCGGTGATATACTCGGCTCATCGGACACCATCGGTCTCCCTTACTCGTGTATGTGAGGCTGATGGGGGGAGCAGACTGCGAGCCAGGTCCTTTCAGCATCTTGTTCTCCTCGAAGCCGTTGGGCAGCCCAGACAGGAAGTCCTTCCGCTGACGGTTCAGACCCAGCCACAGGTAGATCTCTGTCTTAGCCTGCACTGTCCAGCCAGCTGCCCCAAAGCCCTTCTTACCAGGTAGCTGGGGTAATAAGGCAAATACGCAAATGGAAAATCAGAGGGACACACCAGTAGTGATTCAGATCTAGCGGGAAAAGGGGACGGCTGTAAATAATACAATCTTTTGGAGTTCAAGCCAAATAAATTAGCACACATTGGAAGAGGAAGCATGCATAGGTTTGGTTATGGATGTAGAGTAACTATGCACAGACCTTGAAGAAGATGGTTTTGACTTTGCCACAGTCCTTCCCGGTCTCCTCGTCCACCCCGGAGTACAGGATGTCTTTGGAGGGGACACGGGCGTAGGCAATACGCTTGTTGTTACTCATCATCCAGATGTAGATGTCCGGGATGCTGTGCTGCGGCTGCCATTACACATAGAGGAATCAAACAACCAATCAATCAAATAAATATTGATTGGAAAGCGTGTAGCTCAAACATATATACGTATACGATAGAAGAAAAGAAAGATGAACAAAGACTTCTAGAATGGTATCAATAGTTTTAGACGCATTAACAAATGATGTACGTACGGTATATGCACCCCTTTCTGACTTACCTCATCAGCGAGGAACCTGAGCTTCTGGAGGAAGTTCTGAACCAGCTTGATCTTATCTCTCACTGTGTTCTTCTTCACCTGCGTCCTGATGGTCTTAGCCTGCTGACCTATGCTCTCCTACATGCACACACAATGAGACGATCATCATTTTTAGCACACAAACTCAATATGAATCAATATGATAGAATAGGAGGTACAATGGTAATGGTGGCCCCATGTGGCTCAGTTGGTAGAGTGTGGCACTTGCAACGCCAGGGTTGTGGGTTTGATTCCCACGGGGGACCAGTAAGAACAAATATGAAAACATACGTACGTACTCGCTACTGTAAGTCACTCCGGATAAGAGCGTCGGTAAAATGTAGTAGGAGGGCCATACAAACAAGTCTTACAATGCATTATAACCACATCATAATGTATTATACCTGTAGGCTTTGAGTAAAGTGTTACCCGCAAAGATAATATACAGTATAGAATTCTATATGTAATTCGGTGGTGTTACCAACATAATAAATACAAATATCACAATAATCTTTGGCTCATGTGTGCCGTACCAGCTCCCTCATGCAGGACTTGAGTCTCTCCTTGTCCAGCTTGGTCCTCCCAGTCTGATTCTGGTCTTTGTTAGCCAGAGTCAGAAATTGACTGAAGAAATAATTAAATGTTAGCCAAAACCGCATCCCAAATGGCACCCTATTCCCTAAATAGTGCACCAATTGTGACCAGAGACCTATGGACTCTGGTCAAAAGTAGTGCACTACATAGGGAATAGGGTGCCATAATTGTGTAAGTAAGTAGAGAGCAAATATGGCTTGGCTAGGCTCAGTAGTTTGGAAAGGGTAAGAAGACACCTGCATCCGTTGCCGAGATCCTCCAGGACCCCTCTCAGTCTGCGTTCCGGATAGGCCTTCTCTGTCTTAATGACCTCCTGAACATCGTTCAGACCCTCCTCCTGTTGACACAGTGTTATAGACATGTTAGAACATTAGGATGCTTTAATAATGTTGTTGAAAGTGAAAATAACAGGGCTGGGAATTGCCAGGGACCTCACGATACAATATTATCACGAGGTTTAGGTGCCGATACGATATGTAACTGTATCGATTCCCCCCCCCATCACTAGAAAATATAATGCTGTAATTATGTTGTTTTTACACATTTTGATGGGTATTAAGGTAGTTGAATGACTCACCAGTTTATCTGCGATGTTGTCCATGATGTTGGCATTGTACAGTCTTCTTCTCTGGTCCTGCCACCAGCTCTTGATATAAATACACGGCTTCCTCTCAAAGTACGGCAGGTGGAAATAGTTTCTGAAAGTTTGAGATGCATAAAGAGAGACACTGAAACCTGACCTAGTGAGATCTACGATCTGGTTGTAGTGAACAACAATCCCAGTGGGAAAACTGGCTGAAATGATTGAAATAAGAACTAGTCCACAAGCAGAACTAACATCATTTCAACCAGCTTTCCCCGCTGTCCTGTAATACTCTGCTTATGTGTGTGTTGGGATCTGACCTATCGGTGATGACCGGTTTCATGGGCGGGGTGGAGGACACGGAGACCAGGTCATTATCATCCCCCTCCTCTTCATCACTGGAGCCTTGGATCAGCTCTGACTCCTCTTCATCTCCGTCTCCCCCACTCCTTTTCCCGCTACCCGACTTGGGTTTGGTCACGCCGTCAATTTCGCTCCCATAGTTCCCTAGTTAAAAGACGCAAGTTAAAAATATGATTATGCACATGACAACAAACAGATCATCAAGGATTGGTTACCCAGACCCAGATTAAGCCTAGTCCTTGATTTAACAAAATTATTAATGGAGAATCTTCATTGAGGGACTGTTTCCCAGACACCTATTAAGCCTAGTCCTAGACTAAAAAACACAGGACTAGGCTTAATCTGTATCCAAAAAACCTGCCCTACATGTGCTACCTGCTGCCTTAGTATTATGGTGTAACTTGAAGTCAGTTTTATTGATATAATAGGGCTGAATTCTAACCTGAGTTCTATGTGGCTTAACTTTGCATAGACCATGCACTGATGTCAAGGGGAGATGAGTGAGTATTGAAGCTACCAACCTATCGTAACCTCGAAGCTGATTGGTTTGTCCCCGATCTTCCTGTCAATCATGGTGGCCTCCAGGAACACCCCGAAGAGGAAGAACTCCTCTACTTTCCCTGTGGCGCTCTAGATGAAGAGACACAAAGATTAACTTGTACATACATTATAACAGGAATAATTCTCCCACCTTCCCAGTGGAATTCTGGATGGATAGGGAGTAGAGACATAAATATTCATTTGGAAAACATTATCAGGAAGAACACCTCCCCTTTCACAGTGGTGTTTTGGATGGATGGAGAGACAAAGATTAAAAGGATACTTTGGGATTTTGGCAATGATGCCCTTCATCTACTTCCCCAGATGAACTCATGGATACCATTTTTTATGAGTTAGCGGAAGTTTCACAAGCCAATACTTACTAGCGTTAGCGCAATGACTGTTAGTCTATGGGTATCTAGTAGCATGCTAGCATTTTCATTCTGTCATTGTGGTAACGCTAGTTAGCATTGGCTCGCGACATTGCCTATCTTTCTTCATACTGGACACAGAG
Organism: Oncorhynchus mykiss; assembly: GCF_013265735.2. NCBI lineage: Eukaryota > Metazoa > Chordata > Actinopteri > Salmoniformes > Salmonidae > Oncorhynchus > Oncorhynchus mykiss. The sequence continues at coordinate 27,489,827 of NC_048583.1, read as the reverse complement.
CGATAAAAATTGTATCTACGAGTACATCTGACTCGGTGCAAGTAGATTGCCAAAATCCCGAAGCATCCCTTTAATATGGACACCCTCATATGTGATAATTAAGCAATAAGGCATGAGGGGGTGTAGTAAATGGCCAATTTACCATGTTCCTGATCACAACAAACCCCAGAGGTGCCTTATTGCTATTATAAACTGGTTACCAACGTAATTAGAGCAGTAAAAATACATTTTTGTCATACCCGTGGTTTACTGTCTGATATACCACGGCTTTCAGCCAATCAGCATTAACGGGAGATGTATGCCTTGATAATGCTGTGATGTGTACTATATGGTGTCTGATATATGAAAATATAGTGTATAAAAGAGTATGGTGAGTATTTTAATGATGAGTATGAAAACACGGAACATGCAGAGCTCTAGTTCAGGACTCTGGCAAAGACCAGAGACGCTTACATAGACTCTCTCTCGCTCGACCGGCTCTATTGTGTGACTTACATTGTCTGAACACATTAACTTAACTCTATTAATGGAAACAGTCAGTTAATAATGTAGCATCAGCGATCGGCTAAATAAAGATGATCAATAATTTAGTCTGATTGCACTGTGATGACCTGTTTGTTGTGAGCTGTGAGTCCCAATAGGAGGGTTTATCTGCTTGAGCAGTCACCCATGAGAGGGAGGGAGAGAGAGAGACACACACACACAGAGAGACCCAAAGAGAGAGAGACACAGAGAGAGAGAAAGAGGTAGAGACAGTGTGTGTGTGTATATGTGTGTACGAGCAAGCGTGTGAATATTTACATACATGCATGTGTGTGAGACCCACCTCTGAGATGTTAGGCACCCCCTCCACCTGCACCTCGGTGGAGCTCATGATATCCGGGGAGGAGGTGTCCAGGATCTCCACACCCAGGCTGACCAGCAGGCGGGCTCTGAAGGACACCCCCTCCCCCAGACCCTCGTTCAGGTCCTGGTGCTCGTCCATGATGGTGTAGCTACGAGTGGAGCCATACATGTTCACCCAAGCCGGACCCAGGGTGGGAAGGAAGCCTGGCAGAGTATGGGTGTAAAGAGCATGGCAATTTGGCAAGTGCGTTTGGAGATTGGAGCGGTAACACAGCCAACTCCGGACCACACACTGGCAAACCGCAAGACGCCTCTCTTGTCGGTTACAATTTGTCAGACTATTTCATGAGGTAACACTTCCACAATTTGCTCCAGCTGGGACTTGGCACCTATTTCACTTTCCTTTACTCCATACAAACACCAAAATATAACAAATGAAAGACACAAGAAAGAAACACAACGCACAGTATCTTCTGAATTTAAGGGAAACATTTCTACACTGAAGAACCTTTGTCTCCATCATTGGCGATCTTTCTCAGGTCAATGAAGTGTGTTCCGAGGGCCACGTCGTTCACTTTGTCCGAGTCTCGGATCTGGACCTTCATGCGTTTGCAGAGCGGTGGAAACATCTCAGTGAAGACGATCTGCTCGTTCCAGATTGGCTCGTAGCTGCTCTTCTGGATAGACGTTTTCCCCTGGGATCACAAAAGAGTCCACTTAAACAATACAATAATACAAGTTGTGCCCATTGCATATAACATAGCATAGCATATGATGAGAGAAAGTTTGTGAACCATTTAGGATTTTCTGTATTTCTGCAGAAATTTGACCTAAAATGGGATTAGATCTTCATCTAAGTCCTAATAATAGATCAAGTGAACATGATTAAACAAATAACAAAAACAATTGTACTTTTTCCATTTATTTATTGTGCAAGTTGGTCCAACATTCGATTTCTTTGTCGGAAAAAGTATGTGAACCTCTAGATCAGGTATTCCCAAACTGGGGTATGGGGGTACGGGGGTACGGGCAGTGCTGTCGGGGGCACGCCAAATAAAAAGGTGATTCACATTTAAAAAATCTATATATAATAATAAAAATAGACAAAACATTTTTTTCACATTTTCAAACAGTCCATTTATATTTTCCAACGGGGCTATACATTTGGGTGAGTTTTTTTCTCGACTGAGTAGCCTCGTTTCACTGCCAAAAATAAAATTAAACCATCTAGTGTTCAGCAAAATAACAACAGAATGTCAAATACAGGTAGCCTAGTCAAATAATTAACATCCAATCACATGAACCGTTACTCTCTCACGGGAATCCTTCACTCTTGTGCAAATATTTACAAACGAAACATGACAATTTCAAAAATAAGCCACGGGAGTTTTTTGAGCGAGAATAAACGCCTTTTGAGTAGTAAAACATGTATAAAAGCAACAGATACCATTAATAAGAAGGGGCTAGAAGCGTCTTATATGGTGACCTACTGAGTGGCTAGGACAGGCAAGCCCCATACTATTGTGGAGGACATAATTCTTCCTGCTGCCACGGATATGGTTGAGACAATGTTGTGGGGAAAGGCCGAAAAAACTATACAGATAATATCTTCATCAAACAACACTGTTTCACGATGCATCAGTGACATGGCAGGAGATGTTTTGAAACAATCACAGCTTTGCATACAAGCCAGTGAATTATATGCGTTACAGCTGAATGAGTCAACAGACAGGGCGGGCCTGGCACAGCTCCTGGTATATGTAAGGGAATACCCCCCTGATTTGGACAAAAACAAATGGCGGTATATTGGCATTGGACAAACCATATACACGATGGTCAATACCACCCAATTTGGCGTTGATTCATGCAAAGTATATTGCAAATGCCATATGGCAATTGCCAATTGTAACACTTCAAAATTCCAATAGGGGGCGTGTGCGTTCCACCGGGGCATTTCATATTGCAAATGGCACCCAAGTCAACATCCAAAAGCCAAATTTTGAAAAATGACATTTTTTAAAAAAAACTTAAAAACCCTTAAAAAAGTGCTTTCTGGACCTTTTTTCGAAATTCTTTCGAGTTTTTTGTCAATTACACATGGGTAAGTACTGTATGAGTATACTTTTGTCATCATATATATATATTTTTTAAGTACATGCGCATAAGGCATATGTTTTGTCCATTTGCAATATGATTTCATAGGAAGTCAAAAGTCAAAAGTCAAAAATGTCAAAATTTGGTAAAAAACTTCACACATCCTTAAAAAAGTGCTTTCTGGACCTTTTTTCAAAATTCTTTCGATTTTTGTGTCAATTACACATGTATAAGAACTTTATCAACATACTTTAGTCATACTTTATTATCATATATATATATATTTTTTTTTACTTGTGCATAAGGCATATGTTTTCTCCATTTGGAATATGATTTCATAGGAAGTCAAAAGTCAAAAGTCAAAAATGTCAAAATTTGGTAAAAAACTTCATACATCCTTAAAAAAGTGCTTTCTTGACCTTTTTTCAAAATTCTTTCGATTTTTGTGTCAATAACACATGTATAAGAACTTTATCAACATACTTTAGTCATGCTTTATTATCATATTTTTTTTACTTGTGCATAAGGCATATGTTTTCTCCATTTGCAATATGATGTCATAGGAAGTCAAAAGTCTAAGTCAAAAGTAAATATTTTCCTCCGTGCAACTGATGATCTAAAATGTGCAACAAAATTTTTTGGATTTTTTTTGTTTATGTTTCCTTACTTTTTCAAAGTCACTGTGCATTTGCAATATGTTTTAATGGGCAGATACCATCACGAATTTGTCATGCTCAAAATTCAAACTTTACTTTGCTCAAACTATACCTTGGTCAACTTGTATTACATATTTCTTTTTGTTTAACTTGTGCATAAGGCATATGTTTTCTCCATTTGCAATATGATGTCATAGGAAGTCAAAAGTCAAAGTCAAAAGTAAACATTTTCCTCCGTGCACCTGGTGATCTGAAATGTGCACCTGGTGACCTGAAATGTGCACCTGGTGATCTAAAATATGCAACTGGTAACCCAAAAAAAAAATTTTGGGATGTTTTTTTGTTTATGTTTCCTTACTTTTTCAAAGTCACTGTACATTTGCAATATGTTTTAATGGGCAGGTACCATCACGAATTTGTCATGCTCAAAATTCAAACTTTACTTTGCTCAAACTATACCTTGGTCAACTTGTATTACATATTTCTTTTTGTTTTACTTGTGCATAAGGCATATGTTTTCTCCATTTGCAATATGATGTCATAGGAAGTCAAAAGTCAAAGTCAAAAGTAAATATTTTCCTCCGTGCACCTGGTGATCTGAAATGTGCACCTGGTGACCTGAAATGTGCACCTGGTGATCTAAAATATGCAACTGGTAACCCAAAAAAAAATTTTTGGGATGTTTTTTTGTTTATGTTTCCTTACTTTTTCAAAGTCACTGTGCATTTGCAATATGTTTTAATGGGCAGGTACCATCACGAATTTGTCATGCTCAAAATTCAAGCTTGTGATCTAAAATATGCAGCTGGTTACCCAACATTTTTTGGGATGTTTTTTTGTTTATGTTTCCTTACTTTTTCAAAGTCTCTGTGCATTTGCAATATGTTTTAATGGGCAGGTACCATCACGAATTTGTTTATCGAATTTGTTTATGTTTCCTTACTTTTTCAAAGTCACTGTGCATTTGCAATATGTTTCAATGGGCAGGTACCATCACGAATTTGTCATGCTCAAAATTTTTTAGATGTATTTTTTTTTGTTTCTTACTTTTTCAAAGTCACTGTGCATTTGGAATATGTTTTAATGGACAGGTACCATCACGAATTTGTTTATCGAATTTGTTTATGTTTCCTTACTTTTTCAAAGTCACTGTGCATTTGCAATATGTTTCAATGGGCAGGTACCATCACGAATTTGTCATGCTCAAAATTTTTTAGATGTATTTTTTTTTGTTTCCTTACTTTTTCAAAGTCACTGTGCATTTGGAATATGTTTTAATGGGCAGGTACCATCACGAATTTGTTTATCGAATTTGTTTATGTTTCCTTACTTTTTCAAAGTCACTGTGCATTTGCAATATGTTTCAATGGGCAGGTACCATCACGAATTTGTCATGCTCAAAATTTTTTAGATGTATTTTTTTTTGTTTCCTTACTTTTTCAAAGTCACTGTGCATTTGGAATATGTTTTAATGGGCAGGTACCATCACGAATTTGTTTATCGAATTTGTTTATGTTTCCTTACTTTTTCAAAGTCACTGTGCATTTGCAATATGTTTCAATGGGCAGGTACCATCACGAATTTGTTTATCGAATTTGTTTATGTTTCCTTACTTTTTCAAAGTCACTGTGCATTTGCAATATGTTTCAATGGGCAGGTACCATCACGAATTTGTCATGCTCAAAATTTTTTAGATGTATTTTTTTTTGTTTCTTACTTTTTCAAAGTCACTGTGCATTTGGAATATGTTTTAATGGACAGGTACCATCACGAATTTGTTTATCGAATTTGTTTATGTTTCCTTACTTTTTCAAAGTCACTGTGCATTTGCAATATGTTTCAATGGGCAGGTACCATCACGAATTTGTCATGCTCAAAATTTTTTAGATGTATTTTTTTTTGTTTCCTTACTTTTTCAAAGTCACTGTGCATTTGGAATATGTTTTAATGGGCAGGTACCATCACGAATTTGTTTATCGAATTTGTTTATGTTTCCTTACTTTTTCAAAGTCACTGTGCATTTGCAATATGTTTCAATGGGCAGGTACCATCACGAATTTGTCATGCTCAAAAAATTTTAGATGTATTTTTTTTTGTTTCTTACTTTTTCAAAGTCACTGTGCATTTGGAATATGTTTTAATGGGCAGGTACCATCACGAATTTGTTTATCGAATTTGTTTATGTTTCCTTACTTTTTCAAAGTCACTGTGCATTTGCAATATGTTTCAATGGGCAGGTACCATCACGAATTTGTCATGCTCAAAAAATTTTAGATGTATTTTTTTTTGTTTCTTACTTTTTCAAAGTCACTGTGCATTTGGAATATGTTTTAATGGGCAGGTACCATCACGAATTTGTTTATCGAATTTGTTTATGTTTCCTTACTTTTTCAAAGTCACTGTGCATTTGCAATATGTTTCAATGGGCAGGTACCATCACGAATTTGTCATGCTCAAAATTTTTTAGATGTATTTTTTTTTGTTTCCTTACTTTTTCAAAGTCACTGTGCATTTGGAATATGTTTTAATGGGCAGGTACCATCACGAATTTGTTTATCGATTTTTTTTATGTTTCCTTACTTTTTCAAAGTCACTGTGCATTTGCAATATGTTTCAATGGGCAGGTACCATCACGAATTTGTCATGCTCAAAAAATTTTAGATGTATTTTTTTTTGTTTCTTACTTTTTCAAAGTCACTGTGCATTTGGAATATGTTTTAATGGGCAGGTACCATCACGAATTTGTTTATCGAATTTGTTTATGTTTACTTACTTTTTCAAAGTCACTGTGCATTTGCAATATGTTTCAATGGGCAGGTACCATCACGAATTTGTCATGCTCAAAATTTTTTAGATGTATTTTTTTTTGTTTCCTTACTTTTTCAAAGTCACTGTGCATTTGGAATATGTTTTAATGGGCAGGTACCATCACGAATTTGTTTATCGAATTTGTTTATGTTTCCTTACTTTTTCAAAGTCACTGTGCATTTGCAATATGTTTCAATGGGCAGGTACCATCACGAATTTGTTTATCGAATTTGTTTATGTTTCCTTACTTTTTCAAAGTCACTGTGCATTTGCAATATGTTTCAATGGGCAGGTACCATCACGAATTTGTCATGCTCAAAAAATTTTAGATGTATTTTTTTTTGTTTCTTACTTTTTCAAAGTCACTGTGCATTTGGAATATGTTTTAATGGGCAGGTACCATCACGAATTTGTTTATCGAATTTGTTTATGTTTCCTTACTTTTTCAAAGTCACTGTGCATTTGCAATATGTTTCAATGGGCAGGTACCATCACGAATTTGTCATGCTCAAAATTTTTTAGATGTATTTTTTTTTGTTTCCTTACTTTTTCAAAGTCACTGTGCATTTGGAATATGTTTTAATGGGCAGGTACCATCACGAATTTGTTTATCGAATTTGTTTATGTTTCCTTACTTTTTCAAAGTCACTGTGCATTTGCAATATGTTTCAATGGGCAGGTACCATCACGAATCTGTTTATCGAATTTGTTTATGTTTCCTTACTTTTTCAAAGTCACTGTGCATTTGCAATATGTTTCAATGGGCAGGTACCATCACGAATTTGTCATGCTCAAAATTTTTTAGATGTATTTTTTTTTGTTTCTTACTTTTTCAAAGTCACTGTGCATTTGGAATATGTTTTAATGGGCAGGTACCATCACGAATTTGTTTATCGAATTTGTTTATGTTTCCTTACTTTTTCAAAGTCACTGTGCATTTGCAATATGTTTCAATGGGCAGGTACCATCACGAATTTGTCATGCTCAAAAAATTTTAGATGTATTTTTTTTTGTTTCTTACTTTTTCAAAGTCACTGTGCATTTGGAATATGTTTTAATGGGCAGGTACCATCACGAATTTGTTTATCGAATTTGTTTATGTTTCCTTACTTTTTCAAAGTCACTGTGCATTTGCAATATGTTTCAATGGGCAGGTACCATCACGAATTTGTCATGCTCAAAATTTTTTAGATGTATTTTTTTTTGTTTCCTTACTTTTTCAAAGTCACTGTGCATTTGGAATATGTTTTAATGGGCAGGTACCATCACGAATTTGTTTATCGAATTTGTTTATGTTTCCTTACTTTTTCAAAGTCACTGTGCATTTGCAATATGTTTCAATGGGCAGGTACCATCACGAATTTGTCATGCTCAAAATTTTTTAGATGTATTTTTTTTTGTTTCCTTACTTTTTCAAAGTCACTGTGCATTTGGAATATGTTTTAATGGGCAGGTACCATCACGAATTTGTTTATCGAATTTGTTTATGTTTCCTTACTTTTTCAAAGTCACTGTGCATTTGCAATATGTTTCAATGGGCAGGTACCATCACGAATTTGTTTATCGAATTTGTTTATGTTTCCTTACTTTTTCAAAGTCACTGTGCATTTGCAATATGTTTCAATGGGCAGGTACCATCACGAATTTGTCATGCTCAACATTTTTTAGATGTATTTTTTTTTGTTTCTTACTTTTTCAAAGTCACTGTGCATTTGGAATATGTTTTAATGGGCAGGTACCATCACGAATTTGTTTATCGAATTTGTTTATGTTTCCTTACTTTTTCAAAGTCACTGTGCATTTGCAATATGTTTCAATGGGCAGGTACCATCACGAATTTGTCATGCTCAAAAAATTTTAGATGTATTTTTTTTTGTTTCTTACTTTTTCAAAGTCACTGTGCATTTGGAATATGTTTTAATGGGCAGGTACCATCACAAATTTGTTTATCGAATTTGTTTATGTTTCCTTACTTTTTCAAAGTCACTGTGCATTTGCAATATGTTTCAATGGGCAGGTACCATCACGAATTTGTCATGCTCAAAAAATTTTAGATGTATTTTTTTTTGTTTCTTACTTTTTCAAAGTCACTGTGCATTTGGAATATGTTTTAATGGGCAGGTACCATCACGAATTTGTTTATCGAATTTGTTTATGTTTCCTTACTTTTTCAAAGTCACTGTGCATTTGCAATATGTTTCAATGGGCAGGTACCATCACGAATTTGTCATGCTCAAAATTTTTTAGATGTATTTTTTTTTGTTTCCTTACTTTTTCAAAGTCACTGTGCATTTGGAATATGTTTTAATGGGCAGGTACCATCACGAATTTGTTTATCGATTTTTTTTATGTTTCCTTACTTTTTCAAAGTCACTGTGCATTTGCAATATGTTTCAATGGGCAGGTACCATCACGAATTTGTCATGCTCAAAAAATTTTAGATGTATTTTTTTTTGTTTCTTACTTTTTCAAAGTCACTGTGCATTTGGAATATGTTTTAATGGGCAGGTACCATCACGAATTTGTTTATCGAATTTGTTTATGTTTACTTACTTTTTCAAAGTCACTGTGCATTTGCAATATGTTTCAATGGGCAGGTACCATCACGAATTTGTCATGCTCAAAATTTTTTAGATGTATTTTTTTTTGTTTCCTTACTTTTTCAAAGTCACTGTGCATTTGGAATATGTTTTAATGGGCAGGTACCATCACGAATTTGTTTATCGAATTTGTTTATGTTTCCTTACTTTTTCAAAGTCACTGTGCATTTGCAATATGTTTCAATGGGCAGGTACCATCACGAATTTGTTTATCGAATTTGTTTATGTTTCCTTACTTTTTCAAAGTCACTGTGCATTTGCAATATGTTTCAATGGGCAGGTACCATCACGAATTTGTCATGCTCAAAAAATTTTAGATGTATTTTTTTTTGTTTCTTACTTTTTCAAAGTCACTGTGCATTTGGAATATGTTTTAATGGGCAGGTACCATCACGAATTTGTTTATCGAATTTGTTTATGTTTCCTTACTTTTTCAAAGTCACTGTGCATTTGCAATATGTTTCAATGGGCAGGTACCATCACGAATTTGTCATGCTCAAAATTTTTTAGATGTATTTTTTTTTGTTTCCTTACTTTTTCAAAGTCACTGTGCATTTGGAATATGTTTTAATGGGCAGGTACCATCACGAATTTGTTTATCGAATTTGTTTATGTTTCCTTACTTTTTCAAAGTCACTGTGCATTTGCAATATGTTTCAATGGGCAGGTACCATCACGAATCTGTTTATCGAATTTGTTTATGTTTCCTTACTTTTTCAAAGTCACTGTGCATTTGCAATATGTTTCAATGGGCAGGTACCATCACGAATTTGTCATGCTCAAAATTTTTTAGATGTATTTTTTTTTGTTTCTTACTTTTTCAAAGTCACTGTGCATTTGGAATATGTTTTAATGGGCAGGTACCATCACGAATTTGTTTATCGAATTTGTTTATGTTTCCTTACTTTTTCAAAGTCACTGTGCATTTGCAATATGTTTCAATGGGCAGGTACCATCACGAATTTGTCATGCTCAAAAAATTTTAGATGTATTTTTTTTTGTTTCTTACTTTTTCAAAGTCACTGTGCATTTGGAATATGTTTTAATGGGCAGGTACCATCACGAATTTGTTTATCGAATTTGTTTATGTTTCCTTACTTTTTCAAAGTCACTGTGCATTTGCAATATGTTTCAATGGGCAGGTACCATCACGAATTTGTCATGCTCAAAATTTTTTAGATGTATTTTTTTTTGTTTCCTTACTTTTTCAAAGTCACTGTGCATTTGGAATATGTTTTAATGGGCAGGTACCATCACGAATTTGTTTATCGAATTTGTTTATGTTTCCTTACTTTTTCAAAGTCACTGTGCATTTGCAATATGTTTCAATGGGCAGGTACCATCACGAATTTGTCATGCTCAAAATTTTTTAGATGTATTTTTTTTTGTTTCCTTACTTTTTCAAAGTCACTGTGCATTTGGAATATGTTTTAATGGGCAGGTACCATCACGAATTTGTTTATCGAATTTGTTTATGTTTCCTTACTTTTTCAAAGTCACTGTGCATTTGCAATATGTTTCAATGGGCAGGTACCATCACGAATTTGTCATGCTCAACATTTTTTAGATGTATTTTTTTTTGTTTCTTACTTTTTCAAAGTCACTGTGCATTTGGAATATGTTTTAATGGGCAGGTACCATCACGAATTTGTTTATCGAATTTGTTTATGTTTCCTTACTTTTTCAAAGTCACTGTGCATTTGCAATATGTTTCAATGGGCAGGTACCATCACGAATTTGTCATGCTCAAAAAATTTTAGATGTATTTTTTTTTGTTTCTTACTTTTTCAAAGTCACTGTGCATTTGGAATATGTTTTAATGGGCAGGTACCATCACAAATTTGTTTATCGAATTTGTTTATGTTTCCTTACTTTTTCAAAGTCACTGTGCATTTGCAATATGTTTTAATGGGCAGGTACCATCACGAATTTGTCATGCTCAAAATTCAAGCTTGTGATCTAAAATATGCAGCTGGTTACCCAACATTTTTTGGGATGTTTTTTTGTTTATGTTTCCTTACTTTTTCAAAGTCTCTGTGCATTTGCAATATGTTTTAATGGGCAGGTACCATCACGAATTTGTTTATCGAATTTGTTTATGTTTCCTTACTTTTTCAAAGTCACTGTGCATTTGCAATATGTTTCAATGGGCAGGTACCATCACGAATTTGTCATGCTCAAAATTTTTTAGATGTATTTTTTTTTGTTTCTTACTTTTTCAAAGTCACTGTGCATTTGGAATATGTTTTAATGGACAGGTACCATCACGAATTTGTTTATCGAATTTGTTTATGTTTCCTTACTTTTTCAAAGTCACTGTGCATTTGCAATATGTTTCAATGGGCAGGTACCATCACGAATTTGTCATGCTCAAAATTTTTTAGATGTATTTTTTTTTGTTTCCTTACTTTTTCAAAGTCACTGTGCATTTGGAATATGTTTTAATGGGCAGGTACCATCACGAATTTGTTTATCGAATTTGTTTATGTTTCCTTACTTTTTCAAAGTCACTGTGCATTTGCAATATGTTTCAATGGGCAGGTACCATCACGAATTTGTCATGCTCAAAATTTTTTAGATGTATTTTTTTTTGTTTCCTTACTTTTTCAAAGTCACTGTGCATTTGGAATATGTTTTAATGGGCAGGTACCATCACGAATTTGTTTATCGAATTTGTTTATGTTTCCTTACTTTTTCAAAGTCACTGTGCATTTGCAATATGTTTCAATGGGCAGGTACCATCACGAATTTGTTTATCGAATTTGTTTATGTTTCCTTACTTTTTCAAAGTCACTGTGCATTTGCAATATGTTTCAATGGGCAGGTACCATCACGAATTTGTCATGCTCAAAATTTTTTAGATGTATTTTTTTTTGTTTCTTACTTTTTCAAAGTCACTGTGCATTTGGAATATGTTTTAATGGACAGGTACCATCACGAATTTGTTTATCGAATTTGTTTATGTTTCCTTACTTTTTCAAAGTCACTGTGCATTTGCAATATGTTTCAATGGGCAGGTACCATCACGAATTTGTCATGCTCAAAATTTTTTAGATGTATTTTTTTTTGTTTCCTTACTTTTTCAAAGTCACTGTGCATTTGGAATATGTTTTAATGGGCAGGTACCATCACGAATTTGTTTATCGAATTTGTTTATGTTTCCTTACTTTTTCAAAGTCACTGTGCATTTGCAATATGTTTCAATGGGCAGGTACCATCACGAATTTGTCATGCTCAAAAAATTTTAGATGTATTTTTTTTTGTTTCTTACTTTTTCAAAGTCACTGTGCATTTGGAATATGTTTTAATGGGCAGGTACCATCACGAATTTGTTTATCGAATTTGTTTATGTTTCCTTACTTTTTCAAAGTCACTGTGCATTTGCAATATGTTTCAATGGGCAGGTACCATCACGAATTTGTCATGCTCAAAAAATTTTAGATGTATTTTTTTTTGTTTCTTACTTTTTCAAAGTCACTGTGCATTTGGAATATGTTTTAATGGGCAGGTACCATCACGAATTTGTTTATCGAATTTGTTTATGTTTCCTTACTTTTTCAAAGTCACTGTGCATTTGCAATATGTTTCAATGGGCAGGTACCATCACGAATTTGTCATGCTCAAAATTTTTTAGATGTATTTTTTTTTGTTTCCTTACTTTTTCAAAGTCACTGTGCATTTGGAATATGTTTTAATGGGCAGGTACCATCACGAATTTGTTTATCGATTTTTTTTATGTTTCCTTACTTTTTCAAAGTCACTGTGCATTTGCAATATGTTTCAATGGGCAGGTACCATCACGAATTTGTCATGCTCAAAAAATTTTAGATGTATTTTTTTTTGTTTCTTACTTTTTCAAAGTCACTGTGCATTTGGAATATGTTTTAATGGGCAGGTACCATCACGAATTTGTTTATCGAATTTGTTTATGTTTACTTACTTTTTCAAAGTCACTGTGCATTTGCAATATGTTTCAATGGGCAGGTACCATCACGAATTTGTCATGCTCAAAATTTTTTAGATGTATTTTTTTTTGTTTCCTTACTTTTTCAAAGTCACTGTGCATTTGGAATATGTTTTAATGGGCAGGTACCATCACGAATTTGTTTATCGAATTTGTTTATGTTTCCTTACTTTTTCAAAGTCACTGTGCATTTGCAATATGTTTCAATGGGCAGGTACCATCACGAATTTGTTTATCGAATTTGTTTATGTTTCCTTACTTTTTCAAAGTCACTGTGCATTTGCAATATGTTTCAATGGGCAGGTACCATCACGAATTTGTCATGCTCAAAAAATTTTAGATGTATTTTTTTTTGTTTCTTACTTTTTCAAAGTCACTGTGCATTTGGAATATGTTTTAATGGGCAGGTACCATCACGAATTTGTTTATCGAATTTGTTTATGTTTCCTTACTTTTTCAAAGTCACTGTGCATTTGCAATATGTTTCAATGGGCAGGTACCATCACGAATTTGTCATGCTCAAAATTTTTTAGATGTATTTTTTTTTGTTTCCTTACTTTTTCAAAGTCACTGTGCATTTGGAATATGTTTTAATGGGCAGGTACCATCACGAATTTGTTTATCGAATTTGTTTATGTTTCCTTACTTTTTCAAAGTCACTGTGCATTTGCAATATGTTTCAATGGGCAGGTACCATCACGAATCTGTTTATCGAATTTGTTTATGTTTCCTTACTTTTTCAAAGTCACTGTGCATTTGCAATATGTTTCAATGGGCAGGTACCATCACGAATTTGTCATGCTCAAAATTTTTTAGATGTATTTTTTTTTGTTTCTTACTTTTTCAAAGTCACTGTGCATTTGGAATATGTTTTAATGGGCAGGTACCATCACGAATTTGTTTATCGAATTTGTTTATGTTTCCTTACTTTTTCAAAGTCACTGTGCATTTGCAATATGTTTCAATGGGCAGGTACCATCACGAATTTGTCATGCTCAAAAAATTTTAGATGTATTTTTTTTTGTTTCTTACTTTTTCAAAGTCACTGTGCATTTGGAATATGTTTTAATGGGCAGGTACCATCACGAATTTGTTTATCGAATTTGTTTATGTTTCCTTACTTTTTCAAAGTCACTGTGCATTTGCAATATGTTTCAATGGGCAGGTACCATCACGAATTTGTCATGCTCAAAATTTTTTAGATGTATTTTTTTTTGTTTCCTTACTTTTTCAAAGTCACTGTGCATTTGGAATATGTTTTAATGGGCAGGTACCATCACGAATTTGTTTATCGAATTTGTTTATGTTTCCTTACTTTTTCAAAGTCACTGTGCATTTGCAATATGTTTCAATGGGCAGGTACCATCACGAATTTGTCATGCTCAAAATTTTTTAGATGTATTTTTTTTTGTTTCCTTACTTTTTCAAAGTCACTGTGCATTTGGAATATGTTTTAATGGGCAGGTACCATCACGAATTTGTTTATCGAATTTGTTTATGTTTCCTTACTTTTTCAAAGTCACTGTGCATTTGCAATATGTTTCAATGGGCAGGTACCATCACGAATTTGTTTATCGAATTTGTTTATGTTTCCTTACTTTTTCAAAGTCACTGTGCATTTGCAATATGTTTCAATGGGCAGGTACCATCACGAATTTGTCATGCTCAACATTTTTTAGATGTATTTTTTTTTGTTTCTTACTTTTTCAAAGTCACTGTGCATTTGGAATATGTTTTAATGGGCAGGTACCATCACGAATTTGTTTATCGAATTTGTTTATGTTTCCTTACTTTTTCAAAGTCACTGTGCATTTGCAATATGTTTCAATGGGCAGGTACCATCACGAATTTGTCATGCTCAAAAAATTTTAGATGTATTTTTTTTTGTTTCTTACTTTTTCAAAGTCACTGTGCATTTGGAATATGTTTTAATGGGCAGGTACCATCACAAATTTGTTTATCGAATTTGTTTATGTTTCCTTACTTTTTCAAAGTCACTGTGCATTTGCAATATGTTTCAATGGGCAGGTACCATCACGAATTTGTTTATCGAATTTGTTTATGTTTCCTTACTTTTTCAAAGTCACTGTGCATTTGCAATATGTTTCAATGGGCAGGTACCATCACGAATTTGTCATGCTCAAAATTTTTTAGATGTATTTTTTTTTGTTTCCTTACTTTTTCAAAGTCACTGTGCATTTGCAATATGTTTCAATGGGCAGGTACCATCACGAATTTGTCATGCTCAAAAAATTTTAGATGTATTTTTTTTTGTTTCTTACTTTTTCAAAGTCACTGTGCATTTGGAATATGTTTTAATGGGCAGGTACCATCACGAATTTGTTTATCGAATTTGTTTATGTTTCCTTACTTTTTCAAAGTCACTGTGCATTTGCAATATGTTTCAATGGGCAGGTACCATCACGAATTTGTCATGCTCAAAATTTTTTAGATGTATTTTTTTTTGTTTCCTTACTTTTTCAAAGTCACTGTGCATTTGGAATATGTTTTAATGGGCAGGTACCATCACGAATTTGTTTATCGATTTTTTTTATGTTTCCTTACTTTTTCAAAGTCACTGTGCATTTGCAATATGTTTCAATGGGCAGGTACCATCACGAATTTGTCATGCTCAAAAAATTTTAGATGTATTTTTTTTTGTTTCTTACTTTTTCAAAGTCACTGTGCATTTGGAATATGTTTTAATGGGCAGGTACCATCACGAATTTGTTTATCGAATTTGTTTATGTTTACTTACTTTTTCAAAGTCACTGTGCATTTGCAATATGTTTCAATGGGCAGGTACCATCACGAATTTGTCATGCTCAAAATTTTTTAGATGTATTTTTTTTTGTTTCCTTACTTTTTCAAAGTCACTGTGCATTTGGAATATGTTTTAATGGGCAGGTACCATCACGAATTTGTTTATCGAATTTGTTTATGTTTCCTTACTTTTTCAAAGTCACTGTGCATTTGCAATATGTTTCAATGGGCAGGTACCATCACGAATTTGTCATGCTCAAAAAATTTTAGATGTATTTTTTTTTGTTTCTTACTTTTTCAAAGTCACTGTGCATTTGGAATATGTTTTAATGGGCAGGTACCATCACGAATTTGTTTATCGAATTTGTTTATGTTTCCTTACTTTTTCAAAGTCACTGTGCATTTGCAATATGTTTCAATGGGCAGGTACCATCACGAATTTGTCATGCTCAAAATTTTTTAGATGTATTTTTTTTTGTTTCCTTACTTTTTCAAAGTCACTGTGCATTTGGAATATGTTTTAATGGGCAGGTACCATCACGAATTTGTTTATCGAATTTGTTTATGTTTCCTTACTTTTTCAAAGTCACTGTGCATTTGCAATATGTTTCAATGGGCAGGTACCATCACGAATCTGTTTATCGAATTTGTTTATGTTTCCTTACTTTTTCAAAGTCACTGTGCATTTGCAATATGTTTCAATGGGCAGGTACCATCACGAATTTGTCATGCTCAAAATTTTTTAGATGTATTTTTTTTTGTTTCTTACTTTTTCAAAGTCACTGTGCATTTGGAATATGTTTTAATGGGCAGGTACCATCACGAATTTGTTTATCGAATTTGTTTATGTTTCCTTACTTTTTCAAAGTCACTGTGCATTTGCAATATGTTTCAATGGGCAGGTACCATCACGAATTTGTCATGCTCAAAAAATTTTAGATGTATTTTTTTTTGTTTCTTACTTTTTCAAAGTCACTGTGCATTTGGAATATGTTTTAATGGGCAGGTACCATCACGAATTTGTTTATCGAATTTGTTTATGTTTCCTTACTTTTTCAAAGTCACTGTGCATTTGCAATATGTTTCAATGGGCAGGTACCATCACGAATTTGTCATGCTCAAAATTTTTTAGATGTATTTTTTTTTGTTTCCTTACTTTTTCAAAGTCACTGTGCATTTGGAATATGTTTTAATGGGCAGGTACCATCACGAATTTGTTTATCGAATTTGTTTATGTTTCCTTACTTTTTCAAAGTCACTGTGCATTTGCAATATGTTTCAATGGGCAGGTACCATCACGAATTTGTCATGCTCAAAATTTTTTAGATGTATTTTTTTTTGTTTCCTTACTTTTTCAAAGTCACTGTGCATTTGGAATATGTTTTAATGGGCAGGTACCATCACGAATTTGTTTATCGAATTTGTTTATGTTTCCTTACTTTTTCAAAGTCACTGTGCATTTGCAATATGTTTCAATGGGCAGGTACCATCACGAATTTGTTTATCGAATTTGTTTATGTTTCCTTACTTTTTCAAAGTCACTGTGCATTTGCAATATGTTTCAATGGGCAGGTACCATCACGAATTTGTCATGCTCAACATTTTTTAGATGTATTTTTTTTTGTTTCTTACTTTTTCAAAGTCACTGTGCATTTGGAATATGTTTTAATGGGCAGGTACCATCACGAATTTGTTTATCGAATTTGTTTATGTTTCCTTACTTTTTCAAAGTCACTGTGCATTTGCAATATGTTTCAATGGGCAGGTACCATCACGAATTTGTCATGCTCAAAATTTTTTAGATGTATTTTTTTTTGTTTCTTACTTTTTCAAAGTCACTGTGCATTTGGAATATGTTTTAATGGGCAGGTACCATCACGAATTTGTTTATCGAATTTGTTTATGTTTCCTTACTTTTTCAAAGTCACTGTGCATTTGCAATATGTTTCAATGGGCAGGTACCATCACGAATTTGTTTATCGAATTTGTTTATGTTTCCTTACTTTTTCAAAGTCACTGTGCATTTGCAATATGTTTCAATGGGCAGGTACCATCACGAATTTGTTTATCGAATTTGTTTATGTTTCCTTACTTTTTCAAAGTCACTGTGCATTTGCAATATGTTTCAATGGGCAGGTACCATCACGAATTTGTCATGCTCAAAAAATTTTAGATGTATTTTTTTTTGTTTCCTTACTTTTTCAAAGTCACTGTGCATTTGTAATATGTTTCAATGGGCAGGTACCATCACGAATTTGTCATGCTCAAAAAATTTTAGATGTATTTTTTTTTGTTTCTTACTTTTTCAAAGTCACTGTGCATTTGCAATATGTTTTAATGGGCAGGTACCATCACGAATTTGTCATGCTATAAAAATCCTGCAGGAATGTGAAATTGACTGGCCCGATGAACTCGGGATGGCTTTGCAGTGATTCTGGGTCATCTCAATCGCTCGTTTGGGTTGATTTCAGAATGTCGCTTTTGGTGATGTTTTTTCACTATAGAATCATATTGCAAATGTACAAGAGTCAAGTGGACAAGAGTCCATCAGTCAATTAGATATCATTCTGACCACCAAACTGATACAAACTGACACCAAACCCACTTTTTCCAACTCGTTTAGTAGCCAACTATTACATACTTCAGAGCTGGCCCAAAATTCACAACGCCTTCGGTACAAACCATAAAAAAACCATAAAACACGTAGTTACGTTCTAGCTGCGGGTCCATTTCTTATGTTATGTGTTGGCCTAGCTGAGGCGACCCCGAATCCCAAGTTTCGGCTCGATAGGTCATTTGGTGTCCGAGAAAAACCCTAATTGGTGCTGAAAATCCACTATTTTCCATGACTTGCTACGGGGTCCTTGAATGAGATATCGGACAGAAACGTTGGGGTCTGTCTATATGGGCCGAGACGATCGCAATGCACCTAGTCTTGCGACTCTGGGACATTTCTAAATGTCGTCATTTTCGTGATGCAAAAATGAATTGAAGTTATTTCAAATGTACGAGGCTGTTTCTCGGTCCGAGAACCTTCTAGAGCCACGTAACTCACCACGCACCATCTACGGGAGGTCTAGAACAGGTTTCTAAAGTTTCGGAACTCTAGGTCCGACGGTTCTTTTTTAGCTCCAACAAAGCTAACTATTGGAGCCACTGTCTGTCTCTACGCACCCCAATACGTCCCTCCATCCAAGTTGTGTTTTAGTGCAATTTTTTTTTCCTTTGATTTTTTTTGGGAAAAATGACTGATTTACAGTTCATGGGGGTTGCCTAATCACACATATGAAGTTTTGGAAAGATCAGACTTTTTTAACCCTTCGAAACAGCCCCTGAGACACCAATTATGGCACTTCCGGTTGGCACAGGAAGTTATAAATCAACACATATCCTCATTGGGGTATGATGTTACAGAATCCTGAGTTTTAAGTCCTTACGTTAAGAATTGACTGATCTACACAGGGTTGAATGCACTATGTCTATCAAACTGCATGCAATGTATGGGTAAACACTTTTAGGGTGATTTGAACCACTTCCGGTTGGTCCAGGAAGCTTAGAATCAACACAGGTAGACCTCATAGTGGCCTGATGGACTGGTACCGAAGACAGGTTCATACGGCATTCATAACCCACATAGGCCTCAGGTTGAAATTAGGGGTGCAGGCAATGTATTCCTATGGGGAGAGATGACACTGTAATCTGTGAGATCAAAAAACACTGTTTTACTGTGAAGGGTTAATGCCACACGGTCAAGGTTAGGCTTGTTCAGATCGGGAGGACCTTAGGAACATTCATGTGGTGGAATTTTTCTTCTCACTCTAACGGTTCTCTCACTGTCACCCAAAAGCAAATGACATTGTGGTGCAGGCTTCATATTGGGCCTACTATTGTAATGGTCGCTGCGCCTAGACCGAGCGAGCTACGGTCAAGCGGGATAGCTCGTTGAACTCAGAACAGTCTGGAGACTATGGTGATGCCATTTTTTGTGTTGATTTCAGAATGCCATTTTGGTGATGGTCCCTCTCCGTTTAAACATATTGCAAATGTACAAAAGTCAACTAGCAAGTCAGTGTCCATCAGTCAATTAGATGTCATTATGACACCAAATGGATATCAATTGACACCAAACCCACTTTTTCCTACTCATTTAGTAGCCAACTATCACATATGTCAGAGCAGGCCCATAATTCACAGCGCCTCTAGTTGAAAACATAATAAAAAGGTAAAACACATAGTTACGTTCTAGCTGCGGGTCCAGTTCGGACAATATGTGAAGTCCTATGTGAGGCGACCCCGAATCCCGAGTTTCGGCTCGATAGGTCATTTGGTGTCCGAGAAAAACCCTAATTGGTGCTGAAAATCCACTATTTTCCATGACTTGCTACGGGGTCCTTGAATGAGCTATCGGACAGAAACTTTGGGGTCCGTCTCTATGGGCCGAGCCGGTTTCAACGCACCTAGCCTTGCGTCTCTGAGACTTTTCTAAACGTCGTCATTTTCGTGATGCAAAAATGAATTGAAGTTATTCCAAATGTACGAGGCTGTTTCTCGGTCCGAGAACCGTCTAGAGCCACGTAACTCGCCACGCACCATGGCCCGGAGGTCTAGAACAGGTTTCTAAAGTTTCGGAACTCTAGGTCCGACCGTTCTTTTTTAGCTCCAACAAAGCTAACTATTGCGGCCACTGTCTGTCTCTACGCACCCCAATACGTCCCTCCATCCAAGTTGTGTTTTAGTGCAATTTTTTTTTCCTTTGATTTTTTTGGGGAAAAATGACTGATTTACAGTTCATGGGGGTTGCCTAATCACATATATGAAGTTTTGGACAGATCTGACTTTTTTAACCCTTCGAAACAGCCCCTGAGACACCAATTATGGCACTTCCGGTTGGCACAGGAAGCTATAAATCACCACATGTCTTGATTGACATGGCCACTTACAGAATCCCGAGTTTTAAGTCTTTACGTTAAGAATTGACTGATCTACACAGGGTTGAATGCACCATGTCTATCAAACTGCAGGCAGTGTATGGGTAAACACTTTTAGGGTGATTTGAACCACTTCCGGTTGGTCCAGGAAGCTTAGAATCAACACAGGTAGACCTCATAGTGGCCTGATGGACTGGTACCGAAGACAGGTTCATACGGCATTCATAACCCACATAGGCCTCAGGTTGAATTTTGTGGTGCAGGCAATGTATTCCTATGGGGAGAGATGACACTGTAATCTGTGAGATCAAAAAACACTGTTTTACTGTGAAGGGTTAATGCCACACGGTCAAGGTTAGGCTTGTTCAGATCGGGAGGACCTTAGGAACATTCCTATGGTGGAATTTTTCTTCTCACCCTAACGGTTCTCTCACTGTCACTCAAAAGCAAATGACATTGTGGGGCAGGCTTCATTTTGGGCCTAATATTCTAATGGTTGCTGCGCCTAGACCGAGCGAGCTACGGTCAAGCGGGATAGCTCGTTGAACTCAGCACAGTCTGGAGACTATGGTGATGCCATTTTTTGTGTTGATTTCAGAATGCCATTTTGGTGATGGTCCCTCTCTGTTTAAACATATTGCAAATGTACAAAAGTCAACTAGCAAGTCAGTGTCCATCAGTCAATTAGATGTCATTATGACACCAAATGGATATCAATTGACACCAAACCCACTTTTTCCTACTCATTTAGTAGCCAACTATCACATATGTCAGAGCAGGCCCATAATTCACAGCGCCTCTAGTTGAAAACATAATAAAAAGGTAAAACACATAGTTACGTTCTAGCTGCGGGTCCAGTTCGGACATTATGCGAAGTCCTATGTGAGGCGACCCCGAATCCCGAGTTTCGGCTCGATAGGTCATTTGGTGTCCGAGAAAAACCCTAATTGGTGCTGAAAATCCACTTATTTCCATGCCTTGCTACGGGGTCCTTGAACGAGCTATCGGACAGAAACTTTGGGGTCCGTCTCTATGGGCCGAGCCGGTTTCAACGCACCTAGCCTTGCGTCTCTGAGACTTTTCTAAACGTCGTCATTTTCGTGATGCAAAAATGAATTGAAGTTATTGCGAATGTACGAGGCTGTTTCTCGGTCCGAGAACCGTCTAGAGCCACGTAACTCGCCACGCACCATGGCCCGGAGGTCTAGAACAGGTTTCTAAAATTTCGGAACTCTAGGTCCGACCGTTCTTTTTTAGCTAGAACAAAGCTAACTATTGCGGCCACTGTCTGTCTCTACGCACCCCAATACGTCCCTCCATCCAAGTTGTGTTTTAGTGCAATTTTTTTTTCCTTTGATTTTTTTTGGGAAAAATGACTGATTTACGGTTCATGGGGGTTGCCTAATCACATATATGAAGTTTTGGACAGATCTGAATTTTTTAACCCTTCGAAACAGCCCCTGAGACACCAATTATGGCACTTCCGGTTGGCACAGGAAGCTATAAGTCACCACATATCCTCATTGGGGTATGCTGTTACAGAATCCTGAGTTTTAAGTCCTTACGTTAAGAATTGACTGATCTACACAGGGTTGAATGCACTATGTCTATCAAACTGCATGCAGTGTATGGGTAAACACTTTTAGGGGCATTTGAACCACTTCCGGTTGGTCCAGGAAGCTTAGAATCGACACAGGTAGACCTCATAGTGGCCTGATGGACTGGTACCGAAGACAGGTTCATACGGCATTCATAACCCACATAGGCCTCAGGTTGAAATTAGGGGTGCAGGCAATGTATTCCTATGGGGAGAGATGAAACTGTAATCTGTGAGATCAAAAAACCCTGTTTTACTGTGAAGGGTTAATGCCACACGGTCAAGGTTAGGCTTGTTGAGATCGGGAGGACCTTAGGAACATTCATGTGGTGGAATTTTTCTTCTCACCCTAACGGTTCTCTCACTGTCACTCAAAAGCAAATGACATTGTGGGGCAGGCTTCATTTTGGGCCTACTGTTCTAATGGTCGGTTATTGTGTTATTTCAGAAAATCATAGAAAATCACAGAAATGTCGCAGAGCTCCGCAGCACACTTTAAAAAGATTCGTATGAACACCCTGCAACTGGATCTGTAACCGTTGAAAAAAAAAAACGCCTATTTGTGACCATCACCAATTTGTCATTGTTCCGTTTCTCTTAAATGACGATAGATAAATGGCTGGTTCTTTTTTTATTGACACCGGAGGCTCCTTGGCTTTGACCCGAAGTGGAAAAATAATTTCTCTACTTCCATTTTAAGCCTTTAATCCCAGAAAAATGGCCGTAGCTCAAAAACCGTCGAGGCCTAGACGCCATCCCGTTCGGGGCCAACTGCCCCTTGAGCCAAACCTACGCTCGCCAAGTTTCGGCTTCGAAATATTTTCAGTTTTTGAGATAAGGCCCCGTCGCGATTCGTGATGTTTTGCCAAATTGCCATATGATTCCGTATGCCATCTGGTGGGAGTGTCCGGGACGGCGGAAAAACGGTCCGAAACTTGTTTTTTTTTTTAAACGGGAACCGAAAGTCCGACAAAGTTCATTCGACGACTTCCCGGTAGGTCCGGCCCTACCGCACGGCCCGACGCCGACCGCGAATTTTACAAACGATTTCGGACGTCGGGTAAGGGACCGTACATTTGCAATATGGACTTTCTCACTGATCATACACGAAATGCCGAAATGTTCCCTTAAGGTATGTCCGTTACGTTTATGGGGAGTCAATTAATAAGGAAGACATCCTCTTCTGCAAACCACTGGAAACCAGGACAACAGGAAAGGATATTTTTTAAGTACTCGACAGCTTTGTGACATCAAATGGACTTTGGTGGTCAAGGTGTGTTAGTATCTGTACTGATGGCGCAAAAGCCAACGCAGGGAGACGTAGTGGAGTGGTAACACGCGTGCAAGCAGTTGCTCCCAACGCCACTTGGGTACACTGCAGCATCCACAGAGAGGCTCTTGCTGCCAAGGGAATGCCTAACAGCTTGAAAGACGTTTTGGACACTACAGTGAAAAGGGTTAACTTTGTTAAAGCAAGGCCCCTGAACTCTTGCGTATTTTCTGCATTATGCAATGATATGGGCAGCGACCATGTAACGCTTTTACAACATACAGATGTGTGAGGGCTATCAAGGGGCAGAGTACTGACAAGTTGTTTTAAATTGAGAGACAAGCTTAAAGTTTTCATTACTGACCATCATTTTCACTTGTCTGACCGCTTGCATGATGACGAGTTTCTCACACAACTGGCCTATCTGGGTGATGGTTTTTCTCCACTCAATGATCTGAATCTAGGATGACAGGGGCTCTCCGCAACTATATTCAATGTGGGCGACAAAATTGAGGCTATGATAAAGAAGTTGGAGCTCTTCTCTGCCTGCATTTACAAGGACAACACACAGGTCTTTCCATCATTGTATGATTTTTTTGTGTGCAAATGAACTCAAGTTTACGGACAATGTCAAATGTGATATAGCAAAGCACCTGAGTGAGTTGGGTGAGCATTATGCAGGTACTTTCCGAAACGGACGACACAAACAACTGGATTCATTATCCCTTTCATTCCCTGCCTCCAGTCCACTTACCGATGTCTGAACAAGAGAGCCTATTCAAAATTGTAACAAGCGGTTCTGTGAGAATGTAATTTAATCAGAAGCCACTGCCAGAGTTCTGGATAGGGCTGCGCTCAGAGTTTCTTGCCTTAGCAAATCGTACTGTTAAGACACAAATGCCCTTTGCAACCACGTACCTATGTGAGAGTGGATTCTCCGCCCTCACTAGCATGAAAACTAAATACAGGCGTGTGTGGAAAATGATTTAAGACTGATACTCTCTCCAATACAACCCAACATTGCAGAGTTAGGCGCTTCCTTTCAAGCACACCCTTCTCATTAACCTGCGGTGAGTTATTCACCATTTTTGATGAACAAATAAGGTTTTGTATGTAAGATGGCGAAATAAAGAGCAAAATTATTGATTATTATTATATTATTATTTGTGCCCTGGTCCTATAAGAGCTCTTTGTCTCTTCCCACGAGCCGGGTTGTGACAAACTCCCACTCATTCTTATTATTAATTAATGTATCGTATAGTGTATGTGTGGCAATCTTACGATGATGGCAATAAAACAACATTTGCGAGTGCGCTGACCCTGGTGCTAGAGGGGGTACGCAGCTGGAGGTTGAATGTTTGAAGGGGTACAGGACTATAAAAAGTTTGGGAACCACTGCTCTAGATTAATCAGCTCAATTAAGTGCAGTAAAGCAGTCAAACATTTAGTATTTGGTCCCATTTTCCTTGCTACAGTGAATACATCAAGCTTGTTTTGGAAGATCTTTTGCCCAATAGTAACTGAATGGTGAATGATGACTGGCGTCATTTTCTTTATAAGTGAGTAGATGAGATGTTTCTGAAGACTTCTATGTTAATCCTGATAATGCCATTTAAGAAGAAACATGAATAATGATGAATGAGAAAGTTACAGAGGCTACAACAAAACATGTAACATCTCACCATTACCAATAACAGGGGAGATTAGCATTTTTTTTGGGGGTGGGGTTTATGATCTTTTTGCCTCTGTAACCTTCACACTCATCATTATTAATGATCTATTCATGATTATCCATAATCATGGTAGCATCCACATGAATGTAGAAATGTTCAGATACATATTAGATTCTTAATAACTGTCACGAGTCCGACCGAGGGTGGCTCCCCTTCCCGGTCGGGTGGCACTCGGCGATCGTCGTCGCCGGCCTATTAGCTGCCACTGATTGTCTTTCCTCCCCCTCCTTGTATGTTTATTGTTAGCACCTGTTAGTGAGTCATTAGTTGGACTTTATTAGACAGCCGGCCCGCCTGTTTCTTTGTGCGGGATTAATTATTGTGACCTTTGGTTATGTAGTAGAGGAACGTGTTTGTTCCTGGTCGTGTATTCTGCTGTACTATTTTCATCCCCCGTGTTTGGGGCATTTTGGTTTTGAGCACCCAGTGTTGCGTTAGTGCATTAAAGAGCACAGTATTGCACTCTCTGTTTCCTGCGTCTGACTCCACACCCACGACACCCGGAGCGCTACAATAACAATAAAAGTGACTCCAAAATGGTAGACAGTATTCACCATTCAGTTCCTGTTAGGCAAAACATAACCCAAATAAACTGCAAATGCATCCAATGAGCTTCTAGAGTCACAAGGTTGATGTAGTCATTGCGTGCAAGGAATATGGGACCAAATACGACACTTTTGACTACATTAAATCACTTAATTGAGCTGATTAATCTAGAGGTTCACATACTGTTTCCAACAAAGAAGTTGAATGTTGGACCAATTTGCTCAATGAAAAAATGTAAAAGTGTTATTTGTTTAATCATGTTCACTTGATCTATTATTAGAATTTAGATGAAGATCTATCATATTTTAGGCCAAATGTATGTAGAAATACAGAAAATCCCGAAGGGTTCACAAACTTTCTCTCTTTAAGGTACGCCAAATTCAAAAACAGAAACACTCATTATAAAAATACATAAAACATACAAGTGTTACACATCGGTTTAAAGATGAACTTCTTGTTAATCCAACCAGATCAGATTTCAAAAAGCCTTTATGGCGATAGCATAACATGCGATTATCTGAGAACAGCGCTCAGCAGACAAATCATTACAAACAGTTACCAGCCAAGTAGAGGAGTTACACAAGTCAGAAATAGAGATAAAATGAATCACTTACCTTTGATGATCTTCATATGGTTGCACTCACAAGACTCCCATTTCCTCAATAAATGTATGTTTTGTTCGATGAAGTTCGATAAACCTCCGTTTTGTTTGCGTGTTTTGTTCAGTAATACACAAGCTCAAAAGCAGTCACAACAGGCAGACGAAAAATCCAAATAGTATCCATAAAGTTCGTAGAACCATTTCAAACAATGTTTATAATTAATCATCATGTTGTTTTTAGTCATAATAATCAATAATATTTCAATTGGACAATAACGTTGTCAATATAAAAGGTAAACAAGAAAGGCGCGCTCTCTGTCCACTCATTCAGAGTGGTCTTACTCCCTAATTTTTCAGAATACAAGCCTGAAACAATTTCTAAAGACTGTTGATATCTAGTGGAAGCAATAGGAAGTGCAATTTGAGTCCTAAGTTAATGGATACTGTAATGGCATTCAATAGAATATTACAAACATAAAAAAATCCCACTTCCTGGATGGATTTCTTTCAGGTTTTTGCCTGTCAAATCTGTTCTGTTATACTCACAGACATAATTTTAACAGTTTTGGAAACTTTAGAGTGTTTTCTATCCAAATCTATTATATGCATATCCTAGCTTCTGGGCCTGAGTAGCAGGCAGTTTACTTTGGGCACGCTTTTCATCTGGAAGTGAAAATAGTGCCCCCTACCCTAGTGTTAACATAGCATAGAATAACATAATGTAACATAGCTTAACATAATGTAACATAACATAACACAGCACAGCAACAGAACAGTGCTATTACTTACCCTCTGGCCAGCAAAGAGTATTTGTACATAAGGGTCCACAAGGTCCTTGTTCTCCCCAATGAAAGCCTTCTTGACATTAGCCATAATGCTGGTGTTCATCTTGGGAAGGCCCTCAGCTCTGTAGATCTTCACATAGTAGCGAGCCCACTGACGCTCCGCGGGAACCCCCTCAGGTAACAGGAGGTTACTGAAACCACAGAATTAAAGACAAACACTTGTTACACATTGCATGGTATCTCTATGACTAAAACAGCAATAGAAAGTAATCAAGAATTGTGAGATGGGAGAGCTTTCACAGGAACTCTAGAGCTTGGCCTATTGCTGCTTTTATTGCTACAGCATTACGACTACAGTTTTACTACTACAGTATTATTACTACATTATTACTACTACAGTATTACTTATACGTTATTACTACTACAGTATTACTTATACGTTATTACTACTACAGCATTGCTACCGCAGTATTATTACTGCAGTATCACCGATAAATTATTACTACTATGGTATTATTACTACATTATTACCACCACAGTATTATTACTACATTATTACTACCACAGTATTGTTGCTACAGTATTACTAGTGCAGTATTATTACTAATGCGGTATTATTACTGCAGTAGTATTACCACATTATTACTACAGTATTACTACTGAAGTATTATTACTACAGTGTCACCGGTAAATTATTACTACTACAGTATTACTACTACAGTATTATTACTGCATTATTAACGATCAATTATCACTACTACGGTATTATTACTACATTATTACTATCACAGTATTACTACTGCTGTATTATTACTACAGTATTACTGATACATTATTACTACTACAGTATTATTATTACAGTATTACTGATAAATTATTACTACTACAGTATTATTACTGATAAGTTATTACTACTGCAGTAGTATTACTACCTTATAACTAAACTATTATTACTGCACTATTATTACTAAATTACTACTACAGTATTACTACTACATCATTACTACTACACTAATATCCCCAATAATATGTTGGTTGTTTACCCTTCTACGTCATCTTCATCGGTTTCAGTGGCCTTGTGTGGAGTCTTGATGTTGTCTCCTTTCCCCACGACGGCGATGTCACATTTAATGTAACCTTTGCAACCGGCAGTGATGTCATCAGGGTCAGAGAGAAAGGCCCACTTGTGGAAAAACTGGTGTTCTATTAGACAAAAATAATACAAATAAGCGACATTCATATGTGAGGTATACTGATCAGTACCAGAGTCATAGTGTAGTATAGACAGAGTATAGACATAGGTCACTAGTAGCTACTATGTTTCCAACTATTTCTCCCTGACCTGGATGCGAGTAGACGGTGCCTACATCCAGTTTGAAAGAGCCAACCAGAGTCCCACTACGCAGGAGGTTCTTGGAGTGGATTACCTGAGGGAATATTATGAATATTATGAATGACTGTATAAATGATGGACACAGTGATCAATTCAAATCAAATTGTATTTATCAAATGCGCCGAATACAACAGGTGTAGCAGACCTTACAGTGAAATGCTGACTTACAAGCTCTTAACCAACAATGCTTTAAGAAGTTAATAAGAAAAACGTGTTAAGTAAAAAAAAGATAGAAAATAAAAGTAACAAATAATTAAACAGCAGCAGTAAAATAACAATAGCAATATCGAGGCTATATACAGGAGGTACCAGTACAGAGTGAATGTGCGGTGGCACTGGCTAGTCAAGGTAATTGAAGAAATATCTACATGTAGGTAGAGTTAAAGTGACCATGCATAGATAATAAACAGAGAGTAGCAGCAGCGTAAAAGAGGGGTCTGGGTAGTCTTATGGCTTGGGGATAGAGGCTGTTAAGAAGCCTCTTGGACCTAGAGAGAGAACAGTCTATGACTAGGGTGGCTGGAGTCTTTGATAATTTTTAGGGCCTTACTCTGACACCGCCTGCTATAGAGGTCCTGGGTGGCGGGAGGCTTGGCCCCAGTGATGTACTGGGCCGTACGCACTACCCTCCATAGTGCTTTGTGGTCGGAGGCTGAGCAGTAGCCATAACAGGCAGTGATGAAACCATGGTGTACCCATGCAAAATCTTTTCAGTCTCCTGAGGGGGAATAAGCTTTATCGTGCCCTCTTCACAACTGTCTTAGTGTGTTTGGACCATGATAGTTTGTTAGTGATGTGGACACCAAGGAACTTAAAGATCTCAACCTGTTCCACTACAGCCCCGTCGATGAGAATGGGGGCGTGCTCAGTCCTCCTTTTCCTATAGTCCACAATCATCTCATTTGTCTTGATCACGTTGAGGGAGAGGTTGTTGTCCTGGCATCACACTGCCAGGTCTCTGACCTCCTCTCTATAGGCTGGCTCATCGTTGTCGGTGATCAGGCCTACCACTATTGTGTCTTCGTCAAACTTGATGATGGTGTTCTAGTCATGCTTGGCCATGCAGTGAGTGAACAGGGAGTATAGGAGGAGACTGAGCACGCACCCCTGAGGGGCCCCCGTGTTGAGGATCAGCATGTAAGATGTGTTGTTCCCTACCCTTATCACCTGGGGGCAGCCTGTCAGGAAGTCCATGATCTAGTTGCAGAGGGAGGTGTTTAGTCACAGGGTCCTTAGCTTAGTGATGAGCTTTGAGAGCACTATGGTGTTGAATGCTGAGCTGTAGTCAATGAATAGCATTCTCACATAGGTGTTCCTTTTGTCCAGGTGGGAAAGGGCAGTGTTGAGTGCAATAGAGATTGCATCAACTGTGGATCTGTTGGGGCGGTATGCAAATTGGAGTGGGTCTAGGGTTTCTGGAATAATGATGTTGATGTGAGCCACGACCAGCCTTTCAAAGCACTTCATGGCTACAGACGTAAGACCTACGGGCCGGTAGTCACTTAGGTAGGTTACCTTAGTGTTCTTAGGCACAGGGACTATGGTGGTCTATTTGAAACATGTTGTTATTACAGACTCAGTAAGGGACAGGTTGAAAATGTCAGTGAAGACACTTGCCAGTTGGTCAGTGCATGCTCAGGGTACACGTCCTGGTAATCCGTCTGGCCCTGCGGGCTTGTGAATGTTGACCTGTTTAAAGGTCTTACTCACATTGGCTACGTAGAGAGTGATCACACAGTCATCCAGAACAGCTGATTCTCTCATGCATGCTTCAGTGTTACTTGTTTCAAAGCGAGCATAGAAGTAATTTAGCTCGTCTGGTAGGCTTGTGTCACTGGGTAGCTCGCGACTGCCCAGTGACAAAGTGCTTCCCTTTGTACTCTGTAATATTGGAGTTTGCAAGCCCTGCCACATCCGACGAGCGTCGGAGTCGGTGTAGTACTATTCAATCTTAGTCCTGTATTGACACTTTTCCTGTTTGATGGTTCGTCGGAGGGCATAGCGGGATTTCTTATAAGCTTCCAGGTTAGAGTCTCACTCCTTGAAAGTGGCAGCTCTACCCTTTAGCTCAGTGCAGATGTTGCCTGTAATCCATGGCTTCTGGTTGGGGTATGTACGTACAGTCACTGTGGGGACGACATCATCGATGCACTTATTGATGAAGCCAGTGACTGATGTGATGTACTCCTCAATACATTGGAAGAATCCCGGAACGTATTCCAGTGTGTGCTAACAAAACAGTCCTGTAGCTTAGCATCTGCTTCATCTGACCACTTTCTTACTCAATTCAAATCAAATCATTGCTCATTGCTCTCCGTTCATTTAGATAGGGATGGTAATTATTTCAGAACTGTTAGTTTGTATTGTGGTAAAGCTACTCACCGACAGCTTCAGGATCTTGTCAAACATAACATCAGATGGGACGTGGAAGTCAAAGACAAAATACTAAAAGAGAAATGTGACGTAAAATAAATGTATCAGTGTCATGAAGTTTTCTGTTAAAATGTGTAACTTTATTGAAATTATACATGAAGCTTTACTGATGACCATACATGTAATTACAACGCTTTAAACCTTGTTATCATCATCATCATCATTCTCCTCATCAACCTCATCCTCCTTATCATGAAACTCATCATTCCAGGGCAGATTGGTTACCTCATTGTAGTATGGGCAGTTTGTCGACTCCTTCATCTGAGTGTACTTCTTATCGTCTCCGATCTCCACACAGACCACTGGATCCATGTTCAGCCCTACTAGCTGCCTGGCCTCTATGACGGTAACACTAACCTGGTAAGATAGGGTTATCATGTATAAACACTCTTTATTATAGCAATTTTTTTAGATGCTAATTATTCCTTGATTCATTGAACATATATTCAAATTTA
This sequence comes from Oncorhynchus mykiss, assembly GCF_013265735.2. Lineage (NCBI taxonomy): Eukaryota > Metazoa > Chordata > Actinopteri > Salmoniformes > Salmonidae > Oncorhynchus > Oncorhynchus mykiss. The sequence continues at coordinate 27,458,355 of NC_048583.1, read as the reverse complement.
CTTGGAAATCCATTGGTCTCCCGGCACTAGGTTCCATCTTAATGTCTGGTTTTGATCTAATGTTATAGACATGTTAGAAACATGTTTCAGTGTGATTAAATCAATGCAGACTTACATTTCAGAATTCTGCAAACTACAAGATACTACATTGTAAACAATGTAATTGAATCATTAGTCTTCAATCCAAAACTCAGAGTTTGCTTCTATGTTATCTAACTCAATAGAATTGTATTTTATGTGTAAAATGAATGGCAAACCACAAGCAACATAGAACTGTGCTCTGTGCTTACCTCTTGTTGGAGACATTAGTGGTGACGGCTGTGACTGAGGCCAGGGAGATGGTGTCGGGGTCAGGACCCCCTCCCCCTCCCATCCCTCCCATGAAGTCCAGGTCCTCTGTCTCCAAGATGGCTGCCTCATCGCCTGGACAATCACAGTCAAGGAGGCCACACCTGTCAGAACAGCCTGACAGGATGACGATAGCTAAGCTTGACAACCACCCTTTTAGGTTGTTTCTGTCACTTTTTGTATTGTTTTTATTTTTGTTTGAATTTAAGTTTAATGTTACTATTTACAATTTATCATAGGATATGTTAAACATTTTCATCTATACTTTTCCCTTTTTTTATTTTTTTCAGCGAGTATCAGAGAGTGATTAGGACCAAAGCTTGTATGAAAGCATTTGGTGTAGCTCCATTATTATTACAAGAAACAATTGGGGTGGGTGGTGGTGTGTGTGTGTGTGTGTGTGTGTGTGTGTGTGTGTGTGTGTGTGTGTGTGTGTGTGTGTGTGTGTGTGTGTGTGTGTGTGTGTGTGTGTGTGTGTGTGTGTGTGTGTGTGTGTGTGTGTGTGTGTGTGTGTGTGTGTGTGTGTGTGTGTGTGTGTGTGTGTGTGTGTGTGTGTGTGTGTGTGTGTGTGTGTGTGTGTGTGTGTGTGTGTGTGTGTGTGTGTGTGTGTGCGTGCGTGCGTGCGTGCGTGCGTGCGTGCGTGCGTGCGTGCGTGCGTGTGTGTGTGTGTGTGTGTACATGTGTGTGTACATGTGTGTGTGTACATGTGTGTGTGTGTATATGTGTGTATATGTGTGTGTGTGTGTATGTGTGCCTGTATGTGTGTGTGTGTGTGCATATGTGTGTGTGTGTGTATGTGTGCCTGCATGTGTGTGTGTGTGTGTGTGTGTGTGTGTGTGTATATGTGTGTTTTTATGTGTATGTGTGTGTGTATGTGTGTGTGCGTATGTGTGTGTCTGTGTGTGTATATGTGTGTGTGTGTGTATGTGTGTGTCTGTGTGTGTGTTGTAGTATACTGTACCTCTTCCTCCTTTTCCGTGGTCTGACTTATGGCCACGTGATTTCTTCATGATTCAAAAGAGTCCTTTTCTAGCTCTGTGAACTAAATAGAATTCAGGTAATTTTGTGGGAGGTCCTTGATTGTGACATAGACCACATTTTTTAATTAATAAATCAACAAATACTGCACTGTGGATTTGATTGATTTGAGCTTTTAGGATCCCTATATAGTGCACTACTTTTGACCAGGACCCAAGTGCAATATGTAGGTAATAGGGTGCCATTTCAGTCACACATCAGTCTCCTCTTATGGCACAGTATAACAGTCAGTGGATGCATCACAAATGGCAACCAATTTCCTATATAGTGCACTACTTTTGACCAGAGCCCTATGGGTGAATAGGGTGCCGTTTGAGACTAAACCAGTGTATTTCTTAAGGCGGGTAGCCTAGTTTCCACTCTACCACCACTCCGTCTTCTGGCTCTGATGAGGAGTTTAAATAAATTGTCCCCCCCCCCCCCCCCCCTCACCTCTCACCCAGCTACACACACACATAATGAAAAAGTGAAAACATGTTTTTAGAAATGTTTTCAAATGTATTGAAAATGAAATAAAGAAATAGCTGATTTACATAAGTATTCACACCCCATGTGTCAATCAATAACATGTTAGAATCACCTTTGGCAGCAATGAAAGCTGTGGGTCTTTCTGGGTAGGTCTCTAAGAGTTTTGCACACCTGGACTTTTTTGAAACAATTGTATTTTTCAAGCTCAGTCAAGTTCGTTGATGATCATTGCTAGGACAGCCATTTTCAAGTCTTGTCATAGATTTTCCGATTTAAGTAAAAACTGTAACTAGGCGTCTCAGGAACATTCAATGCCGTCTTGGTAAGAGACTCAAGTGTATATTTGGCCTTATGTTTTAGGCTATTGCTGAAAGGTGAATTTGTCTCCCAGTGTCTGATGGAAGGTAGACTGAACCAGGTTTTCTTCTGGGACTTTGCCTGTGCTTAGCTCTATTCTGTTTATTTTTATACGGCAGGGTAGCCTGATGGTTAGAGTGTTGGACTAGTAACCAGAAGGTTGCAAGTTCAGTTGAGCTGACAAGGTACAAATCTGTCGTTCTGCCTCTGAACAGGCAGTTAACCCACTGTTCCGAGGCCATCATGAAAATAAGAATTTGTTCTTAACTGACTTGCCTAGTTAAATAAAGGTAAAATAAAAAATAAATACAAAAAAAATCCCTAGTCCTTGCCAATGACAAGCATACCCATAACATAATGCAGCCACCCATATGCTTTACCACATTTTTTTGCAGTATTACTTTAGTGCCTTATTACAAACAGGATGCATGTTTTGAAATATTTGTATTCTGTACATGCTTCTTTCTTTTCACTCTGTCGTTTAGGTTAGTATTGTGGAGTATCTACAATGTTGTTGATCCATACTCCGTTTTCTCCTATTACAGCCTTTAAACCCTGTAACTGTTTTAACAGGGGTGTAAAGTACTTAAGTAAAAATACTTTATAATAATAATTTCATAATGCTCAAATGGATATTCAATGTCTGCTTGTTTTGTGTATAGGCCAATTTAACATTCAGACTATAACACAACAAAATGTGGAAAAAGTCAGGAGGCATGAGTATTTTCTGAAGACACTGTACATCAATAAACCAGGGATACATTTCCTATGCTTTGTGGGAAATAAAACTCACAATAATTATTATTGTACATCAAACACCTTTAAAGGTATGTATTGTAATGTAAGATTTGAATGGTAAATGATGAATCCAACAGATCTCTTCGCAATGGGCTTTTCTCTCTGGTGTATACTGTGGCTGGGGGGGATTATGTGTGTATTGCTAGGTATTACTGCACTGTTGGAGCTAGAAACACAAGCGTTTCACTGCACCTGCAATAACATCTGCAAATCTGTGTACGCGACCAATACACTTTGATTTAATTAAGCAAAATTAGTAGAATGACATGAAATTTGTTCTAAAGTTGCTAAACTATGTTCTCTACGTCCCATGTCAAAATGTGTAGAATTAAAGCATACTTGTTTAAAAACGGCTAAACTATGTTCTCTACACCCCATATCAAAATGTGTAGAATTAAAGCATACTTGTTTAAAAACGGCTAAACTATGTTCTCTACGTCCCATGTCAAAATGTGTAGAATTAAAGCATACTTGTTTAAAAACGGCTAAACTATGTTCTCTACACCCCATATCAAAATGTGTAGAATTGCAGCATACTTGTTTAAAAACGGCTAAACTATGTTCTCTACGTCCCATGTCAAAATGTGTAGAATTAAAGCATACTTGTTTAAAAACGGCTAAACTATGTTCTCTACGTCCCATGTCAAAATGTGTAGAATTAAAGCATACTTGTTTAAAAACGGCTAAACTATATTCTCTACGCCTCATGTCAAAATGTGTAGAATTGCAGCATACTTGTTTAAAAGCTGCTAAACTATGTTCTCTACGTCCCATGTCAAAATGTGTAGAATTAAAGCATACTTGTTTAAAAACGGCTAAACTATATTCTCTACGCCTCATGTCAAAATGTGTAGAATTGCAGCATACTTGTTTAAAAGCTGCTAAACTATGTTCTCTACGCCCCATGTCAAAATGTGTAGAATTGCAGCATACTTGTTTAAAAGCTGCTAAACTATGTTCCCTACGCCCCATGTCAAAATGTGTAGAATTGCAGCATACTTGTTTAAAAGCTGCTAAACTATGTTCTCTACGCCTCATGTCAAAATGTGTAGAATTGCAGGAAATTAACACCAAAAAATTGTTCCTCTCCTCTGTCAAGAGGGGGACTGCAAAAATAAGTGGGGGGGGGGGGGGTAAGCTGATGCTTTAAATTAAGCTGTGACTATGTTATACACAACAGCTTTGCTATCCATGAATTCTATCGGAAAATGTATATAATGATGTTCATACATACCATACAAGAAAAGGGCACACTCTCCTGTTCTTCAAACCAACTCCCAACGGTTCCTGGTGAAAGAAACAAACCAAACTCTGAGGGCAACAAAATAGTTATCCTATATAGCCATTATAAACATTTACACTGCAGAAACAGAAATGTTACAAAATTGAAGTTGAGCTAAAAAGAACATGGTTTGTCCAGGGCAGGAGTTGGGCTGGAGTGATGTGATATGTCAATGAATAGTGTATGAATGTTGAACCCGAGACAGACAGGTAACTACAACTAAATAGGTTGGTGAGAGAGAGAGATGTCATCGCAAACGGAGTGTGCCAAGCCAGACAAGCCAACCAGACTTGTTCTACCAAGTTACTGCAACTTTTTTAGAAGACGTTAAAGTTCAGATATGCAAACACATACAGCACATTCGAGGAATCCAATGTGTCTAGTAATGTAAGAAATTATGGTAATGCCATGTGTCTGACTCAGACTTCTCAATTCAATTGACATTGGAAAAGGAACTAAAAGTAGCTTTGGGAATTGTGAGTAAATGTGGGTTGGCCGAAAAGGTATGAACAGAATTAGGCTATTTCTTTGTAGGCAAACAAAGACATGCGCTAATATGTGTGAGGCCATGTGTGTGCGTATGTACGGGACAACAGGAAGCTAATCAATACATTTCAATAGATTTTTGTTCTAACAAACAAAAAGTCAGAGCTTCTCAATGTTGCAGGAAGAAGAAGGATCTACCTTAAATCATTCATGGGGTGCTGCTCCGGTGGGGAGCCCAGCTCAGTGTACATTTCTTGGTAGACATCTTCTGTTATTGCGTTTATCTGGGTTTAACCATTGCTTTTAACTTTCAAGGTTTCTGACTACATGTTTCAAGTGATCTATCACACATTTCTAAGGAGGAATGTGGTGGGAAAACTACCTACATCGTACCACATGATCTAACAAGGACTTGTTATGTAAATGACCGAGCTCTTCTTCCACAATAAATCAAATAGGCATTGAGCAAAAAGCATTGATTACGGTTGTATTACTCAGTTAAAACACACTTTAGCAGCTAGTGTTCAATACAAGTTCCACTGAAAACTAAAGTACATCTCACCAGCTCATCAATAACACATGCACTCTGTAAGCCATGCGTCTAACGTCTAACGTTGCCTGTATCCAATGAAACAAGTCTGTCAATTATTTAGGCTTTGGTTCCAGCCAGTGTTGCATGTGTCATCCTCATTATGTGAAGGTATCGCCTACATCAAGAGAAAATACATGGATTCAGGTTTGCATACAAAGAATGCATCTACAATACATGTGTAATGCGAGTCATAACGATTTGGTACTGGTCTCCCTTTCAACTGAAAGCTACAGTACCAAAGATTTGTTGTATAATATTGAGTGTTACTGTATAAACAGTAGTACAACACTGTCTTATGTTGCTCACACTACGTTATTATTAGGTGGGTATCATTAAAATACTTTTACCATAGCCTTTTCTATCCAGTTGCTTTACCTAAGCTTAGTGTGTGCAGACCAGACTGTGCGCACATTCCGTCTAGCTCTTTGAAAGGGAAACTAATTCTGCCAAGCTCTTCAGAGGATTCTAATGGAGAACAATAACAAACAGGTGGTGTGTGACTGTGTGATACCCACGTTAACATCAACATGCAAGTCCTCGTTGAGAGACTGGGCCTTTAATTACATGATTTAGTACCAGGCCTCGGACTGAGGGCCGAGGAGATTTGAAATGGAGTCTCTTATTGCGTCCCAATTGGCACCTTATTCTCTATATAGTGCACTATGGGATGCCATTTGGGATGGGCCCTCTCTCTCCTGCATGGCCAGTAACAGGGTCACCACCCAAGCAGATTACTGACCTACCTGTAACTTATTCTCTAATGTGTGGTTAAGGAGGACACCAGGAGACATTCTGGTCTGCAGGAGTTGACACTGAAGGCTCATGATGCCAGCCAGCTCCTCTGTCTTGGGGTTTTGTCCTCTTCATGCTCGTCTTTCTTGCACTTCTCTGAAGAATGTGAATGAAATGATTTCCATCACTGTGTGAATAAACGTTATCCACCACAGAGTCTATATGAACACAGACATAGACAGGGATGATTTAATGGTTTAAATACATTTGTCTGTACTTTGGTCAGTGGTTAATTTAATGAAATAGAAATATAGATATAGATATACGGCATGTCAAAGCTTTCATTTCAAATACCGTAATTGGCTCAAAATGACATTGTAATTTTCATATTGAACGTCTTCACTATGTGTATTACTGTGTTAGAGCAGGGACGAGTAGTATTTACGGTTACGTTACATCAATGAATATGCATGAGGTTGCAACTGAGCCCTCACAAACGACACCTTTCGCAATGCCGTCTAGGGTGACTACAGAATGGCTTGATACCAACCATGCAATCTTATCCATGTTAGCCCACGCTGTCCAAAGCCCTTTCATGACTGTGAGACAGACGGGTGATGGCTGGCAATATGTTTGTGCTCCAGTGGCTTTGTAGGTATGCCATCTGATGACTGGGGTGTAATGTGTCATCCTGTCGTCCTGACAGTCTCCTGGGGATTTTAACCTGGCGTATTAAAGGCAGAGAGAGAGAGGCAGAAGCATTGTCAATAGGAGTGCATGTTTTCTACCTGGCTTGGAGAGGGATAGAGAGAGACAAGGTCTATTGTCATAGGACTTCATGTTTTCATGTTAATACCTGGTGTTAGTAAGGGTGACATGACTTTACTCATTATCATATTCACAGTGTGATGACTGGTGAGACTCTTCGGAAGCTAGCGTGTGGTCCATATCAGGCCTAGTAATACCACAGATAAAAGTTACCAGTACCTTTGCTAATACCAATACACTGGTAACATGAGGGAACATGATGTTCCTTCAACAACTTTGAGGGAAATTAATACAAATCGATTCTACATTTTGCCTCTCGAGCTGCGAAACAATTACCGGTGTATTGGTATTAGCAAAGGTACTGGTAACTTTTATCTGTGGTATTACTAGGCCTGATATGGACCACACACTAGCTTCCGAAGAGTCTCACCAGTCATCACACTGTGAATATGATAATGAGTAAAGTGATGTCATCTGTACTCGACTGTTGAACTACAGCCTACATTAAATGCACATTATACTGTTACATTATCGCTAGCACAGTCACCACAGAATTTACTGTACCACAACAGCAGATGTCCCTGGCCGAGTCTGAACGGTCTGACCAATAACAACGAAGGAAGGGCAGAACATAGCGCTAGAAGTGAGTTGGCTAGTTTTGCCATAGATGGTAGGGGGGGGTTTCACCATGTAGCAAGGGGAATGGCGTGGCTTGAATGAGATGTATGTTAGGGAAAGTACAATAAGGAGACGTATACTTTGAATACAGAGGAGGAATTAAGGGAAAAAGACAGTCAGAGGAGGTCGAATAGAGAGAGGGAGGAAGAGGGTGAGCTTGAATGAGTTAAGAATGGCGGGAAAACGGGAGATGGTTTGTTAAAGAAGAATGGTAGAAATTGTAAGCAGAGTGAGCTGTACAGCGAATCGAAGACAGGAGGAGAAATGGAAGTGAGTGAGGGCGAATTATCGGAGGTGGTTGGTGTGATGAAGTTCTCTGAGCCTGAGGCTTGCACAGAGGGTCAGGATAAAGATGAGTCTGTGACAGTAGAAGTGACAATTTTGGAAAAAGTGTGGATTCAGGGTGGGTGGAAACAGAATTAGGTGCTGTGGAATCGGTGAAGGTAACCAGAAGTGGTGATGTGATAATTGTTTGTGTTTCCGCTGGTCAGAGGGAGCAGGCGCTCCGCTTCAAAAGAATAGGGACAAGAGGTGTGAATTCTTTTGCTTTCAAGAAAAGGTTGCCATTGAAAGGAGTGACTACTGGGGTAGCGGTAAATGTGAAAGTTGACCAACTGAAGGGGAAGATTCCCGGTGTTTGTGATAGTCGTCATTTGGTGAGATGCAGACAGGGTGGCGTGAGTGGTGAAACAGAAGAGTCTTTGTCTGTTCTTTTGAGTTTTGATGTTAAGTCATTTCCCGACAAAGTGATCCTAAGTTATCCCGTATGAGCTTTTGTGCCAAATACATTACGTTGTTACAGGTGTCAAGCTTATGGGCATGTGGCAGCAGTGTGTAGGAGGGAGGTTCCTAGATGTGAGACGTGTGCAGAATGGCATGATACAAAGGAATGTGTAGCATTGGGGAAATGTGTTAATTGTAGGTGTGCCCATGGTGCTGGGGATCAGAAATGTCTCTCCAGTGGGAGAGAGGCAGGTTGAGATTTACAGGGTTAGAGTAGTGCAGAAGTTATCGTATGCTGAGGCAGTGAAGAAAGTAGAGGAAGATGGGTCAAGGTGGAGGGATCCTGAGAGGAGTGGTGTGACTAGTAGAGCTGTGCCAGTACAGAGGGATAGGGCAACAAGTGATATATGCTTCAGTAAGATTGGATTTTTAGTGTTTATAGCAATGGTTATCAACTGTACTGCAGGGATTTAACGTAAGTTGCAAAAAATGTAGGTTGTGCTGGCAGCTGTAGAGAAGTATTTGGGTGTTCGAGACTTGACGTCAGAAGAGTTACAGGGTGTGTTGAGTGGTGGTGTCTCGTCCTTTCAGGTTGTTGGCCTGAGGTAGATAGATTTAAATAGTGGAGTAGTGTGGTGGGTTTTTAATGAGTGTAGATAGTAGGGTATTTGTTCATTTATTTCCTTGTTTTTATTTATTAAATCCTGCTTGGGCTAGTCGTCCTGCTAGGGGGACAACTTCCGGTGAAACTGGAGGGCACGCAATTCAAATAAATAATCATAAAAATGTTGGATATTAAACATTTAGGTACAAATAAGAGTCTTATATTGGCAGAAAGCTTAAATTCTTGATAATCTAACTAACCGATTTACAGTAGCTATTACAGTGAAAACATGTCATGCGATTGTTTGAGGACAGTGCCCCTTATCAAAATATTTTTCCACCGGCACAGGTTTCATACATTCACAAATAACAATTAAATATTCACTTACTTTTTGAAAATCCTCCTCTGGTTTGTCATCCAAAGGGTCATATAACATGTAGTGTCATTTTGTTAGATAAAATCCTTCTTTATATCCAAAAAAGTATGTTTAATTGGCGCCATCGATTTGAGTAATCCACTCGTTCAACATGCAGAGAAAGGAATCCGAAAATCTACCCCTAAACTTTGTTTCAACAAGTCAAAATAAGTTTATATCTACTCCTCAGATACCCTAAAATGTAATCAAATTATAACATTTCTTACGGAAAGAAGTATGTTCATTAGGAAACCGATTTTAGCAGGTGCGTCCTGTCTTCGTGGGGCGCAAACACAAATTTCCAAGACTGTCCGTGTCATAAAACTGATATTTCTCATTTGTTTTTGAAGTTACAAGTCTGAAACCTTGAACATAGACTGCTGACACCCGGTGGAAGCCATAGGAATCCAGGGAGCTAATTATCAATATGACCTTTTACTTGCCTTTCTAAGAGGGTGGTCTCTCTCAAAAAATAACATCTGGTTGGTTTTTCTTTGGATTTTCTCCTACCATATCTATTGTGTTATATTCTCCCAAATGATTTGAACATTTCTACAAAATGCTAAGTGTTTTCTTTCCAATGGCACCAATTATATGCATATTCTGGCTTCAGGGCATGAGCAACAGGCAGTTTACTTTGGGCACGTCATTCAGGCAGAAATGGAGAAAAAGGGGGCCTAGCCCTAAGAGCAAAGTATACGGGAGTTCTACTCCAGTCTAATAGGTGGCGGTAATGCAACATTTATTAGATGTCAACTACCGTTAAACCTCCTCGAAAATGAAAATGAAAAAGAAGACGTCCCTAGCCTCGGACACGCGCACAATCCCACAAGTTGTTGTGACGCTTTCACTCCTCGTGCACGTGCGTTTCCTTTCCTGTCTTTCATCACTTTGCGGCGACAACATGGAGCCAGAAACCTAAGTCTCTAAAAAATATACCAAGATAGACAACTAAACTGTTAATGCATAATTTGCCTAACTGACCAAGTTCACCTTTCAAGCTTACAGGTGAGTGTATTACCAGATATTAGGTACAGTAGCTGAGCTTGCTCAACCAGCTAGTTAGCAAGAAGCTACCTAGCTCTGTTCCAGGGCGTTACGTGCGGCTTGAGCTTTCTTCAACACGCTGCATATAATCCGTTTTTGATAAATGACTGTCTTCAATATACTCTCGTTACTCGCCAAAGTAAAGCTGCAATTTATCCGAAACATTAACTACTTTGTTTACAGCAAAATTAGCTCTGGTCCATGTGTATGCGTCGTAGTGCAGATCAGACGCATGCGCATAGACCACAGCTAGAAGCTACCGACCTAGCAATATTGAAGTGAAATGAGCTCGTTTACCAACACTAGTATGTAGTTAACTAGCTATATTATACAATATTTCCCTATATTTAATAAATATCTGCTAACTACTAGCTATTATGTGGGCTAGCGGACGTTACGTTTACCTAACCAGCCAGCTAGCTAACGTTAGGCCAGCTAGCAACATTTTAGAGAGCTAACTAGGTCGCTAGCTAGAAGCTGCTAGTGCTACAACACTTAATTATAAATAACGCTAGCTAACTAAACTATATAATGATCAAGCTCTGATTTATATATAATTTCAAGGTATCCCCAAGGCCAGAATGACTGAGGAACCTTTACCTAAAAAGGTGAGTTCAAGAAGTAACGTTGCCCAGGCTACATTAATCTTTCTCAAGCTGGCTTTTGCCTCAAGTGACTACCTGGTCAAGACCAGAGTCAAAAGTCTCAGTATTAATACTGATCTATTATCCCATTTTCCTATGAAGGTTCGCCTCAGTGAAGGTGATCTGAAGACTTTGACCAGAGAGGAGCTCTGTGAAAGGTATTGCTATAAATTAGCTAACTTTGCTAGTGTGCAAGTCTGCAAGGTTACTTTTCTTCATATGCACCTTTTATGAATAGTTTAATATTCTTTCAGGTGGAAGCAGGAGGATGCTTATGTGCAGATACTTGAGACAAAATACTCTGAATTGAATTGTAAGTAACGCTGGACTCTTAAATGTTAACATGCATTAATGCCCGTTGAACAAATAGTCTCTTCAAAGGTCTGCAAAAGCAACTGAAATGTATCCTGTTTTGACTCCACAGCAAATGATGTGATGGGCCTGAGGGAGTCTGAGGAGAAACTGAAGCAGCAGCAACAAGAGGCTGCCAGGAGAGAGAACATCCTTGTTATGAGGTTGGCCACAAAGGAGCAGGAGATGCAAGAATGCACAGTGAGTATGGTCATGTGGTGTTCTGTGTCTGAAGTCCATTGGTTTGATTTTTCCAAACCCTGTGTGAAAATTGTCACAAATCAAGACACAACAGTTGGTAAGTAACGTATGTCAGGGACATATTGTAATGGGGAAACTTGATTTACTGTACCTACTGTTGCTCTTTTTTGGGACCTGAGTGCTCTGGTTACACATGGTTGACAAATGTATTATTTTCACCTCTTTTCAGACCCAGATCCAGTACCTGAAGCAAGCCCAGCAACCCAATGTGGCCCAGCTGAGATCTACCATGGTGGACCCTGCGGTCTACTTGTTTTTCCTTAAGATGAAGAGCGAACTGGAAGAGAACAAAGACAAATTGGAGCAAGCCCAAAATGAACTAAGTGCCTGGAAATTTACACCTGATAGGTAAACCAAACCAAAATAACCCTCGATCCTCCAGCCAAAGACTGTGCCAGCCAGACAACTGACTCTCTTCTGCAAGAATGCAAAATGGAGGGAAAGGAAGGCAGGAAAATGCAATACGCTCAAACATGACTGTGACTTTTTAAAAAGGAAAGAGAGACAGATCAGATCAGCCCCACTACTCCTCCTGCATATGTCATAAACTCTTTGTCAGGTGAACTGGTTTCAGCTCTGAGTGACCCTGTTAAGGGGCTTGAAGGAATCGGGACTGCTCAGAAGAGATGGTCACTGACACTCAACCTCCAAACCCTCTCCCGCTAGGAACATTGCTATACTTTGTTTGGTTTGATCTGAACATTTCAGTGTGAATGGCTTAGGCCTAGATCACACAACTTGTCTCCTTACTTAGTACATGCTTTCTCCAATAAATGTTAACTTAAACTAACGTTACCCCATTCCACATAGAGTATAGATATTGATTTAAATTAAAGAGTTGAAAATGGAGGAACTTGCACAAGGCCCAGTCCAGAGACTGTTAAACACAAAAGACATTTGTTATAGTGATCCTGGGCTTGCTTCAAGGAGTCATCTTGAACACCTTTTTCAGTAATATGAACGATACCCAGGTATGACTGTTTCATTTTATTAATCGCTCAATAATCCAAACCTTTTCTGTTCAGTTGAATTGTGCAATGTTTTGACAGCACTGTTAAAAGCAGGCCTGTGTTACCAAGGTCTAGTTCAGATGTATGTGTTTAAATGATTTCACTGAAATGTTGAACTTTTTTGGGGCAATTAACTAGTTCATGTAGCAGTGTAAGCATTTGGTAAGTCAAATGGGCAATATGTATATTGTATTATATGATATAGGATCAAATTGCCTTGAATCTTGGTTGCCATCACGCTAATGCAGATAGTACTTGTTTGCTGTATGAGTTGGTATCTTAAATAACCCACAATTATATATTTGAGGGACTTAGCATTAGGGCTGCTGTTGTCATGTATAGTTAGTTGTATGTATAGTCCATCATGTTGACGTTAACCCCTGTTTCCTCTGCAGCCAGACCGGAAAGAAGTTGATGGCTAAGTGCAGGATGTTGATCCAGGAGAACCAGGAGCTGGGCAGACAGATCTCTCAGGGTCGTATTGCCCAGCTGGAGGCAGAGCTGGCCCTGCAGAAGAAGTACAGCGAGGAGCTCAAGAGCAGCCAGGATGGTGAGTACTGTAGTCTCTCTATATCCTTAGCTATTTCACTATTTCTGTGGTACACAGGGCTCTAAATTAAAATAAATCATTGGTAGCACTGGTGCTCCTATCTTCGAAAAGTTAGGAGCACCATCACAGCAAATTTTAGGAGCACGAGAAAAATCAGTTTTAGTCGATTGAGATATAGCCTTTATGAATCCTTACTTTTAAAGCACTTTTCCTTTCTTTCTGTTCCACCAACTGTTTGCGAATACTGGTAAAGTTACCAGGTTGTTAGTAGGGCTGCGCAAAAAATGTTGTGATTTTCAACCAAAAGTTGTGTTTTGGCTTGCGATATTGAGCAAAACACCTGGGTGAACTGTTGGAATCATAGAAATAGAATGATCTATTCTAATTCTGTGGTTGGTGTTTGGCATTACAACAAATAAAAAACATAAAAAGCCAGATAGGAGTTAAAACCTGTCTGGGAACGGAACCCCGTTCCGCTAGCGGAACCCCTCGCCAACAGCCAATGACATTGCAGGGCGCCAAATTCAATCAACAGAAATCTCAGAAATCTAATTTCTCAAACATACAAGTATTAGGCACCATTTGAAAGATACAATTCTCGTTGATCCAGCCACAGTGTCTGATTTCAAAAAGGCTTTACAGCGAAAGCACCACAAACGATTATGTTAGGTCACCACCAAGTTGATCTTCATCAGATGACACTCATAGGACTTTGATGTTACACAATACATGTATGTTTTGTTCGATAAAGTGAATATTTATATCCAAAAATCTCATTTTACATTGGCGTGTTATGTTCAGTAGTTCCAAAACATGCAGTGATTTTGCAGAGAGCCACATCAATTCACAGAAATACTCATAATAAACATTGATAATAGATACAACTATTATACATGGAACTTTAGATAAACTTCTCCTTAATGCAACTGCTGTGTCAGATTTCAAAAAAACTTTACGGAAAAAGCATTATCTTAGTACGGAGCTCAGACGACAAATCAAGCCAAACAGATATCCACCATGTTGGAGTCAACATTAGTCAGAAATAGCATTATAAATATTCACTTACCTTTGATCTTCATCAGAATGCACTCCCAGGAATCCCAGTTCCACAATAAATGTTTGATTTGTTCGACAAAGTTCATCATTTATGTCCAATTACCTCCTTTTGTTAGGGCGTTTGGTTAACAAATCAGAACGCGTGTGCAAGTCCAGCGGAAAGGTTGGACGAAAATTCCAAAAAGTTATATTACTGGTCGTAGAAACATATCAAACATATCAAAATAGAATCAAACAATGTATAGAATCAATCTTTAGGATGTTTCTATCATAAATCTTCAATAATGTCCCAACCTGATAATTCCATTGTCTGTAGAAAAGCAATGGAACGAGAGGTAACTTTCTCATGACCGTGCGTCACGAGCTCGTGGCTGCTGGCAGACCTCTGACTCATTCCCCTCTCATTCAGCCCCCCTTCATAGTAGAAGCATCAAACAACGTTCTAAAGACGGCTGACATCTAGTGGAAGCCTTAGGAAGTGCAACATAACCAATATCCCACTATCTTCAATAGGGGCTGAGTTGAAAAATGGCCAACCTCAGATTTCCCACTTCCTGGTTGGATTTTTTTCTCAGGTTTTTGCCTGTCATATTAGTTCTGTTATACTCAGAGACATCATTCAAACAGTTTTATAAACTTCAGAGTGTTTTCTATCCAATACTACTAATAATATGCATATATTAGCATCTGGGACTGAGTAGGAGGCAGTTTACTCTGGGCACACTTTTCATCCAAAAGTGAAAATGCTGCCCCTTAGCCCAAACAGGTTAAGACGGTGTAGGAACCAAATTGTTTGTCAGTGTTTCCCAGGGGATCACATTTGAGTAGATGTTGCATTTAGAGTAGCCTATCTGATTCAGAACATGCCGTTGAACAAACAACAAGCAACAAAATGCAGGGTTTGGCATTCAGGTTCATTTGCAAGTGGCACACCTGCAATGAAAAGAGTACTGGTCTGGGAAAGCAGATAATGCATGTATCATTTACATTTTATCTTTAATTTGTTGGCTGAGCAAGTAGCCTACAGCCTATAATGACCTACCCTCAATCCACAAATAATTACATTTGAACTTGACTATCATATTTACATTAATTGTTTGGAAGGGGAAAAAAATGATTTGCACAATCTCAAATGGTGTTTTTGTTAACGATTTTACACCGTCACTATACAGAAATCAGTTTGATATTTTGGTAAATTCCATTCTCCTGGATGTATTTTTCCAGGTTTGAGTTTTCACTCACAAAAGCCCTTGTTAATAGAACCTATTTTTTTGGTAGTTTTTCTAACTCCACAACGATGCTTAAACCATATCAGGAGACCACTTTTGAGGTCTGGTGACAATGAAGTGAAAATAAAAACATTTGCAGGGTGTAGTTGTCCGTTAATTCAATTGTGTGCCTAGCAAGAGACCATTGTTTGGCTAGCAGTGTTTTTGTACTATACAAGGCCATATGTGATGGCAGAGTTTGCAAAACAAATGCCCTGTGATTGATCCACATCATCATGATTTCGTTCTGCCATGTAGGCCGACTTTGCAGTCAACATTTAGATTACCATCGTTTTCGGCACATGCCAGCATCTTTATACTAACTCGCAAATAAAAAATAATTAACTAACTCACAAAATAATCATACAATAAAGAACCTGATGATTCTTATTTAGAAGCAATGTGAAAAGCAGCATTATTCTTGTTTTGGAAGAATATGTTGAGTGCATGAATTGACAACATGCTGAGAAAACAAACAGCACTGAGGAACTGTGTGCTGCCTGCTTTCGAGGCAGAGGGTGGGGCTTGGTGTGTGTGTGTGGCCTGGGAACTGGGAGCAAGCAGCCGTGGGAGGCAGTCTGTCTTGTTTGAACAGTGTAGAGAAGAGTGTTGCGGCAAATTATTGTTCCGCATTAAAAAAAAATAATAGGATTTACATTTAGTCGCACTGGTTTTCCCAAAATATAAGTCCAGGTTGCACTTTAGAGCCCTGGTGGTACATATTTGATTAATATGTTATTCAGTACATTATACAGCTGCCTTGATATGTTGTGGCGCTGTCAGTCTTCCATGCTAATATAATTTACTGTCATTTTTCCATGCTAATATAATTTACTGTCATTCTTTCATGCCAATATAAGTTAGCCACTTTGTACATCACTTTGGATAAAAGAGTCTGCTGTCAGTGAATGCATACATTTTTGATATGGGTAATTGGGTATGTGTGCACTGCTGTAATATTGATGTCTGTCTCTCTGGTCTCCACACAGAGTTGAATGACTTCATCATCCAGCTGGATGAAGAGGTGGAGGGCATGCAGAGCACCATCCTGGTCCTCCAGCAGCAGCTCCGGGAGACCCGCCAGCAGCTAACCCTGAGAGAGAGCTCTGTTCCTAGGTCGGCCCCCCTGGACCACCACCCAGAGTCAGAGGCTGGCTTTAGCAAAGACTGCGAGGCAGGATTGGTCAAGGCCAACGGACCAGGCAACACCAGCCCCTTTGATAGGACAGAAACAGCTCCCGGCCCCTCCACTTTCACAGAGGCAGAGACAGGCATCAATACGGAGCAGGATCAGGAGTCCCTACCGTCTCCCTCCACCACAGGCACAGACTCCAAGCTCTGTAGCCACTTTAGGACCATAACGAACCAGCTTAGCGAGGGCTATGAGACTGTAGACTCCCCCACAGGTAGTGATACCTCTGTCACACAACACTTTATAGAGACAAACTCAAACCAGGACCCTCAGGAGGACAGGATAGCGGCACGGACTAGTTCTAGCAAAGGCGGCAGGACTGTGGGCTCATGCTCTACCCAGAATGGGTTGAATGTTACAGGGTAGGGTCTCAGATATTAATGGCTGGTTTCCCGGACACAGAGTAAGGCTATTCGTGGATTAAACTCTCAATGGATAGAAATCATGCCTCAGAATACTGGTGTAGGTTACTGATGAAATGTTATGTATGCCCCATCTAGAGAAAAGGTTCACCAGTACTTGTTGAATGTGATAGACATTCATCCAGATTTTCTTTTTTTTAGTACATCGTCTGTTTGTGCACGTATGATGTGTTATGATAACCTGGCGAAGTCAGACTTGTACTTGTTTTAAGTGTAACAAGTTGTCATGTGCTGAATACTTTCGTTTTTAACTTGATTATGATTTCCCGCTTATTGTGAAAAACAAATGTTTACAAAAATATGACATCCTGAATTTGTAGATGTTCGTTCCAGACTGAAGTACAATAAAGTTTGTTTTTAATGTAATGAGCATCTCACTTTGTATGAATAATCAGTTGCAGATTGTCATTAGGTGAAGTGTCCAGATGGACTAAGATAAATTGATAATTCAATAGTTTGATTCCTTTCCCTATGTCCTTTCCTCCATGACTGATCATGCAGGACATAAGAGATCTTATCCAGTCCCTTCATCAGAGACTAAGAAAGGAAAACAATGCAGAGTATTGAGAAATCCCCCTAGATGGAAGGAGGCTTAAAGCTAAGCTACTCTCCTAGAGGCTCAAATGTAAACTCAGGCCATCTCTAGTCCCTCGCTGCCAGTCATTACACTCACTATATTCTTCTCTAGAATGGTTTGATTAAGGGTCGAGGCTTGCCCACCTCCAGCCAACAGGGAAAGACTTCCATCTAGTGGTTGATGATGATGCTGACTCACTCAGGCTTGAGTGAAGCATTGTGGGATTGCAAGGTATAAATATCCTTCCATCCCTTGCCTCAGATTCATAACGAGAACAGTGGAGTGCAACAGGGCGAGTTAATGTCCATGTCTCAATTGGCGCCCTATTCCCTGTGTAGAGCACTACTTTTTTACCAAAGCCCTACAGTGCACTATTATAGGGAACAGG
This sequence comes from Oncorhynchus mykiss, assembly GCF_013265735.2. Taxonomy (NCBI): domain Eukaryota; kingdom Metazoa; phylum Chordata; class Actinopteri; order Salmoniformes; family Salmonidae; genus Oncorhynchus; species Oncorhynchus mykiss. Next base: position 27,440,300 of record NC_048583.1, on the reverse strand, counting down.
ATGCCATTTGGGATACAGGCCACAGTACAGCACTGTACCACTGTTGTCGCGGCAACCATTCACAGAACAAGGCCAGATGGATTAATTTGCCTGCCAGTGACTGACTTTGCCTCCCTCCCTCCTTCCCCTATTTCTTCTGCACTGAATATTTCTTATCCATTTAGCTGGCTCTGGTTCAGTCCAAAATGGCTCCCTATGTAGTGCACTACTTTTGACCGTGAGACCTGGTCAAATGTAGTGCAGCACATGGGGAATTGGGTACCATTTGGGATGCGGGTCTATTGCTGCTTGTATTCAGCAGTGGGTGGTGGGATGGGTTGAATTAAAGTGACAGGACGGCAGTACATGACAGTAGCTAAAGAGATCAGAGTAGCACTCCAGAGTCTGTGAGCTGTGAGAGATATCCAAAAGGGAAGTAACCTTGTGAAGGACCCTCATAGAAACTGGGAGAGAGGAAAAACCTTTTATATTCTCACAGATTTTTCTCAGTGTTATTTGGATTATGCATATCTGTGCTTTCCACTTCACTGGACCTGGATGCAGGATCTAGCCAGCCAGAATCCAGCAAGTCAGCTGGTCCTATCAGTTTACCCCAAAGGGTCTTTTTTCCTCCCTTTTTCTCTTCTATTTGTTTGAAATGCCCAGATGAGCAAGCAGCTGAAGCAAGAGGCAGTCGGTCAGCTGCATAGTGAGCACAGGGGACCAGGAGGACCGTCAGTAAAGTACAGGCATCTTAAAATAGAAATATAAAAGGAGGAGAGGAGGAGGAGAGTGTTGTGTGGCAGAGCTGTGGTATGCCCTGCTCTGTGCCTAGCAGTAGCATGGCCGTGATACAGGAGAAACAGAGGGAGACCCCCAGCAAGAAGCCAGTATCCCAAGAAGACAGAAAGGGTCTTTCTACCAGAGATAATCAAGACAACCAGAAGGACAGCAGATCCGGGAGACAGGGAGGTGAGTACTGTGGCTTTGATATTATATATATTTTTGACTGTGTTTATAGAAAAGCAGGGATGCAGGGTGGTGGGTAGCTGTTTATTTGATATGGTGAGTACGGTAGATTTGCTGTGGAGTGTTCACTCTGTTTATGGAATGACATGGAGGTCGGTATTGTAGTTTTACTGTCCACTGTGTTTGTATACAGGACAGGCTATCCCAGCCAGAATCAACCTCTCCCTTCTAGTTCATCCTCAGTGGGGAGATGGTCCATCATGTATCTAGGCCAGATAATGAAGTCATTATTTTTTAACTTAGATTTATTTTGTAGCGTGTACGGCAGGGGAATTTGGAAATGTCCATGGATCAGATGATCTTCTACATAGACGTTCATCCTATTCTCTACTGCCATTTTGTTTTGTAAACAGTGAGGTAATGATGTGGCTTATTGAATCCCCCCTCTATCTCTACTGTGGTAAACATCAACACTCATTATAGGCCCGATTTAGTAAGATACATTCATGCCCATTGTTATGGCGTCGAGTGTCAAGGAAGATCCTTTTTGTGTGTCCATCTCTTGCAGGACAAAGATCATTTCTGGTGTACGTCTCTTGCACCAAGATTCACATCACTATTTAGCGACCTCCTGTGAAGCATGTCTTTGTTCTTATCGTCTTCGGTCTCTATTTGCTTGTTTGTTTGAGCCATCTCCATGAAGGCTTGTGTCAGGTGCTGGCATTTGTTTACCCCTGCAAGGCACAACAGGAACAGGCACATTATAATAGCTCTTTTATTAACAGCTAGCATTCAGCCTAGAGGCTTAGTACGACCAGTCGATTTTCTGACAACTGGAATGATATGACCTACCTACCTCTAGAATTAAGCAATTTATACTAAGATTCTCTTTTTCTGAGGTAGTCATGTCTCATACTTTTCCAGCAGGTATAAACCATAATGATGCAGTTATACTTGTCATAAACATGTACTTATCATTTCTTATTCTCATCTCATTAACAATTCTGACTAAATAACAGTCCATTTGAGTCAGCTGAAAAAGTCAGAGGGACCTGAACAGTATGTTCTCTTTTATTCTTTATTTCGTTTTAGAAAAAGGCAATGACGACATGAAGCCCCGTAATTCAGAGAAGAGGAGAGCAGTCATATGTGTCCCTGCCTCCATCAAATCAGCTGTGATCAGTAACAACACAAGTAGCCATGGAAACCCAGCAGGTCATACATCAGTTCTCTCTCTCTCTCTCTCTCTCTCTCTCTCTCTCTCTCTCTTGCTCTCTCGCTCTCTCTCTCAGTGCCTGGGGTACTGCTTGTTCTTTGTGGGTCATCTGTCATGAGTGGGCTTCCTCTGACGTGCATCACCGTTATCAAGACATTATCAATTTCATGCTTTGTCCTTACAAAGGTGCAACCTGACATTGTCCTTTCCCCCCCCCAATGTCTTAACTTTAAGTCTAAAAAAAAGTCCCCCAACTGTAAACATATTTTCTGACTGAAAGAAATAGTGACAGTTCATTTGAACCAAGCTTCAGCTACAGTAGAACCATCTTGAGCTCCCTGTCATGATAAGTAATGTCAGCAAACTCATACTGTTTAATGTATGTACTTGATGTAGAGTGAATGGGACATATTTTCTAATATTCCAGGCCCACAGGCACTGAAGGTTGATGAGAGACTGAGACTAGCGAAAGAGCGGAGGGAGGAGCATGAGAAACAACTTGGTATGTGTACCCACACATGATGACGGTACAGCTAATACACCTATGAGACCACTCAATTGTTTGTCACTTATTTTTGTAATTTCTTGAAAGTATTTTAGGAACCTGGTCCATGTCTATTTGTGCTGTCTTTTTGCCAGCTTCCATGGAAACTGTCATGCCAAATGATTTCATTAGAAGTTAGCTATATAGCACAATGATCTGGGACCAGGGTACTGGTAATTTTTGTGGCTAATAAGTCCCACAATGTATTTGCAGTGTCCAGAGAGCTGGGCTGGTTGGCTCGAGAGGAGAGGGCCAGGCGTCTCTATGAACAACAGCTGGAGGAGAGGAAGAGGAGGCTACAGGAGCAGAGAGAGAAGGAGGAGAAGAGGAGGACTGCTCTGGAGCGGAGGGAGGAGCATCAGAAACAGCTTGGTATGTAGCCAACAACCATGATGATGGGGTTCTCAACCTGGTTCTCAATATGAGGTACTAGTTCCACTGGGCGTACCTTGCCTTATACCCAGACGGTACTTGGGAAGACTCATAAGAACATAGGCCTAATGATCAGTTGTAGGGGAGACCGGGGTTGTTTGTCTCACAGGTTGGTTGTCACAGTGCTAATTAGTCCCAATCTAAAATGTGTGAATTCTTTGAAAGAACTCATCCACCTGGTCAATTCATGTCAGCATTTCAAAACATTGAGCTGAGAGTATTTTGTGTTTTTCATAGGTGATGTTAAATAAATACATTATTGGTATTTTCTATTTAAATGTTTGAATTATGGAACAACATTCTGGAACAATTATGTCTGTTGAAAAGGGGAGCCATATTTCAAACAAGTTCCTAGGCCATCCATTGTGGTAACTAGCACCTTAATTAGCTTTGGGGGGGATGGTTGTCACATGGAATGTGGGGTTGGTTGTCATTGTCAACATTGTCCCTGCCAGTATACAATAAATCCCAAGCTCTTTTGTGCTGTTGCTATAAAGAGCCCCCTTCGTTGCCTCTCTCTCACACGCATATATTTTCTGTCACGCATCCAGACACGCACGCACACATGTATGTGCAAACATACAGATACACACACAAATGTACTCAAAATGTCATGTTATTCTAAAGGCATAAAATGCATAATATGGAAAAGAGTCTTGTAAGATATACTGGTGCTGAGGAATACACACAAGACTAAAAAGTGTGACACCCGACCCCGGTCAACCCTACATGAAGTGGAACTTCGGAGGAGAGCAAAATGTGATTGAGGGCTCCATAACCAAAGGAGGGTTGAGAACCACTGAATAAACCAAACGAAACTAAATGTGCTTGTAGTTTCCAGAGAGCTGGGCCGGTTGGCTCGAGAGGAGCGGGCCATGCGTCACTATGAGCAGCAGATGGAGGAGAGGAAGAGAAGGCTTCAGGAGCAGAGAGAGAAGGAGGCGAGGAGGCGCACCGCCGTGGAGGAGAAGAGGAGGCAGAGAATGAAGGAGGAATCAGTGAGTTCTTGTAATAATAAATACAAAATGAGTAATGATAACTTGGCTATATACACGGGGTACCAGTACTGAGTCGAAGTGCAGGGGTACGAGGTAATTGAGGTAGGTATGTAGTATACAGTACCAGTCAAAAGGTTGGACACACCTACTCATTACAGGGTTTTTCTTTATTTTTACTATTTTCTAAATTGTAGAATAATAGTGAATACATCAAAACTATGAAATAACACATAGTAGTAACCAAAAAAGCGTTAAACAAATCAAATTATATTTTATATTTGAGATTCTTCCAAGTAGCCACCCTTTGCCTTGATGACACCTTTGCACGCTCTTGGCATTCTCTCAACCAGCTTCATGAGGTATTCACCTGGAATACATTTCAATTAACAGGTGTGCCTTGTTAAAATATTATTTGTGGAATTCATTTTCTTCTTAATGCGTTTGAGGTAATAATTTGTGTTGTGACAAGGTAGGGGTAGTATACAGAGGATTTGATAAAAGACCAAGTCCATATTATGGCAAGAACAGCTCAAATAAGCAAAGACAAACGACAGTCATTACTTTAAGACATGAAGGTCAGTCAATACGGAACATTTCAAGAACTTTTAAAGTTTCTTGAAGTGCAGTCGCAAAAACCATCAAGCGCTGTGATTAAACTGACTCTCCTGAGAACCGCCACAGGAAAGCAAGACCCAGAGTTACCTCTGCTGCAGAGATAAGTTCATAAGTTGCAGCCCAAGATCACAGAAATTGCAGCCCAAATAAATGCTTCACAGATTTCAAGTAACAGACACATCTCAACTTCAACTGTTCAGAGGAGACTGTGTGAATCAGGCCATCATGGTCAAATTGCTGCAAAGAAACCACTACTAAAGGACACCAATAAGAGGAAGATACTTGCTTGGGCCAACAAACACGAGCAATGGACATTAGTCAGGTGGAAATTTGTCCTTTGGTCTGATGAGTCCAAATTTTTGATTTTAGTTTCCAAAATGCTGTGTCTTTGTGAGACGCAGAGTAGGTGAACGGATGATCTACTCATGTGTGGTTCCCACCGTGAAGCATGGAGGAAGAGGTGTGATGGTGTGGGGGTGCTTTGCTGGTGACACTGTCAGTGATTTATTTAGAATTCAAGGCACACTTAACCAGCATGGCTACCACAGCATTCTGCAGCGATACGCCATCCCATCTGGTTTGTGCATAGTGGGACTATCATTTGTTTTTCCACAGGACAATGACTCAAAACACACCTCCAGGCTGTGTAAGGGCTATTTGACCAAGAAGGAGAGTGATGGAGTGCAACATCAGATGACCTGGCCTCTGCAATCACCCCGACCTCAACCCAATTGAGATGGTTTGGGATGAGTTGGACCGCAGAGTGAAGGAAAAGCAGCCAACAAGTGCTCAGCATATGTGGGAACTCCTTCAAGACTGTTGGAAAAGCATTCCTCGTGAAGCTGCTTGAGAGAATGCCAAGAGTGTGCGAAGCTGTCATGAAGGCAAAGGGTGGCTACTTTGAAGAATCTGAAATATAGTTTGATTTGTTTAACACTTTTTTGGTTACTACATAATTCCATATGTGTTATTTCATGTTTTGATGTCTTCACTGTTATTATAAAATGTAGATAATAGTAAAAATACAGAAAAACCCTTGAATGAGTGTCCAAACTTTTAACAGGTACTGTACATATACAGTGCCTTGCGAAAGTATTCGGCCCCCTTGAACTTTGCGACCTTTTGCCACATTTCATGCTTCAAACATAAAGATATAAAACTGTATTTTTTTGTGAAGAATCAACAACAAGTGGGACACAATCATGAAGTGGAACAACATTTATTGGATATTTCAAACTTTTTTAACAAATCAAAAACTGAAAAATTGGGAGTGCAAAATTATTCAGCCCCCTTAAGTTAATACTTTGTAGCGCCACCTTTTGCTGCGATTACAGCTGTAAGTCGCTTGGGGTATGTCTCTATCAGTTTTGCACATCGAGAGACTGACATTTTTTCCCATTCCTCCTTGCAAAACAGCTCGAGCTCAGTGAGGTTGGATGGAGAGCATTTGTGAACAGCAGTTTTCAGTTCTTTCCACAGATTCTCGATTGGATTCAGGTCTGGACTTTGACTTGGCCATTCTGACACCTGGATATGTTTATTATTGAACCATTCCATTGTAGATTTTGCTTTATGTTTTGGATCATTGTCTTGTTGGAAGCCAAATCTCCGTCCCAGTCTCAGGTCTTTTGCACTCCATCAGGTTTTCTTCCAGAATGGTCCTGTATTTGGCTCCATCCATCTTCCCATCAATTTTAACCATCTTCCCTGTCCCTGCTGAAGAAAAGCAGGCCCAAACCATGATGCTGCCACCACCATGTTTGACAGTGGGGATGGTGTGTTCAGGGTGATGAGCTGTGTTGCTTTTACGCCAAACATAACGTTTTGCATTGTTGCCAAAAAGTTCAATTTTGGTTTCATCTGACCAGAGCACCTTCTTCCACATGTTTGGTGTGTCTCCCAGCTGGCTTGTGGCAAACTTTAAACAACACTTTATGGATATCTTTAAGAAATAGCTTTCTTCTTGCCACTCTTCCATAAAGGCCAGATTTGTGCAATATACGACTGATTGTTGTCCTATGGACAGAGTCTCCCACCTCAGCTGTAGATCTCTGCAGTTCATCCAGAGTGATCATGGGCCTCTTGGCTGCATCTCTGATCAGTCTTCTCCTTGTATGAGCTGAAAGTTTAGAGGGACGGCCAGGTCTTGGTAGATTTGCAGTGGTCTGATACTCCTTCCATTTCAATATTATCGCTTGCACAATGCTCCTTGGGATGTTTAAAGCTTGGGAAATCTTTTTGTATCCAAATCCGGCTTTAAACTTCTTCACAACAGTATCTCGGACCTGCCTGGTGTGTTCCTTGTTCTTCATGATGCTCTCTGCGCTTTTAACGGACCTCTGAGACTATCACAGTGCAGGTGCATTTATACGGAGACTTGATTACACACAGGTGGATTGTATTTATCATCATTAGTCATTTAGGTCAACATTGAATCATTCAGAGATCCTCACTGAACTTCTGGAGAGAGTTTGCTGCACTGAAAGTAAAGGGGCTGAATAATTTTGCACGCCCAATTTTTCAGTTTTTGATTTGTTAAAAAAGTTTGAAATATCCAATAAATGTTGTTCCACTTCATGATTGTGTCCCACTTGTTGTTGATTCTTCACAAAAAAATACAGTTTTATATCTTTATGTTTGAAGCCTGAAATGTGGCAAAAGGTCGCAAAGTTCAAGAGGGCCGAATACTTTCGCAAGGCACTGTAACTAGGAATAAAGTGACAGATAATAAACAGTAGCAGCAGCGTATGTGACGAGTCAAAAAAGGTTAGTGCAAAAAGGGTCCATGCAGATAGTCCAGATAGCTATTTGGTTAACTATTCAACTAAATATTTAGCAGATTTATGACTTAGTCTGCTAAATATTTGGTTGAATAGTTAACCAAATAGCTATCTGGACTATCTGTATTGACCCTTTCTGCACTAACTTTTTTTTGACTCAACACATACGCTGCTGCTACTGTTTATTATCTGTCACTTTATTCCTAGTTGTTCAGGGTCCTGTTGGTTCCAGGTCGGCATGCTGGGTCAGCATGGACCAACAGTTACTTCGGTTTAGGTGTCTATTGTGGGCACCAGTGTTTCTTTACAGCTTTTTCAAATAATAATAACAGTTTTTCCACGGAGAAGAAAATCTACAGATACTGTGTTCCACATTTTGCGTACATATCTGAAGCTAAACGATTTTAAGGCTCAATGTGATGTTATGGATTTTGGGACCAAGTTACTGTATCACTAGTCAAACTCAGTACCTACAGTGGATGTGGGAAGAGACTACTATATCACTGACACTGAGTTTTGTGTTGTGGTCTGAAGGAGCGCTATGAGTCTGTGGTGAAGAAGACCTTGGAGAAGAGCCAGAGGATTAAGCAGAGACTCAGCCAGGGCTCTCGAGGAAGGAAGACCGACAACAAGAGCGGTAAATTAATAAAGGCTGCATCTCAAATGTCACACTACTCCTATATAGTGTACTACTCCTATATAGTGTACTACTCCTATATAGTGTACTGCTCCTATATAGTGTACTACTCCTATATAGTGTACTACTCCTATATAGTGTACTACTCCTATATAGTGTACTGCTCCTATATAGTGTACTACTCCTATATAGTGTACTACTCCTATATAGTGTACTACTCCTATATAGTGTATTACTCCCACAGTTGAAGTTGGAAGTTTACATACACCTTAGCCAAATACATTTAAACTCAGTTTTTCACAATTCCTGACATTTAATCCAATAAAAATTCCCTTTTAGGTCAGTTAGGATCACCACTTTATTTTAAGAATGTGAAATGTCAGCATAATAGTGGAGAGAATGATTTATTTCAGCTTTTATTTCTTTCATCACATTCCCAGTGGGTCAGAAGTTTACATACTCTCAATTAGTATTTGGTAGCATTGCCTTTAAATTGTTTAACTTGGGTCAAATGTATTGGGTACCCTTCCACAAGCTTCCCACAATAAGTTTGGTGAATTTTGGCCCATTCCTCCTGACAGAGCTGGTGTAACTGAGTCAGGTTTGTAGGCATCCTTGCTCACACACGCTGTTTCAGTTCTGCCCACACATTTTCTAAAGGATTGAGGTCAGGGCTTTGTGATGGCCACTCCAATACCTTGACTTTGTTGTCCTTAAGCCATTTTGCCACAACTTTGGAAGTATGCTTGGGGTCATTGTCCATTTGGAAGACCCATTTGCGCCCAAGCTTTAACTTCCTGACTGATGTCTTGAGATGTTGCTTCAATATATCCACATAATTTTCCATCCTCATGATGCAATCTATTTTGTGAAGTGCACCAGTCCCTCCTGCAGCAAAGCACCCCCACAACATGATGCTTCCACCCCCATGCTTCACGGTTGGGATGGTGTTCTTCAGCTTGCAATCCTCCCCCTTTTTCCTCCAAACATAACAATGGTCATTATGGCCAAACAGTTCTATTTTTGTTTCATCAGACCAGAGGACATTTCTCCAAAAAGTACGATCTTTGTCCTGATGTGCAGTTGCAAACTGGCTTTTTTATGGCGCTTTTGGAGCAATGGCTTCTTCCTTGCTGAGCGGCCTTTCAGGTTATGTCGATATAGGACTCGTTTTACTGTGGATATAGATACTTTTGTACCTTTTTCCTCCAGCATCTTCACAAGGTCCTTTGCTGTTGTTCTGGGATTGATTTGCACTTTTCACACCAAAGTACATTAATCTCTAAGAGACAGAACGCGTCTCCTTCCTGAGCGGTATGACAGCTGCGTGGTCCCATGGTGTTTATAATTGCGTACTATTGTTTGTACAGACGAACGTAGTACCTTCAGACGTTTGGAAATTGCTCCCAAGGATGAACCAGACTTGTGGAGGTCTACAATTATTTATTTTGATTTTCCCATGATGTCAAGCAAAGAGGCACTGAGTTTGAAGGTAGGCCTTGAAATACATCCACAGGTACACCTCTAATTGACTCAAATTATGTCAATTAGCCTATCAGAAGCTTCTAAAGCCATGGCATCATTTTCTGGAATTTTCCAAGCTGTTTAAAGGCACAGTCAACTTAGTGTATGTACACTTCTGACCCACTGGAATTGTGATGGAACAGTGAATTAGAATTTAAATAATCTGTCTGTACACAATTGTTGGAAAAGTTATTTGTGTCATGCACAATGTAGATGTCCTAACCAACTTGCCAAAACTATAGTTTGTTAACAAGAAATTTGTGGTGGTTGAAAAACGAGTTTTAATGACTCCAACCTAAGTGTATGTAAACTTCCAACTTCAACTGTATATAGTGTACTACTCCTATATAGTGTACTACTCCTATTTAGTGTACTACTTTTTAGTGTCTCTTTGACTTTCATCCTCTTAACCCTTATGCTACCAAACTTATTTTTCACCCTTGTAACATCTTTTAACCCTTTTAACCCTTAACCCTTTCCTCCTATTTCCTACCCTTTCTTTCTTGTATTTTATATCTCTGTCCTGTATTTTCTACCATTATCTCTGTCCCTGTGTGTTGGCTTTCCCCCCACTACGCTTGGCTTTGCTGCCGTAGCTCCTCGCCGCTCCCCCCTGACTGCCTGGGAGAGGGCTCTGGTCAGTCGCCTCCTCACCCCGACCTGCTCCTACCTAGCCAGGAGCAGGAGCAGGAGTCATAATTGTCAGTCAAGAGAAGAAGAAGGTACTCTACAGAATGTAGAATAGCAGTTATTCATAGAAAATTATGTAGACCAGATCTCAATCTAAGAAAAAAAGAACACGTGAATAGTGTATTTTTTTGTTCAAATGTATGGATATTTGGACATAGTATTTACATTCCGACAAAAAAATGGTAAGGCTTCTCAAGTAAATAATTTACTAACTCTACTTATTTTTCTTTTTTCAACCATTTTTGGACTCACTTACATTCTTTCACTGTATCACTTGCTAACCCTCACTCCATTGCTCCACAACAATGAAACAAACAAACACACTGGTTCAGTTGTCCATATTTGTCCCCGTTCAGTTTCATGCCACTCCATGCCTGCCACTGCCACCAACTCTCACAAATCACCACGCCGCTCTGGCACAACTGACCACCACCTGGTGCAGGCAGACCTCCGGACAGACTACCGGGCTGACTACCGGTCTATCATCCAGGCAAACTACCAGGTAGCCACCTCCCCCAGTCCCAGCCGTACAAGCCATAGATCCATCAATGCAGCACAGGTAATGCCCGCTGGAAATGTCATTGTAAACATAGAGATGATTGTAAATGTCTGGGTCGACTGGGTTGGTGGGATGGTGTTGTTGGTTTGTCTCCGTGTAATGTACGAACTTGTGGGAAATAATGTCCTTGGAGGAAGACAATAAACGGACTCTATTCCATTCTATATCTTCTGACTCATTTTACAATCATATTTATGCTATATTGTTGGGTAAATTATATTAATTGTCACACCCTTTATTGGCAATAAGCCTCAATCACTTTCATGTCTTTCTGCAGTCCCAAAAAGACTGCAGAAAGATAATCTTGTAACATGCCTGTTGATTTATTACGAAGTTAAAAGCAGCACAGCAGGAGGAAAATGAGAGGACGGCCAGGAGGAATACTCAGCAGCCTTACATACCCAATGCTCCCTTGAAAGCATTACCCACAAACCCACTACCCAACACTGGCGTGAAAGTGTTACCCACAAACCCACAGTGCAGCGCAACAGTGCCCTCCCCAGAACGGTATGACTGTCCGTCCATCTGTTATTGTGTCTGGATGTTGTTTTCACACAAACTACTGTACGGACTCTTTCTTTCATACAATGATATCACTCTGTTGAGTATATTGTGCATATTGTGCAACCAACCCTCACCTTTTGATGTTGTTTACTTATTTATCTAAACAAAAGTCTTCTCCGCTTCTTTTTCCCCCCAGCAAACCTGTGATCAGACACACATCTGTGATCAGACAGCCCCTATCACAGCAGTTAGAGCTGGAACTGGACCCTGTACCAGAGGAGGACACGGTTCCAGTCCCCGACCCTACCCTCTCCCCTGGTAACTCACAGGCCAGCCAGACCATCTCTCCTGGGGCTCCAGTCCCCAACCCTACCCTGTCCCCTGGGAACTCACAGGGCAGCCAGACCATCTCTCCTGGGGCTCCAGTCCCCAACCCTACCCTGTCCCCTGGGAACTCACAGGCCAGCCAGACCATCTCTCCTGGGGCTCCAGTCCCCAACCCTACCCTGTCCCCTGGGAACTCACAGGCCAGCCAGACCATCTCTCCTGGGGCTCCAGTCCCCAACCCTACCCTGTCCCCTGGGAACTCACAGGCCAGCCAGACCATCTCTCCTGGGGCTCCAGTCCCCAACCCTACCCTGTCCCCTGGGAACTCACGGCCCATCAGGACCCCAGCTGCGGTGTGGGACCAGGTCCAACCATTCCTACACTCCCCAGAACCTCAGACTCAGAGAGAAACCACACTTAGTACTGAAGGCAGTGCAGATGAGGGTGAGCATCTGAAAGTGAAAGGTACAGCACCATCAACTACTATATATTTTCTAGGTACATTTCAGATATTGTATTCTTGAGTGTGGGGTTGGGGTCAATTCCAATGAAGAATATCCAGTTCTACTCTTTGAAAAACAATCAGGAAATTTGGATCAGTGTGTTTTGGTTCAGAGTGACTCCTATGACATGTCCACCTCCTCAGCCCTCCCTCCTGGAGCCACTCCCAGCCCAAGGCCCTCTGCTGGCACCATGGACCCAGAGGAGGCCTCACGTCTCCTGGCCGAGAAGAGGAGAGAGGCCCGCCTGAAGAGAGAGAGAGAGGAGGAGGAAAGCCTGCGCAGGGAGGAGTTTGAGAGGTACGGAGGGAGGGACACCTTACATCTTCCCATCTCTCTTTCGAATGACCCAACATTAATCTTCCCAGTATGAACACAATCTGTTGAGTAATCTTTTCGTGTAAAATACAAGTATGCAGTTGTGTCTTGTGGACCTATTTGTCAGCTTAGGGAGTCCAAGAGGGCATTTAGCATGTGTTCAGAGGTTCAGATTCATTTGTATAGTAATGTGATGTATGGTGTGGTGTTATGCAAATGTTATGTTATGTGGGATCACAGGCGAGGCAGAGAGGAGCTGGAACGCAGGAGGGTAGAGCAGCGAGCACGGCTAGAGGCTGAGGCCAAGTGGCTGGTAGAGGAGAGGAAGAGGAGGGAGGAAGAGGAGCAGAAACATGCAGAGGAGGAGAGAGCCAGTGCAGAAGAAGAGAAAGCCCTCAGAGCCATGCAGGAAGCTGCTCTCCTCCAGAAACAGGTGAGGGATGTGGTCTATGAATACTGTACAGTGCTAGAAAGTGCTTTGGTCAGATTGCCATCAGATATTTATGTACCTTCAAAGGATAAAGATGGATATATAACTGAAACACTAAGTAATACATTGTCCCGTTCTGACCTTTCCGTTCTCTGTGTCCCAGAGAGAGGAGGAGGAGACCCAGGCCAGGGAGAAGGCAGAGCAGCAAAGGCTGGAGAGAGAAAAACACTTCCAGGAGGAGGAGGAACAACGACAGGAGAGAAAAAAGGTGAGAGACAGAGAGAAATGTTCTGATCATCCTGAAATGCTTCTAAGATAATCTGTGGATCCATATTGTGTACAATTGACTACAAGCAGCAACCATGATCCCTGTACAGTGGAGCTCATGGGGAACTTCAATACATGGGATGGAGGGAGGTTAGCGGGTGATAGTTTATCATAAAAGCATTCAAGACTTTTAACAGACCTCTTTTTGTTTTCAGCGACTGGAGTTGATCATGAGGAGAACTAGGAAAGAAGTAAGAACATTGCCCTGAAGCACTCGGGTTCTGCCACACCTCCCAATGTTTACCCATCTTTGGCTTAAAATGAAACAAAAAAACACTTGTATTTTCCTGCTACAAGTATCATAGTTGTTAACCATTTAAAAAACAAACCAAACTTGCCCTTGACCACACTGATGTGATTACTTTCATGCAGAACTCCATCCCAAAGGTACAGTGGTTTTAGCAAAACACTGCCTCAAATACCAACGTTATTAACCATACTTTACTTTTAAAAAATAAACAGAACTTGCCTTTGCCTTGACCAAATGTACATTATTTTGTTTTCATGCAGAAGCCTATCCTGAATGGGAACTCAAACGGTAACTCTTCCTCTCCAGAGGAAGCCCAACCAAAAGAGAACACTGAACCTGTTAAGAATATCAAAGGCACTTTAGAAGAGGTCGGGACAGGGACCAAGCCGTCCAAGCTAGGTCTTTGTGACACAGAAGACATGGTTCCTGTTGTGGCCTTCAAAGAACGCAGGTATATCCACAGTATATTTATGTTTGTCTGTCTGATCATGTCTTGTGATGCTTGTCATCAGAAGTGATGTACTGTATTTGTTGACAAGCACGTTTTGGTTCATTCATTCAGGTCCCTGAGAACTCTGACAGGCATGGAGGAGATCCAGTCCCATCAGCGAGCAGGTGAGAGTTCATTACCAGATCCTCCGTCAGCTCATCTATACGCTCTATGCTATGTAGATATTACACTCGAGTCCTGAACAAAAGAGCTTATGGTTCAAATTTCAGGAGTGAAAGGGTGGGCTGGGCAGTGGGCACCCCCATAGCAAATCACCACCCCACACCCCAATAGATGATTGAATCTTGAGAGACTGTGTGTGATTCGAACCATGAAGCTGATTGCATAGTTAAGGCCTATCAATAATGTTTGTGGCATGTGCTTCTGAGTCTAAGCTAAGTATGAAGTGAATCAACTGATTTGATCATATTAACCCTTTTCTATTACATACTCCTTAGAAGTTATCTGAGTATCGTACAGATCAAAGAGGGGAGACAACCCATCCAAGAATCTTTCCACAGCTGTGGTGTTTTTTCCTTTCATCAACAAAGAAAAAAATAACTGCACTCTTTTTCCTGTCCTGCACTTTGAGAGAGCGCATGTGAAACCAACGCACACTCCTTTTCCCTGGAACACTTTCCTATCTCGGAGTCGATCACCACCATGTGATGTGAAACCAACGCACACTCCTTTTCCCTGGAACACTTTCCTATCTCGGAGTCGATCACCACCATTTGGTCACGTTTCTCTTTAATCCAAAGTGGCACGAGCTGCATGTGGTATCACTATCTACATTCTACCACACTGGACATGGGAGCTTGTTTGTTCAGTGTTTCTGCAATGACTGTCTTATCTAGTCTAAATGAGGGCTCAGGCCGCATAGCTGTAGATTTAAACTGTGATAAAAATGAGTTTGCTTCGGTGGGAGTCAGCAATCGATTGTGAAAAGATGTATTCTCTCTCTGTTTCACAATTCATGACTGATGTTTTTAGTCATGTGCTTTAGCTTATTCCCGAAGCGTTGACTAAAGCACTTTGCCTTGCAGATAGTAGGATAGTTTGTGTGTTGGAACTTGTGTACTAGTCTCAGAATAAAAGCTTTAGTTTTGAGTTCAAATAAAGATCACTTTGTCTGACTTTCCCTATTTTTGTGGAATATATAAATCTGCTATTGAACTTATTTTCAGAATAGTTACAGTACATGTGTGGTTTATAGTACTATACTCACTCGTGGTTGACCACTTGCAAAGTTTTTTGGCTGTCCCCTTCTTGGAAATTGTGCAATCATTTTAGAAAACAAATTATAAAAAGAGTCTGAAGTGTAAAATGTAAGCCTGTTTATTAAAATGTACAAAAGTGTAAAAACAAATAAAGAAATGCGCTGATACAAAGCTTTTGAATTCTGTATAATATATATATATATATTCACCAGTGCAATATGGACGTAAACCCTCAGAACACACCAGTGTAAACACTCAAAAATAACACACCCCATCATAATCATGACTTGCCGCAGCAATCATTGTCATGTTCAAAGGTAATGGCAAGTCAGGACAAACAGTGATACGCATGTCCCACATCTCAGTCTGTCTCCTGAGGCAGAGAGGGCTCCAGTGGACAGGTCAGGAGGACGGAGGCTTCTGAATGATCTAACTCTTGTCTGCGCCGTTTGTGCATGCACCCTCTTCAGCTGCTCGTCCAGCACACTACCACTCATCACCACGGACACCTCCCAAGTCTGAAGAAAAACATGACATAACGCACCTTTTGACTGTAACTTCATGTACCTGCCCTTATGTTAATCCAATAGTACTAACTTGCTCAGGAGAAGTTACTAGAATGTAATGTTATTGACTGAGATATTAACTACAGAAATGTGCTATTTTTAGGCATAGACAGCGTGATTGGCAAACTTGTTACAAAACCATGACAAACTTTTCTTGAGGTTGCATAATGCCCAGCTGCTGGAATCTCACTTCCTGATTCTTAAAAAAAAATATATATATTTTAACCTTTATTTTACTAGGCAAGTCAGTTAAGAACAAATTCTTATTTTCAATGACAGCCTAGGAACAGTGGGTTAACTGCCTGTTCAGGGGCAGAACAACAGATTTGCACCTTGTCAGCTCGGGGATTTGAACTTGCAACCTTTCGGTTACTAGTCCCCGGCAGGTACATCTTGAGGTACATCAATATATATTCTGAGATGGCAGGGAAGCGTGGTGTCAGTAGTTGGATGACATGGCCTGTATGATATACGAG
The DNA here is from genome assembly GCF_013265735.2 of Oncorhynchus mykiss. Lineage (NCBI taxonomy): Eukaryota > Metazoa > Chordata > Actinopteri > Salmoniformes > Salmonidae > Oncorhynchus > Oncorhynchus mykiss. The sequence continues at coordinate 27,423,949 of NC_048583.1, read as the reverse complement.
CAACAAGAAAAATACATGGAAGAGCACAAATGGAACAACCTGGCTTACAGACACAGTATAGCATTTGAAAATAGATGTATATGTATATATATATACATATATGCTAGAAATGCACTATCAATCATTGTACCAATCACAGATCAAATCAAGGAACTAGAAAACAAACAAAACACATGCATATTACCGTTCATCACTAGTTTGATGATAATGGAAGCAGACCTATAGGACAGTGCTGCATTTTCAAATTTGAAACATCTTCAGGGGTCATTTTTGTGGCCAAATGCGATCGAAGTGAGTGAAAAGAATTTCAGTTTATTGCAGAATTAACTGGCTTCCCGTGTGGCGCAGTGGTCTAAGGCACTGCATCTCAGCGCTAGAGGCGTCACTACAAACACCCTGGTTTGATTCCAGGCTGTATCACAACCGGCCATGATTGGGACTCCCAATTGGCCCAGCGTTGTTTGGGCTGGTGTAGGCTGTCATTGTAAATAAGAATTTGTTCTTAACTGACTTGACTAATTAAATAAAATGAAATGGAACTGACCCCAATCCTCTTACCCCAGCTGGTCAGATGATACAAACAGGAAGTAAGTCACAGAACAGTCACAAGGGTCTTGAGAAGTCCTGTTACACACTCACTGTCCATCAAGGCCTAGAAAACACAACAAAGGTTTTAATGACAGTGCATGGCACCCAATATCAGCTACATTTGTATGATTGCCAATATTTTTTACAATAATAACATCACATGACCAGGTCGGTATCTCTATATCCTTTTCGAAGGACCATAGGGATGCTAAACTGATAAGTGAGCCTTTTAAAACATGAACATTTAGATGGACTCCCTTTAGCAGACCAGCTCAAATTAAGCAATGTAATGGCCATGCAGTTATTACCTGCTGCCCCTCACTCTCCTGGAAAGAAACCCAATGAATACTGACTGTTAACACGTGAACAAAGAACATCAATTTTAATCACCATCATATTATATTTCGATTTTTTGTCGGCCTTGGGATTCAAACCAGCAACCCTCCGAGTTACTGGCTACCTCTAACTTTGAGGCTGCCCCCATCAACATCATTATCTATTATGAAAATTCTCGCTCTAATGGGTTGCTGTGTAGATAGCTCAGACAGTGGTGTTATAGCAGAGGCAGCCAGAAGGAGAGCAGGGGAGCTCGGCAGAGCTTTCAGAGGCAACCCACCGGTGCAGCATCTGCTCCTGCTCCTGGGTCACAACCACAAGATAAAGCATAACAATCACACTCACTGCAGCCAATCCACAAGGCTCTGCACAATCTGTGTTGAATATGTGCCTCATAACGTTAAATTGGTGTGTTCCCTGGTTACACGTTATAATTACCATTCACTGAAAATATTTGAAGGCATCTGCAAGCTTGGGATGCATTCTAGAAATAAAATAAAAACATTTTGGCTGAGTTAATTTTTTTAACCTTTATTTAAATAGGCATGTCAGTTAATAAGAACAAATTCTTATTTACAATGACAGCATACACCGGACGACGCTGGGCCAATTGTGCGCCGCACTATGGGAATTCCAATCACGGCCGGTTGTAATACAGCCTGGATTTGAACCTGGGTGTCCATAGTGACGCATCAAACACTGAGCTGCAGTGTCTTAGACCGCTGTGCCACTCAGGAGCCCCAAGTGTAAAAAAAATATTACCAGGCAGCAGATATGGGTTCAAATACATGAGTATTTCTGTTTTTATTATTTAAAGTACTTTTTTCTGTGTATTTGAGTGCTCTCAAATACACAGCCCAAAACAAGTAATTTTATTTGAGTATTTGAATGGTTATTTGTAAAAACCAAATAGTATTTGAAAGTATTTTCCAATACCTATTTGAAATGCTATTTTCAAATGCCTGGGTTAACTGCATGAGAGTGTATTGGAGTACTTTCAAATAGCTTACAAAAACATTCCAAAAATATTCCATTATTCAACTACTTGTTTTTTCAAATAAAGATGATCTAAATACTTGTTTTGAAAAGTAATTGAAATACCAGAAATAGTACTTCACACTGAAAGCTATTCTGTCATGCAGACCTGGGTTCAGAGTGTGACATTTGTTCGACATAAGCTCAGTTAAGACCAAACATTACCTTTTGCACTGATGAGGACATGAGCGTCAGGAGAGACTTCAACAGAAAACGGTCTCCAATGCCCAACATTTTGAGATGATGCTCAGGGACAGTGGCTACGTTGCTTAGGGCAGAGCAGCTGCAGAAGTGACATTCAGGAAGAATGTGTGTCGATCATTTATTAACAAGCTCACCATGTGACAAAGGAAGCACAAACATTGACCATTGTGCTACATAATTTTGTTCCAACTGTTTCATAAATACAAAAGTACCTGCAGCACACTGATACTTAATGTGTTTTATTTTATGCAGCGACATTTGGTTAATGTACAGGAGACCGTGACAGCTGATTTGTTTTTAAACCTGGACCTCATAGTTGGAGGACTGAAACAGAAGTGTCAGGACAGGAATGGCTCCCTCTTGACATAGTACTCTCTAGAAACAAAGAACAAGGCTAATGCAGGCTGATGCAATGCAAGGTTAATGGACAGGTAAAAGAAGGCACACTTATTATTGGCCAGATATGGAGACATACACTCACTGCCCAGTCTATTAAGTACACCCTGTTCACGAAAATGGATCGCTTCTACAGACAGTGAGTCACGTGGCCGTGGTTTGCTATATAAAGCAGGCAGACAGGCATTCAGTTACTGTTCGATTGAACGTTAGAATGGGCAAAACAAGTGACCTATGCCACTTTGAGTGTGGTATGATCGTCGTGCCAGATCCAGTACCTAAGAAACGGACGCCCTCCTGGGCTTGTCACGCACAACAGTGTCTAGGGTTTACCAATAATGGTGTGACAAACAAAAAACATCCCGTCAGTGGCAGTACTGTGGGCGAAAAAAGCTTGTTGATGAGAGGTCGAAGGAGAATGGAAAGAATCGTGCAAGCTAACTGGTAGGCCACAAACAGACAAATAACGGCGCAGTACAACAGTGGTGTGCAGAACGACATCTCGGTACGCACAACTCGTCGATCCTTGTCACGGATGGGCTATCGCAACAACAAGCGTCTCCAGTGGGCACACAATCACCAACACTGGACATTTGAAGAGTGGAAGAATATTGCCTGGAATATGACAGTGAGTTCAGTTTACTTGAGTGGCCTGTGCAGTCCCCTGACCTCACCCCAATAAAGCATTTCTGGGATGAGATGGAACAGGCTGCTTCGCAGCATGAACGTACAGCCGTCCAATCTGCAGCAACTGCGTGATGCCATCGCATCAGCATGCACCAACATCCCTGTAGAACATTTCCGACATCTTATAGAATGCCCCGAATAATTCAGGCTGGAGACAAGGGGGGGGGGTCCGACCCGGTACTAGATGGGTTTACCCAATAAACTGGCCGGTGAGTATGTCTAGGAGTGAGTTAGGGGGGTTCACAATTCATGTTGGGACCACAATCTATTCTTGATTTGATCTCGATGTCAACAAACAAGCTGAACACAGTCAACTAATGTGTCATTTAAACTCCACCCATTTTGAACATATTAGCACAGCAACAACCCAGGATGTGGCAGCAACCGGAGATATGTATATTATCTACTGGTGGACATATTCCTGTGCAGACCTACCAGACAGTGTGAGGTTTAATAGGGCCCAAACTGCATTATTTAGGATTTGAGGATCATAACGGTTGGCTAAACCCAGTAGTGGAATCACCCAATCAGGTGACACGATGTCTTCTCTGTTTGAGTCTACAACAAAATTGAAGCAAATTGAGATTACATCTTGTTTGGAAAACAGAGTCATGTTGGGTTAGAATAAAATGTTGACAAAACACAACATCCCACATATGTGCCATGACTTTCACCTTTCACTAACCAGCAAGAAGGAAGGCATATACAGTTGAAGTCAGAAGTTTACATACACTCAATTAGTATTTGGTAGCATTGCCTTTAAATTGTTGAACTTGGGTCAAACGTTTTGGGTAGCCTTCCACAAGCTTCCCACAAAAAGTTGAGTGAATTAGGCCCACTCCTCCTGACAGAGCTCTTGTAACTGAGTCAAGTTTGTAGGCATCCTTGCTCAGTTCTGCCCACAAATGTTCTGTAGGATTGAGGTCAGGGCTTTGTGATGGCCACTCCCATACCTTGACTTAAGCCATTTTGCCACAACTTTGGAAGTATGCTTGGGGTCATTGTCCATTTGGAAGACCCATTTGCAACCAAGCTTTTACTTCCTGACTGATGTCTTAGAGAGAGACACTATTCTTCCACCAGAAGTGAAAACGCTGTATCAGGCCTAAAGTGAATGCAGTCACAGGCGCCCCTCAAGAATCTCCCATAACTGTTCAGTTGGCATATGACATTGTTTTCATGCTGATCAAACCAGTCAGTGACCACCCGTGCCCTATAGATGGGGGCTTTGTCATCGGATGGAGGCATAGCCATTGTAGCCAAAATAATGGCAAAGATTCTGGCCTACCCAGCATTTTCATACATAACCCTAAGCATGATAGGACGTTAATTGCTTAATTACCTCAGGAACCACACATGTGGAAGCACGTAGCCTAGGAGCGGCAGGGTAGCCTAGTGGTTAGAGCGTTGGACTAGTAACTGAAAAGTTACAAGATCAAATCCCCGAGTTGTCAAGGTAAAAATCTGTCATTCTGCCCCTGAACCCACTTCGTAGGCAATCATTGAAAATAAGAATTTGTTCTTAACTGACTTGCCTAGTTAAATTAAGGTAAAAAACAAAACTGCTTTCAATGTACTTTGTATCCCTCACTCAAGTGTTTCCAATATTTTTGCTGTTTCCTGTATAACATACTGTGTTATAGATAACTATGCTAACCACATGAGTAGCTCAGAGTAGATCAGTTTGCAGAAAAATAAAGAAACCTGATCCTATTGATTCAACCTGGTCTCAGAACATTTCATATGATGCTGTATGTAAATTCAAGCTACGATATTTTGTATTATATGTTACATTTCGTATGTTATGTATTAATTTGTGGTTGTCCATCACTCATTTCGTATGATATGTTACGAATTCTAACTAGGTGGCTAACGTTAGCTAGCTGGCTAATGTTAGCTAGCCTTTTTGGGATAGGAGGCAGCATTTTCACTTTTGGATGAATAGCGTGCCCAGAGTGAACTGCCTCCTACTCTGTCCCAGATGCTAATACATGTATATTATTATTATTAGTATTGGATAGAAAACACTCTGAAGTTTCTAAAACTGTTTGAATGATGTCTGTGAGTATAACATAACTCATATGGCAGGCAAAAACCTGAGAAAAATCCAACCCGGAAGTGGGATATCTGAGGTTTGTAGTTTTTCAAAGCTTGGCCTACCAAATACACAGTGTCTATGGAGTCATGTTGCACTTCCTACGGCTTCCACTAGATGTCAACCGTCTTTAGAAACTGGTTTGAGGATTCTACTATAAAGGAGGGGCTCATGAGACCTGTTTGAGTAAGTTGTCTGGCAGAGTGTCTCAGGCGTGTGATGCGCGCTCCCGACAGAGTTAGCTCTTGTTCCAGTGCTTTTCTTCAGACATAGGAATTCTCCGGTTGGAAGCTTATTGATGTTTTATGTTAAAAACGTCCTAAAGATTGATTCCATACATCGTTTGACTTGTTTCTACGACCTGTAACGGAACTTTTCAAATTTTTCTCTGGATGAAGTGCTCGTGCCTCATGAAGATGTATTACTGGGCTGAACACGCTAACAACAAGTGGCTATTTGGACATAAATTATGGACTTTATGGAACTTTATGGAACAAATCAGTCATTTATTGTCGAACTGGGATTCCTGGGAGTGCCTTCTGATGAAGATCATCAAAGGTAAGTGAATATTTATAGTGTTATTTCTAACTTCTGTTGACTCCAAAATGGCGGATATTTCTCTGGCTGGATTGGGCTCTGAGCGCCATTCTCAGATTATGTTTTTTCCGTAAAGTTTTTTTGAAATCTGACACAGCGGTTGCATTAAGGAGAAGTCTTTCTTTAATTCTGTGAATAACAGTTGTATCTTTATCAATGTTTATTATGAGTATTTCTGCAAAATCACCGGATGTTTTGGAACAAAACATTACTGCACATAACGCGCCAATGTAAACTGAGATTTTTTGGATATAAATATGCACATTATCGAACAAAACATACATGTATTGTGTAAGATGATGTCCTATGAGTGTCATCTGATGAAGATCATCAAAGGTTAGTGACTAATTTTATCTATATTTCTGCTTTTTGTGACTCCTATCTTTGGCTGGAAAAATGGCTGTGTTTTTTTTGACTTGGCTATGACCTAACATAATCATATGTTGTGGTTTTGCTGTAAAGCAATTTTTAAAATCGGACACGAAGGGTAGATCAACAAGATGTTTATCTTTCATTTGCTGTATTAGACTTGTTAATGTGTGAAAATATTTTTGAATTTTACGCGCTGCCTTTTCAGCGGAATGTTGTCGAGGGGTTCCACTAGCGGAACGCCTGTGCTAGAAAGGCTAGGCTAGTGTTGAGTTTAGGAGTTATGTTAAAGGGATAGCTGAAAGGGTTAATGTTAGAGGTACAGGAAGGATTAGCTAACATGTTATGTAGTTGCAAAGTAGCAAGTAGTTGAAAAGTTGCTAATTAGCTAAAATGCTAAAGTTATCTGTGATGAGATTTGACTTAAAAGCCTGACCATCCACCCTACTTTCGTTTGTCTTAAGTAACCATCTGTCTTATGTAACCCTACGAAACATATCATACTAATTTTAAGTATCCCAGATTTACATTTACTATGTTATGTCTAGTCTATGAGACCAGGCTGATTGACTGTAAACATGAAATGCACTGACAATAGCACCAGCACGTGATTTTGTAATGTTTGTATTGCCTTGTGTAGTGATCTTGTTCTGTGTAAGCCTGGGACATTATTTTCCTCTGGGAATCAATAAAGTCAAAATCAAAAGTGACAACAGTAGTCCACCAACCTGAGGAGGCCAGTAAGGCAGCACATTGACAGGAGTTACACTGGACAGTGGGGTCACCAGACTGGAGCATTTCTAGCAGGGGCACCAGCATCCCAATTCCCTTCTCCTTACTCACGGGAAAACAATAGTACAATGTTAAATCTTGACAAGTGGCAAAGACAGTGTGAGTGTGTAAATACCTTTGTTTCTTAACTTCCAAATGAACCAGAGACAGAGAGGTGGTCCTCTGTACCTCCAGGGCTGTGTATGGCTCCAGGAGAGCAACAGGTAAAGCAGACTCCACTGCAACAAGAGTCAAGACAGAATGAAAACAATCAATGTCACCAATCATATTCCTATATGGAGTTTTGTTAAGAGCCCGACGATCAATTCACACGCGTTTTTTTGCGGTATGGTTTTGGAAACACAAGGACCTTCATTTTCAAAAAACAAAAGGTCAAATTGATACACACCTTGACATGGTTAAGGTTAGCGTTCTCACATGGTCATGTCTCCATGTTCCAACGATTGTTTACGGAAAACAAGACCTGTGCTAATTAGCTATCTAGCATGCTCCGACACCTGTGTGTAAGCTAACTCTGGAAGTGTAGTTTCGTTGAATGGAGGCACCCATAGCTGTATGGATTTTGCACAAATGTCACAGTAAGTGTATTTTTTATTTGAAGGATGATTTACGATGATTTACGCTTCTAAATGTTTAAACACAGTGTCGGGGTTGTAGTTCACATGAACCAGTTGTGGTAAAGGCTGAAAACTGCAGGGAGAAGGCAGAAAGCTGCCTCGAGTTTGAGAGCTAAAGTGATGGGATACCTCACTGCACAGCAATGACAAAGCAGATCGACTATTAAACTTATAACCAGCTGTCTCGAATAATCATGACACTTCCAGTGGGCTAAATGCTGAAATCAGCAACTCAAAACGACACTTACTCAGACTGAGGTGTGAAATAAATTAACACTGCCCCATGATTTCCTGATGCTTGTATACATTTGAATGCTTGTAGACAATACTGGGTTGGGCAGTGGGGTTAAACCTGTTATTAGACTAGTGCACTACGCATCCATTTACATTGCATGTGTCCAGCAGTGCACGAACTGCATGTATCTGGTGCAGCTCAGAAGTATAGGACGCAAAAGATTCTCTTCTTCCTCAGACAGCTAACGTTACATCTTGACAGCGCCTTTATACACTCCTTAATTTTAAGAAGTTCAGCTGACAATCTCTTTACATGTGCGTCGAAGTTCTTCAGCAGATGCGCACACTTCACATATTTTAGTGGCCATTTCCAAAGTAAAGTGAAAACATTCACTATAGTAAAACATTGATATTGTTCAAATACATTTCAAGTAGGCTATGGGTTACTTATTCGTAATATTCCAGTAGCAGCACTCAGGTGTCAGTGTTCTTCTCAAGCCTTTAAAACAAAAATACATTTATTTAACTCAAGTCAGTTAATTAAGAAAAACAATCTTATTTACCATGATGGCCTACCGGGGAACAGTGGGTTAACATATTTTGTCCGCTCGGGGATTCGATCCAGCAACCTTTCGGTTACTGGTCCAACGCTCTAACCACTGGGCGGCCTTCTTGCTTAATTCATGCACCAAAAACATGCATCTGCCAAAGGCTACTAAAATATTATACCAGGGCCAAGTTCAGTTGCTAAACGTTTTCGAACGTTGCATATAGAAATGCCATGGCTAGAGCTGATGTGATTCTACATGTCAGAGAGGTATGTTTGTTCTACGTAGGCTATTTCTATCTGAGCGTTGCGTCCTGCTGAACTCGCAACTGTATGTGGGGGCTGCATGTTTCTTTGCCATTCCACATATTCTGAGCTTGTTCATTACATACAGAGAAATATGACTTAACATTCATTAAAATGCTAAATACGTAAAAGATAAATGCATATACGTTTTCCTGTGAATTAATTGCTATCCAAAAGTAGAGTTCTGCAGAGTAGATTCAGATATGGTGAAAAAATGGCTGATGTGCAATGTCTTGGATACATTTTCATCTATATATTCTCCAAGGAAATATTACTGATTGATAAAAGTTACATTGCACACATATTGCAAAAAAATTAAATGGGATTCAGCCGGACGTTAGATGGGCGGAGGATACTTTCGCTCCGCGATGATCATTGGTGAAATCGAAGACCATGGCTGGAACGTCATCCACAATATTTTTACCCTATCACTGCTGTTGTTGTTTTGGAAACCATCGCAACGGAGCCAGTGGCGTGGTCCCAATCGTTTACTCAAATATTGTGGTAAATTGTATGTTTTTCAGGTTGTCGATGTTAGTCTGCATGTACATTCATGTAAATAAACAATATTGCAAAACACCGCTAAGTTTGGCATCATTGTGGTCACCCTATCTAGCCAGATTAGCTAGCATGAGCTAATGTCAGTAACGTTAGCAACTTAGCTATAACGGCAAGCTAGCTAGTCAGCTAGCTATGTTTGTTGTCATCAGTTGAATAGGCCTAACCCATCTGGTCAAAATTGACTAACTAGGCAGGCTTGCATATTGTTCAAATAACATTTAGAAAAGTTCCATTGTTTGCAGTCAGACCCATACCATTGTATTGTGAACTAACGTTAGCTAACTAGATAGCTAAATTAGCAATCTGATTAGTCTGCTGCCTTGCATTTTTTTAGGAAGAAAGTCTCCCTTGGCCCTTTGCATGCAGAATGAGTGTCACTTCAGCATTCGAGAATGCCAGCAGGTATACACAATTGCAGTATTTTCCAAACATTGACTGTAATTATAGCTACATAGTATGGTTAATAAATTGATACCTGGCCTTATGAATAAAGTAAACAGAGTAGCACACTATATTTCTTCTCTAGGTGAGAGTGAAGCCCGAGCTAAAACCAGGGCCAGATTTGACGAGGTCTTCAAGAGATACACAGAGCCGGCTACATTGGAGAAGAAAAAAGTGAAGAAGAAGAAGAGCCCAGATCAGCCAGAGCAGGAGAGTATTGTGGTAAGTTGGAATAGGTCAGATCAAGAAGGTTTGGCGCTGAAATCACTTTAACAATATTTGTTGTGCATGGTCTCTGTAAAATTAACTTCCATGCACATAGATGTATATGCTTACCTATTCTTACCTCTTCTCGTTCAGCTCCAAACTTTGAAACAAAACCTTGACATTGTGAAAGACCTAGAGGACGATGAGACTGTTCATCAGAACACCTACCACGCTGACCAGGGCAGCCCTCGTTTCACCAAGAACAAGCGTAGGGAGAGGGAGGTAACAGAGAAGGTAAACAACAACAACAATGGGAACCAGGATGAGGAGGAGCAACCAACCAAAGGGAAGAGGAAAAGTAAAAGGGAGCTGCCTCCAGCCCCAGTGCAGCAGGAGGACAGTTATATCATTCAAATCGACCAGACTGATAGTACTGCTGGAAATGCCAAAACACCCAAATCCAAGGCCTCCTTAGAGTCGGAAGACCCTGCGAATATACAGAGGAGAAAGAGTAAGAAAGGGAACAGCAAAGGAAGAGAGGAGGTGTCCGGGGTCCAGGGTGAGGTTGCGGTGGAAGCTGAGGATGAGTTACTTCATGAGTACCAGAAGCAGATGGCACAGGAAGAGGAGATGGCTACTGTGAAGAAGACTGTACACAAGAAGTCAACAACAGACAAGACCAACGCTGCCACTCAGGAAGTAGTAACATTAAACAATGAAGGTGCAAAGAAGAAGAAGAAGAAGCTGAGGTCGTCATTGGATTCGGAGAGGGAGACGAGGTGTGTAGGAGTCTTACAGGATAACTAGTGAGGTTTACATGAACCTGGAAGAAAGCTGTAAATGACCGAGCCAGATCTGTTTGTTCTATCTTGTCAACCTTTATGGACATATTCTTGGCATAACAATGTCCATAGAAGATGGCTAAAAAGCAAAAACAGATCTGGGATCAGGCTATAAACCTACATTACCCACTAATACCATAGAATAGATTATCATATTTATTTTCCATTTTGGTTTTACAGTATGATAGAAGATCTGCAGAGCAGCCAGTCTGACGACGTCACTGAAAGGAAGAGGTCCAAAGAGAAGAGCCAAGAAAGCCACCAAGAGGACGACGAGGAGGACAGACTAGAATCTTTAAAATCAAAAGGCAAAAAGAAGAAAAAAATGAAACAATGTGGGTATAAAAAGCTAAGAAAACATTCAGCTGGTCATACAACTTGCATTATGAACAGTTAGGAATTATGTGGCTAAGCTGTTCTTGAAAAGTTGGTGTGATGTTTTGTTTTTGCTATCTTCAGTAACATTAGTTAGTGTGATACTATGGTACGAAGATATGGAAGCACAAAATACTCTACTTGAAAGGTGAATAACATGAAAATAACATTGAGTAACACTTCTTTCCTTGGTGGTAGTGGTGAAGGAGGAGAGTGATACAGAGATTGTTGAAACTCCTCGGAGACCAGTCTTTGATGACAACCTGGTCCTGGGAGTCTACATCCACAGGACAGACCGCCTGAAGACTGACCTGCTGGTCTCACACCCCATGGTCAAGATCCACGTTATTGACGAGATGACTGGGCAATACGTGAAAAAAGAGGACAGGTGAGAAATGGGTTGGTTAGTTTGTGATTTTGTTAATTGTGGGTTTTTGATGTTATTAGCTTGGTGGTCCAGATCTGTTTGTGCTGTTATTCAACTCCTCTGGTTGTTGTTTGGAAATAAACATAGCAGTTTGCAGCTTAAATCGATCTGACTATGACCATAGCAGTTGGCAGCACAAACCAATCTGGAACCAGGCTAATTGTTAAATGTTGCCGTCACAACAAACGTAAAAACTGGCGGTGACGAGAATTGTGATCAAATCGTTTTTGTGTCCCTCTCCATATTTTGCAGTCACCGCCCGGTCTCGTCATTCTACGAGCAGGAGAGTGTGGAGCATATCCTTCCCATCATCACCCAGCCTTTTGACTTCAAGAAGAACAAATCAACAGTTCCAGAGTGGGATGAGCAGATCATCTTCAACGAGCGCTTTGGATATTTCCTCCAGGATAACCATGAAGGCCCTAGAGTTATGCTCTTTTTTGAGGTAAAAATAATGAAAAGAGGATGGGTTTGTGACACCAATATCTTGACACACGTCAAGCATTAACCAGATGTAAACTCAAAACTTTTTCCTAAAGGCCATTTTGAAAAGATTGTCTTTTAAATATATTTCAGGTCCTGGATTTTATGACCATGGAGGAAGCCAGAGCCAATGTTGACGTCGACAGACATGAACGAGGTTTTCGAAAAATCGCCTGGGCGTTTCTAAAGGTAATGCATTTAGAAATATTTTCAGTTATGAATATCCATTATTGAAGAAAAAAAGAGATTTGTAACAATTTATTTCTACATCTCGGCTCCCTGCAGCTTGTGGGCACTAACGGAGTGCTGAACATCGACAGTAAACTGCGTTTGCAGCTCTTCTGTCCCCCTCCCCGGGGCAAGAGACAAGAAAATACAATTGAGGTAGTGGACTGGTGGAGGAGATATCCCCGTAGCAGATACACATCCACCCTCTACATCACTGTGAAAGGCCTCAAACTACCTGATCATGTAAGTCGATACTGCTTTGAAATCATACTACACAAACATGTTACTGATATGTCTGCTTTAGCAAAACTACCACTACCACCACTATGATGATAATGCTAATAATACTAATAGCAGTAGTATAATAATAATCTATTAGTACGTTAGTAGTAGTAGCAGTTTAGTTGTAGAAATAAAATCTTCATCCATAAGGAGTTGCTGTTTTGGGCTGTTTTATTTCCCAAAGGGAGAGTTGTGGTTTGGTCCAATGCTGTTTTAGGCTGTTGAGGTTTGACCATATGCTGTGCTGGTCTGTTGTGTAGGTGGACCCTAGCATCCGCTCCATGATGGCCCTGCAGCAGGAGAGAGGCTCCACTTCCTTTAGCGAGCTGCAGAGTGAGATCACCAGGAGAACCATAACACAACCTCTAAGCAACAAACCTGAGCTCCGTTGGAGCAGAATGCCTGGGCAGGTCTGTTTACTAAAGAACTTCTATTCTAAGAATCTCGACTCTCTGTTCTGTTGTCGAACAGTATCTAACTGCTACCCAATTCAAGGGCTGTCCAATTGTTGTTATAAAGTCATGATGGCATGTTGAGAAACACAACATTTACACAACGTCCTGTGGTGGTCGTGCGTTTGCTGGGAAATCCAGAAATGCCATCAATTATCCCCAGATGTGTTATTTGATGAAGTTGTATTTGTGTTGCAGGTGTGCCGGATCCCTAATAAGCCCATGCTGTCGTTCCGTGGTGGTCAGATGGGTTGTTTCACGATACGATTCTCCCACGACGGGAGGAAGCTGGCTGCTGCGTGTGCTGACAGAGATGCCTTCCCCGTCATAGGTAAGAATTGTAAACCCCTACTCGGAGCCACCTTAGTGCTCAGTGCCTTCAGAAAGTATTTATACCCCTTGACTTATTCCACATTTTGTTGTGTTACAGCCTTAATTCAAAATGGATTATATAGATTATTTTTCTCGCCCATTTACACACAATACCCTATAATGACAAAGGGAAAACATGTTTTTAGAAATGCAATACAGAAATGTCTCATTTACTTAAGTATTCACACCCCTGAGTCAATACTTTGTAGTCTTTCTGGGTAAGTCTCTTAAGAGCTTTCCACATCCTGATAGTGCAACATTTGCCCATTATTATTTCAAAAATTCATCAAGCTCTGTCAAATTGGTTGTTGATCATTGCTAGACAACAATTTTCAAGTCTTGCCATAGATTAAAGTCATACTGTAACTCGGCCGCTCAGGAACAGTCACTGTCTTCTTGGTAAGCAACTCCAGTGTAGATTTGGCCTTGTGTTTTAGGTTATTGTCCTGCTGGAAGGTGAATTAATCTCCCAGTGTCTGGTGGAAAGCAGACTGAACCAGGTTTTCCTCTAGGATTTTGCCTGTACTTAGCTCCATTCCGTTGATTTTTTTTTTATCCTGAAAAACTCCACAGTACTTAATGATTACAAGCATATCTATAACATATGCTTGAAAATATGGAGAGTGGTACTCAGTAATGGATTTGGCCCAAACATAACACTTTGTATTCAGGACAAAAAGTTTAATTGCTTTGCCAAATGTTTTGCAGTATATCTTTGGTGCCTTGTTGCAAGTGTGAAAACACCCTAAAACATCACTTACACTGAGCTAAGGAGATTGATTCACTTGAGGAATGAATTCTGTGTGCTTACCCCAAACAGGTGTGAATTTTTGTATTTTATTATTGAAGTTATCTCATCGTTTTTTTTTCTCAGTGTATGAGATTCCTTCAGGCAAGGTGTTGGCTGCCTTCAACGGCCACCTCAGTATCGTGTATGATCTCTGCTGGTCCAGAGACGACTGGAGCCTCCTGTCTTCCTCCTCTGATGGCACCGTCAGGTAAATGGTCTACCTGTACCTCAAATATACCCTGCCTGGGAAGGATAAACATGGAGCCTCGATTAGATTACGCTGATGCTTAGGATATATTTGTGAATGTGTTGTCACTAATATAATTGATTGAAGTCATACCCACATAGCTCCTCTAGGGGGCATGTGTGCACTAGGCACAATGCCTCTAATGGCGCATGCACAATATACTGTACTGAACAAAAATATAAACTCAACATGTAAAGAGTTGGGCCATGTTTCATGAGCTGAAATAAAATATCCCAGAAACGTTCCAAATGCACAAAAACCTTATTTCTCTACAATTTTGTGCACAAATTTGTTTACATCCCTGTTAGTGTGCATTTCTCCTTTGCCAAGATAATCCATCCACCTGACAGGTGTGGCATATCAAGAAGCTGATTAAACAGCATTATCCTTACGCATGTGCACCTTGTGCTGGGGACAATAAAAGGCCACTCTGAAATATGCAGTTTTGTCACACAACATAATGCCACAAGTTGAGGGAGCATGCAATTGGCATGCTGACTGCAGGAATGTCCACCAGAGCTTTTGCCAAAGAATGTAATGTTAATTTCTCAATCATAAGCCGCCCTCAGCGTCATTTTAGAGGATTTGGCAGTACTTCCAACCGGCCTCACAACCGAATATCATGTGTAACCACGCTAGCCCAGGACCTCCACTTCCAGCTTCTTCACCTGTGGGATCATCTGAGACCAGCCATACGGACAGCTGATGAAAATGAGGAGTATTTCTGTCTGTAATAAAGCTCTTTTGTGGGGAAAAACTGATTGGGTCAGCCTGGCTCCCCGGTTGGTGGGTGGGTGGGTGGGTGGAAATCAGCCCTTGTCTTGACAGGAAGCCTTGAAATCAGCCCTTGTCTTGACAGGAAGCCAGTGTAGGGAGGCTAGCACTGGAGTAATATGATCACATTTTTTGGTTATAGTCAGGATTCTAGCAGCTGTATTTAGCACTAACTGAAGTTTATTTAGTGCTTTATCCGGGTAGCCGGAAAGTAGAGCATTACAGTAGTCTATCCTAGAAGTAACAAAAGCATGGATGAATTTTTCTGCATCATTTTTGGACAGTTTCTGATTTTTGCAATGTTACGTAGATGGAACAAAGCTGTCCTTGAAACAGTCTTGATATGTTCGTCAAAAGAGAGATCAGGGTCCAGAGTAACGCCGAGGTCCTTCACAGTTTTATTTGAGACGACTGTACAACCACTAAGATTAATTGTCAGATTCAACAGAAGATATCTTTGTTTCTTGGGACCTAGAACAAGCATCTCTGATTTGTCCGAGTTTAAAAGTAGAAAGTTTGCAGCTGTCCACTTCCTTATGTCTGAAACACAGGCTTCTAGCGAGGGCAAGTTTGGGGCTTCACCATGTTTCACTGAAATGTACAGCTGTGTGTCATCTGCATAGCAGTGAAAGTTAACATTAAAAAAAGGTTGCACCTTCTTCACCACACTGTCTGTGTGGATGGAGCATTTCAGTTTGTCAGTGATGTGTATGCCGAGGATCTTGATGCTTTCCACCTTCTCCACTACGGTCCTGTCAATGTGGATAGGGGGGTGCTCCTTGTGCTGTTTCCTGAAGTCCACGATCATCTCCTTTATTTTGTTGACGTTGGGTGAGAGGTTATTTTCCTGGCACCACACACCCAGGGAGGTGAGGACCTCACCTCCTCCCTGTAGGCTGTCTCGTCTTTGTTGGTAATTAGCCCTACTACTTTTGTGTATATGAACTGTAACTCAGTAAAAATTGTTGCATTTTATATTTTTGTTCAGTATCAATGATGTGTGGTGTAGTACGCTCAGTAACATGAGGACACGGTGGGTATAAGTAAGGGTGAGTTTACTCAGCAAGCTTAGCAGTCCGTACGTCATCAGCACTTACATTCTCTTCTTTGACATGTCTGATATCCTGATTTAATTATTCAACACTATGATCCCTCTCAACCCTCTCAATTGTATCTTGTAGAGTGTGGAACGTGCAGAGGCTCCAGGCCATCGCCCAGAAGGTGCTCCCCCACCCGTCGTTTGTCTACTGTGCTCAGTACCATCCTACGGCCCAGGGCATGGTGGTGACGGCTGGGTACGACTGTCTGGTGAGGGTCTGGAGGGTGAACGTCAAAGATGTCAACGGACTGCTGCTCCAGGAGTTCGAGGGTCACAAGAGCTTCATCAACGCTCTGTGTTTCGACTCCGAAGGTACGGAATCAGTAAATCAATCAATCACATTTTTTATGAAGCACTTTTTACTCCAGCAGTCTCTTTCTGTTAGAGAATAACCGTTTTTTTGGTTCCTGGCTAGAGTATCTATTCATGGCATTTGGTGGATGTGTAATGTGTTTATTGTACATTTATTCAGGAAACCGAATGTTCTCTGCAGACAACGTTGGGTTCATCATTGTGTGGAGGACGTCGGTTGATGACAGTCTGCATCAGAGACCGTGTCGTCACTGGAAGATTGAGAAGGTTTGAGAACAATCATTTTATTGCATGAAATGTTCACCCAAAATGTGTCTTATGCTGGTGACAATGTCCCCTCTGGGGGTCAAGGAAGTCTATTCAGTCATTCACATTGGAGAGCTGGATTAATACTTTATTTTGTTCTGCAGGAGATAGGAGAGAGTGACCTGAGTGGGCTTCCCATCAACACGTTAGAGGTCCATCCTAATGGTCGCCGTCTACTGATCCATGCCAAAGACAGCGTTGTCAGGGTGATGGATCTCAGAGTGTAAATATATATATTTTTAAAGCCCAATTGAGACCAGAGCCTCATTCGCAATGGTGCCCTGAGTACAAAAATGTTCACTATCTTTGTACTTGTTCCCAACATGTTATTATGATCGATATACACAAAGGGGGGTCCGACCCGATACTAAATGGGTGTACCAGTTTATTAGGTACACCCATTTATTACCGGGTCGGACCCCCCTTTGCCTCCAGAACAGCCTGAATTCTTCAGGGAATGGATTCTACAATGTGTCAGAAAAACATTCGTTGCTCAAGGGACCTAACATGTGCCAGGAAAACATTCCCCACACCACTAAACTACCACCACCAGCCTGTACCAGGCAGGATGGGGTCCATGGACTCATGCTACATGCCAAATCCTGACTCTGCCAACAACATGACACAACAGGAACTGGGATTCATCGGACCAGGCAATGTTTTTCCACTCCTCAATTGTCCAGTGTTGGTGATCGCGTGTCCACTGGAGACGCTTCTTCTTGTTTTTAGCTGGTAGGAATGAAACCCGGTGTGGTCTTCTGCTGCAATAGCCCATCCGTGACAAGGATCAATGAGTTGTGTGTTCAGAGATGCCGTTCTGCACACCACTGTTGTACTGCACCGTTATTTGTCAGTTTGTGGCCCTCCTGTTAGCTTGCACAGCGATTCTTTCCATTCTCCTTCGACCTCTCATCAACGAGCTGTTTTCGCCCACAGTACTGCCACTGACTGGATGTTTTTTGTTTGTCGCACCATTCTCGGTGAACCCTAGACACTGCTGTTGGCAATTGATGTTATTTTTCAATAACACGAACTCCAAAGCAAATCAGGGGGAGAAAAATAGGTTTATTTGAGAAGGACAAATCAAGATGTTATGCTGAGAGATAGATGTTCAGATGTTCAGTCTCCCCTCTCCTCAGCTTTTCTCCACTGAACAAAGGAACAGGATGTCATTTATAACCCCCAACCCCCAACCCCCCTACAGGCTAGGGCCTGGGGTTGACCAATCAGAAGTCCTTACAGGACAACTTGGCCAATGGCCAAATAACAAGTATCCTGCCCCCGACTCAATGTATAGACCCATGACAACGTAGCACACGTCGCTCTGAGTTCAGGAGTGACATTCCACAGATCCTTAACGGCTGTTGAACTGAAACCCAACTCCTATTTACAAATCGCTATTGACCATTAGTACTCTAGTACTCTCGTCCTCTCATCCTCTGTGTTGTGTATTTATCTTCAAAATGTTCCTATACTGCCATGCATGAAAATCCCAGGAGGGCGGCTGTTTCTGATATACTGGATCCGGCGCGCCTGCCACTGACGATCATACCACGCTCAAAGTCGCTTATGTCACTCATTTTTCCCATTCTAACATTCAATCGAACAGTAACTGAATGCCTCGATGCCTGTCTGCCTGCTTTATATAGCAAGCCACGGCCACGTGACTCACTGTCTGTAGGAGCGATCCATTTTTGTGAACGGGGTGTATCTAATAAACTATCCGGTGAGTGTAGTTCTGTATTGCCACAACTCAAGTAAGTTTCCATGTCCTTTTATTGATCTAATGTACAGACTTCTAAAATGTATTTGTGTGTGTGTGTTGTTGCAGTTTGGCTGTGAAGAAATACACAGGTGCCACTAACTACAGGGAGAGGATCCACAGCACGTTCACACCCTGTGGGAGCTTCATCTTCTCAGGCAGCGAGGATGGAATGGCCTACGTGTGGAACGCAGAAACAGGTGAGGACAAGACAGCCACATCTGATCATCCAGTATGAATTTAGACACAAACTAATAATCTATGCATTTAGGGACAGTTTCCCGATATCCAGATTAAGTATAGTCCTGGACTAAAAAACCTGCTCAAAGGATAATCTCCTTTGAAATAGTTTTTTGTTCCAGGACTAATTTAAATCTGTATCTGGGGAAACTGTCTCTAGCTAAGTGCATGCGTTGTTTTTTTTGTTTTGTTGTTATGATCAATAATAACTGCTGGTTTTGTGCCTGCATCTACCAGGTGACCAGGTGGCGGTGTACTCGGAGCTGTGTTACCCCACAGCCCTCCGTGGTGTGGGCTTCCACCCTCATGAGAACATGGTGGCCTTCTGTGCCTTCGGTCAGAACCAGCCTGTGCACGTCTACTTGTACGACCGCAGAGGTGAGCAGCTCATTATTGTACTGAGATCGATCACGCAATGAGAAGGTCTTAGGAACACTCAGCTGTGCCTGAGTACCTTGCTCAGAGCATTCAAATAATTGTATTGTAAGAGGACAGTGGCGTTACCAAAGATGGTGGTTAAATAAAGATAGTTCACTCAAGCCATTTACCATTGTAAAATTGTTTAAATGTTCCTGTCTGTGTAGGTGGGCATTCCATCTCTGTGTAGGTGGGCATGCTTTCCAACGTGAGTGAGGTAACAACTGGCTCTGGTCTACTTATTGTCCCCTCCCTTCTCATCCCACCCAGAAAACATTTGCCAGTGAGATGTCTTGGTCTGGAGCATCCCCTCCGCGGGACGGGTGCCAATAAGTAGACCAGAGTGGCACCGCCTCGATCAGAATAAATTAGGGAGTGGGATGTCTCTGGCGTTACTAAGTCTTGATTCCACACAACTTGAGTCATTAGTGTAGGAGCCATTTGACTGTTTATAGCAGGGGTGACTAAAACCAAATCAAAACTGTGTAGAAATTATAATGGACCTACCTCATTCTTACACTTTCCAGCTCTTCCCAGCTCGCTATTAATCACAGAAATGGACACTAGATGGTCAGGGAGCATTGAAAATTTCCAAAATAATGGATAGAGGACAATGTTTTGGTAATTTTGACAGCGAGGAAACATAACACATTTTTTGTGGTGCCCTCCGGACCTCGTTGAAGACCGAATGCGGCCCCGGGGCAAAATTAGTTTGACACCCCTGGTTTATAGGCTTATGAATATTTTGTGTAAACTTAGTCTGTTTTGGGATGTTCGAAAATGGTAGGCCTTGAGATTGGGTAGACTGGATGAGTATTTTTGTCTGTTTTGTGGACTGAGAGGAAAATCTGATTGATTTATTGGGAAACGGTTGAGCTGAGTACAACACGGGGGGGTAACACGTTAAAGCAATTATACTTGTTTCCATCGTGGTCCCTGATGGAATACACACAATAAAGACAAAACAAAAACACATTTTCTCTCTGTTTCTTCTCAGCGGCCCAGCTGGAGGTGGAGAGTCTGAAGGGCCACAGCAGGTCTGGATCAGCCGACACTAAGATGTTCAGGAACACATCCGACCCAGTAACATTCCAGGACACCTCCGGAGCAGCCATGGACTGCTTCGCCAGAGCAGCCAGACTGTCTATGAAGATGCAGCGTGTCAAAGATAAACTGGACTCTGTTCTAGTGAGTACAAATCTTGTTTTGATTTAGTTTTAAAAACGTGAATGATATTTTGACCTCAAACTGAGTTTGCATAATGATTTACCCTAACTAGAATTTACTCATGTTTTTGTAGGAACCATCTCGGAGTTTCTCTGTTGTGGAACACCTGTATGAGCAAGGTATGCTTTAACAATGATATTGGTATGTTTATGCGACAATATGTTGAAATTTGTTTGACATGTTTTTGTGGTTTGTAGATAAAGCGGGCATGTATCAGATGGGGAGGAGCCTATCTCAGGAAGCCAGCCCAGTAAGTAGTACTCTCATTAACTCTGTAAGCCCTTAAAATTAGCCGTTTTATTGTCCACCAACCTCTGTGTGTATGTGTGTTGTCTGGAGGGGTTGGGATATAGCAGAACACATTTCAGTTTCCCTGTAATAATGGAAAATGAATGATTCTTCTGCTGTTTTCAGATGAGCTTGAACTCGTCCCTGCCTCCTCCATCCCTCCTGTCACCACACTCCAAACTGCAGCTGTCTAGTTCCCTCGGAGCTCAGTTCATCCCCCAGGCAACTCTCACCTCCCAGAACCGTGAGTGGCTCTAGACATGCCCTTTCTCTGAAAAAAAATCGGTCCACTCCTCGCCTCCTGGCCTTCATTACCCTGATCCTTATTCTAAAAGAACTGACCAGGTGAAAGCCTGCCTAAAGATGAGCTTCCAACTGTCAAGATTTTCCCTGTCAGTTCAGATGAAGGGAAGGAGACAGATTTTACTGTTACAGGGCCTATGAATCTAAGCAGCTCTGTGAACGAACCACTGTGTCGTCAATAATTTGTAAGAATTGAGGTCCGTTTACCCAAATGAGCTTAAGGACACATTCATGCAGAATGAGAGCTTTGGCCAGACATTTCAACAACAAAGCAAAGGAAGGATTTACCAAAAACGCAACATTCCCAGACTCACTAGAGCTGTTAAGGATCTTACAGAGCAGCATGTTCACTGTACATAAAGACCAAGACGGGCCTCTCCTTGTCTTCAACGCTGTCTGTAGGTGTTCACACCTCTACGATAATGTATGCTTTGAGGTCTTAGATGTTAATATATTCATCTGGTATTTCCTTTCTCTTCTTTCTCTTCTGTTTGCAGGTGGTTTCAGCCCAGTGGGCCAGCATCTAGGAAGAGCTCCATCTCTCAGGCTACAGACTGTAAGGCATCGTTATAATGTTATGCTATTATCGTTGCTTCCTTTTATGTGTATTTTATTGGGTTTTAACAGTAACTTTATTTTAGTCTTGTGGGCTGAATATTTTCTTTATCTATCTGAAAGAAAGCGACGTAACACATGAAGTTGAATATGGAATGGAAGTTTAGGAGCGTTCCCTTTCTTCCCTCAGAGCATCCCTGATCATCTGTCTACAGCCATTAGAGTGGACGCAGATTCCTTGGTACCAGTTCAGCAAACGGTAAGTTCCTGTTTTTATTCTAACATTGACAACTGTATGCATTATAAGAACATACCAGAGGTGGGACCAAGTCATTGTTTTACAAGACACAAGTAAGTCCTAAGTCTTAGCACTCAAGTCCCAAGTCAAGTCTCAAGTCCTAAACTTTGAGTTTCGAGTCCTAAACAAGTCATAATGTGCTCTTCACCAAATGTAATACCATTTAATATTTTTAACAAGAGTAATAGTTAGTATATTACATTTACACAAATCATGAATGCTTTTAAAAATATACATATTTATTACTTTCCAAATAAACTCTATATTTCCATGGAAATACATGGGTAGTGTTGGTTCCATTTTTCTGTGCTCCATTTTATTTACTTAACAAATAAGGAACACTCAAAATGTGCACTTATAAATCATAACAATTTTAATCAAAATACAGCTGTAGACAGAAGTCAAAGATCAAACATCACACATACAACTGATGTCTCTCCTGAGTTCTGCAAAATAGAAAAAGTCCCAAGTTATTTTATTAAGCCCGAAGTCCAGCCCTAGTGATGTCACTGCATACGTCATTACCTTCTGCTCCTCAGACCAAGCCCATGTATACACAGCTATACAAACTTGCAAGAGATATACAATAGTTCCAGTGTTTTCTAAGGGCTCAGCAATAGATGTCCACTCCCCAAGTTGATTTATAGTGGTATGTCTGACTAGTCTCTCAAATCTTTTACTCCCCAACAGGGTTCTGTGTTTATCTTTGAAGTGCTTTCTCACATACCCCATGCAATAACTCACATATCTCTGACCTTTTCTTTATAAGAGGCAGAGACTAGAAAAGAACTGTGAAACCATTTTTAACAATATATACATTATAAGGTTTGTCTGTAGTCATGGACCCTATAAATGTAGTGGGGGAGGGGTCTTATAACCCTTCCCCTTCTATTAATACAACATACAGTGCCTTGCGAAAGTATTCGGCCCCCTTGAACTTTGCGACCTTTTGCCACATTTCAGGCTTCAAACATAAAGATATAAAACTGTATTTTTTTGTGAAGAATCAACAACAAGTGGGACACAATCATGAAGTGGAACGACATTTATTGGATATTTCAAACTTTTTTAACAAATCAAAAACTGAAAAATTGGGAGTGCAAAATTATTCAGCCCCCTTAAGTTAATACTTTGTAGCGCCACCTTTTGCTGCGATTACAGCTGTAAGTCGCTTGGGGTATGTCTCTATCAGTTTTGCACATCGAGAGACTGACATTTTTTCCCATTCCTCCTTGCAAAACAGCTCGAGCTCAGTGAGGTTGGATGGAGAGCATTTGTGAACAGCAGTTTTCAGTTCTTTCCACAGATTCTCGATTGGATTCAGGTCTGGACTTTGACTTGGCCATTCTAACACCTGGATATGTTTATTTTTGAACCATTCCATTGTAGATTTTGCTTTATGTTTTGGATCATTGTCTTGTTGGAAGACAAATCTCCGTCCCAGTCTCAGGTCTTTTGCAGACTCCATCAGGTTTTCTTCCAGAATGGTCCTGTATTTGGCTCCATCCATCTTCCCATCAATTTTAACCATCTTCCCTGTCCCTGCTGAAGAAAAGCAGGCCCAAACCATGATGCTGCCACCACCAAGTTTGACAGTGGGGATGGTGTGTTCAGGGTGATGAGCTGTGTTGCTTTTACGCCAAACATAACGTTTTGCATTGTTGCCAAAAAGTTACATTTTGGTTTCATCTGACCGGAGCACCTTCTTCCACATGTTTGGTGTGTCTCCCAGGTGGCTTGTGGCAAACTTTAAACGACACTTTTTATGGATATCTTTAAGAAATGGCTTTCTTCTTGCCACTCTTCCATAAAGGCCAGATTTGTGCAATATACAACTGATTGTTGTCCTATGGACAGAGTATCCCACCTCAGCTGTAGATCTCTGCAGTTCATCCAGAGTGATCATGGGCCTCTTGGCTGCATCTCTGATCAGTCTTCTCCTTGTATGAGCTGAAAGTTTAGAGGGACGGCCAGGTCTTGGTAGATTTGCAGTGGTCTGATACTCCTTCCATTTCAATATTATCGCTTGCACAGTGCTCCTTGGGATGTTTAAAGCTTGGGAAATCTTTTTGTATCCAAATCCGGCTTTAAACTTCTTCACAACAGTATCTCGGACCTGCCTGGTGTGTTCCTTGTTCTTCATGATGCTCTCTGCGCTTTTGACGGACCTCTGAGACTATCACAGTGCAGGTGCATTTATACGGAGACTTGATTACACACAGGTGGATTGTATTTATCATCATTAGTCATTTAGGTCAACATTGGATCAGTCAGAGATCCTCACTGAACTTCTGGAGAGAGTTTGCTGCACTGAAAGTAAAGGGTCTGAATAATTTTGCATGCCCAATTTTTCAGTTTTTGATTTGTTAAAAAAGTTTGAAATATCCAATAAATGTCGTTCCACTTCATGATTGTGTCCCACTTGTTGTTGATTCTTCACAAAAAAATACAGTTTTATATCTTTATGTTTGAAGCCTGAAATGTGGCAAAAGGTCGCAAAGTTCAAGGGGGCCGAATACTTTCGCAAGGCACTGTAAGCATAATTAATAATTATAATACAATTGGTGCAGCCCTTATCATGACCCAAATTTGACCCCATCAGTAGCCATGAGAAAGACCCCCCCCCCCCCCCCCCCCCAATCGCCCAACCTTAGCACACACACACCCACCCCCTCTCTGTGTGTGGTTACAGTAGGCTAACGTATGTCAATGGTTTTACGAACAGCAGTAACATCAGTCAGGATTTAGGCTACCAATTGCCTAGCCATTTGTAGCTCAATCTTGGGTGCAATGATCACGTTCCTGCACTGACTAACTGTGTGGAGGCTCATTGATTTAACGTTATGTTAGCCTACATGCTACACTAGTAAAGTTATAAATGATATAGCTGTCGGCTATATTAGCCACGACTTACCGTTCTTTGAGCAGCTTCAAACGTTGAACACAGTTGGAAGTTGTTGCGCCTCCTCCGTCTGTCATTTTCTTCCCGCATGTTTTGCAAGTTGCAATCCGTTTTTTTTGTTGATACAGCGTAGTCTTTATATCTGAAAATAATAATTTGGGTATCATCTTTCCAAGGGCTCCATCTGAATTCACCCGCCGGCTGCTGTCCGATTCAAACTGTAATCCGTTAAATGAAGAGTTGATGCGCTGCACACTTTTTTTAACAGCATAATGTTTTATATTTGGGCTTGGGGAGGGTATCAAGTCAGTTCAAGTCAAAAGGCTCAAGTCCAATTTAAGTCACGAGTCATTGGTGTTAAAGTCGAGTTGCAAGTCATCATATTTGTGACTCGAGTCTGACTCGAGTCCAAGCCATGTGACTGTACTCTGGATCATACTATACCCAACAATCAAATATGACAATTTAAAATGATCCGTTATTTTAACACCATGGTCAACCATTCTTAAATCCTTTTAATTTCTCTTTCTTTCTGTCAGGTTGTCTCTTTGTATGACTACAGTGCTACCCGGTCAGATGAGTTAACGGTACAGCGTGGTGATGTCATCTATGTGCTCTACAAAGACAACGACAACTGGTGGTTTGGACGCCTGGCTAACGGACAGCAGGGATACTTCCCAGCTACCTATGTGGCGGAAGAGCGTATGTAGAGCTTTATATATTTTCCACATTAATATAATATATGCACTTATCATCGTTCTCCAAAGCAACTTAATCCTTATGGGAAACCCACCGTGGTGTTGCTAGCATACTCTTACCAACTCAGCCACACAGGACAATGAAAAAGAACCCATGTGGATATGGAGCCTATAAAGTCAAGTCTGTATGGATGTGTTGTTTGTTGCTGAGCTATTTCTCTCGTCTGCCCCAGGGGATTACAACGAGGAGCTGTCTCAGGCCCTAAAGGCACAGTCTGCCCTGTCTGAACAGACCGACCTATCAGTCCCCCCTTCTGAACGGACTGACCAATCAGATGGGAGGTTGACACCTACCAAGGTAAGGCGACTGGGTTCTGTTTCAGCGATCGTTGTGTGGTGTAGCTAAAGTGTCTCTTGGTTCTGATGGAGAAGGGTACTTCAAATAAAGTTATTGATTGATGATTTATTTTAGAATTTACCCAGACATCCCCTCCACCAATACAGTCCTTGGCTCATCCTAGGTCGAAAATCGACAGGTTAAGACAACGTCGTCACAAATCTGGGACCAGCGATGTCGCTAACTACTAGCGCCGTTGCTAACTAGCACAGCTAGTCTCATTGTTGCTAAGAGTTATGGGATATTAGAATCCTGTTGTCTTAACCTTTGTCATCTTCAACCTAGAGATCATCTCGTTCCCCTTCTTCAGGGAACCAAGGTTGTAGGAATTACTGTTAATTTCCTTGTACCTTCTTTTCTTTGATTACTCTCCCTCCGCTCACAGGTGTCAGCTGCCGTTGTCTCTGGGGAACTCAAGTTCATCTCTGAGCTGGACACAGACCCTGAGCAGCCTGCTGCCACCAAGTAAGTCCTCTTCCTCACAGCAACAGTCCTCATAAGTCACAGCAGTGGCTCCGATATCATCCCTGATAGTTAATTTTGTACACTCGTGTTCTAACCACATGGCGAGAAAATGGGAAGAAAATGAACTTACTAGATACATTATAGCTTATACATTATACGAGATACATTATTAGATGACATACAATTGGTTTAAGTGCTGACGTGTTAGATTGTGTTCTGTCAGAGAGTTCGTTTTGGAACCAGTGTGTGGCACTGGAGGGCATGAAATCAGACTTTTGACAGCTTACAAAAGGGGTCTCTTGAGGTTCCATTTTAGGGCCTGCCCTTATTACACTGTATGATATAGGAAGCAATGGAAAATCTGCAGAACTCCAACAATATTCTGACGACACAATCGTTTACTCTTGTGCCTCTAAAATTGAGAAGGCTTTTCTGGATTTACTAGCATTTGATGACATTCTCAAACAACTTTCTCAACAAATGGAGTCACTTGCAGATTTTAACTGTGAATTATGATTGTTTGATGATGATTCACTGATTTGAAATAGTATCTAGGCATTTGAACTAAGTTTTAGACAGCATATTGTGAAGCTGAAACAATTATTGTCCCATAATGCTCTTTGGTCTTGTAGAGAGCTACGAAATACTTTGAACTGGGCACGAGGGTATCTCTGAGTGAGTTTAAAACTCTGATTGACTGAGATGTTGTTGACCGCTGTAATTGTTTGGAATGTATTTTCCTTGTATGTGCTCTTGTATTTTATGGTCATGCTGACTACTTCCTGCTGACCTCTTGCCAGTTCCCCTTCCTAAAGTTTTTTATTTTTTATTTTTATATATATATATATATATTAAAAAAATTATGTCAGGCCAATGTGTTTTTCCCCCATATTTCTCAAGAGTGAAGAAGAAGAAAAAGAAGTTAGTGAAGAAGTTAGAAGCTCCGTCATCACCACCACCGGCCACATTCTCCGACCCTGATGCCCCAGGAACGTCATCTACCAAGAGGAGGGCCAATGCTGCAGGCAGCAGACCACTGCCCCCCAGCCCCAGGAGAGGACAGTCTAACAGAGCCTTGGAGCCTGATACCTAGACCCATGGACCTATGGTTAAGAGTACATACACTAAGAGCTGTTTTTTAACGCTAAATTCCCTTTTGAACAGAAGATAACAAATATGTTAATAATGGAAACCATCCTGTAAAGCGTACACATATTGTTTTATTGTGTGTGGGGGGAGGGGGGGGGGGGGGGGGTTCAAATATTTTTTAAATGATGTCTGAATAACTATTGATTAAAAAAAATATTTTAGAACATCTGAATTTTAAAAAGTTTACTATTATGTCCTATAATGTAGTATCAGTCCTGGAGAGATTTTGTATGTTTGGCTGTTTTTATCCTATTTATTGGATACAATACAATTAAAAATAGTTGCCAAGTGAATTGTTTTTTATATGTATTTCTGTAATTACAGAAAATTACAGTTGCTAGTCATATCTTTAAATATGTCCGCAGTGATTATGTTAAATATAACAACTTTGAAATGTGTTATGAGTGAGGAAAATCTGTTTTGTTAGAAACGTATGGTACATATAGCTAAATACATATACAAAATAATTATCTCTTTGAATGTGATACAAAACTATCTCAAACACAGATAGTTGACAAAATCTGTTATCTTTTATTATGAATTCCCTATTTTATTTGACCAGACTAATGTAATTTGGAACTCTGCAGTCAGTGAGGAAAAAGGTACCTAGATTTCTCCTAATGCCATTATTGTAAATAGGAGTTTAAGAGAGCAGAAGCACACATTGGAATAACACCAAAGGCATGTAACTACAAGACTGTAACAAAGGTCTAAGATTACATTAGTTACATATTTTCAAATAGTTTGGTGTACTTGAATGAACCACAGTTATGATCACTTGACAAGTGGATACAGTCATTTTGGTCAATGGGCAATCTACATAACCATGAAGGAGGTCAATAGCTATACATACACATTGTGTTCTGACCCCACTGTTCAGACAAATAATTCCAAGTAATGTGGTGTTGGAAATGAGAGGCCAACTGATAAATGCCCATTGATTGTCATTAAGTAAACATTATTTTATGAACCATTCACCTATTAAGTAAATGGTGTTTTGAAATAACTTGCTAAAAGCTCATTCAAAAAAGTTCCAAAGCTTTACCACAGCTTGTTGAGGTCCTTGACAGTTCAAGTAAGTATGCACAGGTCTTATTTTGATATTGGCATAATGCAAACTGAACTGCTTTTGTTTGGATTGCTAGTGCTACTCTATGACAACAAATGAGAAGTCAATCTGTGTAGTATCATCCTCTTAGTTTTACATTTTAATACAAGTTACAGTCCACGTTTAGCACCTCTGTAGTGTATATAGATATATATACACTGTCTGGCTGCTAATATACGGTGCCTTCAGAAAGTATTCAGACGCTTGAATTTTTCCATATTTTGTTACGTTACAGCCTTATGCTAAAATTGATTAAATAACAATACACTATAATGACAAAGCGCAAACAGTTTTTTAGAGATTTTTGCTAAATCTGGCACCATCCCTACGGTGAAGCAAGGTGGTGGCAGCATCATGCCGTGGGGATGTTTTTCAACAGCAGGTACTGGGAGACTAGTCAGGATCGAGGGAAAGATGAACGGAGCAAAGTACAGAGAGATCCTTGATGGAAACCTGCTCCAGAGTGCTCAGGATCTCAGACTTGGGCAAAGGTTCACTTTCCAACAGGACAACGACCCTAAGCACACAGTCAAGACAACGCAGGAGTGGCTTCGGGACAAGTCTCTGAATGTGCTTGAGTGGCCCAGTCAGAGCCCAGATCGAACATCTCTGGAGAAACCTGAAAATAGCTGTGAAGCAATGCTCCCCATTCAACCTGACAAAGCTTGAGAGGAATTGGAGAAACTCCCCAAATACAGGTGTGCCAAGCTTGTAGTGTCATACCCAAGAAGACTCAAGGCTGTAATTGTTGCCAAAGGTGCTTCTACAAAGTACTGAGTAAAAGGTCTGAATACTTATGTAAATGTGATATCTGTTGTTTTTTGTTTCAAAAATGTCTAAAAAACTGTTTTTGCTTTGTCATTATGGGGTATTGTGTGTAGATTGATGAGGAAATGTTTTTATTTAATACATTTTACAATAAGCCTATAAAGTAACAAAAATGTGGAAAAAGTAAAGGGGTCTGAATACTTTCCGAATGCACTGTACATTATCACCAAAGATTTTTCATAACTAACCCAGGATAGAGCACAGCCTGTCGTTTCCAATGTAAGCAAATTAATCATAGTGGGCAGAACAAGTGAGATGGGCATAGCCAAGCAAAAGCTAGCGAGAGCCTATTGGTGCGTTCTAGCATGTATTTGCATATTTCTGTTAGGGAACATCTACTCTGTGAAATTTGCCCTTGCACTCCTAAATAATGCAATTTTTTTTAAACTTTGGCAAAGGGTAAAGTCTACAAAACGTAGTCCACTCTGTTCGTAACAGTTTTGGAAACATCAAATGTGTCATCGAAGAGAAAATTTGCAGAATGTCGGCCAAAATCCATCTCGCTCCATCTTCTCCCACTCCCGGCCACTGGGCTTCCTCTCACCACCATGTTTGGTAATGAGTGGAAACGCCAACCGGATGCTTCACATTTATACATCTGGTGAAATATCTTTCTCATTGTTCTGTTTTATCACAATCTCTAGCAATACAATGCATGCCCACCTCAATCTCTAGCAATACATAGACATAATATTTTAAGAAGTGGTGTTTATTGTTTGGTACCCATCTCTCACTGTACATGTTCCTGGTAGATGATCGTTGTTCAGGACAGAAGACGGGTACGTTCATCTGAAGGTATTTTCCTCTTGATCTGAGGAGCCCTTTAGATCCAAACATATAAAAGCAAATTCGGGGACAAATAAACATTTCTCCGGACCGGTTACTCTTTTCAAATGACTTTCTCAACATTTCTCTTCTATTTTTTAATTTTTTAATGTTAATAAACAAAATATATGATGGAATCATTACCTTCTTTGTCGTGTTCCTTGACAGAGAAAATATATACCAAGAAAGAAAGCCTGAGGAGAGGAGGACACATTAGTTGTATTCAGACATCCCAGTTTTTTACTTGGCCCAGGGCTAAGACCCATGTGGAAAATAAAGGAAAATCCATGTGACCTCAATACCTCTCACTAACTAGCAAAAATGTGTTGATGTCAAAGCAAGCAATTTAGCACAGTAATTTGAGTTACCCATCCGTAGCGTCATTAGTGTCGAGGCAGGACTGACAGTATTGAAGTGTGTATAATAGGATAGGTAAATAGCCATACTTACGGCTAAAAAGGCCAGGCCTCCTTGAACAGAAGCAGCCCACTCAAAGCTCAGCTGCTGTGTGGTGAAGCCACCGAGCGTTGGACCACAAAACATTCTGAACAAATAAAACACACCTTTGTTTAGGATTCATATCTCCAAACTCGAACCTTCAAATCATGCCTCACGAGAGTTGATATGACAAATACTTTAAGCACATACCCAATGGACCACACTGCTCCAAACAATCCAGACACCAGTCCGAGAGTGCTCAGCCCCTCCTCAAATCCATTTTCACTGCCATCGGAAAATGGTCAATATTATTCCGTGTCCTGCACCTCATGCACTATGATGACACCTGTTTTTCTAAGTGAAAGTGGACATTGTAAATATAGTATATGTGTATATGCGTGTGTGTGTACGTGCCCTGGTGTGTATGTAAATGGTAATCTCACTATGCACAGTTGAGTATTTCAGGGAAGGTGGGGATGGCAATCATGCTTAGAGAGAATCCTATGACACCCAGCATGAAGACCAACAGCCACAGCTGACTAAATAGACAAAAAAAGTATAATTCTTATTGTTAGTATAATAGTAGTACAAGTATAGTAATAATAGTGCATTTCACACTGATAATAACAGATTCGGACCTCTGTATCTGCAGAATGGGGACAGGACCTAAGAACCAGAAACCAGTTGCTGTAGACAAGCCTCCTAGCACCATCAACCATGGCCTTGTGGACTGGAAACACAACCAGAAGGTAAAATCACATTATTGTCTATGTGTGTAAAAGAGAAGTTGTGACTTCGATACACCACTGGCATTGGTTGGTATAGTGTTGGGTTAACTGTACTCACAGGGAACCTGTCACTAACGATACCAAGCAGAGGTGAGGCCAGACAGTAAGGCAATGACAGGCCAAGCAAGAGAAGACCCACATAACCTGGAGAGAGGTCAAACTACATGTAGAAACAAAGGAGAAACCTATTAAGGTATCGAGGTCCATCCTACTAGACATAACAATCACATTTTGAAATGCATTTTCAAATATGAGGCCTTCAATTATACCAGGGTTTGGAAAATGCCAGTTCAGTCAATTCATTAAGTAAACTGAATTGAAATGGAATTCACCGCTACCATGGTATACACCTGGCTTTACCTTATCAATGGCATATATGGACAAGGTTGCATCCAGAAAGCCAAGTCCAGAGCTCAGGGTGAATATGGCAAAGCAAATGAGGACTATCTTCAGACGTGTGAACAGCCTGAAGAAGGAGTCCTTGGTAGGATCAGCAGCTGAACAGTGGAAAAAACAGATTAATATAATTTCGCACAAAATATCATCACAAGAATAATTTAACCCCCCCCTCCAAAAAAATACGAAATAGTGTCAGTGGTCTAAGGCACTGCATCTCAGTGCAAGAGGCGTCACTGCAGTCCCTGGTTCGAATCCAGGCTGCCTTCCATCTGGCCTTGATTGGGAGTCCCATAGTGTGGCGCAGTCTGGGTTTGGCTGGGGTAGGCCGTCATTGTAAATTAACATTTGTTCTTAACTGACTTGCCTAGTTAAATAAAAAAACAACTATTTTATAGACAGATGACTATTAGTTAAAAGTTCATGAATAAACAGTTACCAAAGCTTGGTAAGATGTAGATGTTGAAGGGGACCATGAGAAATAGAAAGCATCCCAGAGCCATGAAAGGGACTTCGTAACCAAAAGACTGATACAGCCATCCACCTATTGGTGGTCCCAGTATCAGACCCAGCCCTGTAAAGATCTCCAAACTACCCTGAGAAGACAAATTCAACACAGTAAACGTCCACACGCAGTTTTACCTCGTACCCACAGGCTTTTGTTTACAATTCCAAACAGAATCCAATTGTATCATCATATCATTACGACCAAATAGAGGGAACTAGTCACGATGCCTGTTGCTAAGGAGGCTTTCAGACAGCCACAACACGAATAGGGGAAAACTTTTGGGATACAAAACATTTTAACAACCTAAACCATAATGCTTTTTTGTTTGAGCATGGTGTCTATTGCCTACACATAACATACCAGGCAAGACCCGTACACAAGGCTTGGTTGACTAAACTCACCAGAACAGTTGCTATGTTGTTGGGGAAAACTTTTGCCGAAATTGCAAAAGAAGAAGTCATTGCAGCACTGAAGCCCAGAGCATCAACAGACCTTATGATAAAGCACAAAGTAATAAACGTAGCTCCCTCGGGAACTCGGTCGAGTAAGCTGCAAAACAAGAAGGGGAAAAGTTTTAGACGAAAATATGTATTTGTCCAAGTTCAGTAAAATGTTGAAGAGGGCACTTAGAAATGTGCTTTGGCTAGTGTCTGTTGATGGATAACTTACTCACCCAAAGAGAATGGTGCACCCCGATGATACGAATAAGCCTGAAATTAGCATGACCTTTGCCCCGATCTGGACAATCTGAAAGGACAGAGAGAGGAGCCATGTGTTACGTGTGTGTGACAAGTCATGTTGCAAGCAGAGTAGTCTGATGACTAGACGTAGGATGTGTGCCTCCCAAATGGCACCATATTCCCCATGAGTCTGGTCAAAAGTAGTGCACGACATAGGGAATAGGGTGTCATTTGGTACATAGCCTAGTAATTCCAAATACTTACATATTTACCCAGTACTAAAGAGCCCATCAGATTGCACAGAGCATAGCAGCCAAATATAAGTCCGATGACAGTCTGACTGGCTCCTTTTTTCATGGCCTGAGTAGAAACAATTCATACATAATGGTCCTGTACTATCAATGCATTACAATAATCAAACATACAAATACTGCAAAAAAATTGCTGAAAAAAAAAAACTTGTTAAGATTGTGTACAAGAAGTGGTTTTCCTTCCGGAAGACGAGGGCATGTGCTTCACAAAATTGGGCAACAGTCATAACAGCTGACTTTATGAAACAGTCGTGACTCAAAGTGTTGTTTCGGGTCAGTCTATCACTAGCCACAGTTTGATCATCTGGGGTGAGTTTCCCAAAAGCAGAAAGATCAGCTCCGGTCAATTGGTAGGCAATAGACAAACAATGATATTCACGCCAAAGATGATCTGATGTTGGAAAACTCACCCGTGAAGGTTTGGGCCGTTACTTGAGTTTTTGTTATACCTACCACAGGCTATCATTTCAGTCGTCATGACTTTATTACGTTGGTTATGTCATTATTCTGAGACCATTATATAGCCTAGGCCTTATAACAGAGATTTCAGTCAGTCACAATAGACTACTCTCTGGTCACTGAAATGCATATGTCCACTGGACAGCTTATCATCTGACCTGTGTTGATGTGTGAGTGTCCATTGTACGGCACATCATTGCCCTCTGGGGCTTTTCTCAAGTCCATCACATGATACACACACAATCATTTAAACAATAAGTGATATCTTCCATCCAACCAAGAAAATTAAGAGTGAACTTTAACATTTGTCATTTCTGTTTTGTAGGCTATTTTCTCCATTGGCAACCTGACAATTTATTATATAATCTGAATAAAGAAATCATGATTCTGCATAATAATTCATCATTACTGCTCAGACAGCATAGCCTGTTTCACATGCAATGAATAAATAAAGTGGTTGGTAATTGAACATTACCTCGTTGGGGAAGAATGGCCCCAGTATAGAGTAGCAGATCATTGAGCTGAAGTTGACAGATGCCATTGATATCAATGTGAGGATCTGATATCTTGTCATCCTTTGATTAGGACTACTTATTGATTCTTCTGATGTGCTGCCATCTAAAGAATGAATTGATCAAATAATGAATCAATCAATCAATCAGTCAATCACGCAGTAAACTGTTATGTTCCTTTAATTAGAACATAACACAAAGCCATATTAGACTACATAATTGCAGTCAGAATCCGACTGAAAACAAAACATGTTAACAATGTAACAACTGTTCAATGAAAAATGCAGCTCATTTCCAATATATGTAGTGGTAGGAATTACATTCGCTGAATTACAAAGTTTTAATGATATTTGAAACTAGACATTTATATAAATAAACTCTATAATCTATTCTATATAATGTCACCAACCTGCTTGTTGAACTTGATCAGAATCCATATTGTTGTCATTCATATTAAATTATACTCCCGATCCGGATTGTTATTCAAGTCACAAATGCCTAGACTAAAATTCCTGTTACACAAATAGACGACAAGATGTGGCTTCATAACGTGTTAACAACACAGGGAAACCAAATGCGTCACAACTTGGCTGGTTAAATCCATAAATTAAAGTTCGGCGCTGGCGCTCGTCAAAAACAGCGTGGCTGTTGTCTGTAGAAAAAGCACTAAACCCAAACGCGCGTGTTTAGAGAGTTGCACTGTTAAATCTAGAGTTGCGACTGTGAACTGACTCGTTGAGTGAGTAGGGTGTCTTCCTGATGTTCGATAAATCCCGTCCTTAAGGGAGTGCACTAACACAATGGAGTGGCTGAAGCTCTCACAGTCTCACAGTTTAGGATTTAAATCAGAATGTTTAAGTTTAGGCATTAACTACCACACTTTAAGGTTAGGTATTAACTCCGAATGGTTAAAGTAACGGTTAAGGTTTGGGATAGGCTACCTGGGGCGGCAGGTAGCCTAGTGGTTAGAGCTTTGGGTCAGTAACTGAAAGATTGCTAGATTGAATCCCTGAGCTGTCAAGGTAAACATTTGTTGTTCTGCGCTTGAACAAGGCAGTTAACCCACTGTTCCTAGGCCGTAATTGTAAATACGAATTTGTTATTAACTGACTTGCCTAGTTAAATATGTAAAAAAAATTAAAAAAAAATTTAAATGTCAAAAACTAATTTATATCACTGTTGCCCCTAGTGGCCAGTTTTCACGTCACCTCCCCGACGTCGTCGGACATGGCTGGATGTTGAATACTGACTTGTATCACGGGTGACCTGGCTACTCTCTCTCACACACACACACACACACACACACACACACACACACACACACACACACACACACACACACACACACACACACACACACACACACACTCACACACACACACACACACACACACACACAATGAATAGACATAGACATAAGTGTTCTACATTTTATTACGTTTTTGAACATCGGGTGGTAGGCCTATATTTTAATGTATGATATATTATCTGATATATAAACTGGACAAAATAATTGTATAAGATTTCAAATAAAATAAAAATCCATTTAGGCAACAAAATAATATTATTTTAGGTGGTGATGCTGATTCATAATGACCCACACACACTGTCTGTATTGATAATAATACGCATTGAAGTATTGCTGTATTACACAGTAGAGTAACAATGCTAAGCATTGAATAGTTGGACGGGGCCACAGTCTCCCGACCCCTCCTGTCTCAGCCTCTAGTATTTATGCTGCAGTAGTTTATGTGTCGGGGGGCTAGGGTCAGTCTGTTATATCTGGAGTATTTCTCCTGTGTCCTGTGTGAATTTAAGTATGCTCTCTCTAATTCTTTCTTTCTTTCTCTCTCTTGGAGGACCTGAGCCCTAGGATCATGCCTCGGGACTACCTGGCCTGATGACTCCTTGCTGTCCCCAGTCCACCTGGCCGTGCTGCTGCTCCAGTTTCTACTGTTCTACCTGCGGCTATGGAACCCTGACCTGTTCCCCCGGACGTGCTACCTGTCCCAGACCTGCTGTTTTCAACTCTCTAGATACAGCAGGCGCGGTAGAGATACTCTGAATGATCGGCTATGAACAGCCAACTGACATTTACTCCTGAGGTGCTGACCTGTTGCACCCTCGACAACCACTGTGATTATTATTATTTGACCCTGCTGATCATCTTTGAACATTTGAACATCCTGGCCATGTTCTGTTATAATCTCCACCCGGCACAGCCAGAAGAGGACTGGCCACCCCTCATTGCCTGGTTCCTCTCTAGGTTTCTTCCTAGGTTCTGGCCTTTCTAGGGAGTTTTTCCTAGCCACCGTGCTTATACACCTGCATTGCTTGCTGTTTGGGGTTTTAGGCTGGGTTTCTGT
Organism: Oncorhynchus mykiss; assembly: GCF_013265735.2. Taxonomy (NCBI): domain Eukaryota; kingdom Metazoa; phylum Chordata; class Actinopteri; order Salmoniformes; family Salmonidae; genus Oncorhynchus; species Oncorhynchus mykiss. The sequence continues at coordinate 27,387,028 of NC_048583.1, read as the reverse complement.
ACAGCACTTTGAGATATCAGCTGATGTAAAGAAGGGCTTTAGAAATACATTTGATTTGATTTGAATAGTTGAATCATCACATAACCTGCAGATATACAGTTAACTGCCAAAAGAAGGGAAACACCAACAGAAAGTGTTTAAAAAGGGCGTTGGGTCACTACGAGCCAGAACAGCTTCAATGCACCGTGGCATAGATTCTACAAGTGTCTGGAACTCTATTGGAGGGATGCGACACCATTCTTCTGTGAGAAATTCCATAATTTGGTTGATTGTGGTGGAAAACGCTGTCTCAAGCACCGCCAAAAATGATGTATATACTAACAATATACATGTATCCCCGCCATAACAATGGGAGTCATTGTCCATAAAGCGTCATGGCGGGCTGTCTAGCTCCCGCCTATCCTTTCGTTGGATTGGTGGATACATCTCACTATTGTAATCGTTTTTAACCTCCTGTATTCAATGGCAAGAGATGCTATGCTATTAGCCTCATGCCATGAATATCCATAGCCAACTCGAGACAACTCAGATTCAAAGTGTTTTTTCTCAATGTTGGCGAGATGTCACGTGTCCTACTTATATCAGTACACTCGTAACAACTTAACCATTACGAAACGTCTATAAACCTCAAGTAGTAAAGAAGCCATACATTTTTTTGCTGACCAAATTCGACACTCTCATTGGCCTCCATACAAAAACTCTTTGCTTGGTGGGCGAAACACGGCAAATGCTGGAGGGAGGCGCCGCTCCAGAATCTCCCCTAAGTGTTCAATTGGGTTGAGATCTGGTAACTGACACAGCCATGGCATGTGGTTTACATGGTTTTCATGCTTATCAAACCATTCAATGACCACTCGTGCCCTGTGGATGGGGGAATTGTCATAACACAGCCATGATAGCCAAAATAATGGCCTCCCCAACATTTGTATGCCAGACCCTAAGCATGATGGGGTGTTAATTACTTAATTAACTCGGGAACCACACCTATGTGGAAGCACCTGCTTTCAATATACTTCGTATCCCTCATTTACTCAAGTGTTTCCATTATTTTGGAAGTTACAGTACTTTCAGATAAAGCAGCATAAGACAAATGTTAATTACTGAATAACATATTCACAAATTAATTAGTCAATCAAATCCAATTAAAATCTGAAAATGTAAAAAATGATAACTTGAATGTCTTCAGTACCAAGTGACACACTATTAGCAACAATGCAGACAATATCTATCAAAAGCAGCAGCAGAAACTCCAAGGAGGCAAAGCACTTTACATTCAAATGCAATGTTCAAGTAGCAATCATAACCACACCCAGTGACTAAAACACAGAGCCAACCAAGCTTATACACCATAACATTAAATTAAGGATAGCTTTTCATTTTCTTGCAGGGTTTAACATAAGTTGACGGATCTGGAAGCGGGTGGGATTTCTACTGTATGCATTTCCCCCCAGATACATGAACCATGCATTTGATGATTTTGGTGAATGATTTACACATGCATGACATTTTTTTCATAGGTTCAACCAAATGAAATGATGGGCAGAAAGGTTTGATAACATACATGTTACAATTTAGTTATGAATGTGTTACAATTTATGTCATATGTAGTCCTACAATGACGTTTACATAATGGAAATGTGGATATTTCTAGGTCCTACAAAAACATTTACGGAAAATGATGATATTCCTAGGATCACTTCATAGAAGTGATCTTCGAAATAACATCAAAATAAACTCTATTACTTTCCAACTCATCGCGTTGTCTTTCCACAATCAACATGGTCTCCTCTCTCACAATACATTATTTCAACATTGTCCAACATTGCACTTACTTTTCTTATGACCATTATAACCTGCAATCTTAGTCACGCATTTTAAAATTGCACATCTCCAAGGGCAGTTTTTAAATCCAATGCATATATACGGTAAGTAAGAGAAACTAAAAAGCTTTGTTGTGAGGCTTACTAAAATGTATCTCATAGCCCTATTATCCGTCTGGTCCAGCACAGAACTACACTGACAGTCCCGTGTTACAGGACACAGTATAATCATCTCTGATTATTCTGTCACTTTGCATCAGAGTACGTTGTAACAGAGCCATATACTGTATATGACACACATGTCAGCGTTTCTAAACTTTGTTTCCATTGAACATGCCATACAAATAAAAGGCATTTGAATGAATCCTATTCATTTACCCCACAATCTACTATTGTGTACCTTAGCAGCGCTTCCCTTCCTCCTTTTTTTCCGAACACATATGCGACGTTGGGTTAGAGCCAGTGACGTAGTGGTAAAAAAACACAGGTGGGTAAACACTGATCGCCATTTGCGGTGAGTAATGTAATGCTCCCTATACTTTCAATGCATTTTTCCGCAAACGGTAGGTAAACACTTGCACAAAATATCCTCCACTACACCACTGGTTAGAGCAGTCTCTTACTTCAGCCTTTGAGTAACATTGGCTAAGGCAACAGCAAAGGCCTGCACTGCTGAGAAAGGATACTGGAAATCCAGGATATATGCGTTCCCATCGATTCTGCCAAACTGCATCACCTGTAGAAAAACAGGGGAAAAGAGACAGGAACAAAGCTGTAAGGAAGGCCTGTTTGCATCACATCTGTGGGGCATAGGTACAGGTGGGCCTAGGTGGGCCTGTTGGCAAAATGTGTAGAATAGCATGAGATTAGCTGTGAAAATGTCCCCATGACAAAATGTGTCAAATTGCAGTTGCTTTCCCCAACCCCCTCAAAAATACAAAATAAATACAAATAATTGGCCCACCCAAATTTCTGCAGGCCCACCCACCAACGAACTTCTGGCTGTGCCACTGCTGCCTGAAGTTCAATTTGAGTGCTGACTCATCTCAGCCATAAACAGGGCAATGTGACAGTTGGTGGCAGTGGTGGGAACTGAACCCAGGCCTCCAGAGAGACTGGAAGCTAAACTTATATTTAAAGCAACCGCAAACAGATTTCCCATTCTAAATTCTAAATAGGTGGTTCTTTTTTTACAGTGTATCTAGGTTTCTGTAAATAATGGAAGCAAAATTTTACCTGTCTCCCGTCCAGCTCGATCTGAAAGTTCTTAGCAGACTCCTGAGTGACTCGTCCTCCGAAGTCCAACTGGTAGACCTGTGTGGCCTCATTCCAGAGTGGCTGCTTATTGGCCATGACATAGATGAATCCCTGGCTGCCCAGCCCACGGTCCTCTCTCTCATTGGCCTTCCTGCACTTAATCTCCTCCAGTTCACTGGCCATCCTCAGGCTTCTCTTACTCTTCCAACCCTTCTTGGAGCTCTGGCTCTGGTTCATCAGTTCATCTCCGCTGATGAAGAGCTCGGGCTCGCTCTCCGAACTGTCCTGGAACTCGCTGGTGGTACTGGTCCTGTTGAGCTTCTTGGTTTTGTTCAGCTGCTCCCTCTGGCCTTTGAGTTTCTTCTTCTCCCTGCCGCCAAGCCTGGGGCTGGAGATGAGGGAGTTGAAGTCGGAGAGGGCGCGCCCTTCCTTTTTGGATTTGCCCTCTGAGACGGTGGTCATGTTTGCCGCCTCAGCTCGGCTGTCTAGACGTTTACGACTTTTCTTGCTGAACATGTCGGACCCCTGTCGGTCTGGAACGGGGCTTTCGTTTAGAGAAGACGGCTCCTGGAAGCTACTGGCAGATTCCGCCAGCTCCTCTGTAGGGCTTTTGGATTTCGGCAGCTCGGTTGGTGGAGGAGGAGGAAGTGTAAGAGGTGGTGGGGGGGGAGCAACAGGAGGGGGCGGGGAGAGGACTGGCTTTTCTAACACCTGATGAGACTTGTTGGGGAGGGTGGCAGAGCCTGACAGGTCCTGCATGGGTAGGCTATATGGGTTCCAGGGGTGCAGGCTAACAGGGTGCAGCTGAAGCCCAGCACAGGAGGCGGCCCCTGGGTACATCGGGGGCAGAGGGCAGCAAGCTAGGTTGGCATGGCTGGGAGGGTATCCAGGTGGCAAGACCAGGTTGGGGTCCTGCTGGGCAAACTGGGGGACTGGAGCAACTACTTCGTTGGGAGGGCAGGGTGGTGGATGGCTCTGCATGGACTGGAGTGGGGATCCATCCTGACCAACCCCTGGAGGGAAAGGTGACATGGAGATCTGGTAACCTGATGGGAAAGTAACAGTACTTGGGCTGCTGGGAGGTTTTGTTGAGAGTACAAAAGGCAGCCGTGTCATGTCCAGATGCTGAGCATTGCTGAAGATGATCGGGGGTGGTGGTTTGTGTGTTGGTGGTGGAGGAGGAGCTAAGATAGTCTGTTCTGGGGGTATCCAGAACTCCTCTGCAGTGTTTGGGTCCCACTGGTATGGTGGAGGACGTTTCAGTGTCAAACTAACTTCCCCAAGAGTCAAGTGACGACACTGCTGACTTAATGTCTCGTCTTCGGTAAAGGCAGAGTTCACATACACAGTCCTATCCCTGCTGTTATCAACAGGACTCAGCAGATTGTAAGATGACTGAGAAGCTTGAGACAAAGTGCTTTTGGAGTGAACAATGATGGTGCTGTGATGAGCACCTTTTCCTGGTGGGAAATCCTGTCGCACTACAGTGCCTCCTGCGATGCCACTGCTGCTGCTACCACCACCACTAACACTGACACTGGTGCTGCTGCTGTTGCTGCTGCACTGAGTGCAGGTATACAGAGCCGTGGGCACCCTCTGCTGGTAAGAGAGTGCTAGGGCCGCACTGTTGATCTTAGACTTGGTTGGTAGAGTCCTTGAAGCGTCAACCATCTGGGACACCTTCAGGCGAGATTCCACGTCTCGCCGGTCAGGGCGCAAGGTGGCGTGAATCATGTGACTACTGTCCATGCGTTGGGGAGGAGAAAGTGTCGTTGTGTTAATGTTAACCTGATTGGCTGGATCTGGGTAGGGGGGCGGGTCTCTGCTGGGTATGGAGTATCGTGGCACAGAGAGGCGGCTTAGAGTCGCTGAGCTGTAAGGAAGCTGGACTTTCTTACTGTCAGACGATGAGGTGACTTTAAGTGTGGCCGAACCTCCCATGCCTTGAACAGCGTAGGTGTTCTGGTTGCTTATGAGTCTTCTGCGAGGGCGACACACCTCCTCTACATTCCCACTGCTGTCAAAGGTTGTGATCCTCTCGTATCCCATCTGGTACTGGAGACCAACTGGGTGGAGTGAGAACTCGTCTTTCTTCAGACACGGGTCTGTTGTGACCAGTATGTTGGGGTTGTCACAGTTGGTGATGAGGGTCTGAGGAGCGGTGGAGGTTGTGGCGGTGGCTGCAGACACTATGGTTCCTGGGTAGGGTGGTGGAGGGTTCACCTTCCTCATCTGGATCTCAAGGGAAGTCTCTGCATCGAGGAAGGAAGGAGGTCTAGAACGTAGTGAGTCTGTGTCTATGAATGAAGGAGGTCTGGATCGGGAGGAGTCTGCATCGAGGAACGACGGGGGTCTAGACCGCAATGTACCTGTATCTGCATCAATGAAAGAAGGATTTCTAGTCCGTATTGTGTCTATGTCGATGAATGACGGTGGTCTAGATCTTGATGTGTCTGCTTCGATGAAGGAAGGAGGTCTGGACCGTAAGCTGTCTACATCAATGAATGATGGAGGCCTGGATCGCGGTAGACTTGGCCTGCCCAGTGTATGGCTCTGAGTATGCCCCTGCTCTCCTCTTTCTGGTCCCAACTCTGCACTGGGGTGGGGTATCTGTTGCAGTACCTGGAACTGCTGCAGAGAGATGGTGGGATAGCCAGTAGGCGGAGGGGGCAAGGTGATCTGCAGCTTCAGTTGCTGCTGCATTTGTTGGTGCTGCCTCTGCATCTGTTGGTGTTGCTGTTGTATCTGCTGATGTTGCTGCTGCAGCTGCTGTTGTTGCTGCCTCATCTCTATAATCTGCTGTCGGATCTGCTGCTGTTGCTGCTGCATTTGTTGCTGCTGCTGATGCATTTGCTCATGTTGCAGTTGCATCTGTTGGTGCTGCTGAGCAATTTGCTGTTGTTGCAAGTGTTGGTGCTGATGTTGGATCTGCTGTTGTTGCTGTTGCAGTGCCGCCTGTTGTTGTTGGTGCTGTTGTTGCAGTGCTTGGTGCTGCTGAGTCTGTTGCTGCTGCTGCTGTTGGATCTGCTGTATATGATGCTGTTGTAGTTGTTGATGTTGTTGTTGAATCTGCTGTTGCTGGTGCTGTAGTTGTTGATGCTGTTGCATTCTCTGTTGTTGTTGCTGCTGCTGCTGTTGGGTTAGTATCTGCGGTGGTTGTTTGGACTGTTGTTGGTGTGTCTGTTGAGACTGAGGACGTTGTTGTTGAGGTTGTTGAGGGGGGTGATGTGGAGGCGGAGGTGGAGGCAGTGTTCCAGCTAGGAGGGGACCCATCTCTAGCCTGTTAAAGATCACCTGTCCTGGGTTGGAGTACCTTCCTAGAGTCCCACTGTACTGTGCTGCTACTGCATTCTGACCGTGATCAGGCCCTGCAATAGAGGCTGAGGCTGCTGCAGCGGCCGCTGCCGCTGAAGCCGTAGCCGTGGGATTGGTCAAGACATCCAGCTGGATGTTCTGATTGGCCAGCAGGGACTGGACCAGTCCAATGCTCTGAGTGGGGGACATGGCTTGGGCAGGGCTGTGGATGGGTGCGATGGGGATGTTGACCGTACAGGGAGGGTTGTCACTTGTCACTCCAGATGGTCCCATCACTGAAAGACAAGTCAAAGAATATTCCAATAACTTTAGGTATTGTTCTTTACTACATTCATTACTAAACAGAAGTCAACATCCAACCGAAATGCATGTAAACTTGCACTTGATACTTAATTCCAGTATCAATGAATTATTAGTTTGTTTAATTGTTCATTCATTCATGACTTACCAGGCAAGTCATCCTCATCCTCACTGAAGACGTTTGGGTTAAAGACAGGCAGGCTCATGAAGTCAAGTGATATTTTCCGCACCTCCGGAAGGTAGATTGTCATCTGCCTTGGTTGTAGATGCAGCAAACTGGTCTTATAGATAACTAAAACAGAGGAAAACATTTCTACAATCAAATTGGAATGAAATGGAGTAGTCAACATAAAGGAATAATAAAAAAATAAGGTAAATACTGAAAATATGGCTGTGTTTTTTCCCTCCAAATGTCGGTGATCTTACCTGCACCAAGATTAGCAGGTAGGAAAGAAGCAAGTCCAACGATTTTGAACTTTGTCCCCCAAATATTGGACGTGACTTGAGCAAGATAATTATGCTGTGAAATCAAGCAAATAGATTAATATTTTTTATTATGTAAAAAATGATCCAGAACCCAGAACCAAATATTGCATGAGCTAGCCAGCTAACTATACCCGGTTAACTTCTGGGCACAGAAGTGGCTAAATCTAAACAAGCAGAAACCACAATTTCAACCCCTAACCACTAAAGAACCACTATACCAACGTTCCACGCGACACATATTCAGACAATACCTCAGAGATTCCATCCATGGACATCTCTCGACGCGTCAAACTGGGAGATCGAATTGGTGGCTTCTTTGTTGGTAACCGGGGTGATCGTGGGCCTTCTTGACTAGCCCGGGACATTTTGGGAGATTTTCTAGATTCCATGTTCCTTCTATGCCAGACAACAACCAAAACAAGCGGCAAACAAAGGCAAAATAGACCAATTTAAAATGATGAACAAATAACATTTGAAACAAATAAAATGATCAGTATGACCTATTGAAGAAGGTTTAACTTTTTGTATTACATGGATCGGCTACTAAAGGTAATGGTTAGGATTAGGGTTGAATATGGTAAACATTAGTCTTATAACCTCACTCTTCCAGAGTCCAGACCATCGTAATGAAAGATACCTGGAAAGCTTGGGTGACCCGTTTCCTCTGGACAGTTTAGGGGACTTCTTCCCGACCCACTCATCACTCAACTCAATGTCGCTGGAGTCCGAACAGTTACAGCTGTCAGTCATGTAGGAGATCATAGCATTTACACACACCTCATCTGGAGGGGGAAAAAACAACAACAAACAAGCAAATAAACGAACAAACAAATAAAAAAATCATATTTGACTCCACCTCTATAAACAGGTCAGAACAGTAGAACTTCAGGAAAAAAATATACAATATACATGTGAACACACAATAGTAGGGTTGCCCAACTCATCATGATATACCGGTCTAAAATGAGCTGTTTGTGTTGTGTGTAACATACTAACTATTTTTGAAAGTGCATAATAATACATTTTTCTGTGCCAATCCCACCTGCTTTGCTGTCTGTTTTAGGGTCTATGATGATGAACTCTGGCCGTAGCTTGCTGATGCGTCTGCCTTTAAGGATGGGCACCAGACCACCTAGGTGTTCCAGGTAGAGGGTGTAACAGGGTCCCCCTGCCTCTGGGTTGTCCTCCGCTCGCTTCATGGTGCAGTGCAGCCTCTCGTTACCAGCTGTGGGGTAGCTGACAAAGTCCCGGATGTTGTTGGGATCAGGAATAGGAGGCTAGAGAAACAAGAGAAAAGCATTAACAGTTGGTTCCAATCCGCTCCCTACCCCTACCCCTTCCCCTTGGCCCTTACCCCTTTAGATCGTTAGGATCTGGATAGGTACACTCAGGGTAGTGATGGAGCTTCCAGCATATCCCCTGCACCTTACCGATCTACAAACATTGAAGGATTACGACCAAGGGGTCCTGTCATTTTGAAATGAACAAGTCCAGATGGCTTTGAGCTCAGATAATAACCTACAGTAGCCAACTGAATAAAGCTTATTTTACCTTGATGGTGGGTATGAAGGCGGTTGTGACATAGGAACAGAGTAAGGAGGGCATGTTTAGTTTGCCCACGTCCCTCTCCTCCCGCAGGGCACTGGCGATGCCCTGTTGGCACAGCAGCTGCAGGCTGGCCACCCGGTGCTCCACCCGCACCACGTACAACGCTGTGCCACACGCCAGGAACAGACGAGAGTCTCTGTGGCCCCAGCAGATAGTGGTGATGGGGCGCTGCAAGGCAAAGGTTGACAAGGCAGGTTCCCAGTCGGCCCTGTTCTGTTGTATTCACATTCTACGGAACCTTGATTTCTGGCTTTCTCCATAGCCCACTGAACGAGACTTGGAAGTGCGGCGACAGTACATTTCATGTCAAGTATACTTTCTGTTGATATTGTAGTTATTCATTGAAGATTTCAGATGACTTATAGAATTTGACTTATACGTGTTAGAGGACCTACCCAGAAGGCAAAAACTGGTTGAAATTATGCCATCACAAACAAATTACAACCAGTTTGTAAATATCATACAATAACATTTCAGAAAAGTGAATCAAAGAGGGGAGCTCACCTGGGCAGGTGTTTCTAATGTGTAGATATGTTCTCCTTGGACGTTGTAGAATTTGACCAGGGCGTTCCTCACGATAGGGTCAGAGGGGACTCCAGGGAGCCCATGTCTCTCCATCCCAGCTGCCGCCAGGAGGTCCCCCTGAGAACACCACTGGACCTCCACATCTGAACAGGAGGAGCTCAGTCACAACACATTCGGTCCGCCCACACGTTTAAGATTGAAAAAGTCATTACCTTTGAGTCCTGAGCGGATGACGGTAGGAGCGAGGTCATCGTAGTTGTTCATCAAACTGATGTCTCCTGATATGAAGCTAACGGTCAGAAGGGGCTTCAGGATACGCACTTGGGAGAGAGAAATAAACACATTAGCCTCCTGGCTAATGTGCACGATCATAGTGTTCACAGTAGAGGTAAAAAATGTTATCACATCTCTTTTTTTCACGTTTGAGAGCGGTACAAGACAGGGATGTTCTCTCTCTCGCTTGATTGTTTACAATGTGTGACCTTGAGCTGGGTTATTGTCAAGACGCAGCGTCACTCTCTGTGCCCATAGAATCAGTGCTTAAATGATCTAAATAACCACACTACCTTGCATTATCATTATTACAATATCTTACCTTGAGGTGGGTTATTGTCATCAGAGTCGGTGTCGCTTTCTGTGCTGTCCTCCACTAGGAAGCAGGGGCAGTTCCATGACATGCCGACGATGCCATCCGACTCGTGTAGCAGGACATGGGCCAGCATGCGGCCATGACAGTCCATCACTATCACCTGACCGTCGGCTGTACCAAACAACACCTGAAGTAAAGGCAGTTGGCAGGAATCCTTATTTTCTGAGAGAAAACATCAATGGGGGTGGTCTCCTGGACAAAGATTAAACCTAGTCCTAGACAAAGAGTAAGTAAACTGTGTCCGAACCAGAAAAGCCCATAAGGGCAGGGAGCCTATCAAATTTTTCTGCAGAACAAGGCAGCTTGATGTACAAGTACATCTCCTGGACAGGCAATAGACAAACAACAAGAACAACAAGAATCTCAAATGAGCATGCTTTTTAGTGAAGGCTAAATCTGTGTCCCCGAAACCAACAGATTATTTCATATATTGTTTGCCAGTAACAAAAAGGTCAATACTATAATATGTATCTTATTTGTTTGTAAAATGGCAATAAATGCTCAATGTTTTGTTTAGGTTCAGCCAGAAACCAGGTTAGCTCAGGTGTACCTACCTGTTGGTCGTCAGGTGTCCAGATGCCACAGGTGATCTGGCTCTCCAGGTTGATCTCTGAGGACCAGTGTCTCTGTCCGCTGACTGACCCCACCAAGACAAACCCATCCCTGTAGGCGATCAAGGCCTGAGTGCCATCATGGGACCATGTGAAATCACTCACCTTATGGAGAGATTAGAAATGCATCCATTATATTATCTTTCCAGCATTACATAATGTTTTCACCAATACATTATCTTTCCCAATAAAAATATAGTAAAAATATCGTACCCGGGCATCTTATCATTATCGTACCTGGGCACCACGGTCATTCACTAACTCTACAGACCACCGTCCCTCATACTGAATCCAGACGAAGATGCCTCCCTCCATGTCACACGTGGCCAACTTCTGAAAGGGCTCATTCCAACGAACCAACACAACCTGCAAAGGGAAGTATGCAACTGCTATTATACTCCACGAACATAGGGGGCTCTCTAGGAATGTGAAAGTGGAATACAATTCATATTCAAATGCTGAATGAGAGAAAGTACAAAACAGTCCACTTCCTCCACCTACTCTACATCGCCTATTTTAAATAACACAAAATGCTCTTTTGTGATGATTGTCAGATTAAATCTGGGTGTTTATATGAGGGCATTTTTTATTAAATTCTGCAAATAAACGCAGTTTCGGAAAAAAAATAACAAGACCCACCTCACTGTTGTGTCCTCGCAGGTTGAAGTTGATTCTCTGAGGAGTGTTCCTGTCTCTCCTGCAGTGGCTGGATGTGAACGTCACGCCCACCACCCCTCTCCCGTTCCCTGTGGCCAGCCAGCCCTCCTCATGGTAGCGCCGCTGGCACACCGGCTTGTCCTTCTCGCTCTTGGGGACCCGGCCCTTCCAGGAGAGGCAGAGGATGTTGGAGTCGCTGCAGAGGATGGGACCATGTTCCACAGTAGCCAACATCCCTACTGAGTGACCAGGCTTGGAGGTAAGCAGAGGAGGATAATATAGTGGAGGTTGGTGTCTTTCTTCAAGGGTATCATTGACTGACTTGATTTTTTGTTTTTGTTTTTGTTTTTCGTTAGTGTTTTTATATCACTCTTTATTCTGGATTATTAAGTAGGCTCATGTGCTTAGGTTGTTTCTGCAAGAGGTAGGCCTAGCAAACCATCCAATACAGTCAAGTCATAACTCAACATTACTAGGCAATGTATGACCAGGTAATGTAACATATATTAGAATTATAATAGCCTACATGTTACTCACCTCATAATTCCTGGACATTGTTGACTACAATTCCTCCTTTGCAGGTGGTGTCCATGTTTCCATTCAGAAGGTGGGTGCACTAAAGAGTGAGATATTTCCTAATTCCCAGATGGAGAAAATCTATCACTGAAAAGATTCAGAGCATCACACAGCGTTCAGTTTACTACATGGAGACAACCTGGTCCTCATGTCTTGAAATGCCCATCCTGATTACATGGTGGCCTATGGCAGGTCTATTCAATAGGCCTGTGTCTTCATGAAGTGATTCCAATCAAGTGTCGGAAATACTGTAGCTACAGTATGGAAATATGCAGTTTGATGACTATTCTGTGTCAAATAAAAAGAAAAAGCTAAAGAATAAATGTGGCATTTTTATTCCAAGTTATCCATAGCCTATATAGATTCCATCGAAGGGGTGCAGCCTTTAAACAGGAAAAGCACTGCCTTGTCCATTCAGTGCATCAACCTTGAAACGTATCTTACTCTCAGCTATGACATGGGAATGTCTAGAATCCTGGTCTCTATGCAACACTGCATTGAACATTCTGAACCGAACACTCTTGCCTTCGTGTCTCCATAGATACGGAGAACGTCAGTCTGTTACGTCATTAACACGATACTAATTCAATAAAACTTGTAGATTTCAATGAATAGACAGAATAAGAATCATCCCTTAAATGGCAGTACGCGAAATAAATAACCCACCACCCCACAATATGTCCAGTATCCACCGGCTATATTTTCCATATTTACAATAAGATGGATAATCAATGAATCAATCAAATCGCCCTGTCGTAGTGAATGAAAATACATTTAGACTGAACGTAATCAATCACCCTCATCCACCGCTATTCGTTGAGATTGAATCAGTGGAGAGGAACCTGTATAAAAAGGATGATGTCCCTTGCTCGTTGCCCTTTATCTGACCAATTCCAATTCTGTCAAAATATGCAGGACACCAACACGAACAAGATGCAGAACTCACTTGATCAAATATAAGGTCGCTGCCATATCCTTCATCTGCGCAGTCCACCATAGATTGCCAGGCTGCTTTCTGCTGACGCTCGGTGCGCCTTTAATGCCGGTTGCCATGTAGTTTTCATTGCCATGTCGGCTACATTGGGTGCGTTACAGGTTGACTTCATTATAGTCACGCTGCGCCGATCATCAGATCTCACAAATCCCGGAGAAGCGTTCAATATCTCAGAAAACATGTCAGTGTGATATAGCAATCTTCTGAGAAAAATACATTTGATTTTTGATTTGATTTGAGACCCGCAGCGTGAATACCAATACCAATACCCAAAGACATGCTACTTGTAGAGAAAAATCCGTTGATTAGAAAATAAAATATCAATGATGAACAGATGAAGATATTTCTCCAGCAATAATCAGAAATAATTTTGCAACAAAACAGAAATATATAAACTCAGCAAAAAAAGAAACGTCCTCTCACTGTCAACTGCATTTTTTTCTGCAAACTTAACATGTGTAAATATTTGTGTGAACTTAACAAGATTCAACAACTGAGACATAAACTGAACAAGTTCCACAGACATGTGACTAACAGAAGTGGAATAATGTGTCCCTGAGCAAAGGGGGGGGGGGGGGGTCAAAATCAAAAGCAACAGTCAGTATCTGGTGTGGCCACCAGCTGCATTAAGTACTGCAGTGCATCTCCTCCTCATGGACTGCACCAGATTTGCCAGTTCTTGCTGCAAGATGTTACTCCACTCTTCCACCAAGGCACCTGCAAGTTCCCAGACATGGCCCTAGCCCTCACCCTCAGATCCAACAGGTCCCAGACGTGCTCAATGGGATTGAGATCCGGGCTCTTCGCTGGCCATGGCAGAACACATTCCTATCTTGCAGGAAATTACACACAGAACGAGCAGTATGGCTGGTGGCATTGTCATACTGGAGGGTCTTGTCAGGATGAGCCTGCAGGAAGGGTACCACATGAGGGAGGAGGATGTCTTCCCTGTAATGCACAGTGTTGAGATTGTCTGCAATGACAACAAGCTCAGTCCGATGATGCTGTGACACACCGCCCCAGACCATGACGGACCCTCCACCTCCAAATCGATCCCACTCCAGAGTACAGGCCTCGGTGTAATGCTCATTCCTTATACGATAAATGCGAATCCACCATCACCCCTGGTGAGACAAAACCGCAACTCGTCAGTGAAGAGCACTTTTTGCCAGTTCTGTCTGGTCCAGCGACGGTGGGTTTGTGCCCATAGGTAACGTTGTTGTTGCCATCCTGTACCTGTCCCACAAGTGTGATGTTCATTAATTGTTTATGGTTCATTGAACAAGCATGGGAAACAGTGTTTAAACCCTTTTCAATGAAGATCTGTGAAGTTATTTGGATTTTTACAAATTATCTTTGAAAAAGACAGGGTCCTGTGCGTTTCTTTTTTTGCTGAGTTTATTTTTTAAAGTGATGTTGCTTTTATGGAAAATCATACCTCTTCTCTACAGACATATCACAGAAACGTTCAGATGTATAACATGTAGATAGATCACATAAGACTGGATAATAATTACAACTTTATTAACAACTTTATCAACATATCACAGAAACGTGGGCCATAATAGACAATCCTCTCGAACCTTCATCTTCTTTTATATAGATTCCATTGGGATACACACCGTTCTTCAACATAAACATAACCTATGGTCAGTCAGAGCACAATCTATTTATTTAGATTTCTTAGATAGTAGACTGAATAGAAGGCAGGGTGGACGATGGCCCAAAGAAGGACCAAAGGTCATCTTGCTCAAAACTGAACAGTTCTCCATAAGACAGAGCCCCTATCTCTTCCAAAGGCCCCCAGTAGTAAAGCCTATACTGTAATAACCAGTCAACCCATGTATCCCAGGCAGCATATGGTGACATCATCAGGTGCATGTCTCTTGAAAGGCATTGATGACACTGTCATATGTGGGAGGAGGAGTCTGTGTGGGCAGGAACCCTTTAAGACTGCTGTTTCCCAACCAAAAAGAATTCCGTTGGGGTTGAGTTGGCATGAGGGAGGCAGTATCTACTGCTGATGAATTGTTGGCAGTAGTGTCATGAAGAAGCAAGGTATCCTGGTTGTTAGTGTCACCCTCAGCCCCGTCACCTTGACCCATCCTGCTGCCCTTGGGCACTGGTCGGAAGGTGGATGATCCTGAGCTGGTCTTCTTCCCCAGTGGGCCAACCGGCTCCACCGATGGTTGTCTATATAGGCTCAGAATACCTCTTCCGAGGCTGTTGTCGCTGTGCCGGTCGAACACTGTGCTCCGGTAGAGGCCTTGGCAGTTGGCTATGGGGTTGTGTGAGCGCTGGGAGGTGGCTGAGCGGTGCTGCTGTTTGGGACGCCTGGTAATCCGGGTGGATGCTCTGCGTCTCGACAGCCATGTTAGGAGGATGTAGATCAGCGCTCCAATCAGGAGGCCCAACAACATGGACAGACAGAAGGCTAGGACTAGGTTCCCTGGAGGAAAAGGAGGAAGATATTAGACAACTTTTTTAGATTTTCCCTAATTTAATGTCACCGTATTTGAGGTGAAATGATACTGAGGACAATCAAGTTGATATTTGGTTGTAATGACATCATTGCAACCAGTTTTGCCTGCTGGGGTTGAACAAAATGGAGTGGCAAAGAACTCACTTGTTGGATAAATGAGTTTTCAGATTCAAAATGCCAGTATACATTCCTTGGCAAATTGATTGCTTCCATGGTTCACAATTTACATTTTCACAAATGAAAAACCGACTGTGGTAAATCGACTACTCGAAGATGGTCTCATATCACTTAATGGACGGACTGTAGGTAAAATTCAGACAATAACTTTGATAACACATGTACTGTGAACACAGAACTAAACAGAAGTTGAGTGGTCCTTTGGTAGAGCATGGTGCTTGTAACTCCAGGGTAGTTGGTTTGCTTACAGCGACCACCCATACGTAAAATGTATGGATAAAAGCGATAAAAGCGTCTGCATAATAGCATATATTAGTAGTAGTAGTATTATATAAGACTAATGCAGTCATTTAAAGATAGAATACTCATATCCCTTAATGAAAAATAAACACATTAAAAAAGGCAGGCTTAAAATTCTTACCAATGTTAAATGATTTTAGTATATCCAGAAATGGATTTGTCTCATTGAACGCCATTATAATAACGAAAAGAAAAGTAGTTCACATCCAAACTGAGAACACTGCAGCACATTGAACTGGACTCTTTTCAAGACAGGCTGTCTGCTTGGTCCATTTCTTCCTGTCTGTTTTGTTTGCAATAGTGGAAATGTTGCTGTCATGCTTCCTGCCTCTCTCTCTACTTTTTAAAATTAGCTTGTGCTTTTCTTATCTGCCTGGGGCAGAACTTTGGGAAACAAGGCTGCTTCCTCTGACATCATTTCCTCTTGATTAATGAACAATCAATGTTCCTCTTGAACAATGGCTTCTTGGCTCTGTTATGAAATACTGTAATTTACTTGTATTTGAATGGCAACGTTGTGACTTTTAGATCAGGAGCCTTTTTCATGTTATATAGAGTGTTTTTAATGGTATATTGTCTAAGGTATAGTGATAGAGGCAGTGAGGATATAGTGTACACAATAATCTCAATGTTTCCAAGTGTTTTGCAAGTGTTTCACAAGAGATATGTATGTTAATAAGCAAACCTAACAAAACGTCACTATCCAATGGAACGTCTGCAGTGAACACTATCAAGTGTACAGCCTCTGATGGGATTTCCTTCAATTGTTGTGCTCCCTAAACTCTAAAACTTCGTTAACTGCAGTGGCAGGGTTGGGGAGTAACAGATTACATGTAAGGGATTACAAAACACGGTAACTGTAATCCGTTACTATAATTGACACTTAACTGTTTTCTTAATGACATTCAAATCAGCATAGAACAAAGGTGCACATTTAAATTTATTCCACTTGAGCGAGTCTGACCACAAGTCAGAGACACTATGATGACACAGCAAATGTGTTTGATGGATTGCGGTAAAAGAGCAGGCTACAGTCTAAGCTATGTCTTCACATGGTGCGCCTGCTGTGGGCATCCAAAGATTATCCAACTTGAATAAATGCTTGGAGGTAAGGCCGACAGCGGGGATGTAGTCTACGGTGATCCTGATATCACTTATTATTGATATCAACATAGCGCATTGATGTGAATCACAATCCTGCTCTCTCATTTAGCCATTCGCGCATTACGGATTGTGGTTGTTGTGGATGGCTGTTCACAAATCTAAATGTGTATTTGAACCCAATAATGGTTGAATTCAAGAAGTTTAAGCTGCCTATGTCACACCCTGATCTGTTTCACCTGTCGTTGTGCTTGTCTCCACCCCCTCCAGGTGTTGCCCATCTTCCCCACTTATCCCCTGGGTATTTATACCTGTGTTTTCTGTCAGTCTGTACCAGTTTGTCTTGTTGTTCAAGTCAACCAGTGGTTTCGCAGCTCCTGGGTATCCCCAGTCTCTCTTTTTCTCGTCCTCCTGGTTTTGACCCTTGCTTGTCCTGACTCAGCCTATGGAATAAAAGTGGGGATTTTATTGCTCAATCTAATTAATTCTGATTTTAAAAATTATCCATAGGCCTAATGGACACACACTCGAACTCACACACTTTTGATAGACTTAAAGGGTCAACCTGTAGCTGCTACATCCATTTTTGGACTAAATTACACTACTGTTCAAAAGTTTGGGGTCACTTAGAAATGTCCTTGTTTTCCATGAAAACATACATGAAATTAGTTGCAAAATGAATAGGAAATATAGTCAAGACATTGACAAGGTTAGAAATGATTTTTAATTGAAATAATAATTGTCATTCAAACTTTGCTTTTGTCAAAGAATCCTCCATTTGCAGTAATTACAGTCTTGCAGACCTTTGGCATTCTAGTTGTCAATTTGTTGAGGTAATCTGAAGAGATTTCACCCCATACTTCCTGAAGCACCTCCCACAAGTTGGATTGGCTTGATGGGCACTTCTTACGTACCATACGGTCAAGCTGCTCCCACAACAGCTCAATAGGGTTGAGATCCGGTGACTGTACAGGCCACCAGCTGACTGCTTCTTCCCTAAATAGTTATTGCATGGTTTGGAGCTGTGCTTTGGGTCATTGTCCTGTTGTAGGAGGAAATTGGCTCCAATTAAGTGCTGTCCACAGGGTATGGCATGGCTTTGCAAAATGGAGTGATAGCCTTCCTTCTTCTAGATCACTTTAACCCTGTACAAATCTCCCACTTTACCAGCACCGAAGCACCCACAGACCATCACATTGCCTCCACCATGCTTGACAGATGCCGTCAAGCACTCCTTCTGCATCTTTTCATTTTTTTCTGCATCTCACGAATGTTCTTCTTTGTGATCCTCAAACTTAGATTTGTCTGCCCATAACAGTTGTGTTGTGACAAGGTAGGGATGGTATAAGAAGTTAGCCCTATTTGGTAAAAGACCAAGTCCATATCATGGCAAGAACAGCTCAAATAAACAAAGAGAAACAACAGTCCATCATTTATTTAAGACATGAAGGTCAGTCAATACAGAACATTTCAAGAACTTTGAAAGTTTCTTCAAGTACAATCGCAAAAACCATCAAGCACTATGGTGAAACTGGCTCTCATGAGGACCGCCACAGGAACGGAAGATCCAGAGTTACCTCTGCTGCAGAGGATAAGTTCATTAGAGTTACCAGCCTCAGAAATTACAGCCCAAATAAATGCTCCACACAGTTCAAGTAACAGACACATCTCAACATCAACTGTTCAGAGGGGACTGCGTGAATCAGGCCTTCATGGTTGAATTGCTGCAAAGAAACCACTACTAAAGGACACCAATAATAAGAAGAGACTTGCTTGTGCGAAGAATCACGAGTAATGGACATTAGACCAGTGGAAATTTGTCCTTTGGTCTGGAGTCCAAATTGGAGATTTTTGGTTCAACCGCCGTGTCTTTTTGAGACGGAGATTTGGTAAACCAATTATCTCCACGTGTATTTCCCACCATAAAGCATGGAGGAGGAGGTGTGATGGTGTGGGGGTGCTTTGCTGGTGACACTGTCGTGATTTATTTAGAATTCAAGGCACACTTAACCAGCATGGTTACCACAGCATTCTGCATCTGGTTTGGGCTTAGTGGGACTATAACTTGTTTTTCAACAGGACAATGACCCAACACACTTCCAGGCTGTTTAAGGGCTATTTGACCAAGAAGGAGAGTGATGGAGTGCTGCATCCGATGATCTGGCCTCCACAATCCCCCGACCTCAACCAAACTGAGATGGTTTGGAATGAGTCGGATCACAGAGTGAAAGAAAGCAGCAAACAAGAGCTCAGCATATGTGGGAACTCCTTCAAGTCTGTTGGAAAAGCATTCCAGGTGAAGCTGGTTGAGAGAATGCCAAGAGTGTGCAAAGCTGGCAAAGGGTGGCTTTTTGAGGAATCTAAAATATATTTTGATTTGTTTAACAACTTTTTTTGTTCCTACATGACTCCATATGTGTTATTTCATAGTTTTGATGTCTTCACTATTATTCTACAATGTAGCAAAGAGTGAAAATAAAGAAAGCCTTTGAATGAGTAGGTGTTCTAAAATCTTTGACCGGTAGTGTGTATATATATATATATATCCAATGATTCTTGAAGAATATAAAGTATAAATGCCTCATGAGCTTATTTCAACTGTCACACTCCATGAAAACCCACAATATAAGCTTGTCTTTCTCCAATGTTTGGTAAACATTGTAAATGTAAACATACACTGTATAGCCTCATAACATGGTTAAAATAATAATTTTGATATCATGGATGGGCAGTGCATCCATAGCTCTGTCTATTAATCTGAGAGTTGTTACATTTCTCCAAGCCCATCCCTCAGTTTTTTACCAAAACATTTGTGTTTTCTTCTAATGCCCCTTAAGGGGAAAGTAATCTAAAAGTAGCTGAATGTAATCGGATTACGTTACTGAGTTTGAGTTATCCAACATGTAATGATGACAATTTTGGACAGGTAACTAGTAACTGATTACATTTAGAAAGTAACCTACCCAACCCTGTGGTTTCCTTGTCGGCTACATTAATATATTGACACTGTCACTGAATTGCTGGTATGAAGTGGTTGCCTAGATAAATAGACAGTTTTCCAAACTTTCCTGAATAAAAGTCAATTGATTTACTATGCAGCACTGTGTAGTGTGTACTGATAAGCGCACTGTAGGTCCATAGAGTAGGGCAGACAAACTAGATAACCTACATTACTTGAAGAATTCAGAAGATGGCAGTGAAGTCAAATGATAGACAGATGCACATAAAAAACTAAAGTGTAAGGAAAGGAATGTTCCAATTTGACATGGCGCGAATAACTACGCGATAACTTTAGCGCGAGGACCATTTTCTTCTTTTTTTTATAGCAAGAAACTACAAGGAACTGAAATAGTATTTAATATTGCTACAATGTTTCACATAAAAAAATGTATAGTTAAAAATACGGCGACTGCTACAGAGTTTGATTGTTACCATTGGCAACATCGTAACACACGCACATACACTTCCTCCCTGAAGTTAATGCTTCATGCGCTTTCTGTAGGATTGACAGTAGGGGTAAGAAACGTTTGAATGCTCTATTTAGTGCAACTTTTCATGCATTTCTTTTACTAGATTAATCAATTTGTGTCAATTTGTTTTACTAATGTGTTACTACTGAGTATGTTCCGTTTTTTTGTAGTTATTTCATATGGGAAGGAACATTTCTTGCCTAGCCAATAGATGCAATAGCTCGAGACGAGACAATTGACGCAATAGCTCAAGACAAGAACTCCTAATGGAACCAACATTATAGCGAATTAATATGCAATGACTTGTTGTTTGCAGTGTGACTCAAAATCAATTTTTTTGACAGCTCATTCATTTTTTGTTTATCCAGACGATGCATGCACTGTAGGCGTGCTGTAAACTTCATGTCACTTTCATAGAGCATTTTCTGTTGACTCATGATTTCACAATGCTATTTCATTCATAGATACTAGGGGTTTTGGTAACACTTCCTATAGCGTACCTAGCCTCAATATAATGCATTATAAGCACATTTATAATGACTTATGAGCTATGAATAATGCTTTTATTTAGTCAATATTCATATATAAATACATACTTGACAGTGATAGCTGTCACTTTCAAGGAAACACACTGATTGGCACATGTATCATCTCTCTCCTCTCTAGACAATGAATGGAAGGACGGCTGCCATTGGGTAGCAAAGCTGCTGTTCTCCTATCTGAAACCTGAGATTCGATTGGACCCTTTGCTGCAGTAGCCCAAATCAAGCCTCTGAAACCGGCTTGAGACAGAGCTAGAAAGTGAGAGAGACGGAGACAGCGAGAGAGAGACACACCGAGAGGGAGAGAGAGACAGAGTCAGAGAAAGGAGGGGAGAGGAGGGGCATGAGGGGATGCCCTCCTCAGAAAAGTAACGTGGGATGATCTCCTGTTGTCTCGACTGCATCAGTGTATCACCTGCTGTGGTCCAGACAGTAGCAGAAAAAACGACATGGCCTCACCATGGCAGTCCGGAAGAACCTCCAAGGACATTGCCAACCTGATGCAAAAACTGCAAAGTAGGTCTCATTCATTTGGGTGCTATGGGGGTACTGGTACTTTGGATGTGTACAAAATGGCACCCGTTTCCCTGGCCTATATAGCCTACTATATAGGATAAAGGATGCCATTTTAGACAAACCTTTTTGTTAATATCCATTCGGTGCTGCTGTGCTATTATGCCGATTCATTACCTTGGCCATGTGCCTGCATGTCTGGAGTTTGCCAGGTGCATGTTGAGATATTACATTTATGTGAAGTACTTTCAGAGAGAAGATATGCATGATTCTGAAAACAAGGCTGTGTTCGTAATAGCCTTGTGTGTACTGCCACTGCAGTGCTGCCTGAGGGATAGGCTATGGAGAGAATTACTCCCTCTTCTTAGGATTGCCTATCCATTCATCCTATAACAGGAAATAAGGCACCTCTTTTGTTATCTTGTTGTTGAAGTCTTTTTTTAACTAAAGTAATTGATAATTGAATTAAGGTGACTGATGAGATGAATTTCGAGAATTCCTGCAACAGGAGTGGTCACCGTATCAAGGGGAAATGTTTTGATTTTAAAATAGCGTAATCAGAATGGATTATCATACAGTAAATGTGTCTGTTGGTGCCTGAGCCATATACTACACAGCTCTGGTTGGTGCCATTGAAATAAAACACACATTTCCTGTTTGCTCTAAACCACACAAAATGTTCATGACACTTCCTCACTATCTATTAAAATATGTTCTTCTTAGTCACGGTCTTGTTTTCTAGAAGTAGAGCAATGCTATTTGGTGAAGTGTCAGAGATATGGTCGCCAGGCATCTCACACTTTGGTTGTCATGGAGCCCAATGGTTGCTACAATGAAACTTCATAGCTATCTGTTTGTCTTTGCTATCAGAACTTAATGATCAGCATTAAACACAGTTTGTAGGAGTTTGCTTGGTTTTTACTTCGTGGTTGGCATATGCTTGGGTGCTAGTGCTTTTAGGTCAGGAATGACATGACTCATGAGTAGGCCTAATTGGGTCCACCAAATTAGTACCTTTTGGGTGTTGTAACTTCATATCTTTTAAAAAAATAATTCTGACATAAATAGCACCTGTTCAACTTTACATTTTCATTGTTAGAACGTGGAGAAAACATGATGGTGAAAACTTGGAGAATGGTTGGGGTTACGTCGGTTCAAATCTTCCTAGAACTCTCAAAGGGTGCGCAAAGGGACACGTCAACATACTGAATTATGGCACTTTAGCAAGTATTTATTCACATTAAAAAGAGTCATTGAATTTCCCAAGTGGTCTAAATTAAAGGGCACTTCATTCAACATAACAAGCTTTTAAAATGCAATATTGGTGCACAATTTCTACTTAAAATATCAAAGGGCCGCAAAAGGTACTCATTTGGTGGAACGACCCAGTTCAGTTTTATAAAAGGACTGAAAGTGGGATTCCACAAACACAGACATGGGATGACCTATTTCTGTACCGCAGAGTCTAGTCCTGGAAAAATTATAAATGAGGATTTACAAATAGGCACAGGCAATCTTGCTTAAAAGTCCAATGTAGTCTAAGAATAGGCTTGGAAACAAAGGCATTGGTTTCACTCTCTCGACTCATCCCTGCTGTGTCGGATGGTGCATACGATACCGTTGGTGTACTCCCTGTATTATAGCCAGTCCTAAAATTATTAATTTATCTGTTCCCTGAAATGGACGTCAGTGGCCCAACCCAAAGTCTGTAACAAATCCACGGTCAGTGTGCTGGGCATGGGTAAAACCTGATACCATTCCTGTCTGTCCTTGGAAAGGCGTCAGATCAATACAGGGAGTCTCTCTGTTGGTGTTACCCTCCTGTTACAAGGGCATCAGGTCGTCACCACCATCCCCTGATAGGGCCCATCCCTGAAAGGGCCCATCCCTGAATTGAGAGTCTAGGTTTTTAGCTTGTAACTTGAACCTTCACCTATGGGACTTTTGGCCATAGAAATTCTAAATCCACCCCTGAATTGAAAGTAGTGTCTGTAGTCCCAATTATCTTCCTACCCCTTCCTCTTGGCCCCAACCTGTCAATGTTTGCAGATCCAAAGGGTCAAAAGCAGTGTATTGTTGGAACTCACAGGTCTGAAAACATCAAAGGGGTTAGGGTCAAGGGAAAGGGGTAGGTGGCAAATTGGGACCGAATTTGTGCTTGTAACCTGCACCTTCACGTGTGGATGTTTTGTTACTGATAAATTCAGCAGGCAGATTGTGTGTGTGTGTGTGTGTGTGTGTGTGTCGCTCATTACCATAGGTACTGTGTTATAAAACATCTGTGTGTGGTTGTGCCACTGCTACCCGATAAGTAACTTCCAGCTCTTTGGGAGGATGTTTTCCTGTTTGTTTATCTTGAGCCTTTTCTAATCTATGTCAAATTTGAACAGTAATTGTGGACACTTTGGGATACTTTGGGATTTACTTCCCCAGAGTCAGATGAACTTGTGGATGCCATTTTTATGTCTCTGTGACCAGTATGAAAGAAGTTAGAGGTAGTTTCGCAAGCCAATGCTAATTAGCGTTGACTGGAAGTCTATGGGTATATTAAGCTAGCATGCTCATTTCCAAAATCTCAAAGTATCACTTTAATTGTGAGAAACAATAAGTGCCAATAGTCCAGAACACCTGCCATTTGAATGGACTGTATCTTCTCTTAGACGTTAAGTGCCCTATTTTAGGGAACTTTGAGCGGTTCTGGACATTTGGGTGTAACAGGCACTCTGTGAATGTCTTAGGGTCCAGTGCCTTATAGTGCCAGAAAGCCCCATCTGTCTGATTTCCGCTAACACTCAAGTCAGTGAAATGGGGCCAAATTTGTAGTCACTAAATATGATCCTATTTCTTTTACAGTTATAAGAAAGGTGAACTCTTACAGTAAGTAATTTATAATTTGATTGTTACTATATTTTGAAAGCATTTCAGTCATCATTCCCCCCTTTTGTTTTACCAGAAAGGTGAGTTCCAGACCTTTCTAGAACTATGCAGCATTACTAGTTATTGTTTATTGCCATCTCGTGGAAAATAATTACTTTTGGGCATGTCTATTTAAGAGGAAATCTACATTTTGCCATAACGTTCAAGAGTTAATCATCATGTGGTTTTTGATGTGGAGATGCTCTCTTAAACTATACATAGCAGAATAGTGTCTGAATTGTATAGGTTGTGAGATGTAAAGTGAAAAGCTTGGTATTTTTATTATTTAATTTTTGTGAATAAGTCATAGTCTTTGAGAAAGATGTGATGTTGACTGAACATAGGAATGATAAAGGCTATCTATAGTTTTAAAACTTTCCTCTGTGTGTGTGTGTGTGTGTGTGTGAGTGTGCATTTTAGAGTGCCAGTGTATTTGTGTGTTTGTGTGTGTGTTTTTGTTTGAAACCTTAGTTTCAAGCCTTTTGCTTACACCATGCCTAAACCGAATGTGTGCGTCCGTCCGCGTGCGCCATCGTGCGCAATTGATTTTGTCCCCCCACACCAAACGCAATCACGTAACCAGGTTGAAATATCAAAACAAACTGAACCAATTATATTAATTTGGGGACACGTCGAAAAGCATTAAACATTTCTGGCAATTTATCTAGCTAGCTTGCAATTGCTAGCTAATTTGTCATATTTAGCAAGCTTGCTGTTGCTAGCTAATTTGTCCTGGGATTTGTCCTTGTCCAAGGTCCTCTACTCTGACAATTAATCCACACATAAAACGGTCAACCGAATCGTTTCTACTCATCTCTCCTCCTTCCAGGCTTTTTCTTCTTTGGACTTTATATGGCAATTGGCATCTAACTTTCATAATAAGGTGTATTACCAGAACTGACCGACCTCAGTTCATCTTTCAATTACCCATGTGGGTATAACCAATGAGGAGATGGGAGAGGCAGGACTTGCAGCGCGTCCAGCGTTCCAAATAGAACTGACTTCTATTTTAGCGCTTTGCAACGCAGACACTCGTTGGCGTGCGCGAGCAGTGTGGGTGCAATGATTGAATAACATGTATGTGTACATTTATTTTGCAACGAGAGCTGTGTGGTCAGCATGTTAGGCAATGCCCAGGCTTGAAGTGGCCATCTGCTAACCTGGCTCAATGTCAGTGTAAGGTAAAGCTTTTTGCTTAGTCAATGACAATCTATTGTGTGTACGTCTTACCAAACAGGGGGTTGGCCTATATGTTTGACATCCACCTGCATGTTTGAGTGCTTGACAGGTAAACTCAACAGTGATCAAAAGCCTATTCATGTAGGCTACATTTACAGAAGTTACACAAGATGCAGTTCGCTATCCTTCCTCTTTCCCTGAAATGTCCATTCATAATATTTTACCCCCTAATATATATTTTTTAACACCTAATTGGCTACTTCCTAATAAGCTACTGCATTGCTGACATTCTTCTTCCCTCAATCACAACCAAGGCTGTGTCCCAAATGGCACCCTGGTTCCTATATAGTGCACTACTTTTGTCCAGAGCCCCATGGGCCTTGGTCAAATGTAGTGCACTACATATGTAGGTAATAGGGTGCGATTTGGGACACATCCTAAAGCTGGAAAGGGCCCCCATTCTATGAATGTACAGAAGGTCCCCAGCTCTACCAGTAGCGGAGGTTACTGAGTTTCCATAGCTTGTGGCTGAAAGAAAGAGGTATTCTGTAGGTAGGTCACATCTGGAACAGATCAACATAATGGTAGACTTCAGGCCAGGGTAGTGTCGTGCATTGTGGAGAAGTAGCTAGTTCATTAGGGCATGCAACAGAAAACGTCCAGGTACTCCCGCTCTGTTTGTCTGTTTTCTTTCATTTGGTGCCTTATGAACACAACCCAGAACTTACAGGGAACACAATGTCTTGTCACAAAAAGGAGATATCCTGTGGAGAAAGTTACCACCTTCTGTCAGGCTGTTGGGGTACTGACGGATTGAATGGTCTCATCTTGATGATGATTTACGTAATTCTCTTCCTGACATGTTTTTTGGTTGGGCTCTTCGACTGGAAGCAAGTCTAGTACGCTATGCTTCAGAACCATGTGAAATTATGACAGGATTTATCCTCTAGTCTGCCCAATTAATTTGTGCTTCCTGAGAGTCAATATAAATTCTCTGTCACTTGCCCTTGGGAAACATTTGGCCTCAGACATTGGGAATCTGCATACCATTTACACACTGCTTTTGGCCGAAACATGTTTGCGCATGGTTAACGACTAAGTATTGAAATTGAACATTCATAGACAATGCTGTCCATGTCATTTAATCCGAACATTTAGCAGAACCATTGCATAACGTTAGACTAGAGCACCATGGAATCCATCCAGTCCGACAGATCCTCCTCATACGGATGGATGGGGACTCTCAGGTTACCACTGACATGTCTTTTACTGCCAGGAGAGACCGGAGAGTAGAGTGGAGTGTATGACTAGCCCAGCCCACCCCAGACCGTCCAGCGTTCAGAATGACATGACTGACTGAGCCCTTGTGGTTTCCCCTTTTATGGCTGGTGATGGTGGTCTAAGGAGGATGTAAAGAAACACTGCCAGTGAAGGGTTTCAAATCAAATCAAATTGTATTCGTCACATGTGCCGAATACAACAGGGTGTTGACCTGACCGTGAAATGCTTACTTACAAGCCCTTAACCAACAATGCAGTTCAAGAAATAGAGTTAAGAAAATATTTAATAAATAAACAAAAGTAACACAGTAAAAGAACAATAAAGAGGCTATATATGTAAGTCAATGTGCGGCGGTACAGGTTAGTTGAGGTAATTTGTACATGTAGGTAGCGGTAAAGTGACTATGCATAGATAATGCATGGTTAATTGTTCAGCAGTCTTATAGCTTGGGGGTAGAAGCTGTTAAGAAGCCTTTTGGACCTAGACTTGGTGCTCCGTTACCGCTTGCTGTGCGTTAGCAGAGAGAACAGTCTATGACTTGGGTGACTGGAGTCTTTGACAATTTTTGGGCCTTCCTCTGACACCGCCTTGTATATAGGTCCTGGATGGAAGGACCCATGCCAAATCTTTTCAGTCTCCTGAGGGTGAAAAGGGGTTGTCGTGCCCTCTTCATGACTGTCTTGGTGTGTTTGGACCATGATAGGTTGTTGGTAATGTGGACACCAAGGAACTTGAAACTCTCGATCCGCTCCACTTCAGCCCCGTCGATGTGAATGGGGGCGTGTTCAGCCCTCCTTTTCCTGTATTCCACGATCAGCTCCTTTGTCTTGCTTACGTTGAGGGCGAGGTTGTTGTCCTCGCACCACACTGCCAGTTCTCTGATCTCCTGCCTAAAGGCTGTTTTTTCATCATTGCCGGGGGCCAGTGTTGTGTTCGTCTGCAAACTTAATGATGATGTTGGAGTCGTGCTTGGCCAAGCATGCGTGGGTGTACAGGAGGGGACTAAGCACGCAACCCTGAGGGACCCCCATGTTGAGGATCAGATGTGGCAGATGTGTTGTTGTCTACCCTTACCACCTGGGGGACGCCCGTCAGGAAGGTTCAGTTACATAGGGAGGTGCTTAGTCCCAGGGTTTTTAGCTTAGTGAGCATTGTGGGCACTATGGTGTTAAACGTTAAGCTGTAGTCAATGAACAGCATTCTCACATAGGTGTTCCTTTTGTCCAGGTGGGAAAGGGCGGTGTGGAGTGTAATTCATATTACATCATCTGTGGATCTATTGGGGCGGTATGCGAATGGAATGGGTCAATGGTTTCCGGGATGATGGTGTTGATGTGAGCATGACCAGCCTTTCAAAGCACTTCATGGCTACCAACCTGAGTGCTACGGGGCAATAGTCATTTAGGCAGGTTACCTTCGCTTTCTTGGGTACAGGAACTATGGTGGTCTGATTGAAACATGTAGGTATTACAGACTTGGTCAGGGAGAGGTTGAAAATGTCAGTGAAGACACTTGCCAGTTGCTCCGCGCATGCTCTGAGTACACGTCCTGGTAATTCGTCTGGCCCTACGGCCTTGTGAATATTTACCTGTTCAAAGGTCTTGCTCACATCGGCTATGGAGCGCGTGATCCCACAGTCATCCGGAACAGCTAATGCTCTCATGCATGCTTCAGTGTTGCTTGCCTCGAAGCGAGCATAAAAGGCATTTACAGTGCCTTGCGAAAGTATTCGGCCCCCTTGAACTTTGCGACCTTTTGCCATATTTCAGGCTTCAAACATAAAGATATAAAACTGTATTTTTTTGTGAAGAATCAACAACAAGTGGGACACAATCATGAAGTGGAACGACATTTATTGGATATTTCAAACTTTTTTAACAAATCAAAAACTGAAAAATAGGGCGTGCAAAATTATTAAGCCCCCTTAAGTTAATACTTTGTAGCGCCACCTTTTGCTGCGATTACAGCTGTAAGTCGCTTGGGGTATGTCTCTATCAGTTTTGCACATCGAGAGACTGACATTTTTCCCCATTCCTCCTTGCAAAACAGCTCGAGCTCAGTGAGGTTGGATGGAGAGCATTTGTGAACAGCAGTTTTCAGTTCTTTCCACAGATTCTCGATTGGATTCAGGTCTGGACTTTGACTTGGCCATTCTAACACCTGGATATGTTTATTTTTGAACCATTCCATTGTAGATTTTGCTTTATGTTTTGCATCATTGTCTTGTTGGAAGACAAATCTCCGTCCCAGTCTCAGGTCTTTTGCAGACTCCATCAGGTTTTCTTCCAGAATGGTCCTGTATTTGGCTCCATCCATCTTCCCATCAATTTGAACCATCTTCCCTGTCCCTGCTGAAGAAAAGCAGGCCCAAACCATGATGCTGCCACCACCATGTTTGACAGTGTTCAGGGTGATGAGCTGTGTTGCTTTTACGCCAAACATAACGTTTTGCATTGTTGCCAAAAAGTTCAATTTTGGTTTCATCTGACCAGAGCACCTTCTTCCACATGTTTGGTGTGTCTCCCAGGTGGCTTGTGGCAAACTTTAAACAACACTTTTTATGGATATCTTTAAGAAATGGCTTTCTTCTTGCCACTCTTCCATAAAGGCCAGATTTGTGCAATATACGACTGATTGTTGTCCTATGGACAGAGTCTCCCACCTCAGCTGTAGATCTCTGCAGTTCATCCAGAGTTATCATGGGCCTCTTGGCTGCATCTCTGATCAGTCTTCTCCTTGTATGAGCTGAAAGTTTAGAGGGACGGCCAGGTCTTGGTAGATTTGCAGTGGTCTGATACTCTTTCCATTTCAATATTATCGCTTGCACAGTGCTCCTTGGGATGTTTAAAGCTTGGGAAATATTTTTGTATCCAAATCCGGCTTTAAACTTCTTCACAACAGTATCTCGGACCTGCCTGGTGTGTTCCTTGTTCTTCATGATGCTCTCTGCGCTTTTAACAGACCTCTGAGACTATCACAGTGCAGGTGCATTTATACGGAGACTTGATTACACACAGGTGGATTGTATTTATCATCATTAGTCATTTAGGTCAACATTGGATCATTCAGAGATCCTCACTGAACTTCTGGAGAGAGTTTGCTGCACTGAAAGTAAAGGGGCTGAATAATTTTGCACGCCCAATTTTTCAATTTTTGATTTGTTAAAAAAGTTTGAAATATCCAATAAATGTCGTTCCACTTCATGATTGTGTCCCACTTGTTGTTGATTCTTCACAAAAAAATACACTTTTAGATCTTTATGTTTGAAGCCTGAAATGTGGCAAAAGGTCGCAAAGTTCAAGGGGGCCGAATACTTTCGCAAGGCACTGTAGTTCGTCTGGTAGGCTCGCGTCACTGGGTTTTCCTTTGTAGTCCGTAGTAGTTGGCAAGCCCTGTCACATCCGACGAGCGTCAGAGCTGGTTTAGTAAGATTCAATCTTAGTCCTGTATTTACGCGTTGCCTGTTTGATGGTTCGCCTGAGGGTATAGCGGGATTTAGTGTCCTGTTCCTTGAAAGCGCAGCTCTAGCCTTTAGCTCAGTACGGATGTTGCCTGTAATCCATGGCTTCTCGTTGGGATATGCACGTACGGTCCCTGTGGGGACGACGTCGTCGATGCACTTAATGATGGTGCTGGTGACTGAGGTGGTATACTCCTCAATGCCATTGGATGAATCCCAGAACATATTCCAGTCTGTGCTAGCAAAACAGTCCTGTAGCGTAGCATCCGCGTCATCTGACCACTTCTGTATTGAGGGAGTCACTGGCTGGTAGTTGCTGCTTTAGTTTTTGTTTGTAAGCAGGAATCAGGAGGATAGAATTATGGTCAGATTTGCCAAATGGACGGCAAGGGAGAGCTTTGTATGCGTCTCTGTATGTGGAGTAAAGATGGTCTCGAGGTTGTTGTTGTTTTTTTCCCTCTGATTGCACATGTGACATGGTAGAAATGAGGTAAATTGGATTTATGTTTGCCTGCATTAAAGTCCCCGGCAACTAGGAGTGGCACTTCTGGATGAGCATTTTCTTGTTTGCTTATGGCCTTATACAGCTCGTTGAGTGCGGTCTTAGTGCGAGCATCTGTTTGTGGTAGATAGTGTGGTCTACAGCTTATCATGAGGTACTCTACCTTATGAGGTATTGAGACTTCCTTAACATTAGACATCGCGCACCAGTTGTTATTGACAAATAGACACACACTCCTGCCCCTCTTACCAGATGTAGCTGTTCTGTCCTGCCGATGCACAGATAACCCAGCCAACTGTATATTATCCGTGTTGTCGTTCAGCCACGACTTGGTGAAACATAAGATATTACAGTTTTTAATGTCCTGTTGGTAGGTTCGTCTTGAACGGAGATCATCCAGTTTATTCTCCTGTGATTGCACATTGGCCAATAGAACGGATGATAGAGGCGGGTTACCCACACACTGACAAATTCTCACAAGGCACCCCGATCTCCGCCCCCTGTATTTCCGTCTTTTCTTCATGCGAATTACAGGAATTTGGGCCTGGTCTCGGAGAAGTAGTATATCCTTCGCGTCGGACTCATTGAAGAAAAAATCTTAGTCCAGTTCGAGGTGAGTAACCACTATTCTGATATCCAGAAGCTCTTTTCGGTCATAAGAGACAGTAACAGCAACATTATGACAAAATATGTTACAACCAATGCGAAAAAACACACTAAATTGTGCAGTTTGTTAGGGGCCCGTAAAACGTCAGCCTTCCCCTTCCGTGTGGGATCACTACCCTCCCTTACAGGAACCACAGTGATAAGCATAGGGAGAGAACCCACCCACCAGATTTCATTCTGGTCCCTCACAATCAGCTTAGCACAAACAGGTTGTATGCAGTTTGCTCTGTGGATTTGTGAAGTGGCACTGACATTTCTATGTCATATGGCTCTATATAGAGCCCAGTTGCCGTTTCTGACCAGACTTGTCTTGTGTTGCATTCATTTTCATTCATTCATACATTTGCAGGATATTTAGGCTACAGATGAGGCTGGTGGGAGGAACTGTAGTAGGACAGGCTCATTGTACTGACTGGAATGTAATAAATGGAGCGGTATCACACACATGGGAACCGCGTTTGACTCCGTTCCATTATTACATTCCAGCCGTTACAATGAGCCCAAGCCATTACAATGAACCTGTCCTCCTATAGCTCCTCCTACCAACCTCTTCTGTAGATGTGAGAGAGTGGTGATTATTCTGTCAGTCTCCATACATGAGATCATATCAATCAAGCTTTAAGCTGTAACCTGTAGATCATTGAGTCTGTAAGCTCTACCCTGAGAGGACCTGGCAGCTGCTGCTGACACTGTCTGGGAGGTAGATTAGCGGAAGCTCTTACAGCCGACCCCCCCCCCCCCCCCCCCCCTCCTCTCTCTCTCTCCCTCCCACCCCCACACACATAAATCATTGAATAATTTTACTTATTTTCTGTCATTGTAAAGCCACGCAACAGATGTCACTGTTTCCTGTGCAAGTTCAGATGTTGCCTTATCAAACTTGACTGGTTGAAGTCAAGTGCAGAATCAGTCCAAGCCCTATAGCCTTATATCATTATTCTATGCTTGTCAGGACTACAAAGTACTGTTGCTGTCAGGTAAATGGAGCAACAGAGTGAGAGGGCTTTTACAGTGGTCCCTGGTGACCTGCAGAAACCTTTGGAGCTGAACTACACTACAGTGTGCTTCTTGCCAAAGGTATCATCATGTCCTAAGATCGCTTAAAGTACAACATCACTCATGTAAATTACTTTTACTCTGGGGTTGATGGGGTTTGTGTTTGCTCCTGGGTCTATCCCCTTCAATGCCACTTAGGCTACATCCATATTGTAGTGCTTACCTACCGTATGGCAAACTAAATTGAATTAATCGCCTAATACATTATGCTGGAGAAAATGAGACCAGCTGCATGTGACCTGATATCAGATGCCCAGTAGATATTGTCATGGTTTAGAATAGTCTTGCACAGTATCATTTTATCTAACTAGGTAAGTCAATTAAGAACAAATTCTTATTTTCAATGTTGGCCTAGAAACAGCTCCTTGTTCAGGAGCAGAATGACAGATTTTTGCCTTGTCAGGTCGGGGATTCGATCTTGCAACTTTTCGGTTGCTAGTCCAACACTCTAACCACTATGCTACCTGCCGCTCCAAGAGGCCTACTGATTCCCCTAAAATAGCACAATAACTCTCTCTGAGTTCAGGACTGGACAGCTCCTTCATACACTAGATGAATGTACAGTTTATTCAGCGAAACTTTATGAGTTTTCCACCCTCAATACCAGCAACATGCAATGCATGTCCTTTTTTTCTTTCTATTTTTACTTTAAAAGCTTTTTCAGTCAGAACTGCCTGACTAACAGGGTCCTGTACTGTAGTACTGAAAGGGTGTGACGAGCACTAGTCTAGTGTTTATATAGTCTGTCAGAAAAAAGCTTTTAGAGGAATAGCTGCTGTGGTCCAGAAAGAATAAAATACTTTCTGTGTTGCATATGACAAGCAACCAGGTACTAAATTATATTAATTCTATTGTGTGTTTTATTCAGGACGGTGGTGCTGTATTAGACTGGTCCCAGATACACTTTATATACAAAAGTATGTGGACACCCCTTCGAATTAGTGGATTCCTCTATTTCAGCCACACCCGTTGCTTACATGTGTGTTAAATCGAGCACACAGCCATGCAATCCCCATAGACAAACACTGGCAGTGGAATGTCCTGACTAAAGAGTTCAGTGACTTTCAACGTGGCACTGTCATAGGATGCCACCTTTCCAACAAGTCAGTTCATCAAATTTCAGACCTGCTAGAGCTGCCCCGGTCAACTGTATGTGATGTTATTAGTGATGTTATTGTGAAGTGGAAACATCTAGGAGCAACAGCGGCTCAGCTGCGAAGTGGTAGGCCACATAAACTCACAGTGCTGAAGCAGTACACTCACTACCGAGTTCCAAACTGCCTCTGGAAACAACGTCAGCACCAGAACTGTTTATCGGGCACACAAGCCTAAGATCACCATGCACAATGCCAAGCTTCAGCTGGAGTGGTGTAAAGCTTGCTGCCATTGGACTCTGGGGCAGTGGAAACGTGTTCTTTGGAGTGATGAATCACGCTTCACTATCTGGCAGTCTGATGGACGAATCTGGGTTGTGCGGATGCCAGGAGAATGCTACCTGCTCCAATGCATAGTGCCAACTGTAAAGTTTGGTGGATGAGGAATAATGGTCTGGGGCTGTTTTTCATGGTTCATGCTGGGCCCATTAGTTCCAGTGAAAGGAAATCTTAACGCTACAGCGTACAATGACATTATAGACGATTCTGTGCTTCCAACTTTGTGGCAACAGTTTGGGGAAGGCCCTTTCCTGTTTCAGCATGACAATGCCCCCGTGCACAAAGCGAAGACCATACAGAAATGGTTTGTCGAGTTCAGTGTTGAAGAACTTGACTGGCCTGCACAGAGCCCTGACCTCAACCCCATCGAACACCTTTGGGATGAATTGGAATGCCGACTGTGAGCCAGGCCTATTCGCCCAACATTAGTGTCCGACATTAGTGACAACTCAGGGGATGAGCAAGTTATGGTAGTCGATGTAGGCTTTTCCCCCAAACATAAGTGAATTGTTGCTAACTCTTTAGGATAGATTAAGTATTTTTAACAGTGTTGAGGGTTTTTTAAAGGGATTTTGGCAATAAGCGTCTCTGTTTTCAGTATGAAGTAAGTTGGAGAAGTTTCGCGTGGTAATGCCTACTAGCGTCAGCGCAACAACTGGAAGTCTATGGGTATCTACTAGCTCGCAAAATGACCTCTTACTTCCTTTGTACTGGACATAGAGACATGAAAATGGTATCCACGTGTTCCTCTGACTCTGGGGAAGTAGATAAAATCCCGAAGTTTCCCTTTATCATTTTAACACTAACACTTCCATGTTCCATCCAATCTATAGCCTTTAAAGGGGAAGGGGGACACTAGAACGCCAGCTAACTGTAACTGTCAATCTAAAGTGTTTCCATTCCCCTTTAAGCTTTTTAACACCACGGTCATTAGTATTGTGAAGCTACTGTATACAGACAAGGTAGTGAGTATTAACTGGACCTGAGTCCAGTTTGTTGTCCTGCAACTGGTTTCTTGTCCAACGTTTCACTCTCTCCACAGTCAGTCAGACAATAGGCTGATTGAGACTTCTCCAACTATGTCATAAAGTGGGCGTCTGGGAGAGGGAGACAATAACTGTATTCACATACATTCAGGCAGGAGCTATCAAATACCCTTACAACTTTATTGTTGTGCAGCTGTGAGTACTGCACAATGTAAGGAGGGTACACGAGAATTGAAGAGTTCAAGAGAACATTTGAACCTAAAGTAAGAAATAATAGTTTGAACTCTAATAAAACAAGTTACAGATCAAAATAGTTTATAACTGTGGCCTTTACATTGTAGAATTACTATTGTAGGCTCGTTTTGAGGTACTGTTAATCAACAGAGAGCATTCATTTACTTGATTGCCTGTGGGGAAATCCCTAGGGGAATCCTATGGTACTGTATCTAGTTTGGTCTCACAACAATAGCCCTGACAATCAGAGAGCAGGTGGCTGATGCCATCTACCAGCTATGAAATAAATAATTTAGAACGGTTGTCCCATGCTGAGCTATTGTAGCATATTCTTGATACTATTCTGGTCTTTGTGGGAGGGAAACTAACGTAATATATATCATTACTATAATTCAATTTTAGAAGAAATTAGTGTAATACTGTATATAATTTAATAAGACGGAACTGCTAGCATTGTGCTGGCCATACATTTATTGTTGTGTATTGTATTACATTATTAATAGTGCATAAAACACAGTACTCTTTGTTTGAGTGTCCCACAGAATTATAGTTTCAGTTACAGCAGATTAGATCTAAACCTTGTATCCACACACAACGCACACACACACACACACTGCACCCACACACACACACACACACACACACACACACACACACACACACACACACACATATACCCCCCCCCCCCCACACACACACACACACACACCCCCCCCCCACACACACACACACACACACACACACAAACAAACACACACATATACCCCCCCCCCACACACACACACACACACACACACACACACACACTCACACACACACACACACACACACACACCCTGCTTGAGATAATGCAGCCAGGGCAGCCTGTGACATCAATGCCGTCCCTTGTGCTGATTGGTTGAGCAGTGCTCCAAGCTGATCCCCCTGCTTCTGTCTCAGATGGATGCTGCTGCGGGAGGGAGGCAGGGCTACTGGGAGGCAGGGAGGGAGGCAGACAATGTAGCGGGGGCTGGGCAGTGCACACATCACATGCACCACACATCACATCCACACAACACAAACATAGCTCTTCTGGATATTGGGAGAATAACAGGAAGAGGAGGGAAGGATGGGATGGGAAAGATTGTATGTATCTGTCTCTATTAGAGGGCTTTCCACTGATCTCTGTGTGTTTGGTCGTGTGTGTGTGTGTGAGGGGTGTGTGTCGGGGTAGGAGGGGATTGAGGCTGCAGCAGGCAGTCAGCCCCCAGCAGCTCAGCTCTGTGTTGTCACCGGGGAAACAAGCGACCAACCAGGCTGAGGCAGCCCAGACCTGTTTTGCTTCCTGCCGCCTGGAATAAAAGGGAAAGGAACAGCTCTGTTTTTCCCCTCTTTCTTCAGTTTTTTTCCCACTGTGGATAGCCTTTCATCATCAACTCCCACAGACAGACAGACATACAGAGGCTCACAACAAGCTTGCAATGTGAAGGGCACAGGGAGGGAGGCAAGGAGTGTGTGTGGATAATGGCTCACTATAAGGATGTAGCCGTCAAAAAGACCTCTTCTCTCAACCTGGTGACGGGATTCTTTCAGTATCTCCGCGGTAAGTAGGCCAGCAGCAGTGATTTCTATAGATTGTCATCTCTCACTGCATCCCATCCTCTCATCCTTAGTGGATGATTGAGTTCATGCGTATGGAAAATAACAAGGAACCAAGCTTGGAATGTGATTTACATGGAGGTGAACCAGATGCATAAACCAGATATATATATAGACACAGCAGCACTATGTATGTAAGGCATATGGTGGAGGATTTAGTTAGTGCAGAAAATAATAAGGATAATAAGGAGTTTACTGAGACTTTGGTTTAGCTAGGTAAACCAGATACAGCACTATGCATGTTGTACGCTTCACTGGGCATCCCTGTATGTGCATCACTGATGCTCCTTCAGATTACACTATATGCCTTTGAGTTAATATGGGTTATTTTCTCTCTGTGGAGGCTTTCTATTGTTAGCATAGCCCTGTTCTCCAGCATCACGTGACCAGCGAGTATACTTTAAGTGCGGATGTTTAAAAATGGCCACTGTGTATGTGCAGCATTGCTCAACCTACTGACACATATGCACATGTCACTGTGTGTTTAGTGAACTACAAACGCTGTGCAATGCAAGTCACCCTTTTCTTCTATGAAGCGACAGATGTTTTGTGTAGTGTGAAATCAGAAATGTATTATGCATGAGGCACAGAGTCTGTCTGCATATATTATCCCCCTCGCTACAAAAGCGCAGGCTGGGGGTGACCTGAAAGAGTATGCATGCCGTTATTGGTGGGTTGGACACTGAGCAGTGAGTCTGCAAGATGTGTGAAGCTGTGAACAGAAGTCTCCTCTGCTTATACTTTGATCTACTTAGGACTCTTACTTTGATGGGACTTTTAGTTGAGCAAACACCTGTCAATATCTAATCATTATATGTGATTGTATTATAAATATATGTTTTTTTAAAGGTGGTTTGGGTGCATCTTTAGTAGGGCCGGGAGGATACCAGTATCATCATATTTTTTACATGGCAAAAATGAAAACTTGTGAGCTAAAGCTTGGAAAAATCAATAAATGTGAGTTTGATGATGTTTGTTTCCATCATTAGGGCTGTTTTCCTAAAGAATTTAAATATGCTTTGTGTTTTGTTTCCTTGCCACGATACTAACGAGTATCATGATGCTGGTAATGTCCTGTTTAGTCATTAGGTACAGTTGAAGTCGGAAGTTTACATACACCTTAGCCAAATTATTTTAAACTCAGTTTTTCACAATTCCTGACATTTAATCCTAGTAAAAATTCCCTGTCTTCGGTCAGTTAGGATCACCACTCTATTTTAAGAATATGAAATAATAATAATAGGAGAGAGAAAGATTTATTTCAGCTTTAATTTCTTTCATCACATTCCCAGTGGGTCAGAAGTTTACATACACTCAGTTAGACTTCTGCCGAAGTCGATGCCTCTCCTTGTTCGGGCGGTGTTCGGCGGTCGACGTCGCCTGTCTTCTAGCCATCGCCGATCCATTTTTAATTTTCCATTTGTTTTGTCTCTTTTTCCCACACACCTGGTTCTCATTTCCCTCATTATATGTTGTGTATTTAACCCTCTGTTTCCCCCATGTCTTTCTGTGGTATTGTTTATCTGTTTCATGTATGTCTGGTTGCGCTAGGTTATGTCAACCCATATTGTATTTCGTGTTCGTTGTGCCGTGTGCTTTTGGTTCGCCTAAATAAAAGGCTCTGTTTGCTACCCACTATCTGCTCTCCTGCGCCTGACTCCCTTGCAGCCATTTACACATACGTATTTGGTAACATTGCCTTTAAATTGTTTAACTTGGGTCAAACGTTTCAGGTAGCCTTCCACAAGCTTCCCACAATAAGGGGTGAATTTTGGCCCATTCCTCATGACAGAGCTGGTGTAACTGTGTCAGGTTTGTAAGGCCTCCTTGCTCGCACACGCTTTTTCAGTTCTGTCTACAAAATTGTACATAGTATTGAGGTCAGGGCTTTGTGATGGCCACTCCAATACCTTGACTTAAGCCATTATGCCACAACTTTGGAAGTATGCTTGGGGTCATTGTCCATTTGGAAGACACATTTGCGACCAAGCAATAAGCTTTAACTTCCTGACTGACGTTGTGAGAGGTTACTTTAATATATCCACATAATTTTCCTTTCTCATGATGCTATCTATTTTGTGAAGTGCACCAATCCCTCCTGCAGCAAAGCACCCCCACAACTTGATGCTGTCACCCCCGTGCTTCACGGTTGGGATGGTGTCTTCGGCTTGCAAGCCTCCCCCTTTTTCCTCCAAACATAACGATGGTCATTATGGCGAAATAGTTATATTTTTGTTTCGTCAGACCAGAGGACATTTCTCCAAAAAGTACAATATTTTTCCCCATGTGCAGTTGCAATCTGTAGTCTGGCTTTTTTATGGCGGTTTTGGAGCAGTGGCTTCATCCTTGCTGAGCAGCCTTTCAGGTTATGTCGATATAGGACTTGTTTTACTGTGAATATAGATACTTTGTAGCTGTTTCCTCCAGCATCTTCACAAGGTCCTTTGCTGTTGTTCCGGGATTGATTTGCACTTTTCGCACCAAAGTACTTTCATCTCTAGGAGACAGAAAGCGTCTCCTTCCTGAGCGGTATGACGGCTGCGTGGTCCCATGGTGTTTATACTTGTGTAACATGGAAATTGCTCCCAAGGATGAACCAGACATGTGGAGGTCTACAATTTTTTTCTGAGGTCTTGGCTGATTTCTTTTGATTTTCCCATGTTGTCAAGCAAAGAAGCGCTGAGTTTGAAGGTAGGCCTTGAAATACATCCACAGGTACACCTCCAATTGACTCAAATTATGTCAATTAGCCTATCAGAAACTTCTAAAGCCATGACATAATTTTCTGGAATTTTCCAAGCTGTTTACAGGAGTCAACTTAGTGTATGTAAACTTCTGACCCACTGGAATTGTGATACAGTGAGTTATAAGTGAAATCATCTGTCTGTAAACAATTGTTGGAAAAATGAGTTGTGTCATGCACAAAGTAGATGTCCTAACTGACTTGCCAAAACTATAGTTAGTTAACAAGAAATTTGTGGAGTGATTGAAAAATGAGTTTTAATGACTCCAACCTAAGTGTATGTAAACATCCGACTTCAACTGTATGTCCACATGTTCCGTTGTTGTACACCTAAATGTTTATATATGTGCGTTCAAGGAGCTGTAATTGTGTTGCAGGATGCACCAATGTATCTCTCCTCTCTTCATCTCTTCCTCTAATCTTCCATACCACTGCATAACTTCCTTCCTCTTTCACCTCCTCTATGCCAGCCTTTCCCTAAACTCGGAACCCCAAGGGGTGCACGTTTTGGTTTTTGCACTAGTACTACACAGCTGATTGCAAATATCAACTAATCATCAAGCTTTGATCATTTGAATCAGTTGTGGAGTATCAGAGTAAAAAACAACATTTGGGGTCCCCATGACCGAGTTTGGGAAACTCTGTGCCATATCCCTGCTTAGATTACTGTGTGGTCTGGGGCTGCGCAGATCAGAGGTCTACACTCGTGAACAGAATGGATACTACTCACAACTCAATTAAATATTCACATTGTTTGTGAATGCACTTACTTGAACAGGCTGCAAGAAGCGTTGGGAATAGAGAATATACTTGAGCTATAAGGCACGGGTGGGGTGGTATATGGCCAATAAACCATGGCTAAGGGCTTTTCTTAGTTGCGGAGTGCCTGGATACAGCCATTAGCCGTTGTATATTGGCCATATACCACAAACCCCTGAGGTGCCTTATTGCTATTATAACTGGTTACCAGTTTAATTAGAGCAGTAAAAATAAATGTTTCATCATACCCGTGGTATACAGTCTGATATACCATGACTGTAAGCGAATCAGCATTTAGGGCTCGAACTACCGATGAAACAGGGGAGGCAGCAGTTTTGAGCAGGGTAGGCAGTTATCTTGTGTGACATCATGTATTGACCATGTTCTGTACCACTTCAATTCCAGATGAACAAGAGGCCGTACAGAAGAGGACCTTTACAAAATGGATAAACTCCCACTTGGCAAAGGTAAGAAGGTATCCTTTACTATGTCTTTGTGCTTCAACACAACACTTGATAAGATATGTGTTGTGTGTTAACACATCATGATGAGTTAACTATCATGCCACCCGCAGCTTCCCTTTCCGTATAGGAGCGGAGATGATGAAATAACGTTATTACAATGGTATAATCACTGATATACAGCAATTGTATCACTATGATAATATTGCTATCCCGAATATTATCCTGACCTTTGTTATCAGATGGCTGTAGTAGTATTGTACTGCTGCCTTTGACCGCCCAGTTTTATAGCTGCTCTCTGGACAGTGGCATTTCAGTAGTCCTCGTGACCCTGTGTGAACAGAGATTGGACCATGAGATGAGGGTTGTCATCCAATCATAATGATTCTGCGAGGCACCTCCTAGTGTAATGGAACCACATTATGCAAACAAAGTGTCAGAGGTTTTTATGTCAATTTTGTACACGTGGAAAACTACAGTTTGATTGAGGCCATAATAGACAGTTCACATTTCAAGATATGTTTTTCCTCATTCGGATGTTTGGATTGTGTTACAGTGTAGCTACTGAGTTGTTTGTAGAATCAGTCCTGTAAATGTATTTTAAACGAGACCAGGGGAGAGTGAGACAGAGAGAGACACTAGTAAAGATGACTCAGGGCAGAGATCCGTGTGTTTCTCAGTTCCTCAGTAAGCTTACAATATGCCTGCAGCATGCCTTGCCGAGCCAATGTGATGGACAGAGTAAAGTTGACTAGGAAGGTAGAACTATCCGTGTCACTGTGTTGTATACAGGAGATCACCAGGGCAGAATTTTAGAGAAGATAATACCTGTAGAGTAAAACTGTGTGTGTGCACGCGCTTGTGTGTGTGTGTGCTGCGTTTGTGCCTATAAGTATGCCTGCACACTTGTGTGTGTGTGTTTGTGTGTGTGTGTGAGGGCGTGCGTGTGTGGATATATTTGTCCATGGCTAGATTTGGCAGGCAGGGAGAGTTTAGCAGCACGGTGCAGATGGAGAGTGTGATGTGGGAGGAACATTTCTCTGCAGGAAGCAGAGTGTGCTCCAAAAGGCCATATGACAGTTCAGCTATTTAACACTATAAACATACTCATCATGAGTTATAGCTATATATAAACACATAGGATAGCTCATAATGGCATCATCATCATCATCATCATCATCATGAGTATGTGCATAACGCATTACAGATATGTGCTTCATAGATACTGTTAGTGCCAACCATGTTTTCTTGCTGTATTTTAGATAGCCAGGTTTTGCTGGCTCAAACGTTTTCGGTGACACAGCACATTGTGCTGCTGCTTGGCCAGACAGGGTGACTAATCAACTAGTACAGGGTTTAAGTTTTGAACCCAGCGGAGAGATCTGTCTTTTGTCCTGTCACATTTGGCCCACGGGGAGGCAGTTCAAAGCGTGGGGTCAAAAACGTTGGAAGAATCTGAGTAATGTGGCTGGCCAATAAGTCACCACGGAGGTCTATTCCTCATTATTCATGCTGTACACTTATACCCCCTCTCTCACACACACTCTCACCTCTATCTCTCTCGCTCTCTCTGTCTCTCTCTC
Source organism: Oncorhynchus mykiss (assembly GCF_013265735.2). Classification (NCBI taxonomy): domain Eukaryota; kingdom Metazoa; phylum Chordata; class Actinopteri; order Salmoniformes; family Salmonidae; genus Oncorhynchus; species Oncorhynchus mykiss. The sequence continues at coordinate 27,344,748 of NC_048583.1, read as the reverse complement.
TCTCTCTTTCTCCTTTCCTCTCTCCATCTCTCTCTCTCACTCTCTCTCTCTCTCGCTCTCTCGCTCTCTCTCTCTGTGCATACCAATGAACATGTAGAATAAGCCTAGCCATGAGCCTCTCGCTCCAGTTCACTAGCCTACTGCTACTGTAGGAGGGATTCAAATCTCAATTCTTATCAGTTCATCTCTCAAACAGTTTATCTAATCTCATCTAAACCTTTTCCGTCAAGTAAGCAAGCCATTCTGAAAGGATTACGATAGACCACATGACGGTTGCCTTAAAGTTCCCATTTTAAAATAGATTTTTTTAATCAAATTCTGAATGGAACAAAATGTAATATGTTGGTTTTATGATGGAAAGTGCTGGCCCTTTTAGTTTGAACTTTCACTGGGCAGTCACGCTTTTCCCATTGTGTCCATTTCCTCTCACGTTACCAAGCACTTTTGCATTGGTTGAATGTTTTATGACAATGTGTGCGTGCGTGTGTGTGTTATGACAGTATGTGTGTGCACATACATGTGTGTATGTGTGGGTGCGTGTGCATGTGTGTGTTTCATGACAGTGAAAAGGTCTTGTCATGTGACTCCTATTTTGTTTGTCACAAAACCCAGGATGGGCTTGATGTTTTTTTTTTGTACCTTGTGACTCATTTAAGTGTAATGACATTCTGGAGATGTATGGTTTGTGTTGCTGGTCAAATAGTTTAATGTAATTTATATATTTAAATTGATCTTGTTGTTAGGATACTGGTGGTCATAAAGGAGGAATAATATTATCTAAAAGACTTCCATTAGATTCTGTCTTTGAAGCAAAGAAAATAGAACAAAAAACAGTGTATACTTTTCACACTGTTGTACTCCACAGTCCCAGCCAACTTCATCCTGTCGTCCTGTCATGCAATGTGACGAGTTGTGAAACGAACAGCTCAGCCTGCCAAGACAATTCCCACAAAGACCAGCGTTCCATTAATGAATGCATTGTTTTCGTGTATGATTTCTGAGAATGTTCTGTGTGTTTCATGATGTAGTTTTCTCTGTCACCTAACTCCGTCAGAATTCCCTCAGCTCTGATAATACATGGATAGTTGGATACAGTGTGTTACATGAAACAACTATGCCCAGCTAGGGTTAAATGGACCCATGCTCTGATTTTGCTCTGAATCACACTGCCTCAGGCACGGGCACCTCGCCATCTCAGATGCACAGGCACCATCTTTTCAGCTGCAGGGGAGCTCTTTCTGTTCTCTTTATAGTCCAGCCGCTAGCTAGCCAACAAGCTCTGTTCAGTCTGGACTCCAGTCTGTAGCTGGCTCTGCTTTCTTTTCTCCTCAACACAAGGGCTGGGGAGAGGGCTGTTCAGTCTGGACTCCAGCCTGTAGCTAGCTGGCTAGCTCTACTTTTACTCCAACCTGTATAGTAGCTAGCTAGCTCTGCTTGTACATCAGCCCGAAGCTAGCTAGCTCTGCTCTATTTTCTCCTCAACACAAGGGCTGTGCGAGAATGAATGTGTTGTGTTTCTACGATTTACTTATTGAAAGATTATAGTGGATTGTAATAAGATAATGTCTTTATTAACTTCTTATGGCTGCAGGGGCAGTATTGAGTAGCTTGGACAAAAGGTGCCCAGAGGTGCCCAGAGTAAACGGCCTGTTCCTCAGTCTCAGTTGCTAATATATGCACATTATTATTAGTATTGGATAGAAAACACTCTGAAGTTTCTAAAACAGTTTGAATGATGTCTGTGAGTATAACATAACTCATATGGCAGGCAAAAACCTGAGAGGAAATCCAAACAAGAAGTGAGAAATCTGAGGTTGGTCGATTTTCAACCCAAGCCCTATTGAATTCCCAGTGGGATATGAATGAAGTTGCACTTCCTAGGGCTTCCACTAGATGTCATCCGTCTTTAGAAACGTGAATGAGGCTTCTACTGTGTTGTGGGACTGAATAAGAGCTGAATGAGTCAGGTTACTGGCAGAGAGCCATTTCCTGGTCATGCGCATTCCACATGATATCGCCCTGCGTTCCATTGCTCCTCTAGACACAAATGATTTCTCTTGTTGGAACTTTATTGAAGATTTATGATAAAAACATCCTAAGATTGATTCTATACTTAGTTTGAAATGTTTCTTCGACCTGTAATATAACTTTTTGAAGTTTTTGTCCGAAGTACTGCACGAGCGTTTGGACATGTGTACCTAACGCGCTAACAAAAGTAGCTACTTGGACATAAATAACGGACATTATCGAACAAATCAAGCATTTATTGTGGAACTGCGATTCCTGGGAGTGCATTCTGATGAAGATCATCAAAGGTAAGGGAATATTTATAATGTGATTTCTGGTTTCTGTTGACTCCAACATGGCGGCTACTTTGATTATTTTTCTGAGCGCCGTCTCAGATTATTGCACAGTTTGTTTTTTCCGTAAAGTATTTTTGAAATCTGACACAGCGGTTGCATTAAGGAGAGGTATATCTATAATTCCATGTGTTAACTTGTATTATCATCTACATTTATGATGAGTATTTCTGTTGAATCGATGTGGCTATGCAAAATCACTGGATGTTTTTGTAAACTCAGATTTATTTTCTAAATATGAACTTTATCAAACAAAACATACATGTATTGGGTAACATGATGTCCTATGAGTGTCGTCTGATGAAGATCATCAAAGGTTAGTGATACATTTTACCTCTATTTGTGCTTTATGTGACTCCTCTCTTTGGAAAAATGACTGAGTTTTTCTTTGACTTGGTGGTGACCCTACATAATTGTTTGTGGTGCTTTCGCTGTAAAGCCTATTTGAAATCGGATACTGTGGTGGGATTAACAACAAGATTACCTTTAAAACGGTATAAGATACATGTATGTTTGAGGAATTTTAATTATGAGATTTCTGTTGTTTTGAATTTGGCACCCTGCACTTTCACTGGCTGTTGTCATATCATCCCGTTAACGGAATTGCAGCCCTAAGAAGTTTTAAACAATAGGTGGTCTATAATTTGTAACAGTATAGCCTACCAATGACCAATTAATGAATGTATTAGTTTCACTGTTGAATCTTCTCTTCCCTAGCGTAAACCACCTCTAGAGGTCACCGACCTCTTCGAGGACATCAAAGATGGGGTGAAACTTCTGGCTCTGTTGGAGGTGCTGTCTGGACAGAGACTAGTAAGCGCTGCTCTTAATATATACAATCATTGGTAATGCTGGATTATTCTGTTCATGCTACAGAGTTCAGTCGTATTTAATTACCATAATATTGTATTGAACTTTCTTGCTGTATTTAATGTGAGCGCTCTGATAAGATTTTGTGTATTTACAGTACTCCATATGGAAAATACACTTAAACTTTACTTGAACCCTCCCTCCTCTCTCCCCAGCCATGTGAGCAGGGCCGCCAGCTGAAGAGGATCCACTGGGTGTCCAACATCGGCACCGCCCTCAGGTTCCTCGAAGGCAGGAAGGTAAGCACGCCCTCAGAGTAACTACACAGTATTTTCCCTGAGTATTTTGTCATAGCTCGAGTTTAACATGTAACCCTAAGGGCCCATTCGCAATGTCACATATCTTCTAAGGGTTTTATTCAAAACATTTGGCCAAGGCTTGTGAAAAGAATATTCATCTCTGTTTAATGCTAGCGGTTTGAAAATACGACATTGTATCATAGTGTTTATGAACAAAGATAGATAAATGGAGGCAATGCATGGAAATATGTATCTATGCAAGGCCATATGGATGGTACATCCTCTCTCAGTCAGTATTGCTTTGAGGCCTGTATCTTACTGTGACCTTCTCTCACCATGCCTGACCTCTGACCTCAGTCTGTGTACCGAGGATCCCCGGTCAGTGGCTGCCTGTAAAACACACTGTGTTCATATACTGTATGCATTCCTTTTGTTTAATTCACGGTGTCTATTCCTAGCTATTCTTTGATTGAGCCATTCTTTTCCTCTTTGTGCATCTTGACTATTGTAGTGCCATCAACCAGGTGCTTTCTGGTTGTCATGCAATTTTGTATGCATTTTGAAACTTTGGAGTCAAATCTTTCCTGCCCTCTCCTTTCTCCAACCTTTGTGAAATAGTCACATCATCCAAACGAATCCTACAAAAAGACGAATGTAAATATGCAGCAACCTTAATGTCAACTAGTTTGCTCATCCAAAGTTTGTTACAGTGATATTCACTCCATTGGCTTTATTGTTACTGTCCTGCCAAATTGAGTACTCTACAGCTTTTATGTTTTTCCTTTGTTGAGCTTGGCTGTTTCTGCCTCACCTGCTTCCGCTCTTCCAAATATCACGTTGTTGCATCAGAGAGCTGATTTTGATGGCTGTGAAAGAAGAAACATAAAATTGTCATTACTATGCCCATGGCCCACTCACTCAACAATGCCTTTATTTGTTAAACATTATTTCAGAATGTACCTATGTATGAGTACATGTATTTCCCAGACATTTCATTTCATGACAAGTTGTGAATTGCAGTTAAATTGGGGTTTTCTTTCCCAACAGATCAAGCTAGTCAACATTCATGCCACTGACATCGCAGACGGTCGACCATCCATTGTCCTGGGGTTGATATGGACCGTCATTCTCTACTTCCAGGTAATGTGTTGTTGTATCTGGTCAGTTTGACACTTACATGTTGTAATATGACTGTCTGTGAATGTTAACAGTGTCTCACAACTCTCCGTGAGTGGTCTTCAGTGTTGTTTTTACCTGTTATATCGAGAAGTGACACTTTAATGCACTTTTTTAATCTAATCTAATCTAATCTACATACAGTTATTTGATGTTGCTATGGTTACTCACAGCATGTTTGCTCTAATTGCTGACCCTCTGTCAGATCGAGGAGTTGACCAGTAACCTACCAGCCCTGGCAGCCCTGTCCAGCAGTACCTCCTCAATGGACAGCATGGCCAGTAACTCAGAGACGGGCAGTCCCCCTATGAAGAGGAAGGTAGTACCTAAGAAGTTCCAGGGCAACGCAAAGAGGGCCCTGCTCAGATGGGTGCAGTGCACCGCCGCCAAGTACGTATGCCATTATATATTTGGCCAGCTTTTCTAACCAGTGCTCCAGCGGGCAAAACGGGTTGAAATGATGTCATTACAACTAAATTAAGACCAGTTCAACATCATTTTCTCTACCATTTTCTCCACGTCAGCCAAGAGTATAGGAAACAGAGCTGTCTGTATCACCCGAACTGTCTGTATCATAATTTGAGTTATCATTTCAAGAGTGCTCTGCCACCGGCCCGCTGTAAACATATACTTCTGTTTGTCCCAAGGCGTCAGGGCATGGAAGTGAAGGACTTTGGTGCTAGTTGGCGGAGCGGGGTGGCGTTCCACTCTGTGGTCCATGCCATCCGCCCAGACCTGGTGGACATGGAGGTGGTGAGGAGGAGGAGCAACAAAGAGAATCTGGAGGAAGCCTTCTCATTGGCCGAGAACGAGCTGGGCATCCCACGCCTGCTGGATCCAGAAGGTTACTACCTCTCCTCTTCTATTTAATGAAAAATAAAAGATTGCTTTGTCAAAATAAGCGTACACTCCCTCACTCATCCCCAGCTCCGGCTGATACATAGGGCAGCAACAAAGGATCTCCACCTCTGTCTTCCATGATGCAAAAACTATGCAATTCCAACAGAACTTTATGGAATACTCTATTAAAGTTTTCATTGAAGATTGTGCAAGGTTTATTTATGGGTGTTTCGTTCCTTCAAAGTGTTGTTGATACGTCTGTCTGGAGATAATAATGCAGACAGCAGCTCAGCAGCAGTCACTTCAGGAGAGATTCAGACTCCTGAGCCCTGAGGCTTCATTACGAACCTCAATAAACGTCTGTGTTTATCATGGCCCTCGTTTTCTCAGAGATCAGGTCAGCGATAGAGATGACAGGAGACATTTATAATTAGATGTCACTGTGTCAGAGGAAACACTAAATGCAGTCTCCTTCAGGGCACAAATGTGTTCCCTGTTTTTACTGTGTCATATTTGTTATAGAAATTATGTTCCTGCCCGGCCTGTATTTTACTCTATACAGTGCCTTGCAAAAGTATTCGGCCCCTTTGAACTTTGCGACCTTTTGCCACATTTCAGGCTTCAAACATAAAGATATAAAACTGTATTTTTTTGTGAAGAATCAACAACAAGTGGGACACAATCATGAAGTGGAACGACATTTATTGGATATTTCAAACTTTTTTAACAAATCAAAAACTGAGAAATTGGGCGTGCAAAATTATTCAGCCCTTTAACTTTCAGTGCAGCAAACTCTCTCCAGAAGTTCAGTGAGGATCTCTGAATGATCCAATGTTGACCTAAATTACTAATGATGATAAATACAATCCACCTGTGTGTAATCAAGTCTCTGTATAAATGCACCTGCACTGTGATAGTCTCAGAGGTCCGTCAAAAGCGCAGAGAGCATCATGAAGAACAAGGAACACACCAGGCAGGTCCGAGATACTGTTGTGAAGAAGTTTAAAGCCGGATTTGGATACAAAAAGATTTCCCAAGCTTTAAACATCCCAAGGAGCACTGTGCAAGCGATAATATTGAAATGGAAGGAGTATCAGACCACTGCAAATCTACCAAGACCTGGCCATCCCTCTAAACTTGCAATGCAAAACGTTATGTTTGGCGTAAAAGCAACACAGCTGAACACACCATCCCCACTGTCAAACATGGTGGTGGCAGCATCATGGTTTGGGCCTGCTTTTCTTCAGCAGGGACAGGGAAGATGGTTAAAATTGATGGGAAGATGGATGGAGCCAAATACAGGACCATTCTGAAATAACCTGATGGAGTCTGCAAAAGACCTGAGACTGGGATGGAGATTTGTCTTCCAACAAGACAATGATCCAAAACATAAAGCAAAATCTACAATGGAATGGGTCAAAAATAAACATATCCAGGTGTTAGAATGGCCAAGTCAAAGTCCAGACCTGAATCCAATCGAGAATCTGTGGAAAGAACTGAAAACTGCTGTTCACAAATGCTATCCATCCAACCTCACTGAGCTCGAGCTGTTTTGCAAGGAGGAATGGGAAAAAATGTCAGTCTCTCGATGTGCAAAACTGATAGAGACATACCCCAAGCGACTTACAGCTGTAATCGCAGCAAAAGGTGGCGCTACAAAGTATTAACTTAAGGGGGCTGAATAATTTTGCACGCCCAATTTTTCAGTTTTTGATTTGTTAAAAAAGTTTGAAATATCCATTAAATGTCGTTCCACTTCATGATTGTGTCCCACTTGTTGTTGATTCTTCACAAAAAAATACAGTTTTATATCTTTATGTTTGAAGCCTGAAATGTGGCAAAAGGTCGCAAAGTTCAAGGGGGCCGAATACTTTCGCAAGGCACTGTATATACATTTTAAAAGACCACAGTTTACATACGGCTAATTGAAAGTGGCAATAGACCTATACACACATCAATCATACTTAATTGACATACTGTAGTTTGCTTGATGGATACCACTAATGTCATTGTTTTATTATTTACTACTTTCACGCCAGACTCTCTCTCTCGCTCTCTTCTTCTGCAGATGTGGATGTAGATAAACCGGATGAGAAGTCCATCATGACATATGTGGCTCAGTTCCTCAAGCACTACCCCAACCCCCACCACTCCGAGACAGATGGACAGGAAGATGAGGTACCAAGCCATATTCACTGTAGTCCTGAGTCAAGTACTGTATTGGCATTGGCAAACTCAGTGTTGTGTTGTAATGCTTTATTTAAGTGATAATACCGGAGAAGCCAGTGTTTGGAGGATATATTGGCACAGGTTTTGTTCGTCTCGGGCCGGCAAACCGCGCCAATATATCCTCCAAACACCGGCTTTGAGGGTATTATCACTTTTATACAACGGGTTACCAACATATTCAAATAATGATTGACATATTTTCATTAAAATCGTTATTTGGATGAATTTATTAATACTATTTAATCCTCCTTTAATCCAAGATATAGTCCCAACACAAATCTAGGGTTGCTACCCAAGGTTTGGTTGCCAGAGACAAGACCCTGTCGTTAAGTCTTTTTGTTCTAAATCTGGGGATCTGGGGATCTTTCTTTGGATACATCCATAACAATGACCTTATGATGTGAGATTTCGTCTGGCATAGAGCATTGTCTCTCTCGCCAGACCATTGTTCAGAAGAGATAGCCAACTACACAGCTAACACAATCACTTCAAACTAAAGCTGGAATGACAGCAAACTAGCTGCATTTCTTGTTTTTCTATTGACATTTCTTTGTATATATATCCACAAAAATTATGGTAATTCATGATTTCGACTGGCTGATAAAAGATGCCAGCCTGTCTGTCTTGTCCTGACTGCCGACATGTTCGTTACCATAGGACAGCTGGAGATCGAATTTTAATACTGAAACAATGTTTCAAATGTCAGAGAGACAGACAGCAAGGTTATTACAAATCTCCGCTGTTGAAAACCAAATGCTCGTCTTAAAGAAATAGGAGGTCAAGTCTAGATGCTTTTTACAGGGTAGATCTAGTATATAAATTGCCTGACTGAGCTGATGAGACAGTGGATTGCGCAGTCAGATGGAACAGAGTAAATAGGCATTTTAACATCATAGATTTAGCCGGTGGTAATTTGCGGAATAGATACCGGCTGGAATTCCGTTTGAACCAATCAGCATCCAGAATTAGAACCACCTCTCCCATAAGTACTTTTCTCTGCTTTTGTTTTCTTTTGTCTTCTATTGTATTTGCGTTTTCAGTATGATTGTTCTAGTTTACCCAGCTACAGTATATTTAATATCAAGTGGCTAACTAATACTGGCACCCTCATTGTTGTAATGCTTTATGTACTCTGTTATTGTATTGTTGTATCTGCTCTTGTATTTGTGTTTTCAGTATGCTAATGCTTGTTGCTAACCATATTTCCCATTACACCAACGACAGCTTTTATGAAAAAAAGATACATAAAAACAATTTGTCATTGCATGAACTCGGCAATCATCTTACTTTCCTCATTGTGCATTACGTCATTCACTCACTCCATCTCTCCGTCACGCTCTCACTCCATCTTACGTTATCTTTCCTGTTGCATTTGAAGCTGCTTCTTCGCTACTTTCCAAGTTTTGCACTCTCTATCCCAAACCTACGGGTAAGTCCATCCATGCCCGTGTAGTGTAGTGTCTGCCTGCAGTGTGCTATATTTCCTCTTCCTTATGTCCTATTCCTTATGTCACGGCTTCGCTTTGATTTTGCTCTCTCTCTCTCTCTTTCTCTCTCTCTCGCTGCCACTAATGCCTTTCTGTGCTGTCTGTTTGTTTGCATCTCTTCGTGTGGCTTTCTTTCCTGGATAGTATGGTCCTCAAGATATAGAGCAAATGCTTGAGGTATGTTGTCACTGAATACATAGATTCATCAGGGATTCCTATTTTGCTTTGAATCTTATTGTGCTTGCTGTGGTACTGGAAATCTATTTGGAAGGTTTTGGTAGGAGTGGTTTTACTGTATGTAGTTTGTTGAGAATTCTGTTCGGGTTGAGAGAGGAAGAATAATGGTGCATTGTATTACCTGAATATTATGTGTCATCTGAATGCTGTGTGTTAACTGACTTCCCAGAGAGAAGAGCGTAAGGTTCTGAGAGAGCTGAAGGTGTGGCTGGATCAACTGGAGAGGGACGTGCTGCGAGTCCAGGGAGCAGAGGGCAACCTGACAGACAAGTACCAGGTTAGTACCAGGTGACCAGAGGGCAGAGGGCAACCTGACCGACAAGTACCAGGTTAGTACCAGGTGACCAGGGGGCAGAGGGCAACCTGACCGACAAGTACCAGGTTAGTACCAGGTGACCAGGGGGCAGACGGCAATCTGACAGATAATACCAGGGGGCAGAGAGCAACCTGACCAACAAGTACCAGGTGATTGGAACCAAATCTCATGCTACGTATGTAGCTGGCTAATGTTATGGTATATTTAGTTCCAGGTCACGAGGTAACGTACATCATACTACGTGTAGAGGGAAGAGACAGAGCGTCGTAAACACCATGACTCTTTCTCAATAATCCTTCATCAATTTCTTGTATCTTCATGTCCTCGCTGACGTTTTAAAAAAGGATGTGGGAAGAGGGCACTAAAAATCAAGGAAAGACTATAAAGAACAGGCCCATATTTGACTGAGCTCTACGTTCCTGTGTGTCATATACTCAATGTAACATATACTCAATGTAACACCTCTAATACTCGTGTTTCTACTTTGCTCCAGGGCTTCAAGAGTTTCCGTGTGCAGTATGAGATAAAGAAGAAACAGACAGAGCCTCTGCTGCAGCCGGTGCACAGGGATGGGAAGCTGTCTGTAGACCAGGCCCTGGTCAAACAAGCGTGGGAACGTGTCTCTATCAGGGTGAGTCAGTGTATTGCTGTCTATGGACCCCTGGACAACTAGCCTGATCCCATATTGCTTCAGTCAACTCTTATTTACAAAGATAGTCCACCAGGTTACTGCACAACCAGCCCAAGACTACACACAATCTATGGGCCAGACTCAAAAGGGCCGATTTCACGGACACAGATCAAGTCCACTGTAGTTATGGATTAGAGAGCGTACTATATGGAGGATCTCCATTGAAATAGCTTTTTAGTCCAGGACTAGGCTTTATCTCTGTCTGGGAAACCGGCCCACAGAGACCATTATAAATAGACTGTAACCTTTGTCATTGAGAAATTGTTATTTTTGTCCGCCAACTCATTTTCATTTGCCCTGTGTTTATTAGTTAGACCGAGACTTGCATTGCAGAATGCGAGCCCGGATAGCTATCATAATAAACTGAATGAGTGTTCAGTGAGGCGCAAGCTTTCGAAGGAGCGCTCATTAAGAGGGCATGCGAGTTTTGGAGCGAGGGGAACAGAAAGGGTTTTGTTCACTTGATAGAGTGTCCCCAGCCTATATGGACTGTGGACTGGAGTAGCACAGCACTGTGGCCATCCACTGGAGTAGATGCTTGAGAACATGTGGAAACCTTTTTAATCACCACCTGCTTTTTAAACTGCATGGTTAATGCTAATGCCTCGATTGTACTGATTGTTCTGGCTGTAATGGGTGGCCGTTGCAGCTCCTGGACTGAAACTTGATGAATACCCGGGTGGTCGAAACAATATCACTAACAAACCACATGGGAGCATAGATCGCAGTTTTTGCCACATTTTGCAGACTTTACATTTTTTTTGTTATCAAGCACCTGCTTAAAGTCTTTGGACATGTAATATTTGCCTATACTAGCTCCTGGACTGGCACATCCATCTGGATAAGTCGTTGCCTGGCCCACTGGGGGTGATCGGAGCCTGGCTGCATCGAGCTGAGATCGCCTTGAGAGAGGAGATTCCCATCCAACAAGCCCATGAAGAGACAGCCAACGTGATCCACAGGAAGCTGGAGCAGCACAAGGTATTCAGCAAGAGAAAATCTCATAATATATACATGTACTGTTGTAAAACGATCCTTGGATAGGCGTTGTGCGAAGGTACAGCAAATCTCAAAATTCTTGGTTTTGTTGGTCATATAAGAAAAGATGACAAAGTCACAATGATGTTTTGGATGTTGCACCAGTGTCTAGTCTAAATGATTCAACAAGTTTTTTTTATTTTAGCGTGCATGTATGTGGATATGTGTTTTTAGGAGGTACTGAAGAACTTGGAATCCCACCAGCAGACGTTCCAGCAGATCCACAGAGACAGATCTGTGAACGGGGTCCCTGTCCCCTCTGAACAGCTCCAAGACATGGCTGAGCGGTTAGTCATCCTTCAGTCATCTCTACATTAGTGTTAATACTGTAACACATCTATGGATGTCTCTGAACAATATTAGCCTGATCCCTGATCTGTTTGTGCTTTCTTGCCAACTCCTACGGTCGTTGTCAACCCATGAGTTGACAAGAAAACACAAACAGACCAGGGACAATATGACATTACTTAAATAAGACTGATATTGATCAGTTTGATTAGAATGTTAATATGGATTTTCTATTTTGTCAAACAGGTTCAACTATGTGTCCACATCATCTCATGCCCACCTGATCAAACTGGAATTCTGGGAGATGAAGTACCGTCTGATGGCGTTTCTCATTCTGGCTGAGTCCAAGCTCAAGTCCTGGATCATCAAATATGGCCGCCGTGACTCCGTGGAACTACTGCTGCAGAGCTACATTGTGAGTTGGCCTTTCCATTAGTTGTTACTGGTTTGTGGTAGCCTGGTGGTCTAGATCTATTTGTGTTGTTTAGCCAACCTCATGTTTGCCATGAAAATGACTATGGGAGTTGGTAAGACAGCACAAACAGATCTGGAACCACCAAGCTAATTTTCAATGGATATTGTTCCAATCCTATCCTCATGATAATTCCATGCTTATCTCACCATCATTCCCAACAGTCCTTCATTGATGGACACAAGTTCTTTGAACAGTATGAGACAACATTTAAGGCACTCAGGCAAGCTGCAGATGTCTACATCAAGTCTGATGGTTCAGGTAAGGGGGTTTTTCTTTTGTGTATGTTCACCTCAGATGTGCTTTGATTGAATGTTGTCTGTCAGAGAGGGCTAAATGTGCTAACTGTTGATTTCATATTCTAGGCATTAAGATCAGTAGGAAAGGTAAGTCTAGATTCATTTGGTATTGATATACAATAGGTAACATGGTGACCACACTAGCCTTTGATTTGCTGTGCACTAGTGGTTCACTGGTCTAACAAAAAATCAAAGGAATCTGATAGAATCTCACTGCGCCTGGCTGTTTACGAACTGACTACTCTATATTCTTCCACAAAGATCATTTCCTGTAACACAATTACTCTTTGCATGATACAGTAACAATAGTCACAGTAGGTCTTGGAATGTGAAACACTGCAAATGCAAATACCTTGCTGTCTTGACTTGCTTGGCTTATCCAACAGCCTTGAAACGTCTCTGTACTAGGCTCTATTAACAAGATCTTGAGTAATGGGTTGGTACGTGACCCAATTAACCACTGAAAAATCGTATGTCATGATGAAGAGAGAACTGACTCCATGATGTTTTCTTTCAGTTGAGGAAGCGGAGGGGGTGGGTAAGTTCCTGTCGGACACGTCGGCCCAGTGGAGGAACCTGTCGGTGGAGGTGCGTAGCGTGAGGAGCATGCTGGAGGAGGTCATCTCTAACTGGGAGAAGTACAGCAGCACGGTGGCTGGACTGCAGGCCTGGCTGGAGGACGCAGAGCAGATGCTCAACCAGTCAGAGAACAAAAAACGGGTGAGCATGAGGCTGGGTGGGTGGCAGGCAAAAAGGGAAACATTTAAGCTAAGAGTATCTTTATTCCATGACAACAATTGATGTTTTAGAATAAAAATACTCTCAGCTTACATTTTTACCTCCCATTCCCTTTTTCTTATTGGATTTACAGTGCATTTGGAAAGTATTCAGACCCCTTGACTTTTTCAACATTTTGTTACGTTACAGCCTTATTCTAAAGGTTATTTAAAAAAAAATTTACCTCATCAATCTACACACAATACCCCATAATGACAAACCGAAAACAGGTTTGAATTATTATTTGCAAATGTATAAAATAAAAAAAAACTGAAATATCACATTTGTGACGTCCGGCTCAAATCGGTCTTATGTAGCAAAATTTGAAATTGTGTTTTTTACATTGTATAAAAGTAGAGTCTCAGAGCTACACAATGGAATATCAAACACTACAGTTGAGGAACAATGAGAAAGTCATTTTGCTTTGAAAGTTGATGAACTTGTAAACTTACATTTGAGAAAATGCCCTTTGAATGTTTTGGTACTGCTATTTAAGAGCCCTTCTTTGTCTACACCATTCAGCATCGTTCACACTCTCTTAAGCTTTAGCCTCACCCATCTCTTTAAGGGTTGATCCGAATATACTAACAACAGCAGTCAAGCATGCAAGCTAACTTGCTAGCTACTTCCAGACATCTAAGTGAGAGAGAACAGCTCACTGAACATTACTCGCCCTAGCAGAGCTGGTTAGGCTGTTATGCTATCCAGAGCGTTGGTGACTGCAACTGTGCTTTCAAATTGTCCATATGTAAATCCAGATCGTTTGGCGCTCAGAGCTCACACTGGACGTTCTGGCCGAGGAGTAGGGTTGATCCGAACATTCTGACCTCACAACGGCAGTCATGCACCCAAGCTAACTGGCTAACATTGGCTAGCTTGCTAGCTACTTCCAGACACATAATGAGAGAAAACCCCACTCTGACCATTTTTCTCGCCCTAGCAGAGCTGGTTAGGCTGTTTTCATGTTATCCAGAGCGTTTGTGACTTTAACTGTGCAGTTGGCAACAATTTCATATGCTTTTTTGCCTACGTTTACTGACACCAGCCATATTCAATGGGTGTTGAGCGTTCATAAATTCATCAGTTATTCTGCGCTCTGGCACACTAAAACGAGAGCCTTTTGTTAAGACATGTTGCTAGCTAGCTAGGTAAACAATGAACCATAATCCCAACTCATGACGTTACTACCCTGCATGAATCTGCAGGTAGCTAACAAACCAGATTCAATGTTAGCTAATTAACATTAGGCTATAACTAGTGGCTTTGAGATACGAATTATAAGATCATACACGTAACGTTAGTTAGCGAGCCAGCTAACATTTTTAAGCTAGCTAACAGTACACTTGAAATGAAAATACTTTATGTTAAAGTTAGAAATGTATAATATCTGAAAATGTAGCTAGCTAGACTATCTTACATCATGGTTGGACGCATCTCCTGTCGGATGCCATGTTTGCCCTTAGTTTGAAGATGTAATCCAGAGGCAGGTGTTTTCTCCATCTCTTTAGCTGTCATACTCGAATTCCACTGATTTCAAAACTCGGTCCTCCAAGAAGTGGAGAGCATAGCCAGCCAGCTAACGAGCCAGCCAGCTAACGTTAGCTAGCTAACAGTACACTTTAACTTGACATTAGGTTCATGCAGATTTACTACAGATTTTAAAAAAAAAATAAGTCGGTGTTAGACAGGATTACTGCTATATGGCAGACCAATTCAAATTCATCTCTCGGCATGGCCAGCCCACTCATGATTTTAGCCAATAATGGCTAGCGGGAAGGTTGCTCACTTTTTCTGTGGCTAAACCAACTAGGCTCATAATTTAACAATTTATTTGTATTTACAGATGTCATACAAGTTTGTTATTAAGGCACATGAATGTTCACATGTTCGAGAAGGCATTTCTGCCCCCAAAAAACAATTTTTGATAAAAAAAAAGTGTTATGTTCAAATGGCTCCCCTGTGATTTAGTGACCCAATACATACGCCTAGTTTCCTGAAACGGGTCACATTTAAATAAGTATTCAGACCCTTTACTCAGTACTTTGTTGAAGCACCTTTCACTGCGGTTACAGCCTCGAGTCTTCTTGGGTATGATGCTACAAGCTTGGCACACCTGTATTTGGGGAATTTCTCCCATTCTTCTCTGCAGATCCTCTCAAACTCTGTCAGGTTGGATGGGGAGCTTCGATGCACAGCTATTTTCAGGTCTCTCCAGAGATGTTTGATCGGGTTCAAGTTTGAGCTTTGGCTGGCCCACTCAAGGACATTCAGAGACTTGTCCCGAAGCCACTCCTGCGTTGTCTTGGCTGTGTGCTTAGGGTTGTTGTCCTGTTGGAAGGTGAACCTTTGCTGAGTGCTCTGGAGCAGGTTTTCATCAAGGATCTCTCTGTACTTTATTCCGTTCATCTTTCCTTCAATCCTGACTAGTCTCCCTGCCGCTGAAAAACATCCCCACAGCATGACGCTGCCACCACCATGCTTCACCGTAGGTTTCCTCCGTAGGTTTCCTCCAGATGTGACGCTTGGCATTCAGGCCAAAGAGTTCCATCTTGGTTTCATCAGACCTGAGAATCTTGTTTTTCATGGTCTGAGTCCTTTAGGTGCCTTTTGGCAAACTCCAAGCGGGCTGTCATGTGCCTTTTACTGAGAAGTGGCTTCCGTCTGGCTACCATAAAGGCCTGATTGGTGGAGTGCTGCAGAGATGGTTGCCTTTATGGAAGGTACTCTCATCTCCACAGAGGAACTCTGTCGCTCAGTCAGAGTGACCATCGGGTTCTTGGTCACCTCCCTGACCAAGGCTCTTCTCCCCCGATTACTCAGTTTGGCCAGGCGGCCAGCTGTAAGGAAGAGTCTTGGTGGATCCAAACTTCTTCCATTTAAGAATGATGGAGGACACTGTGTTCTTGCGGACCTTCAAAGCTTCAGGTACCCTTCCCCAGATCTGTGCCTCGATACAATCCTATCTCCTTTGACCTGATGGCTTGGTTTTTGCTCTGATATGAACTGTAGGACCTTATATAGACAGGTGTGTGCCTTTCCAAATCATGTCATATCAATTTAATTTACCACAGGTGGACTCCAATCAAGTTGTAGAAACATCTCAAGGATGATCAATGGAAACAGGATGCACCGGAGCTCAATTTAGAGTCTCATAGCAAAGGGTCTGAATACTTATGTAATTAAGGTATTTCTGTTTTTTATATTTGATAAATTAGCAAACATTTCTAAAAACCTGTTTTCACATTCTCAATATGGGGTATTGTGTGTAGATTCTTTTTATTTTTACTTTATTTAACCCATTTTAGAATAAGGCTGTAACGTAACAAAATGTGGAAAAGTTCAAGCAGTCAATACTTTCCGAAGGTACTGTATATGCTTTTTGGGTCAACATTACATTTGAAGTGCTGTGCCAAAATACTCTTTCTGGCTGTATAGACACCCACTATGTCTGTTGGCCCCTTTAAAGCAAATTCAATGTTGTATATTCTATGCTCACAGCTATTGCTATCAATTGTGTAGAGTTTCTGTCTTTCTTCTTCAACCCTAGGACTTCTTCCGGAACCTTCCTCACTGGATCCAGCAGCACATGGACATGAATGATGCAGGGAACTTCCTGATCGAGACATGCGACGAGACCATCTCCAGAGACCTTAAGCAGCAGCTGCTTCTTCTCAATGGGAGGTGGAGAGAGCTGTTCGTTAAAGTCAAACATGTAAATTATTTTTTTTAAATCTCCTATTTGTCCTGCACCTACGATTATGATTATTGAGAAGCATACTTCCGGATTGGGCCATGAAACATGGCTGTAGACTCATTAGTCTACAGCCATGTGTCAGGGCTAACCACTATTATTTAGGCTGTGAGACTCAGGTGTCATAAAAGATCTTGGCATTGCTTTTATAAGCAAAGTTCACATTGAATGCTCAAGTTATAAAGACATTCATTGTATTCACTGTTTCCATGGCAGTATGCTAGAGCGGATGAGGTGGACAAGTTGAAACAGGACTATCAAGACTCTATCGCTACTCTCAAAACTTTCATGAATGCAACCAATGACAAGATGACTGCCCCTGTCCAAGTGTCCTTCCTGAATGTCAGGACATTCGTTCAAGATGTTGAGGTACCCATCACGTACTTACAGTGCCTTAAGAAAATATTTATAACCCCTTGACTTATTCAAAATAATGACAAAGTGAATACATGTTTTTAGACATTTTGGCAAATTTATTGAAAATCAAATACAGAATACAGAAATATGTAATTTACATAAGTATTCACATCCCTTTGCTATGTAACTCCAAATTGAGCTCAGGTGCATCCAATTTAATTTGATCATCTTTGAGATGACAAGTTGATTGGAGCACCTGTGGCCAATTCAATTGTTTGGACATTATTTAGAAAGAAGCCCACCTGTCTATACAAGGTCCCACAGCTGACAGTGCATGTCAGAGCAGAAACTATACCATGTCCAAAGAACTGTCCGTAGATCTCCGAGATGATTAGGTATATATCTGGGGAAGGTTATAAAACAATTTCCAAGAGTGTCCAAGAGCACAGTAGTTTCCATCATTGGAAACTAAAACAAATATGGAACTACCCAGACTCTGCTGGCCGTCCGATCAAACTGAGCAACTGGGCAAGAAAGACTTTGGTCAGGGAGGTGCCCAAGAACCCGAAGACCCCTCTGACAGAAGTACAGAGTTCCTTGGCGGATATGAGAGAACCTGCCAGAAGGACAACAGTCTCTACAGCACTTCACCAATCTGGCCTTTATGGGAGAGTGGTAAAATGGAAGTCACTCCTGATAAAAAGGCGTGCCTGGAGTTTGCAAAAAAGCATGTGAAATACTGAGAGCATAAGGCAAAAGATTACCTGTCTAACACTATTCCTACCATGAAGCATGGTGGTTGCAGTATCATGCTATGGGGAGGCTTTTCAGTGGCAGGGTCTGAAACACTGGTAAGGATAAAGGGGGGAAATGAATGAAGCCAAATACAGGCAAATCCTTGATGAGAACTTGCTTCAGAGTGCAAACAACCTTAGACTGGGGCGAAGATTTATGTTCCAACAGGATAATGACCCCAAGCATACAGCCAAAGTAATGCTGGAATGGCTTCAGAACAAGAATGTGAAAGTGCTTGAGTGGCCCAGCCAAAGCCCAGACTTGAATCCCATTGAAAATCTGTGAAAAGTCTTAAAGATTGTTGTTCACCGCCGCTCTATACTGAACAAAAATATAAAATACATTCATTAGGCCCTAATCTATGGATTTCATATGACTGGGAACACAGATATGCATATGTTGGTCACAGATACCTTTAAAAAAAGTTACGGGCATGGATCAGAAAATCAGTCAGTATCTGGTCTGACCACCATTTGCCTCATGCATCGCGACACATCTCTTTCGCATAGAGTTGATCGGGCTGTTGATTGTGGCCGGTGGAATGTTGTCCTGCTCTTCAATGGCTGTGCAAAGTTTCTGGATATTGGTGGGAACTGGAACATGCTGGCGTACACGTTCATCATCCCAAACATGTTTAATTGGTAACATGTCTGGTGGGTATGCAGGCCATGGGAAAACAGGGATTTAAAAAAAAATAGTGTACAGATCCTTGTGACATGGGGCATGGGCATTATCATGCTGAAAAATGAGTTGATGGCGGAGGATAAATGGTACAACAATGGGCTTCAGGATCTCGTCACGGTATCTCTTTGCGTTCAAATTGCCATCGGTAAAATGCAATTGTGTTCGTTGTCTGTAGCTAATGCCTGCCCATACCATAACCCTACTGGCACCATGGGACACTATGTTCACAAAGTTGACATTAGCAAACCGCCTACCCACACAACACCATACACGCTGTCTACCATCTGCCCGGTACAGTTTAAACTGGGATTCATCCGTGAAGAGCACACTTCTCCAATATGCACCAGTGGCCATCAAAGGTGAGCAATTACACCCTGAAGTTGGTTACGACGCAAAAATGCAGTCAGCTCAAGATCCTAGTGAGGATGACGAGTATCCAGATGAGCTTCCCTGAGACGGTTTCTGACAGTTTGTGCAAACCCACAGTTTCATCAGCTGTCTGGGTGGATGGTCTCAGACGATACCGCAGGTGAAGAAGCCGGATGTGGAGGTGCTGGGCTGGTGTTGTTACACGTGGTCTGGAGTTGTGAGGCCGGTTGGACGTAGTGCCAAATTATCTAAACAATGTTGGAGGTGGCTTATGGTAGAGAAATGTGACTCACCACCTGGATTCAGTCCTATGTAGCAAAATTTGAAATTGCATTTTTTTTTTTTTACATTGGATAAAAGTAGAGACTCAGAGTTAGGAAATGGTGTATCATACACTACAGTTGAGGAACAATGGGAAAGTAATTCTGCTTTGAAAGTTCATAAACTTTTGAAAAAATTGCCCTTGAATGTTTTGTTACACCTACTGAAGAGTTCTGCTTTGTCTACACCCATTCAGCATTGTTCACATCCTCATAAGCATTAGCCCCATGTCCACCCATCTCTTTAAGGATTCACATTTGAGGCCATGTGCTAAACAGAGTGAGTAGTGTAGTAAATAACCAAAGATTTCAAGACTTCAAGTGGTAAAAGTAGTAGCCTACAATAAGGAAAACATTCTAGGTAAAAATACACTTTATCTTGGCCTATATCCTAATCTGACTTTGGTGCAGGAAATGTTGTTCTTCACATTACCATCTCTGGTAAAAACACACTATATCAAATAAAATCTATGTTTATTTGTCACATGCACAGGATACAGAAGGTGTAAACGGTACAGTGAAATGGTTACTTACATATTTGCATAGAAGCAATGTC
Source organism: Oncorhynchus mykiss (assembly GCF_013265735.2). Lineage (NCBI taxonomy): Eukaryota > Metazoa > Chordata > Actinopteri > Salmoniformes > Salmonidae > Oncorhynchus > Oncorhynchus mykiss. The sequence goes on along the minus strand of NC_048583.1, from coordinate 27,324,597 downwards.
AAAAATAGTAAGTGTTCAGATACAAATATTTTTTAATTAATAGATGTTGCTTACCAAGACACAATTGTCTAAATTGGTGGTTCATGTGAATGAAATGCTATAACCAACCAGTCACTATTGTCTAGACATATACACATGTTCATGAAATACAATAGATGGCCATAATAACCCCCAGACACACCTGGCTAACATGATTTGTCATGTAATCGTCTGGAGAAGTGAAGTCTTTTGTGTAGACATGTAGCTAGCTAGCTAAACAATGAACCGGCATAATCACAACTCATACTACTACCACCAATACAAACTGATTGTCATAGCTGTAGTATGAATCTGCAGGTAGCTAAAGCTAACCAACTAGGATCAGTGTTAGCTAGCTAGCTAACATTAGGCTATAACTAGCAATGCAAATGTATTTCTGATTAGAATGATATTACTACACTATACCAGTAATGTTAGCTAGCGAGCCAGGAAGCTAACTTTTGCTAGCTAGCTAACAGTATGCTTTAACTTGCAATGAAAATGACTTTCTGACAAAATTAGGAATGTATAATATCTGAAAATGTAGCTAGACACTTACCCATATACATGGATGAATGCTTCACGACAGACTGGAACCATATAACTCCGTTTTGATGGTAGCTACATCTTGTTTGACCAGCGTTGTGTCAAATCATTCCGGTTCACACTGACCGTGGCGTGTGCAGAAAGTAGCCCATCACAACTTTTTCCAACTGATCTGTCGATTGCACCTGCTAAATTCAAGGCATCAATGTTGTTGAGTAAAGTGGCAAAACTTTTGTAGTTCTTGATGGCTAACGTTATATCTTTTAAAAAAGCAGCGGAAGAACGGATTATCAATCAATCAATCAATCAAATGTATTTATAAAGCCCTTTTACATCAGCCAATGTCACAAAGTGTTGTACAGAAACCCATCCTAAAACCCCAAACAGCAAGCAATGCAGATGTAGAAGTACGGTGGCTAGGAAAAACTTCCTAGAAAGGCCAGAACCTAGGAAGCAGGGGTGACCAGTCCTCTTCTGGCTGTGCTGGGTGGAGATTTTAACAGCACATGGCCAAGATGTTCAAACGTTCATAGATGACCAGCAGGGTCAGATAATAATAATCACAGTGGTTGTAGAGGGTGCAACAGGTCAGCACCTCAGGAGTAAATGTCAGTTGGCTTTTCATAGCCGATCATTCAGAGTTAGAGACAGCAGGTGCGGTAGAGAGAGAGTCTAAAACAGCAGGTCCGGGACAAGGCAGCACGTCTTGGGAACAGGTCAGGGTTCCATAGCCGTAGGCAGAACAGTTGAAAATGGAGCAGCAGCACGACAAGTGGACTAGGGACAGCAAGGCGTCATCAGGCCAGGTAGTCCTGATTTAGAGGGAGGGTACTTAAATTCACACACGACATCGGATAAGAAAGAAGAAATACTTCAGATATAACAGACTGACCTTACCCCCCGACACAAACTATTGCAGCATAAATACTGGAGGTTGAGACAGGAGGGGTCGGGAGACACTGTGGCCCCGTCCGACAATACCCCCTGGACAGGGCCAAACAGGCAGGATATAACCCCACCCACTTTGCCAACGCACAGCCGCCTCAACCCTAGAGGGATATCTTCAACCACCAACTTACTACCCTGAGAGAAGGCCGAGTATAGCTCACGAAGATCTCCCCCACAGCACGAACATGAGGGGGGTGCCAACCCGGACAGGAAGATCATGTCAGTGACTCAACCCACTCAAGTGACGCACCCCTCCTAGGGACTGCGTGGAAGAGCACCAGTAAGCCAGTGACTCAGCTCCCGTAATAGGGTTAGAGGCAGAGAATCCCAGTGGAGAGAGGGGAACCGGCCAGGCAGAGATAGCAAGGGCTGGTTCGTTGCTCCAGTGCCTTTCCGTTCGCCTTCACACCCCTGGCTCAGACTACACTCAATAATAGGACCTACTGAAGGGATGAGTCTTCAATAAAGGTTTGAGTCTGCGTCACTCACATGGATAGGCAGACCATTCCATAAAAATTAAGCTCCATAGGAGAAAGGCCTGCCTCCAGCCGTTTGCTTAGAAATTCTAGGGACAGTAAGGAGCCCTGCGTCTTGTGACCGTAGCGTATGTGTAGGTATGTACGGCAGGACCAAATCGGAAAGATAAGTAGGAGCAAGCCCATGTAATTCTTAGAAGGTTAGCAGTAAAACCTTGAAAACAGCCCTAGCCTTAACAGGTAGCCAGTGTAGAGAGGCTAGCACTGGAGTAATATGATATTTTTTTGAGGTTCTAGTCAAGATTCTAGCAGCCGTGTTTGGCACTAACTGAAGTTTATTTAGTGCTTTATCCGGTTAGTCGAAAAGTAGAGCATTGCAGTAGTCTAATCTAGAAGTGACAAAGCATGGATACGTTTTTCTGCATCATTTTTGGACAGAAGGTTTCAGATTTTTGCAATGTTACAAAGATGGAAAAAGCTGTCCTTGTACTATTCTTGATATGTTTGTCGAAAAAGAGATCAGGGTCCAGAGTAACACCAACACGTACTTAGCAGCTCATGTTATAGACAGAAGCATGCTACATGGCGGACCAATCCAAACTCATCTCCCGGGATGTCCAGCCCAGCCATTATCTCAGCCAATCATGGCTAGCGGGAAGGTTCCTGGCTTTTTTCTGTCGCTAAAACCAACAAGGCTTGTCATTTAACAAATGGATTCATATTCACATATGGAATACAAGTTTGTTATTACGGTTCACATGCCTCTCCTGTGAAGTAGTGACGTGCGACATACGCCTAGCTTCCTGAAACGGGTCACAATTTAACATTAAATTCTCTGGCAACAGCTCTGATGGACATTCCAGTAGTCAGCATGCCATTTGCACGCTCCCTCAAAACTTGAGACAACTGTGGCATTGTGTTGTGTGACAAAACTGCACATTTTAGAGTGGCCTTTTATTGTCTCCAACACAAGGTGCACCTGTGTAATGATCCTGCTGTTTAATCAGGTGGATGGGTTATGTTGGAAAAAAAAGAATTGCTCACTAACAGGGATGTAAACAAACATTTTAGAGAAATAAGCTTTTTGTGTGAATGAAACATTTCTGGGATCTTTTATTTCAGCTCATGAAACATGAGCCCAACACTTTACATGTTGCGTTTATATTTTTGTTCGGTGCAATTAAACAAAACTTGAGAAAATCTTCAAGGAAGAATGAGATAAAATCCCCAAATTCAGATGTTCAAAGCTGATACAGACATACCCAAGACGACTCAAAGCTGTAATCGCAGTCAAAGGTGCTTCTACAAAGTATTGACTCAGGGGTATGAATACTTATGTAAATGAGATATTTCTGTATTTCATTTTCAATAAATGTGCAGAAATTCTAAAATCACGTTTTCACTTTGTCATTATGGGGTATTGTGTGTAGATGGTTGAGATAAAACTCAATATAACCCGGCTGTAACATGATAAAATGTGGAATAAGTTAAGTGGTATGAATACTTTCTGAAGGCACACAGAACATACAGAACATGCACATTTGCTTTTCTTTCAAAATTGATTGAACTACCTATTGAACTACCTCAGCTTGGCTCACTTTGTTGCAATGTCATCAGGCTGTTATTGTAAATCAAAACATTTGTTCTTTATAGACATTCCCGGTTACGTAAATGGTAAATCAATTAATGAATACATAAATACTTAAAGTAAGAAGGAATGGACTGATGTTTGATCTCTGTCCTTCCGCATCCCTTTCCAGGACATCAAGCACAAAGTGCCTGCCATGGAGGCAGCCTGTAAGACAGCCACCCGCACCGCCCAACTACTGACCAAGGACACATCCCCGGATGAGGTCTCAACGATGCTGGCTGTCATGGCTTCTATTAAGGAGGAGATGAGCAAGGTGACCATCCAGCTCACCTGTTCCTGTTCGAATTGTTCAAAATTGCATCTTTCCCCTCCTCCTTTCCTTGGAATAATCATTGATCAGATATTACTAGATTGCTGAAAGTTATTTACTGGAAGCCCCGCTTTCACCAAGCCAACTTTGTTAGATCAGTGATTACCTCTTGTCTATCACCTAGTCTTTCCGATCAGCCATTCCTCTCCAGATGACCTTAACACTACCTCTCTCACTGTGTCCTCCTTCCACCAGATAAGGGAGAGGTGTCTGCCGCTGCTGCGGGAGGCCCAGTCACTGCTTCCCCCTCTGGAGGAGATGGAGAAGAACATCACAGGGTTCTACCAGGCTCTGGAGAAGGCTAGCCACATCACCTGCTCCAGGGACTCAGAGGCCCCCGGGGACTTCAAACAGAAATGCCAAGTGAGATCAGGAGGGTCAGGGGTTGAACAGAATGAGTGATGAAACGTGCTTGAGGGATTAGGTTTTGGTTGCCATTCAAACTGTTAGACCGACTTTCTACATCAACAAAACATAATTCTACTTAATCGCCTAATTAGTTAACATGAACAAATTGCTTAATTGACCCATTTATGTTATTACTAGTAACCCAAAGTCTCTAAACTCTACTATCCTGGTTCTGCCTCTCCAGGAGCTGGTGACATTCACCCAGAGCTGTAAGAAGTGTCTGACAGTGATTGAGAAGAACCATCAGGGCATCCAGAGAACCCTGGACAGCAGTAAGACCCTACAGCACATGGACATGGCCCTGCTGCAGAAGAGAGTTGTTGACCTGCAGGCGTCCTCACGGGTACTAGACATGACTATACATGGCACTGCAGGCTTCGCGGTTAGGTTAGGGCTGTGTGTAATTTTGGAAATGAATGAATAAACATAATCGATCTTGATCAATCAATCAATCATGGGGTTTTGACAGAGGAAACGTGTGTAGCGCACTGTGTAATGTGAGGGAGAGAGCGTCTGAATGACGTAGCCGCGCTATACAGCATGTTCAAATCAATTCAGTATAACTGTACTGTCCCTGAAGGACACGATGGTGATGATGAGACTGCTTGTGAGTATGTCTGTATTTGTGTGTCACAGGCCATGATCAAGGAGTCCACTGACTGGAGGAAACACATGGAGGCCAACAGCAGCTTAATGAAGAGGTTTGATGAGTCCCGTGTCGAGCTGGAGAAGGTGCTCAAGGTGGCTCAGGCCTCTCTGACGGAGAGAGGCCACCCAGAAGACCTGCTCAAAAAACACACAGTAAGACAAGAGCTTGCTCATGGATAGGACCAGGGTTTTAGATGTTGTTTGATCTGGACTGTTTGACCTGGTCCCAGATCTGTTTTTGTGACATTGCCAACTCTTATGTTTAATGTTTGCCATGACAATGGCTGCACACTTGGCTGCACAGCACAAACAGATCTGGACCAGGCGAATCTTGACTAGGGAATCAGTAGATAAGGGAAGGAGAGGTAGGATCATAAGGAAAATCTCAGTGACAAATATTTGTCAATATTTGCAGGAGTTCTTTGGGCAGTTGGACCAGCGGGTCCTCAATGCGTTCCTGAAAGCGTGTGATGAGTTGACAGACATCCTGCCAGAGCAGGAGCAGCAGAGTCTGCAAGAGACAGTCAGGAAACTGCACAAACACTGGAAGGTTGGTGCCATGTTGACAGAAAGGACACGTACTAGCTATCATAATCATTCAAAGCCTATCAAATTCCTCTTCAATGTCTTGTGCACTTCGTCAGTCCTGGATAGACCTTCATTGTATTGTATAGTATGTTCAGGTTAACAGTGAGACTGAAAGAGTCCCTCACTCTTTACTTCTTTCCCTCCCTCCCTCCCTCCCTCCCTCCCTCCCTCCCTCCCTCCCTCCCTCCCTCCCTCCCTCCCTCCCTCCCTCCCTCCCTCCCTCCCTCCCTCCCTCCCTCCCTCCCTCTCTCAGGATGTCCAGACAGAGGCGCCCTACCACCTGCTGCAACTGAAGGTAGAGGTGGAGGGAAGCAAGCTGATGGTCTCCCTTCAGGAGTGTCAGTCAGAGCTGACCAGGGAGAACAGACATCTGTCTGGCATGGGGAGCGAGAGGCTGGTCAAGGAACACAGGGTGAGACGGGTTGATGGCTGTGGTCTCCATCCTGATCTAATAGTGATCTCTATTCCATGGTGCAACTCAGTTTGCTTTGCCGAGATCACATGATCTGGCCCATATCAGGCAGTGAATGTGTGGGGACTGTCACTCTACCCTGTAGAATAAAATATATCACAATCACAGTGCCGGTCCACAGTGCATATTTCAGAAATTGCATTTCATGATATAAGTTATTGTTTGATGATTGTCAATGTATTTGGCACTTGATGTCTCCCTGTGATAGAGTTTGTCACATTAACAATGTACCTTTCTGCAGGGCTTCTTCAGAGAGAAGGGTCCTCAGTCTCTGTGTGAGAAGAGACTACACTTGATGGAGGAACTGTGTCAGAAGCTCCCGGACAGAGACCCAGCCCACCAGACTCTGGACAACTCTAAGAAGGCCTACTCTGAACTCCGGGAGGAGATAGACAGCACCCATCACAAACTGATGCATCACCCTGATAAGTGGAAGGAGTTTAACACTAGGTAATAAGGCCTCACCAACGATGCTGATCCAAGACTGTCATGATGATGATTTGTATTATCTTATTAATCATCATAACATATCGTTTTGTTTTTGTTTCAAGTCCAAGGACCTTTTCTGCCTTTTCGTAGTCACTCATTACTCACTATCCATATTTATGCACTGACTAATAACAAACCAGGGGCGTCAACTGGGTTTGGCAGAGTATGGCAGTTGCCATACCTTAGCGTAGCTCAACACCAACAATTTAAAATAGGCTACTGAAATCATTCCAATCCTGATTAAAAGGGAAATGCAGTTTAGCGGATAGAAGGGCAGGCTTTTTCTCTGGCTGGCTGAGCGGGTGGGATGTCTTTAGACCACACCGAGTCGAGGCATCTGCTGTGAACAGAGCAACTTTTCTCTTAAAACAGTGCAGAGGTGGAAGATGGCTGTAGATGGCTAGGTAACTGCTGTTTGACTTCACATGAAACTAAACTAGAGTTTTTAATCCCGGCACTAAACTAGTGAGCAGCAGCTAATTGCTGTATGTTTGTAGAATGATAAATCTCCTAATATCGACTGAAGGGAATGAGGCTAGATGATAGTGGCTGTAGTAAATGTTGCTTGTTTTCGCTGTTTTCGAATGTTTAAATTGTGTAGAAATACACTAAATGAGCTTGAAAAATGTATTGGGTGGGGGGATCCCCCCTTCCTCAACCACCCCCCACCCTGTCACATTGCCATACCCTAGGTTTAGCTGAAATGACACCACTGTAACAAACCACTAATCTATTTACTATTTAAACCTAATGAAAACTGGAATATTGGGTAGATATACAGTATGATCATACTTTGCCCATCTTCATCCCAGGTTCTCTGAGCTGTCAGCCTGGCTGTCGTCTAAAGAGAGCCAACTCAGACTGCTGAGGAAGCGAGCCAATGACCCCAGCAAGTACGGACAGGTCAAGTCCACCATTACAGTAAGTTGGAGTCCCCCTGTGTGTACGACAATGCATATACTTTATGTTTTAAAGACATCAGGGTCAACGGGTTCATTAGGAACCAAACTGACATAAATGGACTAAAACAGGGAGGGACTACCTGGGCTTTCCTTTTCAAAATGTTTTTCAATGGTGTGCCCTACTCATTATGACCCTGTTGAGCTAAAAAACACTGTACAGAACAGTAACCGTTGACACCTTACTCTCCCTTCTCCAGGAGCTGAGGAACGATGCAGAGCTGCAGGAGGGGAACCTGGGCTGGCTAAAATCCCGTCTGTCTGTGCTGATAGAGATCTCCTCTGAGACAGATGCACAGAGGCAGGCTGGGGCCCTGAATAAACTTTCCACCAACTTCAAGGGCCTCCTCTTCTATCTAACTGAGGTAAGGAAATTAAGCTTGGGAAGGGCATTACATTACATAAGGTTTGTTCCACCTCAAAAAGCACAAAGAATAGGAGTTTTGACACCCAGTATCTCAGATTGTTTGTAGTATGTAGTTAGAAACAGATTTTTTTTAAAGCTAATAGCAGGAACAGCACCATCTAGTGGTCAACCTGTTGAAATCAGGATTTAGGATGGGACATAAACCTAACAACTTCAATGACTAATTTCTCTGAAGATGGGAAAAAACATCACCAAATTCACTGAGAATAGATTGCATAGGTTGAAGAAGCAATACTCCAAGCCGCAGCTCCACACTACTTGCCAGACATAGATAACTTATACTGTATACTGGCTTTTATGGTGGGATTGGCATTTGTCCATTTATTTTGAATTCCTCAAGTCTTACCCATTGTTACAATTTCTTTTGTTACAAATCAGATGTTAGGTACTATATTTGTTGAATAGTACATGAATCCTATCAATTAAAATGGCTAATTTAGGTGCAATCAATTAGATTAATTTCTCACACATCACGTTAGATTTAAACAAAATAATTTTGCATAAATGCTAGTCTTATGTATTTCTAACTAAATAAACTATTTCAAAACAATCTGAGATGTTGGGTGTCATGGCTTGCTGAAATGACATGGAAAGACCCATAACTTACTTACTTAGTTCTCGTCGTTCCAGATACTGTAGGACATAGGGCTGCAACCATAGTCAGAATTGCATGTAGAACTCGATGGCTGCAACACTCTTCTGTTGCTGAAGTCTGTCTTTTGCAACAGTTTGTCCCATGAGAAACCTATCTCCTCCAGATTGACATTAGTGATCCTTATTACAGGTCCTAGCAGTGTCTATCTGGATCAATCCTGGAGCTGAAATATTATATTGAATATAGTCTCTGTCTTATTGAAGAATAGTCTAATATAAATCAACATACTGTTAGCCAGGTAGCCAGCGCTGTAGCATAACCCTTGTCCGGGCCACACAGTCAGAACCACAGCATTATATTGCACCCACATTCCTGATACTCTCCCTCTGTGGTTTCATCATCGATCCACTACTATCACTACCTCAAGGTGATATGTTATCGATTGTTTGGGTCAGCTAGGGTTCCTTATCACTGAGTGAGGCTGTTTCGCTTTCCTCTGTGTTGTCTCCAAGTCTGTTTTACCAACTTCCATTGTCCTTATAGCAAGAGTTGTGAATATATTTTCTTCTTTAGTTTGCGCCACTGTTCTTGCTCCTTGGTTTGAATGCGAGGTATCTCAGTAATGTTTGGTGTCTAAGTCATGTTTTTGGTGTCTAGGTCCTGCATTTGTTTTGTTTGGAAATGGGAATTCAATTTTTTTTAAATGATATTTTCTTGTGTTTTTGTCTCCCAGTCTGAGAAGTTGGTCCTGGCGGTGGGGGACTGTGTGCAGTTCAGGGAGGAGGTGCGTGGTACGCTGGAAGAGCTGGTGCAGGGTCAGCAGGAGGTACACCAGGAAGTGACCAGGATACTGGACTCTGAGACCGTCAGGGAGGCCCAGCAACTGCTCCAGGTTCACCAGGTAAGTCGGACTGGAGTGGAGCACCACTGGCTGTCTATGTTAGATGGATAACTGGCCGCACATTGCTTCTGATTAGATTGAACTATTCTCAAAGGTTTATGCGATGTAAAATGATTGAGTTGGAGCAACAAACTTTGCCCTGGCTGTTGGAACTTTACATTGTATTCATGAAAGAAAATGATGTTTTTTTGTGGTTGTTGGAAATGTCATTTTTCTTGTCATACTGAACAGTCAATGCATTCTTTTTTCAAACAGTAATACAGTATATGACATGTAAAGCATCTGCATGACATTCCAACACGTACATCTTGGTTGTCTCTTGTCCGTGTGCAGCAACAGCTGAAGCGTCTGCGTATGAAGAGGAAGGATGTGCAGCAGCAGATCACCAGGGGCCATCAGCTACAGGCTGAGGAGGGGCTGGGGGAGACCTTACAGCAGGACCTGCAGAGTCTGGAGACAACACTCAGCAAGATGGACCACACCATGGACTCACAGGAGCAGGAGTTAGAGGTGACCTCTCTCACCAGAATGTACTGTCTGGGGTTATTGGAAATCCTCTTGCACAGTGTTCCAGAGCCTTAGGGTCAGTTTCCTAGACACAGATTCATCTTAGTTCTGGACTAAAAAGCGTATTTAATTGAGATTGTCCATTAAAAGTGCTTCTTAGTCCAGGACTTTTTTTTACCTGTGGTAGTTTTTGCTGTGGATTAGAAACGACCTGTCTGCTCAAGATGTAACAATGCAGACCATATCAGGGTGTTAATAATTGTGCTGAACGTCCCCATTTGTTCATCTGTGTATTACCTGTATGTCCCTGTTTGTCCTCAGGTGTCAGGGTGTCTGTGTATTGAATGTCCCTGTTTGTCCCCAGGTGTCAGGGTGTCTGTGTATTGAATGTCTCTGTTTGTCCCCAGGTGTCAGGGTGTCTGTGTATTGAATGTCTCTGTTTGTCCCCAGGTGTCAGGGTGTCTGTGTATTGAATGTCTCTGTTTGTCCCCCAGGTGACCCTGTCTTCGTGGCAGGAGTTTGACGGTCAGCAGAGGGCAGTGCAGGAGTTTGTTACAAGGGCCCGCTCTGTCATGGACAGAGACCTCAACTTCAGCAGCCCAGAGAGCCTGGCTACTGATCTGGACCAGTCCAGGGTGAGGGAGAAGTACATTTTGTGAACATTTTAGTGTGGCATTTGACACTTTTGAAGGATAGTTGACAGTTGGCAGGGCTGTATCATGTCTTTACATTAAAGGTTTGCTATTCAGGCTACATGTTGCGATGTGAAATTAAGATTTTAAAACCTTTCAAGAATAATTCAATTTAGTCATATCACAACGTGTCAGTCACATTCTGACTCTCACATTCTCCATTGTCATAACAGGTCCTTTTAAAGCAGAGTGACGCAGAAGCCTCCACGGTGAACACCTTGTTAAGGAAAGCAGCAGAGATCCAGCTCGGCCCAAAGAACAGCACCCTGCTACAGAAGCAAGCCCGCTCCCTTAGTGAACAACTGGACAAAGTGGAGGCTGGCCTCAAGAAAGAGTAAAACAACACCTCCTCGAGCTTCTGATCTGGGCCTGTATTCATAAACGCTCTCATAGTAGGAGTGCTAATCTAGAATCAGTTTTGTCTTTTAGATAATAATGATTAACATTACGTGGAGAACATGACCCTAGATCAGCACTTCTTCTCTATGATTTTTTTTTAACTAGGCAAGTCAGTTAAGAACAAATTCTTATTTTCAATGATGGCCTATGAACAGTGGGTTAACTGCCTGTTCAGGGGCAGAACGACAGATTGTCAGCTCGGGGATATGAACTTGCAACCTTTCGTTTACTAGTCCAACGCTCTACCCACTAGGCTACCCTGCATATGGGCCCTGAATACTATTTGTTGTGTTGCCTACCTACACAGTTTTATTTTATTAGTGGTTTTCCCTCAAGACCCAAATTGAACCAGGTTGTCTTAGTCGCGACCCAATATTCGCATAATATTTTTATTCAATAGGAAAGAAAAGTATGCTATATTGACAGTAAATGTCAATAATTCCATATTTATTTTACCAGGTAAATTGACTGAGAACACATTCTCATTTACAGCAACTACTTGGGGAATAGTTACAGAGGAGAGGAGGGGGATGAATGAACCAATTGTAAACTGGGGATTATTAGGTGACCATGATGGTTTTAGGGCCAGATTGTGAATTTAGCCAGAACACCGGGGTTAACACCCCTACGATAAGTGCCATAGGATCTTTAATGACCTCAGAGAGTCAGGAGACCCGTTTAACATCCCATCTGAAAGACGGCACCCTACACAGGGTAGTGTCCCCAATCACTGCCCTGGGGCATTGGGATATTTTTTAGACCAGAGGAAAGAGTGCCTCCTACTGGCCCTCCAACACCATCTGATCTCCCATCCAGGGACTGACCAGGACTGACCAGGACCAACCCTGCTTAGCTTCAGAAGCAAGCCAGCAGTGGTATGCAGGGTGGTATGCTCTGGCTTGCTGCTGGCTATTAATCATATTCTTAATGAAGAACATTGGTAAACTCACTGGTTTGAGACCACAAAATCAACAAAATATGCTTATAATATGGTGATTGAAGAAAAATCTTTTCAGAGATTAAATGATTGTAAAATGTAGTTTCATTATAATTTCTACACACATTATACGTGTTCTTAGTCATTAAAGTTCAGACTGAGTGTTTTTTCATCCCAGCAAAAGAAAACATAAATGAAAAGTCTGACACCTGCGACCCATTCAAAACCTCCCGACCTACCAGCTGAGAATCACTGAGCTAAATGAATCGTTCTCCTTTTCAAGTGTCAAGGCTCTTGATGGGATGAAGACTCAGTGGGACCGGTTCGGGACAGAGTTTGAGGCCTTCTCCTCGTGGATCTCTGAGAAAGAGAAAGAGCTGGATGCTTTAAAGAGTTCCACTGCTCCACTTGGACAACAGATCAACGCAGTAAAGGTACTGTCAGCAACCTCTGCATTTCATGTATGTTTCAGCACATTTTCCCTAGACGGTATGCACAACATGTTAATTGTTTCGAAGATTTTCCATCTTTGATCCAAATCAGGGACAGATCATTTCAACAGAGCACTCATAACTTAACTTGAATGACCCCATTCCAACAGTTAAACCTTTGTTATTGATCTGACATTTGAGAAAAGTGCTAATTAATCAACGTTAGCATTTAGTCCCCTAACAATCTTTATCCTCCCCACTCCTCCCAGGCGGTGGGTATGGAGCTGGGGGACAGGGTGGAGGTGTTCTCCCAGCTAGAGGCAGATTCCCAGGCTCTGGCCCAGTTTATCTCCTCTGGGGAGGCAGCCCGCGTCAAGGCCCGGCTCACACAGATTGGCAGGTACTGATTTGTGGATTTTTTTACCTACCTTGGTTGAATGCACTGACTGTAAACATCTAAATGCAATGTAAATGTGCATTTATCTGGATAAGAGCATCTGCTAAATTACAGAGCTGTTAATGTCATTTTTTTAACATAAATATTTGTTTTTCGTAAGCAGCAGCAGCAGTCCATGGCGGTATAGACTGCTGGCTTAGGTGTAATGGTGTGGGGAATGTTTTCCTGGAACATGTTACGTCCCTTGAAACCAATTGAGCAACGTTTGAACGCCACACCTTGTACAATCCATTCCCCAAAGAATATAGGGCGGTTCTGAGGGCAAGGGTGGTCCGACCTGGTACTATACTGAGTGTACAAAACAATAGTACAGTCATAAAATTGAGTTGCACCCCTTTTGCTCTCAGAACATTGTCAATTCGTCGGGGCGTGGACTCTACAAGGTGTCGAAAGCGTTCCACAGGGATGCTGGCCCATGTTGACTCCAATGCTTCCCACAGTTGTGCCAAGTTGGCTGGATACCCTTTGGGTGGTGGACTATTCTTGATACACACTGGAAACTGTGAGCATGAAGAAACCCAGCAGCGTTGCAGTTCTTGTCACACTCATACCAGTGCGCCTGACACCTACTACCATACCCCGTTCAAAGGCACTTACATCTTTTGTCTTGCCCATTCACCCTCTGAATGGCACACATACACAATCCATGTCTCAATTGTCTAATGGCTTCAAAATCCTTCTTTAACCTGTCTCCTCCCCCTTCATCTACACTGATTGAAGTGGATTTAACAAGTGACATCAATAAGGGATCGTAGCTTTCACCTGGATTTACCTGGTCAGTCTATGTCATGGAAAGAGCAGATGTTGCTAATGTTTTATACACTCAGTGTAGATGGGGATACCTAATATACTGGTCACTGAGTATATTTTGACATCTTGTTCTGGAACCTTTTACAAGCATTTCGCTACACCCGTGATAACATCTGCTAAACACGTGTATGTGACCAATAAAATGTTATTTGATTTGATTTGAACCTGCGTGTTTATCTTCTACGTTGTGCTACAAAAAGTTGCTGAGTATTATCTTTTCATCTTCAGATACTGGGAGGAGCTGAGAGAGAGTGTAGACCAGTTAAATGGACAGCTACAGGAGAGCTCCTCCACACAGCACCGCTTCCACACCAGCCTTGAAGAGGTACGACTGACAAAAAGAGTCTTGGTTACCCGAGTAACCTCGGGAGAACGAGACATCACTGTTAGAATTACCACTAGCTACCTATATGTCACCTCTAGAATCAATTAAAATATCCCTTAAAAGGATACTTCGGGATTTTGGCATGGAGGCCTTTAATCTACTTCCGCAGAGTCAGATGAACTCGTGGATACCATTTTTATGTCTCTGTGTCCAGTATGAAAGAAGTTAGAGCTAGTTTCGTGAGCCAATGCTAACTAGTGTTAGCGCAATGACTAGTAGTTTATGGGTATCTGCTGACTCTGGGGAAGTAGATAAAGGGCCTCATTGCCAAAATCCCGAAGTATCCCTTTAAAGGTGTTGGAGCAGATGATGAATGTCAAAGTCAATGATTGTCTGAATTATTTTAATAAAGGCCCAAACAACTCTTGGTGATCTCCATGAGAAACTGGACCATCCTGTCACCTCCTGTACCTCCTCGTCAGAGACCTACAAAGGACTCCAGGACCACATGGTATGTCTTTCATTCACTCTAGTTTCATTTATTACGATATACTGACTGTATCTTACTAGCTACTTATTTAATTACTTGCTTCATTATCCTAATTTCATGTCAGACATAAGACTCCCTCTGCTGTTTCTTCTCCCTGGAGATATACATTTTTAGCTTTAGGGTTGTACATTCAGATCATCTCCCTGGCACACTGCCACCTATGAGGTTCTGCCATTTGACTGACAATATTGTCTCGCTGTCTTTTCCCTAGTGTTGTCTTTGTAGCGCTATATATAATATATGGTGTTGTTTTAGTAAAATGTTCTATTTAATTATGTGGTTTTTGCTTTGTATCCCCCAGGATGTGTGCCAGAGCTTGGAGAGGCTGAAGGCAGCCTTCTTGTCCCTGTCTGCTGGGGCACGTAGACTCAGTGACAGGGAGCAGGCTGAGAGGGCCGTGGCAGCTCTACAGATCAGCTATGACCAGAGTCTACGGCAGGCCAAGGACAAACAGAACACACTGGAGAAACTGCTGTCTCTATGGCAAAAGTAGGAAGGCTGGGCTGGAGGGAGAGGGCAGGTTTTCCAGACACAGATTATGCATAGTCCTCAATTAAAGCATCTAAATAACCTCCATTGAAAGTGCTTTTTAGTCCAATACTAGGCTTAGTATGAATCTGGGAAACTGGGCTTTTAGCTCTGAAACACTAGTTTTTGTACATTTATTAATTAACTTCTTATGGCTTAGATCCCGTTAACGGGGACGATATGACAACACCCAATGAAAGTGCAGGGCGCCAAATTCAAACAACAGAAATCTCATAATTAAAACTGGACATCGGCGCCGAAAAAGAAGTCTCCAACCATGGAGCTGGACTGGACGGCGTGCCTGGACTGGGCACCGGCGCAGAAGATGGCTCTGGCCATGGAACAGGACTGGACGCCGTGCCTGGACTGGACATCGGCGCAGAGGAAGGCTCCTGTCATGGAGCGGGACTGGACACCGGACCTGACCTGGACTTTGGTGCAGAGGAAGGTTCCAGCCTTGGAGCTGGACTGGACGCCGTGCCCAGACTGGGCCTCGACGCAGAGGAAGGCTCCGGCCTTGGAGCTGGACTGGACGCCGTGCCTGGACTGGGCCCCGACGCAGAGGATGGCTCCGGCCTTGGAGCTGGATTGGACGCCGTGCCTGGATTGGGCACCGGCGCAGAGGGAGGCTCCTGCCATGGAGCAGGACTGGATGCCGTGCCTGGAAGCTCCGGAGCGTTGGCCCTCGCTGTAGGTTCCGGACCGTTGACCCTCGCTGGAGGTTCTGGACCGTGGACCGTCGCAGGAGGTTCCGGACCGTGGACCGTCACAGGAGGTTCCGGACCGTGAACCGTCGCCAGATGCTCTGGACTGGGAACCGTCGCTGGAAGCTCTGGACTGAGCGCCGTCGCAGGAAGCTATTCGACTGGGGATCATCGCCGGAAGCTCTGGACTGGGGATCATCGCCAGAAGCTCTGGACTGTGAACCTTCGCCGGAAGCCTGGCTCCACGCACCAGGCTTCCGGCGAGCGCGAGGGCGAGGAGCAGGCACAGGACGCACCGGACTGTGAAGGCGCACTGGAGGCCTAGTGCGTGGAGCCGGCACAGGTGGCACCGGACTGGTGACACGCACTTCAGGGCGAGTGCGAGGAGCAGGCACAGGACGTACCTCACTGGGGAGGCGCACTGGATGCCTAGTGCGTGGAGCTGGCACAGGTGGTACCGGACTGGGGAGGTGCACTGGAGGCCTAGTGCGTGGAGCCGGCACAGGTGGTACCGGACTGGGGAGGTGCACTGGAGGCCTAGTGCGTGGAGCCGGCACACATGGTACCGGACAGATGACACGCTCCTCAAGGCGAGTGCGAGAGCTGGCACAGGACGTACTGGGCAGTGGAGGCGTACTGGAGACCTGGTGCGTGGAGTCGGCACAGTTTTTTACAAGACTGCTAGCAAGCTCCTCAGGACGAGTACGGAGAGCTGACTCAGGTGGCAGCAAACTGATGACGCGCTCCTTAGGGCGAATGTCGTGCATCATACACCAACACAACAACTCTCATTTCTCTCTTCTCCAATTTCTCCATTAACTCACTGACGGTCTCTGACTCGCTCCGTTCACTCTCCTCCAATTTCTCCATCTTTACCCCGATTGGGTCTGGTTCACTCCTCGGCTCCGCCGACCACCCCGTGTGCCACCCCCCAAGAAATTATTGGGGCTGTTCTTTGGGCTTTCGTTGTGGCCGCGAACCCCGGCGTCGTCGCTGTCTTCCCTTCTCTCCTTGCCTTCTGCTTCCAAGGAAGGCTTTCGTGTCCTCCCATTATTTCCTCCCAAGTCCAGGATATCTTCTCCTCCTTGATCTCCTCCCAAGATACCCAGGATACCTTCTCCTCCTGGCACGCTGCTTGGTCCTGATTTGGTGGGATCTTCTGTCAAGATCGTCAAAATAACATTCGGACCAAGGCGCAGCGTGATATGGGTTCCACATCTTTTTATTAGTGAAACGCAAAAACAATAAAGAGCAAACCACACGTGAAGCTATGGAGTGCTCACAGGCAACTACACATACACAAGATCCCACAAAAAAAACAGTGGGGAAATGGCTGCCTAAATATGATCCCCAATCAGAGACAATGCTAAATAGCTGTCTCTGATTGGGAACCATACCAGGCCAACATAGAAATAAAACAACCTAGATTACCCACCCTAGTCACACCCCGACCTAAACAAAATAGAGAAAGGCTCTCTATCATCAGGGCGTGACAATGAGTGGCTTGTGGAAGCCAGGAGATGCACAATGTGTTAATTAATGGTCCATTACCGTGAGACCGACAGTTATTTGTTTGACAATCACCGGCTGACAAAACTTAATGACCGCCACAGCCCTAGTTTGGAATAATACTAGGAAGTTGTGAAAATTATGATAATGCACTTATAGTGTAAGCGTTGTTTGAAGAGACTGCCTGAAATGTCATCCTGTTTTGGTGGAATTGAATTTTGGTACATTTGTTAGACCAATAAGAAAGAGTTCCAAACCTCTCTGCCAATAACAGCTAGTTTTCAGTTTTCCCCTCCCATCTCAGACCAATCCCAGACAGCCCTAGCAAAATCTTGCTTGGGAAATTGATCTTTGCTAACTAAGAAGATATTTTTGTTTCTTTTTGAACATTTTAATTGAAAACAATCACGGTAGGGCACTTAATTGTTACCCAGAAATGATTTGATATTGAGACAAAAATGTCTGCATTGGATCTTTAAACTTGGATACTTTGTTTCAGGTATGAGAAGGATCGTTCTAGCTTTGTATCCTGCTTGGAGAGATGTGAGTCTACATCCAAACCTGAGAGCCATTGCCTGCCTGCAGATAAAACAAAGCTACAGAGTGAGCTGCAAGACTTGCAGGTACTGTAAATTCATCCATTTTTAATTTTTGTTCCTGGACTGATCCTGCACATGGTTCCATATGTAATTAGGGCCAGTTTCCGAGACAGATTAAGCCTGAAGATTCTCCATTAAAGGTGTTTATTGGTCCAGAACTAGATTTAATCTCTGTATGGGAAATAATTTTGTTGAAAGGCTTGCTGGAGTAGATGCTCAACAAAAGCTTGTCTTCTGTAGGATTTGCAGTATGAGGTGGTGTCGCTGGAGCCCCTCCATACTGGCCTGGTGACCTTGGGAACATCTCTGTACCCCACTGCTCCAGTGGAGCGGGCAAGGGAGCTTAGAGAGGACCTGGAGCAGCTGAAGAAGAGATGGATCTCCCAGAATGAACACATCCCTCACAGGTCAGTCAGAAGATGGTCTGTTTTGTCACATCACATTTCCAACATAATTAGGTCTTACTACTACTGCACAGCACACAGTTGATAGATTTGTCTGTTATTTGCATACTGTACAGAATCCAGGAGCTCCAGAGCCACCTGTCCCAGGTGGAGCAGTTTGACCAGGCCCTGCATACGTTTTCTCAGTGTAGTGAGACGCTCCTTTCCAACCTACACTCAGCTTCCCAGGTCAACATCACTGACCTGCAGCCTGCTGTGGCCCAAGTCAAGGTACGAACTACGGTCAACAATGTTTTTTGTTTGTTTGTCTGTTCTACTGTGAGATATCTGTAATAACAGTGTTATATATGACATCTCATCTTCCTACTCCTCTGCATCCTATATGGTCTTCTGTAGGAGACTCTGGCTGCACTTCAGAAGCAGAGCGGTGTGAGGGAGAGCCTGGAGCTTCAGACAGAGGGTCTGTGTGCCTCGTGTGATCCCCAAGATGCTCAGCTCCTCCAGGGGAGACAGGGGAGCTGCCTACAGCCCTACCTGGAGGCCCAGCAGCTGGCTGAAGTCCGTCTGGACTGCTTGGAAAAGCTAGAGGCCTTGCTGGAGGTAAGATATAGGCTGAATAGGGGGGCATAGGTCCTACAACATGACCAGACAACATGTTAAGGTAAGCTTTGGCTGGCTAGCTTGCCTTAGTCCTGCATTCTTTCTTGGTCATCATTTCCAAGTACCCAGATGTTGCTGAAACCTGTTTAAGTAAACATTCAATAAGTAGGAATATGGTTAGGTTTAGGGGTAAGGTTAGGGTCAGGGTTAAGGTAAGAGGTAAGGTTTGGGATAGTCATTCAAAAGTTGTTAAATAGAGTGTAAGGGGTTAACATGTTGGAGTTAAAAAACACAGCCTGTCTTATGCCTACAGACCCACGGTGCAGCTGCAGGGGTACTACGAGGCCTGAGGCAAACGGTGGAGAGCGCAGGGAGCTGGGACCGGGGTCGGGTGGAAGAGCTGCAGCGAGAACTGGAGGCCATCGTCCCAGACATCAGCAGACTGGAGAACCTGGCAGCCAGCTTGGACAGCAGCCTCTGTAAAGGTATTTTTATGATTGATTTAATTTCCTATTATTTATTTGATGTACTTGTTCCTCTGAATTGTATTGCTCCCCTGCACTTTGTCTTGCTACATTGTACGGCGTGTTATAAAAATCAAGTTTTGATTTGATTTGAAGGCCACCTACACGTGGTGAGCAGCACTGCAGAGGGAGGCACCCGGACGTCGTGCCGGGTGCTGGCTGATGGTCTCAGCGGAGAGCTAGACATGGTGAGGAACCTGGTGGGGACCAAGCAAAGTGAGGCAGAGGCTTTGGGAGCGCTGTGGAGCTCCTTCAGGCAGAGGAAGGAGCAGCTGCTGAAGAGTGTGGAGGACATCGAGGAGAAGGCGGACCACCAGAGCCTCAGAGAACCCAGCCCACTTGCCCTGCAGCAGAGGTAGCTACAGTTTAATGCTAGTGTCACAAAGAGCAGAATTCAAACATGAAATTGATGTCAATGGTTATGCAACTGGATCTCAAGTTAGGTTTTGGGCCATACCCTGCTACTCTCTCTCTCTCTTCAATACTCTCTAGTGCAGGGATCATCAACTAGATTTAGCCGCGGGTCGTTTTTTTTCTTGAGCGGATCGTCAGGGGGCCGGAACATAATTAGGAACATAATTCCTAATTCCTAATAAATTTAGCAAATTGACAAGAATCCCAAACAGACATATTAGTTGACTAAACCATAATCTTTTCAAACCTTGCTTACATTGTATAAGATCACATACAGTAGTATATCCCCTCAATTATGAGTGGGAATAGTTT
Organism: Oncorhynchus mykiss; assembly: GCF_013265735.2. Taxonomy (NCBI): domain Eukaryota; kingdom Metazoa; phylum Chordata; class Actinopteri; order Salmoniformes; family Salmonidae; genus Oncorhynchus; species Oncorhynchus mykiss. The sequence goes on along the minus strand of NC_048583.1, from coordinate 27,304,459 downwards.
GGAACAGATTCCCAAAATTAAAATCACTTGGAGCTGATTTGCTTATTTTTTCATTGGAAACTTGGGGGGGCCAAATCAAATCACCCATGGGTCAAATTCAGGAACCCAGCTGGGGAACCCTGCTCTAATGTGTGAGTTGTGAATAGCTGACTGTAAATGAGTCCCTCCTTCTTCTCTCGTTCTCTGTGGTATCCAGGCTGCGGTTCTTTAACCAGCTGGAGGATGAGCTCCAGTCTCACCAACACGAGGAGCAGTGGCTTAGGGACAAGGGCCAGCAGCTAGCCCAGAGAGATGCAGAGCTGGCTGGGGAGGTTTTCCGAGAAATCAGCCTCCTGGAAACCACCTGGGAAGACACCAAGAGACTCATCACTGACAGGTGCGTAGGTCTCTGTCATCTGCATAACATAACATAGAATAATTACCAAACTATCACAAAGCCTCTAAACTAATCAGGGACATATAATTATCATACCCTTTAAGAATGGCAAAACTTAGCAAAACTGTAGCCCCCCCCCCCCCCCCCCCCCCCACACACACACACACAAATGAATCCTATAGTAAGAGTTGTACGGTTGTTGGCAGACAGGAGCAGTGCAGTGTTCTGGTGGAGCTGATGAGAGAGTACCAGAGCTTGAAGACATCCATAACAACCATCACAGAGAACACTGAGGCTGTGGCTGACATTGGTTCTGCTCTGAAGGACTATGAGGAGACCAAGAGAGCGCTGTCTAAGGTTAGGATAATGACATTCATCTCAGTTCTCATATAAACTTGTGTTAAACATTAGTACACTGTTACCAGCTACTATCTTGTTATTGCTACTATATTGCTACAGTGAACTTCAAAATAAAGGTAATCACTTCAAAATAAAAGTTTTTGTTGCTCTTCGTTCTCACTGTTTTCCCATTCTTCATCTGTGCAGCATGAAGCAGCGAAGGCGGAGACGTCAGCCAGGCAAAGTGAGCTCGACCAATTTTCCAGTAAAGGGAAGCAGCTGTTGAGTGAGCTGAAGAAGATCTCAGACTGTGAGACCCAGCTGATGAGGAAGGACATGGAGACACTGGTGGACCAGTGGCTCGATGTAAGTCTACATTTCCAGCCTTGCCATGAGGAGTTTAGGTCATCCACTATTGGTGTGTTGTTGCTGTGCTGTATGTTGATTGTTAAATGTTGTTTTTATGCACCTGCATGCCAGCCTACATCATTGGCCCTTGTGGGATATTCAGTATTTTGAATTGAATAAAAAACAAGAGGTACAATAGTGATATTGTCTTGATTTGGCCTTTTTAATCTGACCGTGAGGAGCATAGGTGATCCCCAAATGTTCTCCACAGCACTCTGTTTTGGGACAGTTTCTCAAGTTCCCTCAAGTTCCTTCCATGAGTATTTCAGTTTGTCCATCTCTGTTTGTGCAGGTCCTCTTCAGGTGTTCCTTGGTCTTCCGTGATTTATTTTGCCTCCACAATTTTGGGAATTTACAGAGGTTGATTTTGTCCCTTTACATTACAGGTGTCGGAGAGGGTTGAAGACAACATTGAACATCTGATCCAGAGCTTGGTGTTATGGGACGATGTACGCCAAATCAGCGAGGAGATCGAGGGATGGACAACTAACTCTGTGATGGAACTCAGTGAGAGCCTGAACAACCTCAACGACAGCCAGCGGATGGAGACCAAACTCTCTGCATTACAGGTATGATGCATTGAGACACACCAGACACAGATACACAGTAAGATGTTCCTTCTACTACCCTTTAAAACGGGAGAATGGTGGAGCTAAAGTTGTCTGCTAAATGATTCTGTCCAATCAGTTTGACTCAATTAATTTTTTCAGATACTGCATCCCAAATCCACTAATCATCCAATCCTTTAATTTCTGCAAATCCCAAATGCTCAAACATATAGATGAAATCAAAGTTTCCATTTTTTCCCTTATGTATAGGTGGAGATGGGAAAAAACGAGCACAAGCTTGTAAACCTGCAAGGGAAAGTGTCAGAACTGAAGCATCTCAGCCGTAGCCAGGAAACTCCATCCAAACTACAGGTGTTGCTCATTATAATTTTGAAGCCCAGACTTCAGACATCCATAGCTTTTGAAAATCTTGTTTGAAGTTATGTATGTTGAAGAAAACTTTTGAACTAACTGACACATTGTGAGTTTCCTAAAACCTTTGAAGAACTGAGATTATTTGTAGTCCATTGGTAGGCAATGAATGAACAATAGTGCTACGAACATTTTGGGAAACTCGTGCTCAGTCGGGTTGCCCCATACAACTTCAGAAGGGAGCTAAAGATCTTCTGTATGTTTCTATCAGGTGCTGGAAGCAGACTTGAGGAAGAAGATGAGCCAGGTGCAGAAGCTGTGTGAGCAGGCCAGTGGAAACCTCCGGGACTTCAGCTCCCAGAGGAAGCAGCTAGAGGACTACATTACTCAGATGTCTGATTGGCTTAAGAGCATGGAGCGATCCCTGACGAGCTCACCGATTGGCTCTGACCCAGAGGACATCTGCAGAGTCAAGGTGGGTAGATTTTGAATTGAAACAGCTTTTACCTGAGAACTTACTTGACTCAGTCCACTTGACCCTCTTGTGAGCATAGGGAATCACCATGGCTCTCCACTTCACTATTTTCTGTGCAAGGCCTTTACCTCTTTCCAGGAGTTCCTGACTAAGTTATTTTTCTGAATGCTCACACGTGTTATTCTGTATATTATTATTGCTCTAGGTGTGGAACTCATATGTGTGTGAATTGCATGACAGGACCTCCAGAAGGACCTTCAGAACCAGCAAGGCAGCATAGATTCTACCAGGGAGAGCCTGAACACTCTGTGTCGGAAGTACCCTTCTGAGGAGCTGGCTGGGCTGGGCAGTGCCCTCACTGACCTCATCAAGAGCTACGAGTTTGTCAACCAGCTCTCCTCCAGGACCCTGGCCTCCCTGCAGCACGGCCTACAAAAACACTTCAATGGTGAGAAGGACTGAATTGATGGATGGATTGATTGATCTATCGCTATATCTATTCTGCACTACACTACTGTATTCTATTCTGCAATATTCTACAACCATGACGAGGATGATGATAATCACTGTCTCTCTTGTTCTGTAGAACTGGTTCGGGAGTTCCACAGCTGGCTGTCTGGGCAGAGGGAGGTAGTGAAGGAGTGCTCTGACCGATCAGGAGACACTAGCATCGTGGAGCGCAAACTCCAGAAGCTAAAGGTACAGTCCGAACACAACATATAACCCATACAACCCTTAATTATACCATTAATCCTCAGTCTCTTAAAGTAGGTTTCCCCGGACGCAGATTAAGACTAGTCCTGGAGTAAAATGAACATTTTTCCATTGAGTCTGTTTTTAAAAATTCTAGGTCTAGACTAAGTTTGTGCCCTGGAAACTGGCAGTTAAACAGTTAATTACTTGTGCAAGTGTTGCCCTGTCACATACAGTATAAAGATGTGTCCTCCTATCGTTTAGGGGGCTCTGGAGCGTGTAGAGGAAGGGGAGGTGCGTCTGACTCAGGTGTGTGAGGAAGGGGAGAAGCTCCTTCTCCATCTCCCTAAGGCCAGCGCTGGCCAGGTGCAGCATCACCTCTCCTCCATCCAGCAGGACTGGGACCGCTTCGTAGCACAGTGTAGACTCAACCAACAGGCCCTGGAGGACAGCACTGCACAACTAAATGGGTAAGAGATACTTGGGATGGATCTCAATAATATAAAGAGACTTCCTCTCCTTTCCCTCATCTTCACTTATCCAGGCCTATCCAGGTGTTGCTCTGTCCTATATTGTTCTTTCAGTACAGATGGGGCAAAATCAACTTCTAGAGGTAGAACAATATAATATTGAGATGCAGCCTTGGAGCCCAAGAGTAGACCTGAGGGATACAGTCATAGATGTCTATGAGTCTGTGACTGTTAAATGGTGATATATCTCTGTCTGTCAGGTTTGAGGGGCGTCTGAAGAGGCTGAAGCGTTGGCTGGAGCACATGGAGCAGAGGCTGAACACAGAGCTGCCTGAGGAGAAACACAGGGATCCTGAGAAGGCAACACTGGAGAGGGTGGAGGGAGACCACCAGGACGTGCTCAAAGAAAGGGACTCGTTCGAGCGACTGTGTCAGGAGTCGCAGGCCCTGAACGAAGGTGGACGGGGCGACGGTGGCGAGACGCGGGCGGCTGCGGGGCTGCAGTCTCAGCACCAAGGTCTGCTGCGGAGGGTGAGGGAGAGGCTGCGGAGCTGCCAGATGACCCTACAGGAACAGCAGGCATTTGAGGAGACCCTGCAGAGCACCTGGTCCTGGCTGAACGGTGTACAGGAACGACTGGGGAGCCTCAACAGTACACTGGGGAACAAGGAGAAGCTGGAGAAGAGGCTGGGACTTGTACAGGTCAGACAACATGACAAACTGAAGCTGATGTATCCATGATAGAGACCTTAATTCAGGGGTTATCATTCATAATATTTGTTGGTTACTTTACCCCATTTTACATTTACCTCAAGTACCTCATGTGCAACCAATCATTAGCCTATGTTTTTATGAGTCCTCCCAAGTACACCCTTGTGGACAGGCCAGGTACAACCAGGGGTGCTAGTACCCCAGGTTGAGATCCACTACTTTTGGATAACACGAGCCATGGAAGGTCAATGTTTCAATGAGGAAATGGTCTACATGGATGTTGAACAAGACTTCAGCAAAGCAAATAAAGTTTGCTTTGCTCTTCATGTGTGTTCCAGGACATCCTGCTGATGAAGGGCGAGGGTGAGGTGAAGCTGAACATGGCGGTAGGGAAGGGCGAGCAGGTCCTGAAGCACAACAGTGTGGAGGGACAGGAGGCCATCCGCTCCCAGTTACAGAACCTAAAGGATGCCTGGGCCAACATGCTCATGACCGCCATGAGTTGTCACAGGTACAGTACGCTGCCCGTTTACCCTGATACAACTACAGTGAATCTCTCGCTGCAGTTTGGAGTAGCACAATACATGATGTTATGTGTATAACAAGCTGCTCACTACCCGTAGTAAGTATGCTCCAATCTTCCACGTCTCTGTGTGTGTTAATCTGTGTGTGTGTGCTTGTGCTTGTTTTCTTGTGTTGACCAACCCAGTCGTCTAGAGTGGACGGTGGCCCTGTGGAGTAGCTACCAGGAGAGTAAGGGTCAGCTGCAGCAGTGGATGGAGTCTGTAGAGCAGGAGGTGAGATTTAGCTGTGCACACTTTTAGAGATTTGGACTATAAGGTTCTATCAGCATTTTTGTCTAAATTGAGTTATTGACATTGCCTTGTTCTCTTCAATGTTGTATACCATATAATACTAAAAATACCCCAATTCATGTTAAGTTCAAAAGAATACAAGATAAAAAATTGCTGACACCATTCAAACCAATGAGGGTTCGGAACATTAAAGCCAATTATCTCAGAATCCTCTTTTAGCAGGTAGAACCTCTCGACTTATCTTTTCTTCCACTGATTTAGCATATATCGGCTATTTTAAATACTTTATTGATTGAGATGTGGTTGTTTTACCTTCCTTACTTAAATGCACTGCATGTAAGTTTCTCAAGATAAGAGCGTCTATTAGGTGACTCAAATGTCAATGTAAATGTAGGTGGTTCTGGCGCTCGCCCAGCAGCCAGGCCTGAAGGAAAAGGCTTCTCTCCTGGAGCGTCTCAGAGCCCTGCAGGCTGACGTGGAGGCTCATACAGCACCACTGGCCAGGCTGACAGAGAAGGCTGCAGAGCTGCATGAGAAGACAGGCGACCAGGCCTTCGGACCAGAGCAGAGAATGGAGCTCAATGCACACTTTGCTGATATCACCGCTGTCGTCAAGGTAATCAAGCCTTGCTCCTAAAGGATGGCAGTTAGATACATGCTTTTCTCCTTTGTGTAATAACTACATCTAATAACTACATAAGTACATTCAGTTCAAGTCTGACGATCTGGGCCTCCCGGGTGGCGCAGTGGTTAAGGGCGCTGTACTGCAGCGCCAGCTGTGCCATCAGAGTCCCTGGGTTCACGCCCAGGCTCTGTCGTAACCGGCCGCGACCGGGAGGTCCGTGGGGCGACGCACAATTGGCCTAGCGTCGTCCGGGTTAGGGAGGGATTGGTCGGTAGGGTTCTGCTTGTCTCACCAGCGACTCCTGTGGCAGGCCGGGCGCAGTGCGCTCTAGCCAAGGTTGCCAGGTGCACAGTGTAGCCTCCGACACATTGGTGCGGCTGGCTTCCGGGTTGGATGCGCGCTGTGTTAAGAAGCAGTACGACTGGTATCGGAGGACGCATGACATTCAGCCTTCGTCTCTCCCGAGCCCGTACGGGAGTTGTAGCAATGAGACAAGATAGTAGCTACTACAACAATTGGATACCACGAAATTGGGGAGAAAAAGGGGTAAAATAAAAAAATTAAAAATAAAGTCTGACGATCTGTTTGGGTTATTAGCCTCAATTCATCTAGTTTGGTTGTTGTAATCAACTTGCATTGATGTTAATGCATCAAGACAATATCCAGTCTTTGTTCACAGTGTACTCGATGTGTAAATCTGACACAGCCTAACTCAGTCTCTGTCTGCCGTCCACCCCTCAGAGTAAGGTTCACGCCATGGAGAACATAGTGACAGAGCATGAGCACTACCTGGAAGCTGTGAGGGACTTCAATGATTGGCTGACCTCTGCCAGGGAGGAGCTCCAGCGCTGGTCGGATCTGTCAGGAGACTCCACCTCTGTAAAGAGGAAGCTCGCCAAAGTTCGGGTGAGGATGTTCAATCATCACATACAATATAAACACCTTGTTGACACATCATTGACACATCAAAGTAATCATTAGAGATTAGGCACATGCAAAAAAAAATAATAAATGTTACCCTCCCGTAAGGAAAAGTATGTCTCTCTGTCTGCGCCAAGCCTCTATAGGACATCCTAGTGACGGATGGAGAGTCGTTGGCAGGAACAGTAACAGTTGAATGTTTCCTGTTCAAATGTTCCATGTTCCAATCCAGGAGCTGATAGACTCCAGGCAGTGTGGCCGAGAGCGTCTCAGCCGGGTGCAGCGTTGTGGGGCTGCAGCGAGGGACCACACGGGCTCCGGGGGCTTTGAGGCTGTGGAGAGGGAGGAGGCAGCCCTGCTGTCTGCCTGGGAGCACTGGGAGCGTGGGGCACTGCAGACCAGGGCAGGCCTGGAGACTGCGCTCTCTCAGATCGCCAGCTCAGAACAGGAGTTTAACTGCTTGGCTGCTCAGCTGGAGCAGAACCTGCAGGAGTTTAGCAGTCAGCTGCAGGAGTGGAGAGACAGACTCTCTCAGACCGAGGGGAAAAACTGCGGGGAGGAGGCCGTGCAGGGCTGGCAGATTGCAAAAGTAAGGCTCCTTTGCAGTTATTCTTATATATATTTTTTTTTTTCAAGTATTGATGCAATGCCAAAGTGGAATGCAACAGTAAAGGAAGGATCCGTTATAGTTATGATGAGTGTTGACTTTTCAAAGTGAAAATTAAATGCCCAAAATCGCCATATACTCAGGCATCCACAATCCTCCGTTCCCTCTCCTCTAAAGCATCTTCTCATTGTGTGTGTGTGCCACCCAGGACACTCTGGATGGCCTGGTTAAAGTGGAGCCCATGTCAGACAGTCTGAAGTCCCAGCTCAACGACCTATGGCGGTTCTCAAGGGACCTGGGCACTCAGTCAGAGAGAGTGTCCTCCCTCATCAAGGAGTACAACAGGTGAGTCAGTCAGCAGCAGGATGGAGGATTCCTACTATACTCAAACTTTCACGCAAACCGTTCACTGATGTCAATGGGAGACTTGCACAGAAAGTTACGCGTGCAGAATCAGATCTCAAGTCAGAATACCGCCCTGTAGGTGCTGTGTAAAAGTAATTGGTCCTGGTCTGGTATCTGGTCCTCTCTTCTCCCTCCTAGTCTGAGCCTGCAGGCCTCCAGAGAATGCCAGAGCAAAGAGAAGCTTCTGGAGCAGCGGTTCCGTGCCACTTTCCGAGAGTTCCAGCAGTGGCTGGTTAACGCCAAGATCATCACAGCCAAGTGCTTTGACGTGCCTCAGAACCTCAGCGAGGCCTCCTCCAGCCTGCAGAAGATACAGGTACACTAAGGGCCAGTTTTCCTGGACTCAAAATCAAGCCTAGTCCATCAGTTCTCACTCTCCCTCTCTCTCTCTCTCTCTCTCTCTCTCTCTCTCTCTCCCTACCACACCTGCTGTCTAGACCTCTGAATGCTCAGCTATGAGAGCGAACTGACATTTACTCCTAAATGTGCTGACCTGTTGCACCCTCTATAACCACTATGATTATTATTTGAGCCTGCTGGTCATCTATGAACGTTTGAACATCTTGAAGAACGATCTGGCCTTAATTGCCATGAACTCTTATAATCTCCACCGGGCACAGCCAGAAAGAGGACTGGCCACCCTTCAGGGCCTGGTTCCTCTCTAGGTTCCTTCCTAGGTTCCTGCCTTTCTAGGGAGTTTTTTCTAGCCACCGTACGTACTTCTACATCTGCATTGCTTGCTCTTTGGGGTTTTAAGCTGTGTTTCTGTATAAGCACTTTGTGACTTTGTGACTGCTGATGTAAAAAGGGCTTTATAAATACATTTTACATTTGATTGATGAGTTCTTCAATGGATATTCTCCAATAAAAGCACTTCTTATCTTTGTTCAGGAAACCTTTTGTCCTTGAACATATTTGTTCAAGGACAAAAGTTTTAAAAGTATGCGTCTCATCTCTTGACTTCTGTCTCCACCCCAAAGGAGTTCCTGAGTGACAGGGAACAGGGCCACTCCAAGCTGAATGCTGTGGTGCTAAGTGGTGAGCTGGTGGTCAGTATTGCTGCCAAAGACCGAGTGGACGCTGTCCGGGCCAAGATTAGCAGTGCCAGAGAGGATTGGAAGACTCTGATGTCCAACCTGCACCAGAGGGAGACTGCATTACAGGTAATCAATCTATGTACAGTACAGCGTGTGAATCCTTTCTGGTGATAATGTGTAATCTATTCACTTTGTTTAAAAATGTAAAAATTCTATGCTTCAGAACCTCCAGTCTCAGATGAAGGACTTTGAGGCGAGTGCGGAGCCCCTTCAGGAATGGCTGCACGGGACAGAGGTTGCTGTACAGGAGAGCAGCACACGACTCCACGACCTCACAGCTAAAAAGCAGGAGTTGCACAAGCTGCAGGTATACGTGGCTCTCAGCCTGTGTCATTATGTCACTTCGTATCACCATAACTGTTCCCATCATCCCTCCATCCACCCGGCCTTGCCAGGCACCAGCCTTGCCAGGCACCAGCGCGGCCGTTACAGAAGCCAACCTTTTCAGCTCTGTCAATCATAGTCACTGATGGAGTTCCGCATTGCATTGTCAAAGCTTATCATAACTGCTAACTGCTCATCTCTGCCCTGCCAATCTACTCAATCTATTTTCAAATGCTTCTGCTGTATGCGTGTTCAGTGCAGAGTAAAGAATAACTGTTTACAGAGTTGACACTTGACATCCCTGTTCAAATGCTTGCATCAAACATCTTTGTCTGCTGTGTTTTCTAGCCTTCTCTGGATTTCCATTTCATGACAGTATTTCATGGTCATAACATTGACCAAGTCTTCTTCTTCCATGTCTGGTCTCTTAAGTGTCAATGTTAACTTAGCTAACTGTCTGTGTGTTGGCTTGCATGCCTCTGTCTCGGTGATGACCTGCTTGTGCCCTTGCAGTCTGTGCTCGAGGAGTTAGCCTCTCAAGAGGTTCAGCTGATCAGGCTCAAAGAGAAGGCCCAGCTGCTGTGGGACGGACACGCGGCCGGAAAGGGCTTTGTCCACCGTGTCTCACAACTCTCTGCACAGTACCTAGCTCTAACCAACATGACCAAGGTAACTAATGTCTGCCTGCCTGCCAGCCTGTCTACCTGCAAGAGGGCAGGGAGGAGGCACTAAGCTGTGTTTGTCTGGAGCTTACCACTCCGGTTCAAATTGCCTAGATAATCAATGAATTTACAATCTTATAGTTGTAGAATGAAACATTGTATCATTGTAAGCGTAATTATGCTTGATGCTATTTCGTTTTGAGGTAATGCTGAATTGCTAACACTTTAATACTGCTAATACTGAATTTCAATTTTTGCTGGCAAAATTACTACTGCTGTTCTTTTCTTCCATACTGGATTGTAGCCAGTTGTCATTTGCATACACAAACCCCAGGTTCACTTTATGTTGAATTTGTCATGGGTGTGCACATGAATGAACACACAGAGGCTGACCTGTGTGCTGTGCTGTGTGATCCCACAGGAGAAGGCTTCCCGTATCGACCGGATCGTCACCGAGCACCAGCTGTTCTCCCAGGGGCTGAAGGAGCTGCAGAACTGGGTGGCCGACACCAGCCACATGCTGCAGACCTACTGCACCCCCACGGCAGACAAGAACGTCCTGGACAGCAGGGTGATCAAGCTGGAGGTACAGTGCGACCACCTCTGACCTACACCAAGCTACACCAAGATAAACTAAGCTAAACTAAACTAAGTAAACTAAACTAAGTAACCTAAACTAAACAAACTAAACTCAGTAAACTAAGCTAAGTAAATTATACTATGCTAAGATAAACTGAATTAAACAAAGCTAAGATAAGCTAAACTAGATAAAATAAAATAAAATTAAACAAAGCTAAACTAAAATAGAATCAGACTTGGATTACAGAGTAGAAGCTGTTGTAAATCTCCAGTATGTAACAGGTAGCTAAGTTAGCATTGCTCCTGCCTTTGTGAGACCTCACTATGTTATACATGGACTGACCCTTAATGTCATTCTCCCAGGCTTTGCTGACAGCACGCCAGGAGAAGGAGATCCAGCTGAAGATGCTGGTCACCAGGGGAGAGTCTGTCCAGAGGAACACCTCAGTAGAGGGAGTACCAGTAGTCTGCAAGCACATCCAGGAACTCAAGGACTCCTGGGATGCCCTGCTTTCCGCCTCCATCCATTGCAAAAGGTATAGCTTTTTCTTTCTTGTGTACTGCCTTAGTAGAATACTTACTGGGTTATGATAACATCTGACCAAATGTAATGTTTTGTTTTATTTTTAACATTTGGGTAGTGTACAAGTAACTTTAGTGACGATTAGCTGATATATTTATGTTTACTACACTCTATTCCCCTCACAGTCAGTTGGAGGGAGCCCTTTCCCAGTGGACCAGCTACCAGGAGGATGTGCTTCAGTTTGTGGGCTGGGTGGAGCATGTTGAGGAGAGCCTGGACACAACAGACAAACAGTTCTCCGAGATGAGAGACAAAACTGCCAACCTGGGTAAAGCCAAGGTACCCACCGTCGTCTATATTACTCATTATTATTGACAGTTGATGGGAAATGGGATTTCAAATAATAACAGTAAAAGAGGGACTCATGTATGGTGCCAGTGCAAATAATAATGGTAAAAAAGACATGTCATGTGCCTCTGTCTTATAAAAACATTTGGGTAATGTGACCTTGGTAATGATTGGTCACAAAGTGCTTCTCAAACATCTTTAGTTTTATCAAGAGGTAGGACCTGTCACGTTCTGACCTTAGTTCCTTTGTTTTTGTCTTTGTTTTAGTATGGTTGGGGTGGGCAGTCTATGTTTGTTTTTCTATGTTGGTTTTTGAGTTTGGCCTAGTATGGTTCTCAATCAGAGGCGGCTGTCAATTGTTGTCCCTGATTGAGAATCATACTTAGGTAGCATGGGTTTCACTTTTGGTTTGTTGGTGTTTGTTTCCGTGTGTTTGGGCCACATGGTACTGTTTCGTTTTGTTTTGTTTTGTTCCAGTGTTCTGTTTGTTTATTAAAAAAGACATTAACACTTACCACTCTGCACCTTGGTCCTCCTCACTTTCTCCCGAAGACGATCGTTACAGAACCTTAACCCTGTGAAATGCCATTGTTTGTTTCAGCTTCAGACAGTGCAAATTATAACGGTGAAAGAAGACATCCTTGTCGGGTGCCTCTGCCTTAAAAAGTCTCAAAATGCCAGTCTCCTATATATTTGGTTTTAACAAGAAGTAACCTAACCCTGTATCATGCTGTGGTTTAAGTACAGTAGAAACATGCACATTAACCCTGAGCTATGTTGTGTTTGTTTTAGCTTCTCTATGAGGAGGTGCTGAGCCACAGCAGTCTGCTGGACACCATCACTATGAAGGGAGCCAACATGGCCGAACATTACGTCACACAGCTAGAGCTCCAAGACCTGCAGGAACGATACAACACCGTCAAGGACAACGCCAAGGTATATAGAGTACCTTGGCGTATATAGAGTATATAGAGTGTCAGACTTATGTTGTTCCTCCTATGCATTAGAATGAACAAAAATAGTAGTAGTTGCATGTCTGTAATGCACGTCATTGTTATTGTGTTGTCAGAGTACGATGGGGAAAGCAGAGGAGCTTGTGCAGGCCCACCAGGAGTACCAGAGAGGCCTGCATGTGTTTGAGGCTTGGCTGGAGCAGGAGCAGGAGAAGCTGGGCTGCTACACACAGCTAGAGGGGGATGTGGAAACGCTGGAGGAGACACTTCAGAAACTACAGGTCAGAACAAGAACATACTGCTACCTCCAGATACATAGCCAAAGAAAAGTGGCTTTTCCCATGTCTCTCATTCTCCGAGATGAGAGACAAAACTACCAACCTGGGTAAAGCCAAGGGACCCACGTTCAGCTATACTACTCATTATTATTGACAGTTGATGGGAAATGTGATTTTTTAAATTTAACCTTTATTTTATCAGGGAGTCATACTGAGACCTGAATTACATGAATTACAGAAAATACACACATCAATATAAATACAAAATGCAAGCAGAAAGCAAAGCACGGTCAAAAAACACATTCATCAGGAATAAGGTCCTCAATCAGCTTTATGAATTGCCCTAAAGGCACCAAAACATCACCTTTTAAGAACTTTTTGAAGATTTATTTAAGGACATTATGAAGGAAAATAAGGAATCATGTCAGTTGCCACCCTTTGCCCTGTAGCTTTGCACACTTTTGGGATTCTCAACCAGATTAATGAGGAATGTTTTTCCAACAGTCTTGAAGGAGTTCCCACATATGCTGAGCACTTGATGTTTGCTTTTCCTTCACTCTGCGGTCCAACTCATCCCAAACCATCTCAATTGGGTTGAGGTCGGGTGATTGTGGAGGTCAGGTCATCTGATGCAGCAGTCCATCACTCTCCTTCTTGGTCAAATAGCCTTTACACAGCCTGGGGCTGTGTTTTGGGTCATTGTCCTGTTCGAAAACAAATTATATTTCCACTAAGCGCAAACCAAATGGGATGGGTTGGTAGCCAAGCTAAGTGTGCCTTGAATTCTAAAAAAATCACAAACAGTGTCACCAGCAAAGCACCATCACACCTCCTCCTCCATGCTTCACGGTAGGAACCACACATGCGGAGATCATCCGTTCACCTACTCTGCGTCTCACAAAGACCCGGCAGCTGGAACCAAAAATCTCACATTTGGACTCATCAGAACAAAGGACAGATTTCCACCGGTCTAATGTCCATTGCTCGTGTTTCTTGGCCCAAGCAAGTCTTCTTATTCTTATTGGTGTCCTTTAGTCTTGGTTTCTTTGCAGCAATTCGACCATGAAGGCCTGAATCATGCAGTTTCCTCTGAACAGTTGATGTTGACTTGAACTCTGTGAAGCATTTATTTGGCCTCAATCTGAGGTGCAGTTAACTCTAATAAACGTATCCTCTGCAGCAGTGGTAACTCTGGATCTTATTTTCCTGTGGCAATCTTCACGAGAGCCAGTTTCATCACAGCGCTTGATGGTTTTTGCGACTGCACTTGAAGAAACGTTCAAAGTTCAAATTTTCCGCATTGACTGACCTTCATGTCTTCAAGTAATGATGTAATTTCTCTTTGCTTATTTGAGCTGTTTGTGCCATAACATGGACTTGGTCTTTTACCAAATAGGGCTATCTTCTGTATACCACCCCTACCTTGTCACAACATAACTGATTGGCTCAAACACATTAACCTTTTGACGTGTAGATTCTAAATATTAACAACAGCTCTTACAGTGAGAGTCATTTTTGCACACGGTGCAGGAATTCTATGCTGCTGTTCTAGAATTTGACTGTTGTATTTTGCCGCTATTCTCTACACCCCTCATTGTATCAATACCGCAATTTCTGCTTCATTTGAGGCTTTATACATTTTTCTTCCTATAGTAGTAGCAGTGAGTATGTATAGTATTAGTGATTGTATAATTATTATTATCATCTATATTACACTTATTATTTTCTGGCTTTGGTATTAGCCTGTCTGAGGGGCTGCATGTGTGAGATAGGGCGGGAAAACTGAGGCTCTTAATCCGGTGTATTTGATACAATAGTGGCATACAAAAAGTGAGAGCGGGGTATGAGCATATATTAGATATGCCGACCACGGCAAAGGCCGGGAAAGGCTGACATCCTTTTACTTCATTTAAAAAAATGTATTTAATTGATCACCAATGGACATGTAGCCTACAGATGCCTGCCTCGTCACCAAGCGAGGAAGATTTCTCATCAAATGCGGTGATTATTATGGCTTAGCTAGGATTTAGGCTGGTCGAGGCGGAGGATAATGAGAACAGGGTTGTGGACAAGGGCATGTGAGCAACAGAGTGAGGTAGTTTGTGCGTGCGATCAGATTGAGTGGTGCATGCGTGTAATCAGCTATATTGTATGCAGAGACCGTGGGATGTGTGAAGTAAGGCTGTAGGTATAATGAAATGCATTCCAGGTGACTATCTCATGAAGCTGGTTGAGAGAATGCCAAGAGTGTGCAAAGCTGTCATCAAGGCAAAGGGTGGCTACTTTGAAGAATCTCAAATCTCAAATATACTTTTATTTGTTTAACATTTTTTTGGTTACTACATGATTCTGTATGTGTTATTTCATAGTTTTGATGTCTTCACTATTGTTCTACAATCTAGAAAATAGTTTAAAAAAAGAAAAACCCTTTAATGAGTAGGTGTGTCCAAACTTATATATTATGCTCTTTTTGTGTCTTTTTACCTGAACATGCGAACAACATCAGATAGTATTGATAGCAAGCAGTTCAATGGGTTAGTCAGATGTTGTTCAGCATTGGGAAAAATGTATATCTTTGCCTGTTGGCGCAAGATGTACAGTATAATGGCGCTTGAATGTCCAGTAATATTTCGTAATGGCCAGTGTAAATAATGACAGCTGGCTCTCTGCCTTCATTCCCAGGAGCTACAACTCCAGTGCACGGAGGGCCAGGCCCTGCTCAACACTCTGCTAGACAGTAGAGACCAGGTTGTGCCATGGGGGGTCCCTCAGATCGAGGACCGGGTCCTGGAGACTGTGCAGCAAGACTGGCGGTTGTACCAGGGGAGGCTGGGAGACACCAGGGGCCAGCTCAACAGTGCCCTGGCCAAGCTCCGCCAGATGGAGCAGAAGTTTCAGCGTCTGGACAGCTGGCTGAAGAGCATGGAGAGCAAAGGTCAACTACGAAGCCATCGGAGGTCAGACCGCGCCACCAAGGACGCTCAGCTGCAACTAATTAAGGTCAGCAGTGGTTCAGAGTAGATTGCTGTGAAACACTAAGTGACATGAATGGTGATGTTGATTATTGTTATATTAGTAGTTACACAGTCTTGTCTGTGTGCGTTATGCAGTAAGGGGTAGCATGTAGCCTTCTCCTCCTCCTCATCCTCCTCCTCCGCATCTTCCTCCTTCAGTGCCCTTGTGTTTCAATAAATTATATGCCATATTTATATGTGTTTCTCTGTATATAGGGTTGTCAGGAGGAAGTGCTGGTGTACCAGGAGGAGGTGGAGGGTCTGAGTGTTCTAGCCCAGCAAGTGTTGGACGAGACACACATCAGCAGCCGGGTCAGCACTAGAGCTACCCAGCTCACCGCCCGCTACCACGCCCTGCTACTGCACCTACTGGTATGGAACACTTAAAGATGCGCACACACACACACACACTGACACATACAACCACATGTAACACAGTAGATTTCATCCCTGTCCTGACCTGGGCACGGACCTGGGACCTTCTGCTCAGCAACACTTTGCACTCACAAAGCTCTGAAACCAAAGTGCAAGATCTGACAATTCTGTCTCTCGCTTTTTCCTAAAATGTCTGTGTTGATGACGTAGGAGAGCATCAAGCAGCTGCAGGAGGAGGTGTATTGCATAGAGGAGGCCCAGAGTGTGTTCAGTACCTTCTCTGATTGGCTGAGCTCTGCTAAGAACAACTTCAGCACCGTGGCCATCAGCATCGACGTAGTGGACCGTGTTACCATGGAGAGGAAGAAGAAGAAACTGGAGGTACAGTTATAGTCTCCTCTTACAGCCGCTGCCTTGAGCCTGGCATAAGAGAGACTACAGTCTGAGCTTCAGCTAAATGGAAGCCATGCCTCAAGTGACTTAGTTGGTAGACAACAACTGTTAGCGTAGCAAAAGTAAGCTCTTTTGAACTACTTGTGAGTGCGGACCTAGTGTGTTTTAGCATTGCAGTGACACTCCCAAGGCTTTAACTCCCTTTGCTTTGCTTCATCCTCTAAGAACGTTATGGTCCCAGGCATAATGGTTTCTGCTTTCTTTCTATGTATATGTGTGTCTGTCCTCTAGGTTCTGCAGGGTGACATGGAGCAGGGCCACAGCTTCCTGAGGACGATGCGTGAGAAGACGGAGCGAGCCATGGCCTTCCTGGAGGAACCAGAGGCAGACCAGCTGAGGGAGGAGGTGGACGCCCATCTCTCCCAGCTAGAGGGCCTGATGGTTGGGCTACGCACTGAACACAGCTCGCTGGAGAAATGCATCTCCCTTTCCAAAGACTTCCTGGACAAGTACAAGGCCCAGGCTCAGTGGCTCACAGAGACCAAGGCTCTGCTAGGGATGCCTGTTGAACCCAAAGCTGAGCTCTATCAGAAGAAGGCCCAGTTAGCCAAATACAAGGTATGAACAGATCTATCTACAGTTGGAGTCGGAAGTTTACATACATTTAGGTTGGAGTCATTAAAACTTGTTAAAACTATAGTTTTGGCAAGTCAGTTAGGACATCTACTTTGTGCATGACACAAGTCATTTTTCCAAAAATTGTTTACAGACAGATTATTTCACTTATAATTCACTGTATCACAATTCCAGTGGGTCAGAAGTTTACATACACTAAGTTGACTCTGCCTTTAAACAGCTTGGAAACCCCCCCAAAATGAGGTCATGGCTTTAGAAGCTTCTAAAAGGCTAATTGACATCATTTGAGTCAATTGGAGGTGTACCTGTGGATGTATTTCAAGGCCGACCTTCAAACTCAGTGCCTCTTTGCTTGACATCATGGGAAAATCAAAAGAAATCAGCCAAGACCTCAGAAAATAAATTGTAGATCTCCACAAGTCTGGTTCATCCTTGGGAGCAATTTCCAAACGCCTGAAGGTACCACGTTCATCTGTACAAACCATGGGACCACGCAGCCGTCAAAAGTGCAAATCAATCCCAGAACAACAGCAAATGACCTTGTGAAGATGCTGGAGGAAACAGGTACAAAAGTATCTATATCCACAGTTAAACAAGTTCTATATCGACGTAACCTGAAAGGCCGCTCGCTCAGCAAGGAAGAAGCCACTGCTCCAAAACCGCCATAAAAACGCCAGACTACGGTTTGCAACTGCACTTGGGGACAAATATTGTACTTTTTGGAGAAATGTCCTCTGGTCTGATGAAACAAAAATAAAACTGTTTAGCCATAATGACCATCGTTATGTTTGGAGGAAAAAGGGGGAGGCTTGCAAGCCGAAGAACACCATCCCAACCGTACGGGGGTGGAAGCATCATGTTGTGGGGGTGCTTTGCTGCAGGAGGGACTGGTGCACTTCACAAAATAGATGGCATCATGAGGATGTAAAATGTGGATATATTGAAGCAATATCTCAAGACATCTGTCAGGAAGTTAAAGCTTGGTCGCAAATGCGTCTTCCAAATGGACAAGGACCTCAAGCATACTTCCAAAGTTGTTATAAAATGGCTTAAGGACAACAAAGTCAAGGTATTGGACTGGCCATCACAAAGCCCTGACCTCAGTCCTATAGAACATTTGTGGGCAGAACTGAAAAAGCGTGTGCGAGCAAGGAGGCCTACAAACCTGACTCAGTTACACCAGCCCTGTCAGGAGGAATGGTCCAAAATTCATCCAACTTATTGTGGGAAGCTTGTGGAAGGCTACCCGAAACGTTTGACCCAAGTTCAACAATTTAAAGGCAATGCAAACTTCTGACCCACTAGGAATGTGATGAAAGAAATAAAAGCTGAAAGAAATAATTATCTCTACTATTATTCTGACATTTCACATTCTTAAAATAAAGTGGTGATCCTAATTGACCTAAGACAGGGAATTTTTACTGGGATTAAATGTCAGGAATTGTAAAAAACTGAGTTTAAACGTATTTGTCTAAGGTGTATGTAAACTTCTGACTTCAACTTTATCTATGTGTGCTTTGTAAAAAGCACTGATTCATTATTGACATTCAAAGGATGTTTTTCCTCGTACATAGACGATCCAGCAGACAGTGCAGTCTCACGAGTCAGCAGTGAGGTCTGTGGTTGAGAAAGGAGAGGCTCTGCTGGATTCGGTCCGCGACTCTACCATCAGGGACAACATGAGCAGACTACAGACAGACTACCAGGACCTCTGCACTGCAGCCAGGGTAGGTGTTCTACTTAAGTACACATGATTCACTTTTAAAGTATTAGAGAGCTTCCTTGGTTTGTGGTTGTCTAGTCTCTTGTGACAGACTAGCTAGCTACTTAAAGCATGCAACCAAAATGTGTCATTGTCCTACCTGATTGATGTGGTGGCTGAGACAGCCACTGTAGCTTTGTCTATAAGGTAAAAAAAAGTAATCCTGTACTATTTACAGGGCCAGGTTCAGACTCTGATGGAGTTGGTGAAGGAGCATGAGGGCTACAGCAGTGAGCTTCAGGAGGTGGAGAAGTGGCTCCTTCAGATGTCCAGTAGGCTGGTCACCTCAGACTCCATGCAGACTTGCAGCATGGAGACGGCCACACAGCAACTAGCTCGGCACAAGGTGAGTATATTCATTAAATTATGGATTGGAACTGTATGAGAATCCATGAGAATGAAATTATGCAATAACACCTGTTTGCGTGATACTGGAATTATGCTTCTGAAGTTCTAAACCAGCATTCTAAAATGGCAATTTAGAAGTTTGGGGTTTATAATCATAACCCTTGTCTGTCACATTTCTTCTCAGGCAATCATGGAGGAGATAGCTAGCTTCGAGGAGCGCCTGACCAGTCTGAAGGAGAAGGGAGATGACCTGATGTCCAACTGTACTACAGACCAGGTCCAGGCTAAGATCAGCCAGCAGGTCCAGGCTCACCAGCAGGGCACCAGAGACAGTTACTCAGCCATCTGCAGCACCGCACAGCGTGTGAGTACTATACTAACACTCTACTCTAAGCTAACCTGCTCTGTTCTGCTCTACTCTAATCTACTATACTCTACTCTGATCTGCTCTACGCTACACTACTCTACTCACTTACCGGCTCCATCTCTTCACTTGTCTCTGTGTGTCTGTGTCTGCTTCATCAGGTGTACCAAAGTCTTGACAGGGAGCTGCAGAAACATGTCAGTCACCAGGACACTCTGCAGCAGTGCCAGACCTGGCTCTCCACTGTCCATGAGGAGCTCCGGCTGCATTGTCAACCTCCCTCTGGCCTGCAGGAGGCCCTCAAACAGGTTCCTGACTGACTGCTCCCTGCTCTTTTATAGGCAGAGAACGAGAATCAAATGATACAATAATGTTTTTTTTCATGGCAATGTTATGCCATAGGATTTTGGAGTTTTGTGGTCATTTGAAAATAGAAGGCTCTGCTTCAATGGGAAAACCTAGGTAAATAGGGGAAATTAACAAATGAAAATGTTTTATCAAGCTGATTACATTTGTTTGCATATTACCTGTACAGGTGAAGCACTACAGGGCTCTACAGGAGCAGGCCAGTACGTACCTGGACCTGGTGTGTTCTGTGTGTGACCTATCTGATGATGCTGTGAGAGTCACTGTTGCTGAGGTCCAGCGGGTCAAACACACGGTGTGTGGGCTGGTCTTACCGTACATTCACTTCTGGTCATCATCACATCATCCTTACCATATTGACAACAGGGTTTTCACCATGAGTTTCAAGTATTTGCCATATGTAATTCATACACCTTACTCTCACAATCTCTCACAATAAAAACAACATTAGTTCAGGGCGTGAGAGTTCCGGGAAATTATGTAGGCCTGTAAATAGGCATACAACAACCAGTAAAGACATCATAAAGCAGATGTACATAAAGTATTACAATTAAACAATCCCATGTTCAATACTTTGACTTCATGTTGTTGTGCGCTCTGCTGTATACTTCATGTTGTTGTACACTGTACCGTGTACTGTACAGATCGAGGAGAGGATGTCTAGCTCCCAGGGGCTGTCGGAGGGCTGGAAGGAGATAAAGGAGCAGAAGCAGGAGCTGTCTGGTCTGTTCCAGGACATGGAGCAGCAGCTCCTCAGTCTCTCCAGAAGACCAGCCGAGCTCGAGACCAAGATTGCCCACAACATGCTCACCCAGGCCAAGGTAGAGATCTTATGGTCCAAACGTTGTCACCAACAAACCACATAGGAGCATAGACTGCAATGTGCAGAGTTAACAAAGAAAGAAGAAGTTTAGGGAGCAGGGTCCCACTCCCCAGCGTGGTCTCATAGACTAGATGTAACATAGTAAACGAAAATCCGGGATTAGTATGTTAGTATGATATGTTACATTTGGTATGTTTACATAAGACAGAAGGTTACTTAAGGTAAAAACGAAAGGAGGGTGGTTAGTCGGCGTATAACGTGAACGTCTAGCAACCCATAGGTTGCGTGTTCGAATCTCATGACAGAAAACTTTAGCAGTTGAACTAATTAGCAACTTTGCAACTATTTACTACTTTTGAGATACTTTGCAACTGCTTAGCATGTTAGCTAACCTTTCCCCTAACCATAACCTTTTAACCTAACTCCTAACCTTAACCCCTAACCCTAACCACTAGCCTAGATAACGTTAGCCACCTAGTTAATGTTAGCCTCAACAAATTGTAATTCGTAACATATCATTCGAATTGCAATTCGTAACATTTCATACAAAATGGATGATGGACATCCACATTACATACCAAACGTAACATATCATTCTAATTTGAATGACCCTGATTATTGTTTACTATGTTACGTCTACCCCCGAGTCCAGGTTGCACTCCCATCTTCCCTACCTTCTTTAAAAATACTTCTCTGATCAGCCAGATTAATAAATACAAATCTTAATTTAGATGAAAATGTGTAATTGTCAATTTCAGTTTCACCGATTTAGGATGTTGCTCACATACAAACCACTAACACAGCATGAGACAAAACATGCACATTGATCAAATCCAATTAATGTTTCTCTACTCTCTCCAACAGGAGTTTAGCAATCAGCTGCAGAGTAAACAAGCCACCCTAACCAGGATGACAGAGAGTGTGAATCGTCTGACTGAGGGCCAGGCCAGCCCGGAGCATGGGGAAGTAGGGCGTCTGAGCCACTCCTGGCTGGAGCTGTGTCACCAGGCTAACAGGCTGAAGGATCAGAGGCAGGAGGACCTGCAGAGGACTCAGGAGTACCACGACTGCATCACAGCCATGGAGGCACTGTTTGAGCAGGTGTCCAAGGAGTGGGACAACCTGGCCAGGTGGGGTCATCTATCTATCTGAAACGCACAACTGAGTTACTACAGGATGGGAACTAGAAGTGTATGCAATATGGGTGTATTGCAATAACTTTGCTCTGATTTCACCTGTAATAGTATCACAATACACTATTAAAGTGATTACTTTATGTATTGATAACAATCACAAAAAAGCAACAACTTAAAATATATTTGGTTCTGTATGGCCAAATCCCAGCCAGTCTTGTTGCTATGTGGGTTGCTAGTGAGTGAGCGGTCCCTTTCATAGCAAAAGTATATTGATGTGGGATCAGTCTCCAGAGCACATAGAAGACTGACTCTATGTGGAATAGCTGAATAATCATAGTTGCCATGACAGTGGTAACATGGCTTAAGAGTTTGGGAGCTGTACCAACATTCTAAAAACCATGACAATGGGTCTCAAATACTTCTTCATCACTAGAATGTGTGTTAGCTTTGAAAAATTGTTATTGTGAAATCTAGTCATTGAATATATTATTTTTCTCTCCAAGGACTGATGCTGAAAGTTCATCTGAGCACTTGGAGGCGTTGAAAAAACTTTCCGTGGCTCTCAGAGACCAGAAGGGAACTCTGGAGGACCTGAAGGACCAGAGGCAGAAAGTCATCTACCATCTGAATCTTGACGATAAAGAGCTGGTCAAAGAGCAAATCAGCCACTTCGAGCAGCGTTGGGCCCAGCTGCAGAGCCTCATCGACAGGAAGATCCAGGACTCGGTGCTGACCTTGGAGGACATGGCCCAGGTGTGTGTGTGTGTGTGGGGGGGGGGGGGGGGGGGGGGGGGGGGGGTGGAGTGTTGGGAAAGGCAGAAGACACCTTTCTGGTCTAACCTATGGGCAATTAAGTATCTATTTTATTCTAATCAGGTGGAGGCCCGTCTGAGGGAGGCCAGGGAGTGGGCCGAGGAGCAGCAGCCTGCCCTGTCTGAAGCCATGAAGATGAGTCCTCCTCCAGAGTTGTCCCAAAGCTTCCTGTTTGACCACCTCAGCATCTGCAGTGAACTGGAGGCTAAGCAGCTGCTTCTGGCCCAGGCCATGACCGACGCTGACCGCGTCCTGGCTCACCTGGGGCTCAACGAGCGCCAGCGCCTGCAGCAGCTCATCTCAGACACCCAGGCTGAGGTGGAGTCACTCAGTGTGAAGGTGGGTGTTTTTTTGTGTGTTTAAAAATAAAATAAAATACTATTTGGGTTTCTGACACTTGCACATGCCTGTTTAACTTATGCTTATACTGTTTTCATGCTATTATCGTTTTTACATGTCTATATTGTGTAAATAAAATAAAGGTGGCCCAGAGGAGGAAGCACCTCAGCAAGGCCTTCACAGAGAGAACACAGTTCCTGCAGGCTGTCAACCAGTCCATCACCTGGGTTCAGCAGAATGAGAAGAAGGCCCAGGCAGAGGAGTACATCGCCCTGCTACCTGACGACCTGGCCAAGCAGGTGCGAACCTGCAGGAACATCCAGAGCAGCCTAAAGGCCTACCAGAGCGAACTGACCTCCCTGTGGTCCCAAGGCAGAGACCTGATGAGGGACGCCACCGAGGACGAGAAGGTTGAGATGCTCACCAAGCTGCAGGAGCTGCAGAACATCTTTGAGAAGGCCCTGCAGAAGTGTGGCCAGAGGCTGCAGGAGCTGGAAAAGGTGCTTGTCTCCAGAAAGTACTTCAAGGCAGACCTGGAGAAGACATGTCAGTGGTTGAAACAGGCAGACATAGTGACCTTCCCTGAGATTAACCTCATGAATGGTGACTTGGAGCTGAACGTGCAGCTGTTGAAGTACCAGCAGATAGTAGAGCAGGCGATGGAATATGAAAACCTCCTACTGATCGTCCAGAGAGCTGGTCAGGAGATCCTTCCCACTCTGAATGAAGTGGACCACTGTTACTTGGACGAGAAACTCAATGCTCTCCCACAGCAATACAATAGCATACTGGCTCTGGCCAAAGAGAAACAGGAGAAGATTGAACAGGCCATTCTATCCAGAAAGGAGTATGCCTCCTTCATAGATGTAACACATAATGCGTTGAAGGAGCTTGAGGAGCAGTTCCATAACTTGGGGACTCAGCCTGTCGGTCTACAGACAGAGGAGGTTGTCAGTTTACAGAACGATTACAAAGCTCTTCAGGTTGATCTGAGCAACCTTGGTCTGGCTGTCAGTGAACTAAACCAGAAGAAAGAAGGATTCCGAAGCACCGGTCAACCCTGGCGGCCTGAAGAGATGACCCAGCTGGTGAGCCTCTACAATGGGCTCAAGAGGCTCATCGAACAGCGGGTGGAGCACCTCGACGACACGCTGGAGTCCTTCGAGGACCACAAGGCCATGGCCATGCAGGTAGACTCAGAGCTGAAGGCTACCAAAGAACAGCTGGTCAAGGTCAATGCAGAGACTCAGTCGGCGGAGGAGAGGCTGAAGAACTACCACGCCCTGGCCGGGAGTCTCCAGGGCGCCAGCTCTCATCTTTCTAGACTCATGGAGCAGATGGACAACCTGGCTCCTCAGCTGGACCAGGCTGCCCACGAGGCCTCCAGAGAACAGGTGGTCTTGTGGCAGGAGGAGCTGCAGTCCCTGCAGTCTGCCGTAGGGGAGCTGATAGTGGAGTGTGAGAATAGGTTTGTCCAGAGTAAAGACTTTGAGACGGAGGTGAAGCGGACCCTGGACTGGCTGCAGCAAATCAGGGATGAGCTGGACTGTGCTGTGGTGGTGGATGTGAGGGTAGAGAAGGTCCAGGAGGAGATCAGGAAGCAGCAGATTATGCAGGAAGAGGTCCAGTCCAGGCTGAGGATCGTGGCGGCCCTGAGCAGCAGGGAGAAACAGAAGTACACCAGCGCCAATGAGCTGGTCCCAGCCCATGTTGACTTGAGCCTGGAGGAGATGGCCAAACTACAGGCTGATGTCCAACAGGCTCTGAGCTCCAAACAGGTGAAGTGATATCATATTGTCTCGATGTATTATAATATAAGGGAGTGGGGTTGCAAAAGTCTGGAAACTTTCCCAAATCTCCTAGGTGTTTATAAAATCTCAGTTGAAGGATTTCATCTGGGAACTTTGCGAACGTTTCTGGAATTTTTGTACGCTGTGAGGGAGTAATAGTGACAATAACATAGCCTGTTTGTTGACATCTATTAGTATTGTTAGCTTCACATACTCACCATTTCCCTTCCCTGTCTGTTCTCCAGATCACCCTGGAGCAGGCCTTAGCGTTGTGTCAGAAGTACCACTTCCGGATGCAGTCAGCGTGTGAGTGGCTGGAGGACGCAGTGGCCTTCCTACAACTAGCCAGCCTGGGGGTGGACGTAGAGAACTATGAGGAATGTCTACGCCAGCAGGAAGACATCATGGCCTCGGAGCAGGTGGGTGCTCCAATAACTTGTCCGGGTGGATAATGTAGAGCAAAAAATGAATCCGCGCAATGTTATAACGCTCCCAAAGTGTTTAGTTTAATAGGACGTTTTCGACGAACTGGGCCTTTGTCAGGACTAAATAAAGTGTGGTCTATTAGGACATGTTGCTAAGAGGTAAAGCAAACTGAAACAAAGCTTCAATTGCAACATATATTCAAGAGTGATTTTTTTGGTGTGCCCTTAAAAAAATAAAAATAAACTTAATTATTTTCTCCCTTTAACATGTTCTCTCCCTGTGCCTCGTGGTAGGAGTTCTTGGGCCACCTGCAGGAGTTGGAGGCTCTGCCCCCCCAGCTGGAGAACCTGGTTAACCCTTCAGCCAAGGAGCAGCTTAGGCTGAGTGTGGAGTCTGCTCAGCAGAGAGGAGTGGAGGTCCGAGATCAGCTGCAGTGTCATCAAGACGTCCTGATCAGGTACAGGAAGTAAAGGAAAAGGTTCAATTGTAACCAAATATGGACATATAATATATGCCATTTAGTGGACACTTTCATCCAAAGCGACTTAAAACCATTTGTGCATGGACAATATGGTTTTACAAGTGTTGAATACAGAGAGAGAGACCTTGGTACAGAGATGGGCAATTTAGTGTTAATATAATACAGACAGACAGCTTTTTACTGTTATTGCTATTATATTCTAACCAGTTTTATAATAGCAATAAGGTACCTCAGGGGTTGGACAATATAGCACAGCCAATGGCTTTATTGTGTCATGCATATAAGAACAGCCCCTAGCCGTGGTCTAGCCGTGGTATATTGCCCATATACCACATCTCCTTGGCCTTAATGCTTAAAATGATTCTGTAAATACTTGGCTGCACCATGCATTTCCTTACTGGTACAATAAAGTTGGAATGGAATTGAATTAAATTGACTGTCCTGTGTTGTCCCTAGCTGTGTTGCCCAGTGGAAGTCCTACCAGGAGACGAGGCAGACAGTGATTGAACTGATGAACGAGGCAGAGAAGAAGCTGACTGAGTTCTCCACCGCCAAGGCTGCCACCTTTCTGGAGGCAGAGGAGAAGCTCAGGAGTCATAGGGTAAAAGAGGACCATGGGAAAATAATGATTTTCTTCTGTTTTGACTTTTACATTACTTGATACATTTTGCTAATGGCCGCATAATTAGCCACATGATGGCGTCATTGTACATTCATCTTTAGTAATCAAAGCACAAAGAAGTAATGATTAGACTTTATTTATGAACACCCATAATGTGTGAACGGACCGCGACTCTTCTCTTGTGTGTATATTTCCTCCTCTCCTCCCTCCCTGCCAGTCCCTGGTGTCGATGGTGAATGGGTTCCAGGAGAAGCTGACCGGGCTGGAGGAGCAGGCATCCCAGCTGGAGCTGGTGGGTAGTGACGCCAGCAAGGCCACCATCAGCCGCTCCATGACCACGGTGTGGCAGCGCTGGACCCGGTTACGCAGCGTAGCACGAGGGCAGGAGAGGGTCCTAGAGGACACGGCCCAGGAGTGGAGGACCTTCAGGGAGAAGGTATAGTAGGCTACACAAAAACATGGGACTGTGAGTGTGAGTACAGTGTGTTCGCGAATATACAGTGGAGAAGACCATAATATCAACCTAAGTCCATGAATATAACTCCTGTTCCCTAAGGAGGTACGAGGTACGAGGTACAACACAGTTAGGGGGACAAGAGTGCAATCCTCATAGCTGTCCGTTGTGCAGTATGCTGACTGAAAGGGAACTAAACAGTATACTATCAGCACTTGCTGGATTATTTATTTGTTCCCCTTATGCCCTTTGTTGCTGTCTGCCGTAAAGGTTCTCTAAAGAGTGTACACTACTCCATAGTAGAAGCTAACAATGATGCTTTATCAACAAGTCATTACAGGTTCAGCACACTGTCTAGATTTCCCCCGCCTGTGTTCCTTTCAGATGGTGAAGCTGAGGAACATGGTGGACGAGCTTCAGAGCCGTGTGATAGACTGTGCTGTGGAGAAGGCCTCCAAGGCTACCTTGCAGTCTGTGTTGGACCAGCATGAGCTGCTGATCCAGGACATGGAGAGGGAGCTGTCCTCCCTCACCCTGCTGCGTCAGTACGCCCTCAGCCTGCTCCATGACGTGGAGGTCCCCTCACCATCCCCCACCTCCGAACAGGACGAACTGCCCAGTCTCAAGGAGATCAGAGCTGTACAAGACCGCATGGAAAGGTGCGGATCAAGATTGTTAGGTTTTGCGTGGTCTCTTCCCACAGCCGCTGTGGAGCTCCATGAGTCTGGCAATCGAGCCTATGTTTAGCATTTGCACAACAGATGGATTGGCAACTCAGGAATTAGATCAGTTGTTGTTTGCATTGAACAGAATAAGAGAGATAATTGTCCATTTAGTTACAAGTGAAAATGTGTCTTCTGTATTTCCCAACCCTCCAGTTCAAATATCTTAGGAACAGAATAATGGAGCTGAGTGGTTTTATGTCTCTCCACCAGTCTGCTGCAGCAGGCGCGTACCAAGCGTAGCCAGGCTGGGATGGAGCTGAGGGATAGAGAGGAGGTGGAGAAGAACCTGAGTGTGGTCAAAGCCTGGATCCAGGAGACCAGGGAGCTGCTTCTCAACCCTACCCCAGATATGGATGCTCTGCTACAGGAGCTGGAGGTAAGCCGCTGACGAACCCTATGGAACTAGAGATTGAGTAAACACAATCTAACACATGATCACATCCTTTTTTGCCATTTTTGCAAATGCAAAATTCCTTTATGTATTGTACAGGTGGTGCACAGTGATGTGATCGGGTACCGTCAGCATTTGGATAAGATAGCTGAGCAGCAGCAGAGCAAGTATCTGGACCTGTACACCATCCTGCCCTCAGAGATCTCCATGCAGCTGGCTGAGGTGTCGCTTGCACTGGGGGCCATCGAGGACCAGGTACCGGACTATCTTGCGCTTGCTATTTCTCACTGGGCCAGTTTCCTGGACACAGATTAAGCCTAGCCATGAACTAAAAAGCATGTTCAATGGAGAATCTCGAATAAAATAGATTAGGCTTAATCTGTGTCCGGTCTACTACGTCAACTACTGTATCTTTTACTAATGTAAATGTTAAGAAATAGAGAAGTTATTACAGGGTTAAGTTTGTACTTTCTCTTGTGAATTTCTTAAGGTTCTATCCAAAGAGAGAGAGATTCAGAAGACGAGAGACATCAAGGAGGACTTCAGTTCCAGGATCCATGACGTGTCGGAGAAGATGAAAGCCATCTCCACCAGACTCAAAGACAAAGCCAGTGATGTTGAACACGCTAAAGACGAGACCAAGGTGAGCGGGAGCTGAAGATGCTCATGCATATGACTCTGAATAAGGGTTTGGGGTCAATTTCTTGTCAATTCAATCAATTCAGGAAGTAAACTGAAATACATACAAAAGTGAATGAGCACCCAGAGCTGCTATCTTGGTCAGTCCGTTTAACCCAGAGTTTCTCTCCTCTCCTCAGTGTCTTTGTGATGACCTGGAGAGCTGTCGTCGGACTCTCTCAGAGCTGGATGCTGCGGTCCATGAGTTCGGCAGACGGAACCCCGTCTTGGCCAAACAGCTGAGCGATGCCATAGTCAAGTTAGGAGACATCCACCACCACACTGCCCGACTGGCCGAGTGTAGAACCATCTGGCTCAAAAAGGTTAGGAACCAATTGTATAAATGTTTTGAGGGGGGGAAACACAATATACATGAGAAGTCTTGTTGTTACACTGTTGTTGTTTTAACAATGTTGTTGTTACACTGAAGAGGTGGCATTAATGTACTGTGTTGCCCAGCCCAAAATGTTTATATGGGGCCATTTGACTTTTAATTGTTAAAGGTGCTATTTATACCATAACGTACATTACCCATACATTGTCAGTGTCATTAAAGTATGCATTTCCCTGCTGTTGTTCTCTGGTTCCTCAATTCCTCTGTTATCTCACCTGTCTAGGCCGATGCCCATCTAGAGGAGTACAGTGAGATGCTGGACTTCATAGTGAGGTGGTCGGAGAAAGCCAAGGGCCTGGTGAGGGCCAACATCATCTGGAACTCCTCCCCTCATCTGCAGGAGCAAATAAGGATGTACCAGGTGGGTGGAGACATGAATAAACACATGTAGAGTTACCGGATTTAAATGCTGATAGAGACTGTATGAAACTCTCACTGTTCACTTCCACTGTACCATCTTCAACAATACTGGTGGTATTTGTGTGTGTAAGGAAATAAACATGGGTTCTGTTCCCCTGTCTCCTATCATTATCCCTCCAGGATGTTACTTCTTTTCTTATTTACCGGCACCTCTTAGGGTCCATCCATCACTGGTTGGCCCTTTTTTTCTTCAAAAACAGTGTCTTCTTATTCCATTCATTGCCTGTGTTGTGCTTTCCCCCTCCCCTCCCTGTCCCATCAGTCTGTGCTGCGTGAGTCCCGGGAGCTCCATGGGGACCTGCAGGCCATGGGAGAGAAGGTGGATCTGCTATCTGAGGTGCTGCAGACGGAGAACATGTCCCAGCAGGTGTGTGAGCTCAGCCGCAACACCGAGGAGCTCCAGCAGACCATCAGGACACGACTGCAGAGCCTACAGGACGCAGCCAAGGTACTGACAAAGACATACTGTATGCGCTGACCTTGCATTTTAGCCTAGCATCTGTTTTCACTCTAGCATTGTTGTTAGTCTCAGAGACGGTCAAATAGCTTTTAGCATCTCAGTGTTATTCTCACCTGTACGTACAAATATATTTGATTGATTGACCTATGTGTAGTGACAGACAGTTAGCATGACTTGATTAGCTAGCCAGCTAGCCCTCAGAAGATTTGGTTCTGGGTTCTGAGATGAACCTGTGTGTGTGTCCTGTGTCGTCCTCTCAGAGTATGGAGCGTCTGGAGTACGAGGTGAAGACCCTACATGTTGCTCTGGAACAGGTCCAAGCTACACTGACATCTCCTGAGTTGGCCCGACAGAGTCTCAAGGAACAACTGGCCCAGAGACAGGTAGTTACTCCTTCTTCTTCTGCTGCTGCTGCTGCTGCGGAGAATGTGACGTTCCCTCCTGTCTGTTTTCCTAGCGTCTTCTGTCAGAGATGGAGGGCTTCAAGCAGCAGGTGCAGGCGGTGCAGCTGTGTCAGAGCGCCCTGCGCGTCCCAGAGGAGGTGATGCCTGGCCTGGCTATCTGTCGCACGGCACTGGGCCTACAGCAGGAGGCCAGCCAGCTGCAGCATGTCGCAATACAGCAGTGCAACATTCTACAGGTAGGGAGGCCACAGCACAATCATGAATAATTCATTCGATTGCCTGTGACTGAAGACTTGTGTTAGTTCCCCCGAGCTAATGGCTAGGTTTTGAGGAACACAGAAAGTCACGGTTTGAATCCGGTTGGCCACACCTGCAAGCCAAGAGCAGTTGACCTCCTACATTGTGCACCAGTATCAACATTCCTTGATTTCTTGTCCCTTCTGTAGGAGGCTGTTGTGCAGTATGAGCAGTATGAGCAGGAGGTGAGGCACCTCCAGGGGCTGATAGAGGACGCCCACAGAGTCATCCAGGACCGACCCATTCCCACCAGCAACATCCAGGAGCTGCAGGCTCAGATCCTACACCATGAGGTACTTTTAGCATTACCAATGGAAAGGAATGCAGAATTGTGAAAACCTCTAGGTCCAGGTGCTGGTAGGAACAACTAGGTACCCAAAGCAAAAAAAACAACAACAACAAAAAGGACACTAGTTAAGCTGTAAAATGTTAGGACTATATGGATGCTTTGTTCCCCTGTTGTCACCATAACCACTGACCGTGATCGGGATGTTTCTAACAGGACCTGGCCCAGAAGATCAAGGGTTACCAGGAGCAGATAGCCAGTCTGAACTCTAAGTGTAAGATGCTTGCTGTGAAGGCCAAGCACGCCACCATGCTGCTCACTGTGAGTGACACGGAGGGGGCGGGGCTTACTGAGGAGGACCTGGATGGAGACACACACAAACCCTCTGTAGTCATGGTGAGAGGCCAACTCCCCTCCCCAATCGAGCTTATCGATGTGGTAAAGGATACGAGTTTACTAATTGTACAGCATGTTTTTTTTGGTTTTCTGGTTTATTAACTAACTCAGGCAAATCACTCCGCTGTTAATCCTGTGACCCTTTATCAAATCTCGAGCTAGCATGATGTCTGTCTGAAAGACTCCACTCTCTGTGGTGGACTTTTAACAAATTCACACAATCTTCTCTGCATGTGTTTTCTGATTAAAACCTGGATGCTATGTTTGTCTTCTGTCTAACTCTGATCCTATGGTGTGATCAGATGACAGCTGGCCGCTGTCACACCCTCCTGTCCCCTGTCACGGAGGAGTCTGGGGAGGAGGGCACCAACAGTGAGATCTCCTCTCCTCCTGTCTGTCGCTCCCCCTCTCCCATCACTCACTCCCAGGTCTGTTGCACTCCCTCTCCCATCACTCACACTCGGGTTTCACCTACTGAGCTCTTTCTCTCTCTCTCTCTCTTGCTCTCGCTCTACTCTAGCTGCAAACCATGAGATATGAGATACATCTCCATATCCTGTCATCCTGTATGCCTCAAATTAAATGCATTGCATTAGCACAGATTAATGCATAGCAAGGCTTCTGTACTTCTCCATTAAGGGCTTGGGCCCAGTTACATAAAACATCTTAGGTGTTTCCCTTAAGGGTTTACCTTAAGGAATCATTTCCTCTTAACTAAGGGAAATGTTTAAGGGCGTTGCATAGAGCCCCTCAAATATTTCCTTAGGTAAGGGCATATGTTAAGGGGTTTTGCAGTAGTTTGAAGGCCGGTATGGCTAAAAGAGTATTTGGTTACCGTGGAGACGGCCTGATTCACTGACAACTTCTCCTCAAAGAGATCGCTTTTATTTTTTGAGATAGCAACATAGAACTTCTACAATCAAGACAGGATAACCAAATTGCTCCAGAAGATAATAAAATCCCGTTTCTTGTAGCACATTTTTTCCCGAACTTTAAATTACTTTCTAGTACGTCAAGCTAGTTTACAGAGGACATAGCTAACTAGCCATCTAGCTCAGTAGCCATGGATTGTGCACTTTCCATTGTTTAGCTAGCTAAAGTAAGTAGCTAGCCGGTTGATGTTTTTCTTTTGGAACCCAGAGCAGATGAAAGCAACATTCAACTCCACCAATGCTATTTACATTGCAGTTAATGGACCTCATGGGCACCCTTAACTTTTTCACATAATTTTAGGGGGGAATTCATCTTAAACTGTTTTGTGCAACTGACTTAAAGTTAAGGAAACTTTAAGGGAATAGATAAGGGGGGAATTTAATTTAAGGTGTTTTATGCAACCAGGTCCTGACCACTTACCTTATTGTGTACCTACCTATACACCGAGTAACATTGTGATACTTCTCTGTATATGTTGCTCGTGTTTTCTTTCAGATGGGATTGGGACGAGCCACCCTCACCAGAGCCCCCATACAGGAGCTATATGACCCGACATTTGAATCTGTGGCCAACTTCGATGACCTGCAACGCTCCTGGGAGACCTTGAAGAATGTGGTACTCAATGCATATCGATTAAACATTTAACATCGGCTATTTAGGAAAGTGTATTTACAAATAAACTGTGAAGTACTATTCTTTTGGGCCGAGGTCTGCCTGCTACCTAGTTCCTATCCTTCCCTTTACAGATCAGTGAGAAGCAGAGGACTCTGTACGAAGCGTTGGAGAAGCAGCAGCGCTACCAGGGTTCTCTCCAGTCTATCTCCTCTAAGATGGAGTCCTTAGAGTCCAAACTCAACGAGCCACTGGAGGCTGACAGGATCACAGACAGTCATAAGGAAGCCCATCAGGTAAGGGAGAATCAGTATTGCTTAGGGAAGTCTTATGTAACATTCCGCTATGCTCAAGATACCAATTTCCACAAGGCAGTAATCCTATTTGACATCTCAAAATGCTCAAAAAACAAACATTTCTGCTCGAGGCAGAAATCCTGTGTAACATCTCAGTATACTCATGACTCAATGTCTTCCCATCATAACTAAATACTGTTATTCCCTCTACCAGGTCATGGGTGAGGAGATCCAGAGTCTGCAGGAGGATATAGACAAGCTGCAGACCAGCTTCTCAGAGGACCTGGGTACTGATGCTGTGGACTCGGACACGGCCGACCGGCTAGCCATGCAGTCCACCCTCACTGTCCTGGCTGAGAGGATGGCCACCATACATATGAAGGCCACAGGGAAACGACAGCTTCTGGAGGTACAGTGATGCTCCCAATACCTTTTCTCTCTCTCTTTTATATTTTTGTTCGGATAGGTGCACTTCCACTTCTTCAGATGCTCATTTAGCTGTATTTGAGTGTCTTAGGTCAGGCTCATCACGAGAGGGCCATTAAAAGCATGTTTGTTGAGGGGTCAAGAGGTTCACGAACATGACAACAAGCTGTGTCTGGCCTTACTTCATGTGGTGTCTTGTGATTCCCTGTCCAGGAGCGTGCGACTGACCATCTAGAGGAGCAGCGTCAAGAGCAGGCCTTACAACACTACCTCGACCAGGCTGACCAGATGGACCACTGGCTGCTCAGCACCCGCTCTGCATTCACAACCTTCCTCCAGCCGAGCGTTAAGGAGGATGAGGAGGACATGGAGGAGCAGCTCATAGACTGCCAGGTTAGAACAGAGCGCCCCCTACTGGCGGTTACTCACGCCCACGCACACACATACGCACAGACGTCCATATGCACGAACGCAGACCGAGACCCTTTATTTAAAAGCTCCTCCGTGAGTCACATGCGTTTTCCCCTTTTACACAACTGCTCATTTAACATCCAATTATTAAATACCACTATAACTCCCCTTTTTGATTCTGCCTGCCACATATGGATCCACCCGGGAGGGGTAGGAACCTGGCAGCAGTAAACAAGAGTATTAGCAGCAGTGTTAGAGGGCAGGGCTGCCTTCAGAGGCCTGGTAAGGTTCCTAAGCGTCTGTAACACTAGTCTAGTTAAGCAGATTATGCAGATGTCTTCTTCTGTGTGACTGCATGGGGCCGTGTCTTCAGGTGGGAGGCCTTATTTGCTAGATTAATAGATTCCGACTGCAGGGATTGGTGTTGGTGTTGGTGGTGGAGCTGGATCAGCCTGCTAGAATATCCAAGTAGGAATACCAACTGACAAGAGGAGGGAGGCGGGGAGTTGAAACCTGTTCAACTTACCGATACACACACACAGGATATGGGTCTATATATGGAGGAATCTCCTTTGTGCACGGATCTTTGAGGAAGCATTTACTATGGGACATCTGTGGTAGCTTTGGATCTTTTCATTACAAGGGTCTACAACAGTCCAGGCCACTTGGTGAATCTATATTTTTGATCTTGAGCATGCGACGTGAAGGATTAGTGCTGGTGTGTTGGGCTGTGCTGGAGGCGAGGGTGTTGGTAGGGAGGTGGACCTACAATGAGAGCAGGACAGTACCTACAGAGACCTGCTGCTGGGTCTTCTGAAGGGGTCTATACTGACCCTGGGACTGGAGGCCCCGTTGACTGAAGCTGCCTTGCGGGCAGGGCCTGCCTGGTATCCAGCACCATGTTTGAGATGGCCTCTCTCCTCCTGCTGCTCCAGAACATGCTGCAGGAGATTGAGCAGAAGGTGGTGGCCCTGTCGGAGCTGACCATGCGGAGCGAGAGTCTGTTGCTGGAGGGGAGGCAGGAGACGCGGATGGACATGAGGGAGGACGCTGAGCAGCTGGCCAGGAAGCTGCGGACGCTGAAGGGAAGTCTGCTGGAGCTGCAGAAGATGCTGCAGGACAAACACATCAACATCCAGGTGAGTCAGGCTGCTTCTGGATACCTGCCCTGTAGCTTACTACTACAGTAAAAGGTGCTGCCGGATTTATCTGCGGAGAGGAATGTACTAGTAGCCTGGTAGATCTGGGACCTGGCTACTGCTACAGTCATCTCCGCGTCTGAAACTGAGACCTCTTTAGAATAATTATTTCAATTTGACTGCAGACAGTGTTTACTGAGGTGCCTGGTCGCTTATGTGACTGACTGTGTTCAAGTCCAGGTCTCCTGGATCATGTTAGACCACAGCGCTAAAGCCTATGCCTTCACCTTGTTTGTCCTGCAGGCCACTCTAGCATGGGATGCTTTTCAGGAGCTGAAAGGCCCATTGAGGAAGCATGTACATGTAATGTCTGTTCTGAGCCTTTAATGTAATGTCTTCTGTCTTTGACATGGTCCCTGTTTGTCATCAACTATTCTTTATTGTGGCTGATGTGTGCAGGGATATGATTGGGTGAACTGGATTGCATACAAATTTGCTTGAATTATTTCAACCACTCTATTGTTTAAGATTTAAAAATCAAAATAAGGAATTGACTTATAATCAAATGACTTGTAATCCTCACCAGCCTTGATGGTTGTTCGGTCTTGTTGTCAAGATGTGAATCAAACAAATCCTTACATGAATAACCATTTCTCTTGTCATTTTTCTCACTATTGTTTCCATAAGTAATTCTCTCTCTGCTTGTGTCCTTCACCAGGGCTTCCTGCAGGACCAGGAGGACAATGAGTCTGACTCTAGCCTGTCTCCGGGGCCCAGTGTACAGGACTGGCTGGCCCAGGCCCGTACCACACGCTCACAACATCACCAGGACAGCCTCCAGAGACAGAGGGTAGGGTAGACACTCTCAAACACACACCATCGCACTACTGCTGCCATGCCAGTGTAGGATCTTTGTTTTGTTTGTGTTGTTTGTGTGTTCGTTCCTTCCTTCCTTCCTTCCTTCCTTCTTTCTTTCTTTCTTTCTTTCTTTCTTTCTTTCTTTCTTTCTTTCTTTCTTTCTTTCTTTCTTTCTTTCTTTCTTTCTTTCTTTCTTTCTTTCTTTCCTTCCTTCCTTCCTTCCTTCCTTCCTTCCTTCCTTCCTTCCTTCCTTCCTTCCTTCCTTCCTTCCTTCCTTCCTTCCTTCCTTCCTTCATTCCTTCATTCCTTCCTTCATTCAAAGAGAAGTCATTGCTGTTAAGAGTGGTCATGTTTGTGCCTTGTTGTTTAGGAGCTGGAGGAGCAGCTAGCAGAGCAAAAGAAGCTGCTCCAGTCAGTAGCCAGTAGAGGAGAGGAGATCCTGATCCAGCAGGCCTCACCCAGCAGTGTCAGGTATGGCCATGAAACAGTGAATCCACGGCTCTGCCTTTGTGATGCTTTACTACAAAGTAGTAACGTGAATCCACTTTAACACAACAACACAGGGTTCTGACAGTTTATTTTGAATTACCAGAGGCCAATAGGCCTTATCCTCTGTGTAATGTTTTTATGTTATATCATATTCCGTCTATTCTTTTGTCTGCAGTATGACAGAGCCCTTCTCTCCGGAGCTCCTGCAGGAGAGAGAGACCCGGGCTGCCCAGCAGCAGATGAGACAGAGGTGGGAGAGCCTGAGGAAAGAGCTCAGTACCAAACTCCAGCTCCTACAGAAAACCCTAGAGCAAGACAACAAGCAACCGGTACTGACCCCACCGTCAACACCTATCCCAGCAGCCAAAACCAGATTACAACCAGTTATTTTTGGTTGTGCATCAGCAGTTTTTCTGTTATGTCAGTCACTGATAGTCACTCAATTAGCCATGACAGAGAGTTAGCAAGTTAGTTTAGCCAGCTATCTAAACTTGTAGTAATCATGGCCAAATACTGACGCAGGGCACGTGCTCAGGGGCCCTGACCTCCAGGGCGCTGTTACGTATACGTCGGGAGTCAGGAAGCAGGTGCAGAAGGTGAGTTTAATAATGATAAATGCAGATAAACCAAACATGAGAAGACTGCAGAACGTGAATGGAAACAAACCAATACTGCCTGATGACTGAGGCTACTGAGGGGTAAAATAAAGGGAAGGTAATCAAAGTGATAATGAAGTCCAGGTGTGCGTAATGATGGGGAGCAGGTCTGCGTAACAATGGTTGCCAGGACGGGTGGTTAGTATACCGGTGACGTCGAGCACTGGGGAGGGGGAGGGGGAGCAGGAGTAGGCATGACAGGGGCCCACATTGATTTTGCTAGTCACTCTCACTCAGATATCATATTAACATGACATAAGTCATGGAAAAATATTTAGAATTGCAGGAAATTAACTTTAAAACGGAGAAAAAAAATCTCTGTCCCATGGTAAAATGAGTAGAGTTGCATGGCATTTTTATTTAAACATTTTTATTGAACTTTTATTTAACTAGGCAAGTCAGCTAAGAACAAATTCTTATTTACAATGACGGCCTACCCGGGCCAAACCCGGATGATGATGGGCCAGTTGTGCACCGCCCTATGGGACTTCCGATTCGAACCTCAAATCAAATCAAAGTTTATGGGACTGTAGTGATGCCTCTTGCCCTGAGATACAGTGCCTTAGACCGCTGCACCACTCAGGAGCTATTTATTTGTTATAAAATTGCAAAAATGTTCTCTCTGCCGCATGCCAAATGTGTAGAATTGCAGTAAATTAACTTAAACTTTTGCATTTTTCTCTCCGCCGTCAAGAGGAGGCCACTAAAATGTTTTTCTACGACGTGGGGGGCCCCCAAACCAAATCGCTCAGGGCCCCCAAAAGGCTAGGGCCAGCCCTGCTCTGAGGTACAGTACAATGACATCGTCTGACAGTGACAGTGGTCATACTCTGTTCCAGGTTTACTCCAGAACGGCCAGAGTGACCACCTCTGGGACCCTGTTTAAAGGAGAGACAGATAAAACAGAGGACAAGTCTTCACTGAAGACGTTATATGATGGTTTCAGCCAGACAATGGAGGCGATGTCTTCTCAGGTAGGTTATAACAACACTATAACATCCCACCCTGTTATTGTTCTGTAGGTTGTCCTTGTTTTCGGCTGTTAAATTATGTTTATGTATGGAAATATACAAGACAACTATGCACTGTATCTATCAGGGATGAGGTCAATTCCATTTCATCTGAATTGACTGAATTGTAATGGGAATTTCAGTTTACTTCTTAAATTGATGGAATTCAAACAGAATTTGAGCTCACGTCCTTGATTGACTGCATTGAAATGGAATTGACGCCAACCCTGGTATCTCAGACTAGGGCCTCTGAGGGCCAGGTGATGCCAATGGAGCAGCAGCTCTACCAAGCCGTGTCAGCTACCTCCTCCTGGCTGGATGATGTAGAGAACACCCTCTTTTCTGGTGCTGCCCTGCTGGCCGAGAACGCTGAGACACAGCTACAAAACCAGGAGGTAGGCCACTGCAACACCTGAATAGTAACATCCCTTTGTGTAAAGCACACAACGTCTGCTCTCCTAGTGTTATATCATCTCAAAATGTGATCATGGTCTTCAGAAACAGTCCTCTGGTCCTGCAATCACTCCCCTTGCCCTTCGATGTTTGCAGATCTGAAGGATCTGATAAGTGCTGCAGTGGTGGAGCTTCCAACGTATTGCTTCCACCTGAGAGATCTGCAAACATGGAGGAGTTATGACCAAGGGAAAGGGGGAGGGAGCAAAAAAAAAGACTCTTCCAAGCCTTCCTCCATTCCTGTGTATCACCTGGTACCGTGCATGTTTGGTGACTTTGTCATCTCTGTTTCCTCCAGGCCTTAGGGAAGGATGTCAGTGAGGTGAATGGGGAGGTGAGCCACAGTCGGGG
This sequence comes from Oncorhynchus mykiss, assembly GCF_013265735.2. NCBI lineage: Eukaryota > Metazoa > Chordata > Actinopteri > Salmoniformes > Salmonidae > Oncorhynchus > Oncorhynchus mykiss. Next base: position 27,265,703 of record NC_048583.1, on the reverse strand, counting down.
TCTCCTGGGCCAACCTACAGGGCTGTGTGGGGAGGACCAGGCCCTGTTAGAGGACACACTGGACTGTCTGACAGAGAGGCTAGGGACTATGGACTCTGCCCTAGGGCGACGCTGTGAACACATGAGGACCAGGATGGAGGAACTCACTGCCTACCAGGTCAGGCTATGTGGTGTAATCTCTATGCTTTAGTTCTCTAGGCTACTGAGCATATGGTGGACTTGTCCCCATATGAGCCATTTCGGAATCCACTATTCTTGGACTAAAAAGCTTGCAGTTAATTGAGTTTTATCTTGTATTGGTTTATGCAGACGGAGTCACAGCTTCTCCTCACTGATCTAACGGACACCAAGTGCCAGATTCTTCAGACGTTGGCAGGAGCCACGGACAGAGCAGCCTCCAAACAACTTGAGGTAAGATCTGTGATGGCAGTCCACGAGTACATGACACTTCCTTCTTAACCGACCGTATAAAAGATAACCAAAATGAATTTGTTAATCATTTCTGGTGAACAATGTCTAACATTAAAGAAATCTCAAGGTATTGCTCTCCTGAGGTGTAGAATACCTCATGATAAGCTGTAGACCACACTATCTACCAAGAGAGTTCTCATCTATATTGTTCGTAGCCATCTATTTACCACCACAAACCGATGCTGGCACTGAGACCACACTCAACTAGATGTATAAAGCCATAAGCAAAGAAGAAAATGCTCATCCAGAAGCAGCGCTCCTAGTGGCCAGGCAAATTTAAATCTGTTTTTCCTTTCTACCAGCATGTCACATGTGCAACCAGAGGGAAAAAAACTCCAGACCACCTTTACTCCACACACAGAGACGCATACAGAGCTCTCCCTCGCCCTCCAATTGGCAAATCTAATTCTATCCTCCTGATTCCGGTTTACAAGCAAAAACTAAAGCAGGAAGTACTAGTGACACGCTCAATACGGAAGTGGTCAGATGACGCGAATGCTACGCTACAGGACTGTTTTGCTAGCACAGACTGGAATTATGTTCCGGGATTCGTCCAATGGCATTGAGGGGTATACCACCTCAGTCATCGGCTTCATCAATAAGTGCATTAAACTATCATGGTCCAAACACACTAAGACAGTCGTGAAGAGGGCACAACAACACCTATTCCCCCTCGGGAGACTGAAAAGATTTGGCATGGGTCCCCAGATCCTCAAAGTTATACAGCCGCACCATCGAGAGCATTCTGACCAGCTGCTTCACCACCTGGTATGGCAACTGCTCGCCATCTGACCGTAAGGCACTACAGAGGGTAGTGCGTACGGCTCAATTCATCACTGGGGCCAAGCTTCCTGCCATCCAGGACCTATATATTAGGCGGTGTCAGAGAAAGACCCCAAAAATAGTCAAAGACTTCAGTCACCCAAGTCATAGACTGTTCTCTCTGCTACCGCAGAGCAAGCAGTACCGGAGCGCCAAGTCTAGGTCCAAAATGCTCCTTAAGACTGCTGAACAATTAATCAAGTGGCCATCCGGACTATTTACATTGACCCCCTCTTCCCTTTGTTTTTACACTGCTGCTACTCGCTGTTTATTATCTATGCATAGTCACTCTACCCCTACCTACATGTACAAATTACCTCGACTAACTTGTACACCCACACATTGACTCGGTACCGGTATCCCCTGTATATAGCCTCATTATTGTTATGCAATTTTAATGTGTTTGTTATTACATGTTTTACTTTAGATTATTGAGGAAATATTTTCAGAACTATTTCTTGAACTGCAGTGTTGGTTAAGGGCTTGTAAGTAAACATTTCACGGTAAGGTCTACACCTGTTCTATTCGGTGCATTTGACAAATACAAATTGATTTGATCTGGATGTCTAAGATGCTAACCAGCATTGGGCCCTCTCCTGCAGGTCTTTGCTGAGGCTGAGGAGAGTTTGAGAGAGTTTGAGCGGAGGATTACCCAGCTCAAAACCAGAGGAGCAGAGCTACAGGCAGACCAGATCTCCACCAACGAACTGCTAACGCTACAGGTATCTGAACTCTTCTTACAGACAGTTCTTACACACAGACACCCACAGACACTGTTTTAACACTGCTTAAGCATTGGTGAATCGTATCATATCTGGAGGTGTTCTTCTTCTGCTTCTCTGTCCTCTCTCCTCCTCCTCTTCCTCCAGGATACCTACGAGGAGCTGGTGATGACGGTGGGGTCACGGCGTAGCGGCCTGAACCAGAACATGGCTCTGAAAGGCCAGTATGAGAGGGCTCTACAGGATCTGGCTGACCTGGTGGACACCGCTCAAGACAAGATGGCTGCTGACCAGAGGATCATCGCCAGCTCTGTGGAGGAAGTACAGATCCTCCTGGACAAGCACAAGGTAGACTTTAACCTTACATATAAGTCTCACAGAATTACAGCAATTTTGGATAGTACAAAGAATTATATGCTTAGTAAGTATATTGTCAAAAGGCAATTCAAGAATATATCGCTCAATGATGATTTAAAGTCCGCTACAAGGGGGGGGGGGGTTTCACACGAGTGGCATATCTCAACATTATACCATCTCTGGTTTCTTTCTCCAGGAGTTCTTCCAGGGTCTGGAGTCCCATATGATCCTGACAGAGACATTCTTCAGGAAGATCAGTGGCCTGGTGGTTCCCAGGGAGAACCAGAGTCTGGAGGAGACTCTGGCCCAGGCCCAGGGAGTCCTCAAACAGGCCCACAGGAGAGGAGTGGAACTGGAGTACATACTGGAGGTCAGAGACGACCACAAAACAAACTGCTATCATACTTATAAATCAGTCAAATACCCTTTTCACACTAGTGCCAAGCTGTACTGTACTGGGCTGGCCTGGTTACGTATCCACCAGACTTGCTGGAACCATGCTGGAAAGGACAATGTGAAAAGGCAATGTCCGAGCCAGCACAGTACAGCTGGGGTCGGCACGATAGTCTGAAAAGGTTATATCTGTGACCCGAGTATAGCTGAATTGTTACATTTTCTGTGTGTTTTTAGACTTGGAGCCGTCTGGTGCAGGACTACCAGGCTCTGTGTAGACAGCTGGAGGCAGTGGAGGGTAGCATCCCCACAGTGGGCCTAGTGGAGGAGACTGAGGAGAAGCTCACTGAGAGGAGCTCACTGTGTCAGGTACGGTATGCCACTATCATCCCTCTGTACAATGGCATGCAACCATAACAGAAAACCAATGGCCCTTGCATGTATACTGTGTGTTACTTTTGCCATATCTTATACTACCTTCTAATAGCATCATACACAGCACCGCCATAATCTTTATCATGATGTTCCTAATGAATACCAGGTAAACTACCTGGTAAATAGTACAGTAAAATAAAATACTACCAAGCATACATTTGATATGTATTTATGCAGCGGTGGAAAAAGTACTTAATTGTCCTACTTGAAGATTCCTTAATAGGTAAAGGTAAAGATACCTTGATAGAAAATGACAAGTAAAAGTCACCCAGTAAAATACTACTTGTCTAAAAGTATTTGGTTTTAAATGTACTAAAGTATCAAAATTAAAAGTATTAACCATTTCAAGTTCCTTATATTAAGCAAACCAGACGGCACAATTGTCTGTTTTTATTGACAGATAGCAAGGGGCACACTCCAATACGCAGACTACATTTACAAATGAAACATTTGTGTTTAGTGAGTCTGCCAGGTCAGAGGCAGTTGGGATGACCAGGGATGTTCTCTTGATAAGTGTGTAAATTAGACAATATTCCTGTCCTGCTAAGCATTCAAAATGTAACGAGTACTTTTGGGTGTCAGGGAAAATGTATGGAGTAAAAAAAATAATAAAATAATAAAAAATTATTTTCTTTAGGAGGGTAGTGAAGTAAAAGTTGTCAAAATATAAACAGTAAATTATAGTACAGATACCCCAAAAAACGACTTAAGTAGTACTTTAAAGTATTTTAAATTAAGTAATTTAAGTACAGGTATCTACACCACTGTATGCCCCCCTCTCATCGTCTTGGTCTATCTAATCTCCTCACCATAGAGTCTGATGGATAGACTGACGGAGCACCAGCACAAGCTGTACCAGGTCCTGGAGGAGGGGAAGAGGTTGCTGCTGTCTGTGTGCTCTCCTGGCCTGGAGAATCAGCTCACAATGCTGGGGGAACACTGGCTAAGCAACGCTACCAAGGTCAACAAGGAGCTGCAAAGACTAGAGGCCATTCTCAAACACTGGACCAGGTCAGGGCTGAACCCCAAGGGATGTTATTTAACGTGCACTGTATGTGATATTTTTTTCAGAATACTTTAGCTGCGCTTCATTGAGCTTGCCTGGCACAGTGGGATCAATTAAATAGTCCCAACCCCATCCTTCTGTCACTTAAGGCAGGTCTTAAACAAAAACTCTTAATTATTTGTAAAAAAATAAAACACCACTTGAACCCAGGTCTATACTGTACAGTATGTAAGTGGATATTTTTGGAGAGTTTGAATAGCACCCACTCAACCGGTTCCTCTCCATTTGATGTCCAGGTACCAGAAGGAGTATGCAGAGCTAAATGGCTGGCAGCAGTCTGCTCTAGAACGTCTGGAAATCTGGAACACACAGGCAGACTTGGTTCCACAGGAGATGGAGGCCATCAGGAATCATCTCTCTGCCTTCCTGGTGAGTCAACATGTCAAAAGACTGGGTGATATCATATAGGGGGTTAAGGGTAGGGTTAGGGTTGGGGTAAGCGTTAAGTTTAGGCATAAGGGGTTAGAGAACCATTATCCGGAACTTAAAATCTGCCAGCTGTATACACATACTAGTTATATTCCATGTGAAACTGACTGTTATACCGTTCTCTGTTCACAGGAGTTCTGTAAGGAGGTGGAGACTCATTCGTCTCTGAAGTGCTCTGTGATGACAGAGGGCAACCAGCTCATGAGGCTGAAGAGGGTTGACACCGCAGCCCTGCGTTCTGACTTGGCCCGCGTGGACTCACAGTGGACCCAACTACTCACACGCATACCAATGGTGCAAGAGAAGCTACACCAGGTACTGTCTGACCGCTGAACCCAAAACCAAATCTTGCGTGAACACTGTCCAGCTACTCGATTTAGTAACAGTGGTTTACGGTAACTGTTTCTCACGAGAGACAAGGCACAACAACCTATTCCACTACATAGTGCACTACTTTTGACTAGAGCTCTATGGGCCCTGGTCAAACTTTGCACCCTATGAAGGGAATAAGCTTCCATTTGGGATGCAGTTTAGGTACTGCCGGAAACCGGCTTATCTGGTCTGGGCAAATAGGATTAGTGTTTGACTCCTACTCTTCTGCTTCACTCTCATACAGTAGTTAGATCAAGCAACACCTTATTTTCTCGACCATGTTGTGTATAGAAGTTCTATCTATTAGAGGAATGTCTATTTTTGACTATTTTTGTATGCAAAGAAGCTCTCCTTTTCCCTTATTTAGGAATGCCAGGCTGGAATCAAAAAGTAAAAACAGAGCAATTCAGTTTGGATCCAGGCTAGTAGGCTATTTTTCTCCCTTTTGCATACGTTTCATACATTGGCCCGTTTCTTTTCCTCAGCTTCAAATGGAGAAGCTGGCCTCTCGCCACGCCATCTCTGAGCTGGTCAACTGGATGTCTCTGATGGAGATTGTGATCAAGGAGGACGAGGAGAACCTGAAGGGAGCAGTGGGGTCGACTGTCATCCAGGACTATTTACAGAAGTATAAGGTAGGGAACATAACACTAAATAGGTTTCCATCCAATTGGCGAGAGATTTTCCTGCGAATATAGAAAAAAAACAATATGCATATTTTCCCACCAGAGATGTTTCCATCAAATTGACTTGAAGATAAGTCTGTGCGTGATGACATAGTGCACACAAAAATACCTTTTGCGGTTAAATTCCCATGTACCCGAAATAACAATACAAGTTCAATGGGTTTCCGTTGCATTTTCAACTCTACTGATGGTTCTCACAAAACTGTTTTAGATAGCAAGTTTGCCTGCTCTGGTATTGGCACGTGTGCTCTAGCCAACAGTATAGAGACAGGCTCTAGCGAATTGTTGGCTACGTCACCACTTTAACCTACATCAGGGGTTCCCAAATGTTTTCACTCAGGCCCCCCTCCCATCATTGGGGAACATCCCGTGCCCTATTTACTATGGGCACAATCACTGTTCTTGACAAAAATTGTTCACATCCCTCTTGTTGGGAGATAGAACATTTTGCAGTTTTAAAGCTAATTTTCTTGCAATTCTATACATTGTAGCAGGCCTAAGCATGTGGGGTTTCCACGTCACCAAGTTCAATAACAAAACATGCACCAGTAGCACAAATAAATGCAAATGAGGAGTTTATTAGCGATTTTGGTACACTGTAGAAGAAGGGGGAATTCACCATTCTCTAATCACCTCACAGTCAACAAGCCATTCTTGTTGTCCGTTCCGTTTTCCAGGGGTAATTCTCACACTCGGGTCCTCAGCCCATCCGGACCAGTACACAAGGGAGGTAGTCTGTCAGTCCAGGTCACAATGGGTAATCTCACTGATATTGCTCTCTTTTCCCACTCTTCATAACGCACTTGGCTCTCTCCTACTCTGCCCCTTTGTGCAGGCTGCTTCCTCCTTTATCCCCAAGCACTCCCTGGCTTAATGAATGACAGCATTGCCTCGTTGGGACAGGAAGTCCATTAAAAGGCTTGGGGGTGGAGCCAGCGGTCTGCCAGATATCTCCCCTCAACAACCACTCCCCTCACCTCTCCCTGCCACCCCCCCCCAGCTCCCTAGAGCATCTACATTTCCAAAGGCTGCACCTGATCTGTGGACGACAGGGCTGTAACCAGCGGGTGACCCGGGCGTTACTGTCCTTACACCGTGACATCCAAACCTGTGGTGCGTGGCCTGTTACGAGGGTGATGTGCCATACTTCAGCGTTTCCAGCTCCCACTCGCTAGACATTCTTTCTCCACAGTGGAATATCTTTGTTCCCGCGGCAACAGCTTCCGGCTAATGTACATGGCTGGGCGCCTCCCGGGTGGCGCAGTGGTCTAAAGCACTGCATCGCAGTGCTAGCTGTGCCACCAGAGATTCTGGGTTCGAGCCCATGCTCATGCTGGAGCGACGCACAATTGGCTCAGCGTCGTCCGGGTTAGGGAGGGTTTGGCCGGATATCCTTGTCTCATCGCGCACTAGTGACTCCTGTGGAGGGCTGGGCGCAGTGCACGCTGACCAGGTCGCTAGGTGCACGGTGTTTCCTCCGACACATTGGTGCGGCTGGCTTCCGGGTTGGATGTGCGTTGTGTCAAGACTCAGTGCGGCTTGGTTGGGTTGTGTTTCGGAGGACGCATGGCTCTTGACCTTCGCCTCTCCCGAGTCCATACGGGAGTTGCAGCGATGAGACAAGACAGTAAGTACTACCAATTGGATACCACGAAATTGGGGAGAAAAGGGGGGTAAAATAATTTTAAAAATATATAAAAAAATGTATATGACTGGGTGTTCCTCACCTTCTTGTAGCTGTGATAGGACGGCACCCACCCCTGTTTTGGACACATCGGTCTGTACCACCAGTGGTTTGGAGAAGTCCGGTGTCACCAGCACGGGTCCAAAACACAGTGCTCCCTTTAGGTCGTGGAAGGCTTTCTGTCTCCTCAGTCCACTTCACCTGGGCGGGCAGACGTCTCCTGGTCAGATCTGTCAGGGGGCTGTCTAAGGAGGCAAAGTGGGGAATAAATCTCTGGTAGTAACTAGTCAACACCACAAACATGCGTGCGTACCTGCTTCTTGGTGAGGGGGCGGGGACCGTCCCGAATCGCCTCCACTTTCTTCACCTGGGGTTTGATCGTGTACCCCAGGTACTCAGCCTCCCGCAGGCCGAGACGACATTTCTTTGGGTTCACTGTTAGCCAATGGGGGAGCAGCTGAGCTAGCTGATCCTGTAAAGCCTGCACTACTGAACTCACCTGGTTTAGATGTGTCTCCCACTCACTCCCATGGATCACAATATCGTTGATGTATGCCACCGCGTACTTCCAATGGGGGTCGGAGAACCTGGTCCATCAACCTCTGGAAGTTGTCCGGGGCCAAGTGCAGTCCAAAGGGCAGCTTCTTGTAATGGAACAGACCGTCCGGGGTGGGGAAAGCAGTTTTCTCCCGTACCTCGGGAGCTAAGGGCACCTGTTAATAACCCTTTGTGAGGTCGGGCATGCTGATAAAGTGGGAGGTCCCTAGCCGTTCGATTAATTCATCAATTCGGGGCATGGGTTAGGCGTTGAACTTTGAGATTTAATTTACCTTCCTAAAATCCTTACAGAATCGGATGGTGCCATCTGATTTCGGCACCAGCACTATGGGGCTGCACCACTCACTGTTCGACTCTTTGATTATGTCAGCTTCCAACATCGTTTTTCCTCGGTCCTGACAGCTTCTCTCCTTGCTTCCGGCATGCGGTAGGGTTTCAACTTCACCTTTTTCCCGGGATCAGTGATGATGCGGTGCTGTACCAAATCGGTGTGTCCTGGTTCACTGGAGAACACATCCTGGCTTCGACCTACCAACTCTCTCAGCTCCTGCTTCTGGGCTTGGCTCAGCTGCTCCCCCATTGGAACCTCTGCTGGCTTGGTCTCTGTGGTAGCCTTCTTTGGGGAAATACAGTATATCACGTGCATTCTATTTCTTTAGCAGATTCACATGGTACATCTGGGTCAGATGCCTACGTCCCGGCTGTCTGACCCTATAAATTACTTCGCAGGCACTTCTCAAAAACGTACATTCTGAGGTGGGGACCAACACTAACACTTTGTCTCCGGGCTGAAAGTCCCTTCGTTGTGCCCCTCTTAAGTACCCTCTCGCTTGGGCGTCCTGGGCCTCCAGCATGTGTTTCCGTACCAGGGGCCACAGGGTTGCCATCCGATCTCTCATTTCTCCCACGTGCTGCACCAAGGTTCAATGGGGCGACGGTTGCTGTTCCCAGGCTTCTTTAGCCACGTCCAGCAGTCCTCTGGGTCGTCTCCCGTACAGGAGTTTGAAGGGAGAGAATCGTGTTGAAGCTTGGGGCGAGAACATTAGGTAAGGTAGCAGCTGGTCCCAATTCTTTCCAAAGGTCCATCACCTTCTTTGTCATCTGCTACAGGGTTTGATTGGATCTTACCACCAATCCATCAGGCTGATGGTGATACAGTGAGGTGCGCAACTGGGTTATTTTCATTAGCTTGCATAGATCCTTTATGATTCGTGACATAAACGGGGTGCCCTGGTCGATCAACATCTCGTCGGGAATGCCTACTCGGGAGAACAGCATGACCAACTCGTGTGCGATTCCCTTGGTGGCCATGGTGCGCACGGGAATGGCTTCTGGGTACCTGGTGGCATAATCCAGAATCACCAGAATGTATTGGTGCCCTCGGATGCTCTTGGGTAGAGGTCCCACCAGGTCCATTGCGATCCTGCTGAAAGGAACTGAAATAATGGTTAGGGGAATTAAGGGACTGCAAAAAGTGGGTTTTCGAGCCACCTGCTGGCACTCCGGGCAACCGCGGCAGTATTCTTCCACTGCTTTCTTCACCCCTGGCCAGTAAAATCGTTCCTTGATTCTGTCTAAGGTCTTTTCCACCCCTAGGTGAGCCCCAAGAAGGTGGGAGTGCGTCAGCTGCAGGACACATGGTACAAAGGGACAGGGTACCAACAACATTCATCATTCTTCTTCACAACCTGATATAGCAACTCTTTCTTTATAGCAAAATGGGGGAAGGTTATTTGACTTACTCCTCCACGGGCTTTCCGTACACTACGGTCACCTGCTGGAGAGCAGTGGCCAAGTTGGGATCCTCCAGTTGGGCCGTGCCGAACCAGCCCGCTAGAGAGGCGGGCTCTGGTGCCACCTCGTGGTCCATTGGGAACATCTCTTCCAGACTCACCGTGTATGCACGTGATGGCCACTGTGTTAGTCGGGTTCTGGGACTGGGCAAAGTCAGGTCGAAACAGGGTCACCATACTCCTGGAGTCCAAAAGTGCTGTGATGTCCTTTCCGTTGGCTCTTACCGAAGTGACAGAGGAAGTACCACTCTTCTCAGCCCAGCATGCCATCAGTAAGCCGCAGGAATGCCCGGTGGCTACCTCACTGTCGGAGGCCGAAGGCATCGGTACATCTCGGTCTGGGAAGTTCCAGGCGATGTGTCCTTGCTCCCTACACTCATAGCACTTCTTGCTGTCCAGGAAGGGCCGTAGTCACAGGGAGTTGGCTGTTGGTCCCCCCATCCTTGGTTCCTTCAGGTGAGTGGAGGGTTCCGCCTTCCGTGATTGTTCTGCTGCACAGGACCTCCAAAGCCACCTGTTGTCCTTCCATCAGTTCCACCAGCTGATCTGCACTCTGTGGGTTAGCGTGGCTGGCTAACCTTTTGGCTTAAAAAACTTTTCTATGACCACTTTCGATGGTCATGAGCGTCATGGGTTTAGCAATTAGCCAGCTCTTGGCCAACCTAATTAGATCATGCATTTGTGATCGAGGGATGCTGTAAAATCATACGCCCAATCATGGAATCCTTATGCCCTGTTAAATCAGGGTGTAACCATACCGGTGCAAGGTCTCCTTTTCCGCACCTCGTAATGTGTCGCCTGGTCAACCCTCAGATCCTGATAGGTCTTCTGTGCCGCGCCTGATAGGAAGGGTGCTAGCAGGCTGGCCCATTACTCATGGGGCCATTTCTCCCTAGCCGCCGTCCATTCGAAGGCTTGCAGGTAAGCCTCGATGTCATCAGTTTCAATTTAGGTTTGGGACGAGACTGCTGCGCCTGCTGCTATGCTGACCTGGGCGGCTGTCAGCTGGCTGAGTTCAGCTTCGCAGGAGAGCGGTCTGCTGATGCTGTTCCTCCAGCAGCTCCCGATGCATAGCCTGCTGTGCTATGTTTGCCTCCACCAGCTGTTTCACCAATGCTTCCATTGTGCCCTGTGTCTGTTTAGTTATAGAGCTTGGTTTGGGTTGCCCACATTCTCCACCATATGTAGCAGGCTTAAGGGTGTGGGGTTTCCACGTCACCAAGTTCAATAACAAAACATGCACCAGTAGAATAAATACATGCAAATGACTTTATTAGGGATTTTGGTACACTGGGGAAAAAGGGTGGAATTCACTAATCACCTCACAGTCCACAAGCCGTTCTTGTTGTCCGTTCCATTTTCCAGGGGTAATCCTCACACTCGGGTCCTCAGCCCATCCGGTCCAGTACACAAAGGAGGTAGTCCAACAGTCCAGGTCACAACAGGAAATCTCACTGATATTGCTCTCTCTTTTCCCACTCTTCATAACGCACTTGGCTCTCTCCTACTCTGCCCCTTTGTGCAGGCTGCTTCCTCCTCCCCAAGCACTCCCTGACTTAACGAATGACAGCCTCGTTGGGACAGGAAGTCCATATAAGGCTCGAGGGTGGAGCCAGCGGTCTGCCAGATATCTCCCCTCAACAACTACTCCCCTCACCTCTCCCTGCTGTCTGCCACAACATTTTGACATGTCTAATGTCTTAGTCATGTGACGTTTGAGTGACCCGAACATTACTAAAAAAAAATCTATGGGCTAAAAATCAAACATGTAGCTAAAAAGGTTAGCAGACTTGGGCTAGTTGATCTGGACATTTCTAACAAGTTATAAATTGCTCTCTAAGGTATGCAATGACAGACATGACAAGAGGAATACTGATGATGCACTACCCAATTTCGAAATTTCACCTTGTGCTGTCTACTATTACAACTTTCAAAAGTTAGTTGAAAGCCAAAAAAAGAAACAATCCACAGTTTGGGAACCACTGGCATACATGATGAGATTATTATGGACCAAAGAGCAAGATTTTTTAGTTGTCAAACGGCAGCCAAGCGTCGATCATCATCGTCATCATCGTCACCAGATTAAGACACTCAATATGTATTGGAAAGGAGCATCAAGCATCAACCTTGCACTTTCAAGTCCTTCATAACTTATTTTGTCTGTAGCCTAATAAACGGCACGCTTTCCCAAGTCGTAGTGGGAGGACCACACGTCATCGCATGACTCCAAGTTAATTTTCAATATGATTATTATATAAATATTTGCTCATAAAAGCGTTTCCACCGACATTTCTCGCATAATTCACTTCACCGAAAAATATCCCACCTTGTCTAGGGTGTTTTGTTTTGTCGACATTTGGAAAGTTTACAGAAAAATGTTCTGTTTCCATCAGGCCTGTCATTACATGCACTTTACTCGCATACAAAGGTTGGATGGAAACCTGGTTACTAAGACTCAAATATTCCATATATATTTCAAGTATTTTTTGTCTTAATGGAGCGCCTTCTCTACATTCTCACAACCCATCGTAAATAATGAATGACTCTCTCGCTCTAAAAGATAACGCAGAATACAAATGTCTGTTAGACAATAAAGTGATCTTCTTTTTGTCCTTCTCTTTTGCCTTATCTCTCTCTCTCTCTCTCTCGCACTCCTTCTTTCTACTTCCCCAGGGCTTCAGAATAGATGTGATCTGTAAGCAGCTGACGGTGGACTTTGTGAACCAGTCTGTGCTCCAGATCAGCGGTCCGGATGTGGAAAGCAGGCGCAGCGACAAGACAGACTTTGCGGAGAGGCTTGGAGTCATGAACCGACGCTGGCAGCTACTACAGGGACTCATCACGGAGAGGGTGAGAGACAAACCACGTTCAACCTCAACTTTCAGGGTTCTTCCTGGAACCAAAAAGGTTTCTCCCATCGGGACAGCCGAAGAAACCTTTTGGAACCCTTTTTTCCACGAGTGTAGAGACTAATTTTGATCAGAGGGATTATTTCATTGTCTCAGTACAACGTATTGAGTATGTGCCCTGCTGTGTTGTGTGGTTAGGTCCAGTTCCTGGAGACTCTGCTGGAGGACTGGTTGGACTATGAGAACAACATACAGGGCCTGAAGACCTGGCTGCTCACTCAGGAGGAGAGGCTGAAGAGGAAACACAGGATAGAGGACCTAACCTCCGTACAGAACGCCCTCAAAGACTGCCGGGTAGGAGTACCCGCTGTCTACACTTTGTATTGATTTATTATATAAATCACATATTTATTTTACACTGTGTATATTATACTCTGTAGGCCTTTGGGTTTCAATTGTTTGGTTTTTATTCAATGAATAATCTTGATCAGGTTCATGATCTTGACGTTGATCTTAAACCTCTGACTGCTCTCTCTTTCCACTGCTCCTGCAGGAGATGGAGGAGGTGGTGAAGGAGAAAGAGGGTGAGGTGGAGCGCGTGGAGGAGCAGGCCTGTGCCCTCATCCAGAACAAAACAGACGAGGCCTGTGCTGTTGTCATGGAGACGCTCCAAGCTGTCAATCACACCTGGGCTAACCTAGATCACCTTGTAGGCAGAGCTATCTTATCTTCTGTTAATTTCACTCTATATATCTCTCCCTCATCCTCTATTAATTCTCTATAGAGTGTAAATAATGTGTGCTGTGTCTCTGCGTTATATAAGAGTATATGAGAGTGATAATAGATCTAACCCACTATAAGTACCCCATAGTCACCTATTACTGCATACTCTGCAACTGCCCCATTTTAACTACCTCACACTCACTCAGCCACTATGACGATCCCCCGTTGCAGAAAAGTACTAAACACAACTGCAAAATCAAGTAAGCTCCTTGAACTACTTTTTAAGTGCAGACCTTATTGCTCTTCTCCATCTCTGCTCCGCCCCAGATTGGGCAGTTGAAGATCAGCCTTGTGTCAGTGCTGGACCAGTGGAGTCTGTACAAGCTGTCTTCAGAGGAGATGAACGGCTACCTGATGGAGGGGAGGTACTCTGTGTCTCGCTTCCGCCTCCTCACCGGCTCCCTGGAGGCTGTACAGCTACAGGTGGAGAGTCTACAGGTAATTCTAGGACGAACATGCATCTCAGGCTTTTAGAAATGTGTTTTTCCCCCACCCTGTTTTATTTAATGACTGGTTAAACCTACACAGTAGCCTTTATTCCTAATTGTGGGTGTACTAGTTCCATCCCCATCAAGGATTTAAACACATTTGATTGGTTTAAGAAATATGGTAGAGATGATATACGTCTACGTATTTGAGGGGTAGTGGAGAAGTGCACACTTCGGGAGGAATTTGGCCTAATATGTTTGACTTGTTTTGTGTAGAACCTACAGAAGGACCTGGAGAAGCAGGAGAGCAGTCTGAGGAAGTTTGGCTCTGTGACACACCAGCTGCTGAAGGAGTGCCACCCGTCTGTGTCCGACTGCCTCAACAATACCCTGAAGGACGTCAACGCTAGGTTTGTTTGTTTGTTTGTTTATTTGGATCACTTTATGACCTCCACGGGGGCTTATCTCCCATGAATGGGTGAGAACCACCGGTGTTGATCAGTTGATCCAAGAACAATATTATGTTATTGATCCAGGATCCATTGATCCAAGATGTTCATCATCTATGTATGTTGTGTCCAGGTGGAGCAGTCTGCTGGAGGAGATCTCTGAGCGTCTGAGGAGCAGTAAAGCCCTGTTACAGCTGTGGCAGCACTACAAAGAGCTGTATGAACAGAGCTGCTCCAGCATCCAGCTGCAGGAGGAGCAGGCTGGCCAGCTATTGGAGACTGCCTGCAGCAAGGACATCGCAGACGAGGAGGTGTCCACCTGGATTCAAGACTGCAGTGTGAGTTGGAACAGGGACAGTGTTGGATTGATCCTTTTACATATGCATAGGACTCAGTATTCATGAACTGTCATCTACCTTCAAAAGCATTTTTGCCTATATGGTCTATTATGGAAAGAAGTGTTGGCACACTTGAATCAGATGCTAGTTTCAGGGTTTAATGTCCTAAGCTTTCAGTCAACAATGATCCTTGTCTGAAAACGAAATGACATTTGGTCATATTGCTTTGTGATAATAGATGATTTGTGTTCTGTTACACTCATGTGTGTTGGTGTATGGTGGTGTCTCTCCAGGAGTTGCTGCGGGCTCAGGTTCCAGTGCAGGCATCTCTACAGGTTCTCCAGGAGCTGGGAGATCAGCTGAAGCAACAGGTGGACACTTCTGCAGCGTCCGCCGTCCAGTCAGACCACCTCTCTCTAACCCAGCGCCTGGCCACCGTGGAGCAGGCGCTCAGCAGGCAGCTCATTACACTACAGGTACAGGGGAATATGGGACCAGATTTACCCAACAAGACAAGCTTTTACCACGTTCAGAAGTTAGTGTAACCTCATGCTGAGATCTTCCAAATAATGTAATTTTCAGTTGCTTCAATAGCCATTGGTTCATTCCTCTTGGCCTTGAAAAAATGTATTTACATTTCAATGGGACTCACCTGGATGAATTTTGCATGTATAAATAAATACATCTCTTGTCCTCCAATCCCTCCTCCAGATGGGAGTCCAGGACTATGAGACCTTCAGTGAGCAGCTGGATTCGTTGGGGCGCTGGATGGTGGAGGCCGAGGAGGCTCTGAAGGTTCAAGATCCCAACGGTTCTTCTGACCTGTCCATCATCCAGGACCGCATGGAGGAACTCAAGGTAAGTCAGCACCGTGATTAAGCTATATGCCTGTGATCCAACTATAAAAAAAGGTCAAAAACTCAATCCTTTGCTCCTTTCTTCTCCTCGTGTACGCTCATTGGAGAAGACTTGACAGGTGAAAACAATATGGATGCTCATTAGGCTGGTCTTTTACATGGTCCTTTATTTTAGATTATATCGATAAAGGAAAGGAAACAATTCTTAGACAATATATGCCTTTTAGCAGACACTTCTATCCAAAGCGACTTAGTCATGCATGCATTCATTTTATGTATGGGTGGTCCCGGGAATCAAACCCACTACCGTGGCGTTACACGTGCCATGCTCTACCAACAGTTTATTAGACCATTAGAAAAAGCCATTGTCCTGAGGAGTTAATTTCACTGAAACTCACTACTAGTTGCTCTTGTTCCCCCTGCAGAGAAAGATTCTGAGATTCAGTAGCATGGCCCCTGACCTGGAACGTCTGAATGAGCTGGGCTATCGGCTTCCTCTTAACGACACCGAGATCAAACGCATGCAGAACCTTAACCGGAGCTGGTCCTCAGCCAATGCCCAAACCACCGAGAGATTCAGGTAAGGTTGAAAACCGAAGTTCATGAAATAATTTCAAAGACTGACGTTTTTTCAAAGAGATTAAGGTAAATTCGTGAAATATTAAATGACATTGGGCACTTAATTCTGACTTGAGATATGTGTGCTCAACTAGAATTTTCGCACGTCTCCCATCTACGTCAATAAATGATTTAAGAGAAAGTCTTGAGTTGTGGCCACTTATCTAAACTGTTATCGGGCCCATAATTATTTCATTGACTGAAGGTTTTTGGGTCTGATATTATTGGTTCTTTGTCTCTCCTCAGTAAACTGCAGTCGTTCCTGCTGCAGCAGCAGACGTTCCTGGAGAAGTGTGAGACGTGGATGGAGTTCCTGGTACAGACGGAGGAGAAGCTAGCCGTGGGGATATCTGGGAACTACCAGAGTCTGATGGAGCAACAGAGAGCACACGAGGTACTGGAGGAGTCCTGCTGGAATAGAACCTAGTAGTGAACCCAGCTGGAAAAACTTGTTATAGTGACTTCAATCCATATTACAACTAGTTCTGAAACAGTTCTGGTTGTGATGACATCATTTCATCCAGCTTTGCATGCTGGGATTTGGGACGTCTGGATTCCATAGAGTCATCAGGACTGCTATAGTGCAATAATTACTGCAATGTCGCTTTCTAAGATGCAGTTAACCTGTCTAGGAACGGGGTTCCGCTAGCGGGATTCTTGTTAATCCAACCAGTGTCCGATTTCAAAAAAGCTTTTCGGCGAAAGCAGAACTTATCATTATGTTAGGTCAGCAACTAGTCACAGAAAGCATACAGTGATTTTCCATCCAAAGAAAGGAGTCACAAAAAGCTGAAATAGAGAGAAAATTCATCACTAACCTTTGATATTCTTCATCAGATGACACTCCCGGGAGAACATGTTACACAATACATGTATGTTTTGTTCGATCAAGTTCATATTTATATCCAAAAACCTCAGTTTCCATTTGGCTTTGCCTCCAAAACATCCCGTGAATTTGCACAGAGCCACATCAATTTACAGAAATACTCATAATAAACATTGATAAACGATACAAGTGTTATTCACAGAATTAAAGATATACTTCTCCTTAACCAGATCTGAATGTTTTCTTCGCAGCTATTCCAAGCTGAGATGTTCAGTCGTCAGCAGATCCTTCACTCCATAATCAGTGATGGCCAGAGGATGCTGGAGCAGGGACAGGTGGATGACAGGTACAGTACACTGCAAAAGTATGTAAAGTGTGTTGATACACATACAGTTGAAGTCGGAAGTTTACATACACCTTAGCCAAATACATTTATTTATTCACAATTCCTGACATTTAATCCTAGTAAAAATTCCCTGTCTTATGTCAGTTAGGATCACCACTTTATTTTAAGAATGTGGAATGTCAGAATAATAGTAGAGAGAATGATTTATTTCATATTTTATTTCTTTCATCACATTCCCAGTGGGTCAGAAGTTTACCAACACTCAATACGTATTTGGTAGCATTGCCTTTAAATCGTTTAACTTGGGTGAAACGTTTGGGGTAGCATTCCACAAGCTTCCCACAATACGTTGGGTGAATTTTGGCCCATTCCTCCTGACAGAGTGTAACGGTTTTCGTCCTCCTCTTCTGAGGAGGAGTAGGAAGGATCAGACCAATACGCAGCGTGGTAAGTGTTCGTCATATTTGTAATCAAAACTGAACACTACACAAAATGAAAACGAAACAGTTCCATGTGGAAAATACAGACACAGAAAATAATCACCCACAACCAAAATGGGGAAAACAGGCTACCTAAGTATGATTCTCAATCAGAGACAACGATCGACAGCTGCCTCTGATTGAGAACCATACCAGGCCAAACACAGAAATACAACATAGAAAAAAGAACATACACTACCCACCCCAACTCACGCCCTGACCGAACTAACACACAGACATAATAAAGGAACTAAGGTCAGAACGTTACACAGAGCTGGTGTAACTGAGTCAGGTTTGTAGGCCTCATTGCTCGCACACGCTTTTTCAGTTCTGCCCACAAAAATGTTCTATGGGATTGAGGTCAGGGCTTTGTGATGGCCACTCCAATACCTTGATTTTGTTGTCCTTAAGCCACAACTTTGGAAGTATGCTTGGGGTCATTGTCCATTTGTGACCAAGCTTTAACTTCCTGACTGATGTCTTGAGATGTTGCTTCAATATATCCACATAATTTTCCATCCTCATGAGCCATCTATTTTGTGAAGTGCATCAGACCCTCCTGCAGCAAAGCACCCCCACAACATGATGCTGCCACCCCAGTGCTTCACGGTTGGGATCGTGTTCTTCGGCTTGCAAGCCTCCCCCTTTTTCCTCCAAACATAACGATGGTCATTATGGCCAAACAGTTCTATTTTTGTTTCATCAGACCAGAGGACATTTCTCCAAAAAGTACGATCTTTGTCACCATGTGCAGTTGCAATCCATAGTCTGGCTTTTTTTATGGACGGTTTAGAGCAATGTTGATATAGGACTTGCTTTACTGTGGATATAGATACTTTTGTACCTGTGCATCATCACAAGGTCCTTTGACGTTGATCTGGGATTGATTTGCACTTTTCGCACCAAAGTACGTTCATCTCTAGGAGACAGAATGCGTCTCTTTCCTGAGCGGTATGACGGCTGCGTGGTCCATGGTGTTTATATTTGCGTACTATTGTTTGTACAGATGAACGTGGTGCCTTGAGGCGTTTGGAAATTGCTCCCAAGGATATACCAGACTTGTGGGGGTCTACATTTCTTTTCTGAGGTCTTGGCTGATTTCTTTTGATTTTCCCATGATGTCAAGCAAAGAGGCACTGAATTTGAAGGTAGGCCTTGAAATACATTCACAGGTACACCTCCAATTGACTCAAATTATGTCAATTAGACTATCAGAAGCTTCTAAAGCCATGACATAATTTTCTGGAATTTTCCAAGCTGTTTAAAGGCACAGTCAACTTAGTGTATGTAAACTTCTGACCCACTGGAATTGTGATACAGTGAATTATAAGTTAAATAATCTGTCTGTAAACAATTGTTGTCTGTAAAATCTGTCTGTAAACAATTGTTTGTGTCATGCACAAAGTAGATGTCTTAACCGTCTTGCCAAAACTATAGTTTGTTAACACGAAATTTGTGGAGTGGTTGAAAAACGAGTTTTAGTGACTCTAATGACTTTAATGACTAAGTGTATGTAAACTTCCGACTTCAACTGTATCATGATACCCATATCATGCACTTTAAATAAACTTGACTTAACTTGACGTACACTTGTCTCTTATCATTCACAAAGCTATAGATGAGTGCCTTGGTAGAAACATGGTCATTTTTGTCAGATTTGTATGACTCCTCTACGGTATATCCATCTAATCTTTCCTTATCTTACTGTAAATGTCCTCTGTCTCACGCAGGGATGAATTCAACCTGAAGTTGGCACTGCTGAGTAACCAGTGGCAGGGTGTGGTGCGTCGCACCCAACAGAGGCGGGGTATCATCGACAGCCTAGTCCGCCAGTGGCAGCGCTACAGGGAGATGGCGGAGAAGCTGAGGAAATGGCTGGGGGAGGTTTCACACCCTGCCGAGGCCCTACAGGTTGGGGCGCCCGTACCCCTGCAGCAGGCCAGATCCATGCTGGACGCAGTTCAGGTACTGTAGGCTCAACTCACTTTGATGACCTCATGACCCTAGCTACCTGCTTCTTGGTAATATTAAAACGTGTGACTATTTATACCACAACTCATTCTCATCAATATGACTGTGCTGAATGGGACTAGCTTTTTTCACCCTGCAAAAATATGGCTTTGGAGATGGAGACGTATTTCATGGATAACAGTATTGTACTTATTCCCAAAGAACAAGGCAGGGCTGACATCTATCACCTTTATTGTTTGCTATCACCATAGAGCCATTGGTAAGGGTTAGAGTTAGGGTAAGGGTCAGGCATCAAGGTTCTGTAGTGGCATCAAGGTTCTGTAGTGGCTACATCCTATAAGTGGAGGGTTAGGGTCAGGGTTACGGTCTAACTGTCCTGTGTCTCTGTGTTCCTCCAGCTGAAAGAGAAGGTCCTACAGCGGCAGCAGGGCAGCTACATCCTGACGGTGGAGGCTGGGAAGCAGCTTCTCCTGTCTGCAGACAGCAGGGTGGAGGTGTCTCTGCAGGGAGAGCTCACAGGCATCCAGGACCGCTGGAGACACGCCAACATCTGCCTGGAGGAACAGAGGAGAGAGCTGGCCAACCTGATAAAGGTACACTGCACCCAACTGTAACATTTAACACACAGTACCTTTAACTTGACCTTTTTGGAGGTTTACCTTTTAACTGCAAGGAGATTATTCACTTCAACTGCAATTATAGGCATTCTTATTGTCCTGAATGATTGATTGATTGAGGACATATTTTATACTACGATGTTAACAGAGGATGTTTAAGTACTGACACTTTGTGTGGATATGCTTGTTGTCCACAGGACTGGGAGAGATGTGAGAGAGGCATAGAGGGTTCTCTGGAGAAGCTGAGGGCGTTTAAACGGCAGCTCTCTCAGCCCCTCCCTGATCACCACGAGGACCTGCAGGCTGAACAGATGCGCTGCAAGGTAAGCTTAGGCCCGGGGCCCTTGGAGAGGTGTACTAAAACCACATATCACCTGTGTGCTTTGATTTGATAGGTTTGAGAATCTTGTGTGATAGTTAGAGAAGTACAGCATCTTTAAAAGTAAGGGGTATGTGAACCAGCACAGTACAATAACAGACAGCTTTTTCAATCCCGTGTAGGTGATATGATTTCACAGATGTTTCCTTCACGCATATTTTGAATGTTCGTCTTGGGTATTGGACCTTTAGACATTGTCCTCACATTTCTCTGGACAGTTATGTTCAGATAAACTCTCATTGGACAGTGGGTTTTATTCTTGGAAATAATGACCTTAGAGGCTTTAGAACACCTTGTTTTGGAGGTACAGTGCCTTGCGAAAGTATTCGGCCCCCTTGAACTTTGGGACCTTTTGCCACATTTCAGGCTTCAAACATAAAGATATAAAACTGTATTTTTTTTGTGAAGAATCAACAACAAGTGGGACACAATCATGAAGTGGAACGACATTTATTGGATATTTCAAACTTTTTTAACAAATCAAAAACTGAAAAATTGGGCGTGCAAAATTATTCAGCCCCTTTACTTTCAGTGCAGCAAACTCTCTCCAGAAGTTCAGTGAGGATCTCTGAATGATCCAATGTTGACCTAAATGACTAATGATGATAAATACAATCCACCTGTGTGTAATCAAGTCTCCGTATAAATGCACCTGCACTGTGATAGTCTCAGAGGTCCGTTAAAAGTGCAGAGAGCATCATGAAGAACAAGGAACACACCAGGCAGGTCCGAGATACTGTTGTGAAGAAGTTTAAAGCCGGATTTGGATACAAAAAGATTTCCCAAGCTTTAAACATCCCAAGGAGCACTGTGCAAGCGATAATATTGAAATGGAAGGAGTATCAGACCACTGCAAATCTACCAAGACCTGGCCGTCCCTCTAAACTTTCAGCTCATACAAGGAGAAGACTGATCAGAGATGCAGCCAAGAGGCCCATGATCACTCTGGATGAACTGCAGAGATCTACAGCTGAGGTGGGAGACTCTGTCCATAGGACAACAAGCAGTCGTATATTGCACAAATCTGGCCTTTATGGAAGAGTGGCAAGAAGAAAGCCATTTCTTAAAGATATCCATAAAAAGTGTTGTTTAAAGTTTGCCACAAGCCACCTGGGAGACACACCAAACATGTGGAAGAAGGTGCTCTGGTCAGATGAAACCAAAATTGAACTTTTTGGCAACAATGCAAAACGCTATGTTTGGCGTAAAAGCAACACAGCTGAACACACCATCCCCACTGTCAAACATGGTGGTGCGAGCATCATGGTTTGGGCCTGCTTTTCTTCAGCAGGGACAGGGAAGATGGTTAAAATTGATGGGAAGATGGATGGAGCCAAATACAGGACCATTCTGGAAGAAAACCTGATGGAGTCTGCAAAAGACCTGAGACTGGGACGGAGATTTGTCTTCCAACAAGACAATGATCCAAAACATAAAGCAAAATCTACAATGGAATGGTTCAAAAATAAACATATCCAGGTGTTAGAATGGCCAAGTCAAAGTCCAGACCTGAATCCAATCGAGAATCTGTGGAAAGAACTGAAAACTGCTGTTCACAAATGCTCTCCATCCAACCTCACTGAGCTCGAGCTGTTTTGCAAGGAGGAATGGGAAAAAATGTCAGTCTCTCGATGTGCAAAACTGATAGAGACATACCCCAAGCGACTTACAGCTGTAATCGCAGCAAAAGGTGGCGCTACAAAGTATTAACTTAAGGGGGCTGAATAATTTTGCACGCCCAATTTTTCAGTTTTTGATTTGTTAAAAAAGTTTGAAATATCCAATAAATGTCGTTCCACTTCATGATTGTGTCCCACTTGTTGTTGATTCTTCACAAAAAAATACAGTTTTATATCTTTATGTTTGAAGCCTGAAATGTGGCAAAAGGTCCCAAAGTTCAAGGGGGCCGAATACTTTCGCAAGGCACTGTATATTTAACTGATGTAATTAGAATCTAATAACATTTTATTAGTCACATGCCCCGAATACAACAGGTGTAGGTAGACCTTACAGTGAAATGCTTACTTACTAGCCCCTAACCAACAATGCAGTTTCAAAGAAATACAGAAAGAATAAGAGATAAAAGTAACAAATAATTAAAGAGCAGCAGTAAAATAACAATAGCGAGACTATATACAGGGTGGTACCGATATAGAGTCAATATGCGGGGGCACCGGTTAGTTGAGGTAGCATGTACATGTAGGAAGAGTTATTAAAGTGACTATGCATAGATGACAACAGAGAGTAGCAGTGGTGTAAAGAAGTGGAGAGGGGGGCAATGCAAATAGTCTGGGTAGCCATTTGGCTAGATGTTCAGGAGTCTTATGGCTTGGGGGTAGAAGCTGTTTTAGAAGCCTCTTGGATTTAGACTTGGCGCTCCAGTACCGCTTGCCGTGCGGTAGCAGAGAGAAAATAGACAAACTTACTTGGCACCTTTATGGGTCTGATCTAATTACAACATTTCTCCAACATTCTCCACACCAATGCCGGGAACTGGTCTGCAGTACTGACTCACTAAGGATGTGATGAACATAATAGCCAGGTCATTACATGGCATTGCTGTTCATGATCCAGGTAATCAGGAAATTGATTGTATTACTGGGTTGTTCCAAATATTCGGTGTCTTTTGAGAAGTTTATCGTCCTAATTTAAAAATATATTTTTACATTCTGTCATAAAGAGCATACTGTATGTTCAACTTCATAAAAAATGACTTTAGTAAGTGCCAAATAAAGTAACAGGGTTGACGATTGACAAACATAAATCCCCTTTTGACCAGAGGAATGGAAGCTTGTTGTTGTGCAACAGGAAATGGCAATTGAATGCAATCTTCACAAAAACATTTTTATTGTTAAAACATTTCTAGCCTGTCTATCTATGGGTAACAGGCAGTGGCGATTTTAGCATGTACATCTTGGTGGGGCAAACCCCCCAAAATTAGGGGGATGCATGCCAGCAAAGCCACAACACTAAATAATATATTAATTGCACTATAACGGTGACAAACAGTGCCCACAAAATGTTAGGGCCTACATGAAGCTGTCCCAACACCTTACCACTGCTCCACCTGGCTATCAGCGGAGCCTTGTCTGGCAGCGAAACAGTTCATTCAGCCTCATTTACTGCCTTTTAAAAAAACATAGCTGATATGGCTGACCTGGTTAAACAAATGTGGTTTCTACTGACAATTGAGATGTACAAACTATGGCATAAGGGGACAACAAGTAGATAAGAGGCAATCCGTTATTTTGATCAAGACATTAATGAGCAAGCTAGGACGGACGTAGTCAATATAACTATTTGTTCAGCACTTTTGAAGTATACAGAAACAGAATTCAGAACATGGGCCGTTCTTACAGTGTTCTCCCAGTACACCAAGTCAGAACCGTAGGATAAATAAAGGGGTCATATAAGCAGACAATAAACTCTTACAATGTTCGATGATTACATTTCTCTAAAATAGGTTATAGGCTACATTTGTACCACCAAGTCAGAACAGTAGGCGAAATTAAGAGGGGAAAATAGACCAAATTATTAGGGTGAGGCACATGGGCTACTAACAGCTTACTACACAACATACACTTAGTATTACTTTCTTAGCTACAGTATAAAATCTCTCTGGCATATAACATTATTTATCCAGCAGCATACAATACATTTTATTACTCACCTTGTTGTGCTGTGCTCACTTGAACAGGAAGGTGGCACGGGCAAATTTTATCATCAAAGTCTGGATTGAAATTCTGGATTCTGGATTTTTGGATGGGCACTTCTAATGTAACTATGGCAGCATAGTTACATTAGAAGTGCCCATCCAAAAAGGCTCAAGGTCATTGGCCACAGATAAAATTATGTTAAGTCACGTTATATCTACAGTTGCTTTGATTGGACTGATTATGTCAACATCATACTTTCAAAATCTTAGCTAGCAGTCATCATCATGAATCAAGTCTACAGTCAATGAGTGGTTTGGAAGTGCTTGAATTTTTGAGCTCTACTATTAGATTTGGCAGTGACGTAGTGTCCCCATGAGTGACAGGACACGAGACAATCACAGCACAACAAGAGAACATTACCAACCCCTACTCTCCGTATTTTCCACTGGCTGCCCCACCACCACAGAAAGCACTGAGCTAGGCTGAAACACCAGCATTTGGAGCTGCCTTTTTCAAGAAAGGAAAAAGGAGCCCATGTTTGTATGGAGGCTTTATTAACTCAATGATTTGTCTTTTTTTTCTTACTTTGTTTGCAAACTGATATGTGACACTTATTAATGGCAAAATAACATGCAAAATAGGTAACCCACAAAAAATGTGGGGCTCATGCCCTGAATGACGGGTCGCCACTGGAAACAGGGTTGACGTGTAATGCTCGAACTGGTTCAGTTTTCCACCCCAAAATTGCCAAAAAGAGTAGAACCAGCGCACCTGCTTTTACACTATGATTTGACAAGATGTTCATTGCTTCTTTTTGATAAATATTTATAAAGGAATAGTTTCACCATATTAAAATGAGAGTTCAGTTTACGTAACAGGGTTGACCTTAAAAATGAGGGACTGACGTAAATTAATCACTTATCACAAACTAAATAATAATCTTCATAAATGACTGTCAAAGCAACAAAATAACTAGGGCTTTACAATGGAGACCTTTTGGGATTAAGTGGGTTAAAATCTTCCTAAATGTCTCAGAGGGTGCATGGAGGGACATGTTAAGCTGCAGCTGGCCCAGGACAGAGCAGCACGGTTTGCTCTTAATCGTAATCAAAGGGCTGATATAAATACTGTGCATGCCAGTCTCTTCTTGGCTAAGAGTTGAGGAGAGACTGACTGCATCACTTCTTTTTATAAGAAACATTCATGTGTTGAAAATCCCAAATTGTTTGCAAAGTCAACTTACACACAGCTCTGACACACACACTTATGCCACCAGGTGTCTTTTCACAGTCCCCAAATCCCAAACAAATTCAAGAAAACATACAGTGCCTTGCAACAGTATTCATCCCTGTAACAGGATTCTTCTGTTGAAGAGAGGCAGACCAAAACACAGCGTGGTTATTGTGATACATCTTTAATAAAGATGAAAATAGAACAATATACTACCCCAAAAAAACCGTGACAAACCGAAAACAGCCCTATATGGTGTAACAAACACAAAGACAGGAACAATCACCCACAAAACCCAACACAAAACAGGCTACCTAAATATGGCTCCCAATCAGAGACAATGACTAACACCTGCCTCTGATTGAGAACCATATCAGGCCCAAACACAGAAACAGACAAACAAGACATCCAACATAGAATGCCCACTCAGATCACACCCTGACCAAACAAAACATAGAACATACAAAGCAAACTATGGTCAGGGTGTGACAATCCCCTTGGCATTTTTCCTATTTTGTTGCATTACAACCTGTAATTTAAATAGATTTTTATTTGGATTTCATGTAATGGACATACACAAAATAGTCCAAATTGGTGAAGTGAAATGAAAAAAATAACTTGTTTTTAAAAAATTATAAAAAATGAAAACCTGGAAAGTGGTGCGTGCATATGTATTCACCCCCTTTGCTATGAAGCCCCTAAATAAGATCTGGTGCAACCAAATACCTTCAGAAGTCACATTATTAGTTAAATTAAGTCCACCTGGGTGCAATCTAAGTGTCACATGATCTGACACATGATCTCAGTATATATACACATTTTATGAAAGGCCCCAGAGTCTGCAACACCACTAAGCAAGGGGCACCACCAAGCAAGCGGCACCATGATGACCAAGGAGCTCTCCAAACATGTCAGGGACAAAGTTGTGGAGAAGCACAGATCAGGGTTGGGTTATAAAAAAATATCTGAAACTTTGAACATCCCACGGAGCACCATTAAATCCATTATTAAAAAATGTAAACAATATGGCATCATAACAAACCTGCCAAGAGAGGGCCGCTCACCAAAACTCACGGACCAGGCAAGGAAGGTATTAATCAGAGAGGCAACAAAGAGACCAAAGATAACCCTGAAGGAGTTGCAAACTCCACAGCGGAGATTGGAGTATCTGTCAATAAAGAAACCTGTTTCAGTCTTCCTGAAATTTGAGACAGAGACGGAGGTTCGCCTTCCAGCAGGACAATGACCCTAATACTGCTAATGCAACACTCTAGTGGTTTAAGGGGAAATGTTTAAATGTCTTGGAATAGCCTAGTCAAAGCCCAGACCTCAATCCAATTGAGAATCTGTCGAATGACAGATTGCTGTACACCAGCGGAACCTATCCAACTTGAAGGAGCTGGAACTGTTTTGCCTTGAAGAATGTGGATAGATGTGCCAAGCTTATAGAGACACCCCAAGAGATTTGCAGCTGTAATTGCTGCGAAAGGTGGATGTACAAAATATTGACTTTGAGGGGGTGAATAGTTATGCACGCTCAAGTTGTCTGTTTTTTGTCTTATTTCTTGTTTGTTTCACAATAAAACACATTTCGAATCTTCAAAGTGGTAGGCATGTTGTGTAAATCAAGTGATACAAACTCCCCCAAAATCTATTTTAATTCCAGGTTGTAAGGCAACAAAATAGGAAAAATGCCAAGGGGGGTGAATACCTTCACATGCCACTTTACACTATTATAAAGATGGAACTTGGAACTTCCTTCCATCTCATATTGCTCAAATAAACAGCAAACCTGGTTTCAAAAAACAGATAAAGCAACACCTCGTGGCACAACCCCTCTCCCCTCTTTGACCTAGATAATGTGTGTATATGCATTGATATGTAGGCTACGTGTGCCTTTTTTAAAATGTATGTAGTTCTGTCCTTGAGCTGTTCTTGTCTAATGATGTTCTGTATTATGTCATTCTGTATGATGTTTCATGTTTTGTGTGGACCCCAGGAAGAGTAGCTGCTGCTTTTGCAACAGCTAAATGGGGATCCTAATAAAATATCTTTAAAAAAAATCTTTATTCATATAAAAAAAATCTGATTTATTTTAAGTCTCCATGTGGTCTATATTAAAGGGCACTTCATTTATCGCAACAGGCTTTTAAAATGCAATATTGGTGCAAAATGTCTACTTAAAATATCAAAGGCACTCTTTTCGTGGAACGACCTTACAATTATTATACTATGTTCAACACTGAATACAGGCAGGCTCACATAATGTCCAGAGAAATGATCTGTAGGTGGGCTGTGTCCTAAATGGTACACAAATGGAGTGCACCATGTATGGCATACGGTGCCATTTCAAATTGACCCGTGATGTCTTTAAAAAACATAGTCTTGGCTGCTTAAAGCAGATGTTAACGTTCTCTCTCCTGTGACCAGGACTTGGAGAACACGTTTGACGGCTGGACAGAAGACCTAGCCCACCTGACGGTGCTGAGGGAGTCCCTGTCTAGCTACATCAGTGCTGAGGACCTGTCTGTTCTACAGGAACGTATAGAGCTTCTGCACCGCCAGTGGGAGGAGATCTGTCACCAGGTACTGTATGGCTGTTGAATATGTTGCTGTGAGGAGAAGCAGTCTCTTCCCACGGCCTCTGTGTTTCTGACTCAATAGGTGTGTCATCAGTCCAGCAAGAGAGACTAGAGCTGTCATTTTAAGTTGTAATCACGTGGTGCCAAATGGTGGTGCTGAAGCTCCACGATAGGCCATAGCCGCACTACGTACGCATAGTTATGGGAACAGGGTTGAAACTTGCAGGCTTGCACTGATTGCCGACTCGTGCAGAAAGATCTGCAGCAGACTATGGTCAATATGATTGAATAGTGGTTCTGCAGTATTCTTTATCGCCTTTGTGAAACATATCTCTGGTGATTTCATAAAGCTGGAAGCGTAGTGTTTAGTGTAACTAGACTTGAGATAGAGAGAACTTTAATGCAAAACAGTACAGGATGTTTCCCCTTCAAACTACATCCGGTGTTGTATGTGAATATAGACCACATAGTGACAGGAAGTCACACAGTGCTAGCGTTAGATGCATTACATTAGGTAACACCTCTACATCACTGCTACCTCTTCATTAATGTTCTGCTAAGTCTATGGATATTGCCTAGTACTGCTTGTTGTGTATGTTTCTTTTTTTATATAAACATTTTCATTTCTCTGTGCAACTAGCTATTATCCTTACCATGGTGAATTAATTTCAAATGAGCATATGTATTTACAACACCTGTGTATCTGTCTTGCTGTCTCTCTCTCTCTCTCCATAGCTATCCCTTCGGCAGAAGCAGGTGAGTGAGAAGCTGAATGAGTGGGCCGTGTTTAACGAGAAGAACAAGGAGCTGTGTGACTGGCTTACCGACATGGAGAGCAAGGTGTCCCAGAATGGAGACATCAGCATTGAGGAGATGATCGAGAAGCTACGCAAGGTAAACACCAACCGATACCAGACCTTGTCTTTTCATTCGTGTTTGATTAATTAGACAAATATCCCATTGAAATGGTCTTCTCTACTCTGAATTGCTTCAATGAGAAATGCTTGTAGAAGTTGATTCCTCTTTGAATAATGTTTTAGTCCAAACTGTTACACTATTCTCCCTTTTACATGGTCTGATGACGGTTTTTACTCCCTCTCCCAGGACTACCAGGAGGAGATAGCGGTGGCTAAGGAGAACAAGCTGCAGCTGCACAAGATGGGTGAGCGCCTGGCCAGGGCCAGCCACGAGACCAAGGCCTCTGAGATAGAACACAAGCTCAGCAAGGTGGGCGAGCGCTGGCAACACCTGCTGGACCTCATCGGGGCCAGGTAAGGAGTGCATTCGGAAAGTATTCAGACCACTTGACTTTTTCCACATTTTTTTACGTTACAGCCTTATTCTAACATGGATTAATGACAAAGCAAAAACAGGTTATTAGAAATGTTAGCAAATTTCTGAAAAATAAAAAAACGTATATTACATTTACATAAGTATTCAGACCCTTTACTCAGAACATTGTTGAAGCACCATTGGCAGTGATTACAGCCTTGAGTCTTCTTGGGTATGACGCTATAAGCTTGGCGCACCTGTATTTGGGTAGTTTCTTCCATTCTTCTCTGCAGATCCTCAAGCTCTGTCAGGTTGGATGGGGAGCGTCGCTGCACAGCTATTTTCAAGTCTCTCCAGAGATGTTCGATCGGGTTTAAGTCCAGGCTCTGGCTGGGCCACTGAAAGACATTCAGGGACTTGTCCTAAAGCCACTCCTGCGTTGTCTTGGCTGTGTGCTTAGGGTTGTTGTCCTGTTGGAAGTTGAACCTTTGCCCCAGTCTGAGGTCCTGAGCGCTCTGGAGCAGGTTTTCATCAAGGATCTTTTCTCCATTCATCTTTCCCTCGATCCTGACTAGTCTCCTAGTCCCTGCTGCTGAAAAACATCCCCACAGCATGATGCTGCCACCACTATGCTTCACCCTAGGGATGGTGTCAGGTTTCCTCCAAACGTGACGCTTGGCATTTAGGCCAAAGAGTTCAATCTTGGTTTCATCAAGCCAGAGAATCTTGTTTAGTCATTTAGGTACCTTTTTGCAAACTCCAAGCGGTTTGTCATGTGCCTTTTACTAAGGAGTGGCTTCTGTCTGGCCACTCTACCATAAAGGCCTGATTGGTGGAGTGTTACAGAGATGGTTGTCCTTCTGGAAGGTTCTCCCATCTCCACAGAGAAACTCTGGAGCGCTGTCAGAGAGACCATTGGGTTCATGGTCACCTCCCTGACCAAGGCCCTTCTCCCCTGATTGCTCAGTTTTGCCAGGCGGCCAGCTCTAGAAAGAGTCTTGGTGGTTCCAAACTTCTTCCATTTAAGAATGATGGAGGCCACTGTGTTCTTGGGGACCTTGAATGCTGCAGACAGAGTCTCATAGCAAAGGGTCCGAATACTTATGTAAATAAGGTATTTCTGTTTTCGCTTTGTCGTTATGTGGTATTGTGTGTAGATTGATGAGGAAAATGTTCTATTTAATCAATTTTAGAATAAAATAAAATGTGTAAAAAAGGGAAGTGGTCTGAATACTTTCCGAATGCACTGTATATACTATGGCCGGGTGTGTGGGATAGGAAGTACATGGATATGCTATACTGCTGTGGGTTAGGAATATACACACATTTGATTACACACGCCATTGGCGTTAATATTTGCTTTGATGCAGCCTTCTTGACTTTCAGAAACTCTCTGGCTGGCCCAGTGTACAGTACTGTACTTATCACAATTTGACCACAATGGGACTTCCTAGTACAATATAGCTTGAATAAAATAAAAACAATGAGTGGAAAGAAGTGGTTTAATAACTGTGTTAATTGTTTTTAGGTGCTTCTTTACTAGGAATCTGCTGTGGTATGTATGTTTTTCTAAAACAAGCATCATGTATCCGGTTGCTATAGAGTGAAGAAGCTGAGGGAGACTCTGGTGGCAGTGCAGCAGCTGGATAAGAACATGAGTAGTCTGCGGTCCTGGCTGGCCCACATAGAGACTGAGCTATCCAGACCCATCGTCTATGATACCTGTGATTCCCAGGAGATACAGAGGAAGCTGGACCTGCAGCAGGTAAATATCCCGTCAGCTTGGTGGTCCCAGATCTGTTTGTGCTGTCTTGTAGACTCCTGTAGTCGTTGTCATAGCAGTTGGCAAGATGGCATTAACAGATCTGGCACCACCAGGCTACCGCATCAGTGGGCTGTGAGTACTTTGAAGACACACTGCAGTTTACACTGATTGGTATAGCTATTAATATAGATACTGTACATAATCAATGATGGTTGCTTATGTTGATATTTTATAGATCCTTTTTAGTTCCTAGCAGACAGGCTTACAGACAATACAATAGAGAAGGGCTTATTGAAAAATCTTAGCAGGTTTCTTGGTTCTGAAAAGATCCCACCCTCTTTCTCTAACATAGCGTACCATAACATCCTTCCATCTTTCTCTCCATCTATCCAGGAGCTTCAGCGTGACATAGAGAAGCACAGTACGGGTGTGGCGTCTGTGTTGAACCTGTGTGAGGTGCTGTTGCACGACTGTGACGCTTGTGCCACGGACACAGAGTGTGAATCTATCCAGCAGGCCACTCGCAGCCTGGACCGCCGATGGAGGAGCATCTGTGCCTTGTCCATGGAGAGAAGGCTCAAGTAAGACCTACACAGTTGAACTTAACCTTTTACTGCAGTGGGCTAAATCAGGGTCGCACAGTGTGTTTTCTTGGTAGTCTTAAACAGATCTACTTTGAAACAAAAGTACACACCTCACACACATGGTTATGGGCTTAAAAAAATAATACACAGGGCCTTCCAAGTGTCACTGGGTCTGTAGTGACAAGCGTCACTACAGGCCCATGTTCGATCCCAGGCTGTGTCACAGCCGGACGTGACCGGGAGACCGATGAGGCGGCGCACAATTGGCCCAGCGTTGTCCAGGTTAGGGGACATTTAGCCAGCCGGGATTTCCTTGTCCCATCGCGCTCTAGGGACTCCTTGTGGCGGGCCGGGTGCCTGCAAGCTGACCCCGGTTGCAAGTTGGACAGTGTTTCCTCTGACACATTGGTGCAGCTGGCTTCCAGGTTAAGTGAGCAGTGTGTCAAGAATCAGTCAAATCAAATCAAATCAAATGTTATTTGTGCTTCTAGTTCCGACAATGCAGTAATAACCAACAAGTAATCTAGCTAACAATTCCAAAACTACTACCTTAGAGACACAAGTGTAAGGGGATAAAGAATATGTACATAAAGATATATGAATGAGTGATGGTACATAGCGGCATTGGCAAGATACAGTAGATGGTATTGAGTGCAGTATATACATATGAGATGAGTATGTAAACAAAGTGGCATAGTTAAAGTGGCTAGTGATACATGTATTACATAAAGATGCAGTAGATGATATAGAGTACAGTATATACATATACATATGAGATGAATAATGTAGGGTATGTAAACATTATATTAGGTAGCATTGTTTAAAGTGGCTAGTGATATATTTGACATCATTTCCCATCAATTCCCATTATTAAAGTGGCTGGAGTTGAGTCAGTGTGTTGGCAGCAGCCACTCAATGGTTTGCACTTTGGAGATTCTTCAAAGTAGCCACCCTTTGCCTTGATGACAGCTTTGCACACTGTTGGCATTCTCTCAACCAGCTTCACCTGGAATGCTTTTCCAACAGTCTTGAAGGAGTTCCCACATATGATCAGCATTTGTTGGCTGCTTTTCCTTCACTCTGCGGTACAACTCATCCCAAACCATCTGAAATGGGTTGCTGTCGGGTGATTGTGGAGGCCGGATCATCTGATGCAGCACTCCATCACTCTCCTTCTTGGTCAAATAGCCCTTACACAGCCAGGGTGTGTGTTGTGTCATTGTCCTGTTGAAAAACAAATTATAGTTCCACGAAGCGCAAACCAGATGGGATGGCGTGTCGCTGCAGAATGCTGTGGTAGCAATGCTGGCTACGTGTGCCTTGAATTCTAAATAAATCACAGACATTGTCACCAGCAAAGCACCCCCACACCATCACACTTCCTCCTCCATGCTTGACTGTGTGAACTACACATGCGGAAATCATCCTTTCACCTACTCTGCGTCTCACAAAGACACGGCGGTTGGAATCAAAAATCTCAAATTTGGACTCATCAGACCAAAGGACAGATTTCCACCGGTCTAATGTCCATTGCTCGTGTTTGTTGGCCCAAGCAAGTCTCTTTTCTTATAGGTGTTCTTTAGTAGTGGTTTCTTTACAGCAATTTGACCGATGAAGGCCTGATTCACGCAGTCTCCTCTGAACAGTTGATGTGGAGATGTGTCTCTTACTTGAACTCAGTTTCTGAGGCTGGTAACTCTACTGAACTTATCCTCTGCAGCAGAGGTAACTCTGGGTCTTTCTTTCCTGTGACGGTCCTCATGAGAGCCAGTTTCATCATAGCGCTTGATGGTTTTTGCAACTGCAATTTAAGAAACTTTCAAAGTTCTTGATATTTTCCGTATTGACTGACTTCAAGTAATGATGGACTGTCGTTTCTCTTTGCTTATTTGAGCTGTTCTTGCCATAATATGGATTTGGATACCTTGTCACAACACAACTGATTGGCTCAAATGCATTAAGAAGGAAAGAAATTCCACAAATTAACTTTTAACAAGGCACACCTGTTAATTGAAATGCATTCCTGGTGACTACCTCATGAGGAGAATGCCAAGTGTGAGCAAAGCTGGCATCAAGGCAAAGGGTGGCTACTTTGAAGATATGAAATATATTTCTAAAATATATTTTGATTTGTTTAACACTTTTTTGGGTAGTACATCATTCCATATGTGTTATTTCATTGTTCTGATGTCTTCACTATTATTCTACAATGTAGAAAATAGTTACAAATAAAGAAAAATCCTTTAATGAGTAGGTATGTTCAAACTGTTTCACATATAAATGTACAAATGTTTATTAAATATGAAAAATATGAATAGCATTCCACCCCTGAGGTCACTAGAGGGTGATTTGCTCATTTGACTGCAGGAAAGGGCTACTACTTTTAGATACAGTTGTCGCAGTTGTTTCTACAGTAGTGCCATTTTTATTTTATTTCAAGAGTATCATCAAGCAAAGTGCGTTGATGTAACTCTAGGGTTGGTTAGTCTATTTGAACGCTTATGATGTAGGCTGTCACCATAACTTAAAATAGTCCATATCGTTTTCATTTCTAAGGATTGAAGAGACATGGCGTTTGTGGCAGAAGTTCTTAGAGGACTTTGCACGTTTTGAGGAGTGGCTTGTGACCTCAGAGAAGACTGCTGCTCTGCCCAACTCTTCAGGCGTGCTCTACACTGTGGCCAAGGAAGAACTAAAGAAGTTTGAGGTACAGTACAGCTATTACACACCACCTTATTTGATATGCTGTAAACCACTATATTCTCTCCCCATGTATCTCATATTCAGAAGACAGTACCTCTACAGTACATATCTAGACAAAACTCATGGATGGACTAACTTGTCTCTGATTGATACTAAATGATCAATTGATCAACTAAATTGTCAACTGCATGATTAATCAACATTTCCTTGATCAATACTAAATGTGTGGGTTGATTAATATATATATTTGAATTATATGTTGTGCTGTAGGCATTCCAACGTCAGGTCCATGAGAGTCTGACCCAGCTGGAGCTGATCAATAAGCAGTACCGCCGTCTGGCCAGGGAGAACCGCACCGACTCCTCCTGTCGCCTCCGGGAGATGGCCCACGACGGGAACCAGCGCTGGGACAACCTGCAGAAGAGGGTGGCCTCCATCCTCCGCAGACTCAAGGTACAGAGTCGCGTCCATCCTTGTTGAACAACTGTAACACAACATAAAGTCTTGTATATAGTCCAATTCTACGCTCCTAAATATCCAAAGTGCTCACAGAAAGAAATCATGAGGAGTGTCTGCCCAAAATTGCAATTCATTGGTAGAAGAAAAAAAATCTGAGAGAAACGTGTATCCTAAAGCATCCCTTCATGATTTCTTCAGCACTTTATCAGTCAGCGTGAGGAGTTTGAGACGGCCAGAGACAGCATCCTGGTGTGGCTCACGGAGATGGACCTGCAGCTCACCAACATAGAGCACTTCTCAGAGTGTGATATCCAGGCCAAGATCAAACAGCTCAGGGTAAGAATGCCCACAATACCTCACACCTTGGGGCTGCCCAGGTACATGCTACTGGTCATTTTTTTATTAAACTTTATTTAACTAGACAAGTCTGTTAAGAACAAATTCTTATTTACAATGACGGCCTACTCCGGCCAAAACCTAACCCGGACGACGCTGGGCCAATTGTGCGCCGCCCTATGGAACTCACAATCACGGCCGGTTGTGATACAGCCTGGAATCAAACCAGTGTCTGTAGTGACGCCTCTAGCACTGAGAATCAGTGCCTTAGACCGCTACGCCACTCAGGAGAGCAAGTCATAATTTTTGCTAATAAGTTTCACACCTGGTGGTTGTGAACTCAACCTTACCTGGTTGGTCTCTGCTTCTCTTCCACTTTTTGACAACCTCTGATGTAAAATGAAGTACATTTGATTGATTGATTGATTGATTGTCTACCAGGCGTTCCAGCAGGAAATCTCTCTGACCACTGGGAAGATTGAGCACATCTTCCACCAGGGTGAGGTGCTGCTAGAGAAGAGTGAGCCTCTGGATGCCGCTGTTATAGAGGAGGAGCTGGAAGAGCTGCAGAGATACTGCCAGGAGGTGTTCGGACGTGTGGAGCGCTACTACAAGAAGCTCATACGCCTACCGGTAAGCCTAGGGATGACATCTACTGGCCCCCTTGGTTCGATTTTAATGTTGGGTGACTTGGCTTCTAGCACCCTTTCATAGTAAAAAAAAAGAGGATAGAGTTGAGCACATTCTCTCCTGTGGTCATTTTACCAAATGATGCCATGTTTTGATTCCTGGAACCTGTCGTTGTCTTTGTTGACTGTCTCATAAGTGTATCTCCCACTCCTCTTCCTCCAGCTAACAGGTGACGAGTACGACGTGTCATTCTCGGACCGGGAGTTTGAACTAGACGAACCTGGGGACCTGTCCAGCATTCCCTGGAGTGAGCGTCTGGGAGACTGCCTGATGTCCCCTCTACCCTCCCTAAGCCACTCTGCTTCCCTGGCTGCCCCTCTGCGGACTGGAGCTGAGCGCTCGGGCAGGGACACCCCAGCCAGTGTGGACTCCATCCCCCTGGAGTGGGACCACGATTACGACCTGAGCCGGGGGCTGGAGAGCGCCAGCAGGGCCCTGGGCCTGGCGTCTGAGCAGGGGGAGCACGGAGATGAGGGGAGCTACCAGGGATCAACTTCTGCCTCTGCTCTGTCAGGTCAGTCTAGTCTACACCCCTCACACCCGTACTGTCAGATACTAAGGATAACACACCCCTCACAACTTAAGATAGCCTCGATCTCAGAGAGAGTGGAGACATCACAGTGGAGAGATACAGTGTTGTGGCTGTTAAAGCACACTCATATTCAGCCCTGTTAATTGTAAGAAATGTGTGTATGTATATGTTTCTTCCAGATGTAGTGATCCCAGAGAGCCCTGAGGCCTTTGTTAAACTAACTGAACAAACCCTGAGGTCCTTGGATGGTAGGCAAGATGCCGTAGTGTGGAAAAATAACACTAACAGCCTACTTACTGCCTGCTAGTAGTTTGGTTTGGTTTTCTTACTCGCACACTGAAGCATAACAGCAATTACTGTTAACCAACAGCACCACTTCCTAACGATTTGTATTTTTTTCTATTACATTTTGCAGCACATAGGCTACTGTAGCTAACCTCAAGCTAATTTGTGGTTGGCATCCTGTGTGTTTCAAAAGGTGCATGTTGTTGTGCACTGTTGGGGAGATGTTGTTGTTTTTTGTGTTACAAATGTCCTTTGTCCCTTGTCTTCTAATTTACCACTGAATGGATAACACTCACTGATGATATCAGTGAGTGTTATGATATCTTACAATGTTTTGGATGGATTTCTAAGTCTGTTTGAAGAAAACATTTAGGGACGGTTTTTCGGGCACAGATTAAGACAGATTAAAGGAAAACTCCACCCAAAAACAACATTTTGGTATTTGTTTCATTAATCCATTGTTGACATAGTCCCAAAATGTTTTGCTTGTCACCAATCAAGATTTCAAGATATGTAACTTTCATATTATTTTCATGTATTTTGAAAGTTACATATCTTGAAAACTAGATTTTCGGTGGAATGTTCCTTTAAACGAATCCAGGCTGTATCACATCCGGTCGTGATTGGGAGTCCCATAGGTCGGCACACAGTTGGCCCAGCGTCGTCCGGGTTTGGCCGTCATTGTAAATAAGAATTTGTTCTTAACCGACCTGCCTAGTTAAATAAAGCTTAAATAAAATTTAAAAAATTAAAAACTCCTGAATAATCTACATTGAACGTGCTTTTAAATCCAACAGGAGTAGGCTTAATCTAGGTCTAAGAAACCGGCCCGTGAACATAAAATCAAAGCCTTTATCTAACTGTATTCCATCTCATCTTCCCATCCTCAGGAGAGGGAGGTACCCTGGAGACTCACATACTACAGTTGGACAAGGTTCTGGACACAAGCCGGTTCCACCTGCAACAGACAGAGAACATAATCCGCAGCCGCACCCCGACTGGCCCCGAGCTGGACGCTTCATACATGGGATATGTGAGTACCGCTGGTCTCATTCACTGGTTAATATACTGGTCTCATTCACTAGACTAGACACCTAAGTATTCTGCAGCCAATTTGGCTCTCAGGGTTTGTAAACATGAAGTTACGATTTAAACTATTCCATGAATGTTATCGGTATGTCTGATAAGAGACCCTTATCACCGTTCTGTGAGTTACAGTTCCAGCCAAACGTTTGGACACACCTTACTCAATCCAGGGTTTTTCTTTATTTTTACTATTTTCTTAATTGTAGAATAATGGTGAAGACATCACAACTATGAAATAACACATATGGAATCATGTAGTAACCAAAAAAGTGTTAAACAAATCAAAATATATTTTATATTTTGAGATTCTTCAAAGTAGCCACCCATTGCCTTGATGACAGCTTTGCACACTCTTGGCATTCTCTCAACAAGCTTCATGGGGTAGTCACCAGGAATGCATTTTATTTAACAGGTATGCCTTGTTAAAAGTTCATTTGTGGAATTTCTTTCCTTCTCATTGCATTTTTGACAGTCAGTTATGTTGTGCCAAGGTCGCGGGGTGGGGGTGGGGGGGGTTATACAGAAGACAGCCCTACTTGGTAAAAGACCAAATCCATATTATGGCAAGAACAGCTCAAATAAGCAAAGAGAAACGACAGTCCATCATTACTTTAAGACATGAAGGTCAGTCAATACGGAAAATGTCAAGAACTTTGAAAGTTTCTTCAAGTGCAGTCGCAAAAACCATCAAGTGCTGTGATGAAACTGGCTATAATGAGGACCGCCACAGGAAAGGAAGACCCAGAGTTACTAATGCAGCAGAGGATACGTTCATTAGAGTTACCATCCTCAGAAATTGCAGCCCAAATAAATGCTTCACATAGTTCAAGTAACAGACACATCTCAACATCAACTATTCATAGGAGATTGTGTTAATTTGGCCTTCATGGACACTAAAGAGGCTTTTCTACTGATTCTGAAAAACACCAAAAGAAAGATGCCCAGGGTCCCTGCTCATCTGCATGAACATGCCTTAAGCATGCTGCAAGGAGGCATGAGGACTGCAGATGT
Organism: Oncorhynchus mykiss; assembly: GCF_013265735.2. Classification (NCBI taxonomy): domain Eukaryota; kingdom Metazoa; phylum Chordata; class Actinopteri; order Salmoniformes; family Salmonidae; genus Oncorhynchus; species Oncorhynchus mykiss. The sequence goes on along the minus strand of NC_048583.1, from coordinate 27,226,784 downwards.
GGCCCGGGCAATAAATTGCAATGTCCGTTCAGTGAGACGCCTAAGACAGTGCTACAGGGAGACAGGACGGACAGCTGATCGTTCTCGCAGTGGCAGACCACGTGTAACAACACCTGCACAGGATCGGTACATCCGAACATCATACCTGCGGGACATGTACAGGATGGCAACAACTGCCCGAGTTACACCAGGAATGCACAATCCCTCCATCAGTGCTCAGACTATCTGCAATAGGCTGAGAGAGGCTGGACTGAGGGCTTGTAGTCCTGTTGTAAGGCAGGTCCTCACCAGACATCACCGACAACCACGTCGCCTATGGGCACAAACCCACTGTCGCTAGACAAGACAGGACTGGCAAAAAGTGCTTTTCACTGACGAGTTTCAGTTTTGTCTCACCAGGGGTCATGGTCGGATTCGCGTTTATTGTCGAATAAATGAGCGTTACACCGAGGCCTGTACTCTGGAGCGGGATGGATTTGGAGGTGGACGGTCCCTCATGGTCTGGGGCGGTGTGTCACAGCATCGCATTGCATGCAATCTCAACACTGTGCGTTACAGGGAAGACATCCTCGTCCCTCAATGTGGTACCCTTCCTGCAGGCTCATCCTGACATGACCCTCCAGCATGACAATTCCACCAGCCATACTGCTCGTTCTGTGCGTGATTTCCTGCAAGACAAAAATGTCAGTGTTCTGCCATGGCCAGCAAAGAGCCCGGATCTCAATCCCATTGAGCACGTCTGAGACCTTTTGGATCGGAGGGTGAGGGCTAGGGCCATTCCAACCAGTAATGTCCGGGAACTTGGAGGTGCCTTGGTGGAAGAGTGGGGTAACATCACACAGCAAGAACTGGCAAATCTGGTGCAGTCCATAAGGAGGAGATGCACTGCAGTACTTAATGCACTGATTGTTTACTTTTGATTTTGCCCCCCCTCCCCCTTTGTTCAGGGACACATTATTCAATTTCTGTTAGTCACATGTCTGTGTAACTTTTAAGTTTATGTCTCAGTTGTTGAATCTTGTTATGTTCATACAAATATTTACACATGTTAAGTTTGCTGAAAGTAAACGCAGTTGACAGTGAGAGGACATTTCTTTTTTTGATGAGTTTACTAAAGGACACACATAAGAAGAAATACTTGCTTTGGCCAAGAAACACGAGGAATGGACATTAAACCGGTGGAAATCTGTCCTTTGGTCTGATGAGTCCAAACTTGAGATTTTTGGTTCCAACCACATGTGTAGTTCCCACCGTGAAGAATGGAGGAGGTGTGATGATGTGGGGGTGCTTTGCTGATGAAACTCGTGATTTATTTAGAATTCAAGGCACACTTAACCAGCATGGCTACCACAGCATTCTGCAGCGATACGCCATCCCATCTGGTTTGCGATCAGTGGGACTATCATTTCTTTTTCAACAGGACATTGACCCAACACACCTCCAGACTGTGTAAGGGCTATTTGACCAAGAAGGAGAGTGATGGAGTGCTGCATCAGATGAGCTGGCCTCCATAATCACCCGACCGCAACCCAATTGAGATGGTTTGGGATGAGTTGGACTGCAGAGTGAAGGAAAAGCAGCCAACAAGTGCTCATCATGTGGGAACTCTTCAAGACTGTTGGATAAGCATTCCAGATGAAGCTGGTTGAGAGAATGCCAAGAGTGTGCAAAGCTGTCATCAAGTCAAAGGGTGGCTACTTTGAATAATCTAAAATATCAATTATATTTTTATTTGTTTAACACTTGTTTGGTTACTACATGATTCCATATGTGTTATTTCATAGTTTTGAAGTCTTCACTATTATTCTACAATGTAGAACATAGTTAAAATAAAGAAAAACCCTTGAATGAGTTTGTGTGTCCAAACTTTTGACTGGTACTGTATGTCTCAATGGAAGGTCTTTGGGAAACGTGTCTTTATCTACACAAATCATGTGGTTTGTAAAATAAGTATCTACTCAGCGGGATTACATGATGTGAACTTCTCAGTGACATGCTTTCCATCCGCTGCCTGTCCTGTCGTGTTGTGTAGATGCGTCTGTTGGGCGAGTGTCGTGGTAGTATAGACACGGTGAAGAGGGTGGGCTACGAGCTGAAGGGGGAGGAGGACAAGGCCTCAGGACTCGCTGACCCCATTGGTGGTGATTCACAAACAACAGGTAACGTTTGGCTTTCAGATGTTGATACTGTACTGTATACAGTGCCTTCAAAGTTTTCACACCCCTTGACTTTTTCCTCATTTTGTTGTGTTACAGCCTGCATTTAAAATTGATTAAATGTACCCTATAATGTCGAAGTGGAATTTATGTTTTTCAATATTTTTACAAATAAATGTTTGTATTTGTATTTATTAAGGACCCCAGCAACAATAAGGCAGTTATATACAATGTTAAATATTACATGACATTACATTTCATAACACTTTTCACAACACACCAAGTGTGCTTCCCCAGGCCTCTACTCTACTACCACATACAGTGGCTCCAAAATTACTGGCCCGCCTGACTGGCAATGCACAAACAATACTTTAACAAATACTATAAACAATAGAATTATAGAGAAACTCAAAATAGCAACATGTGAGAAATACTGTACTTTATTAATGTTTCAATGGAACCCACCACAATCATACAATTATTTAAAACAAAATACATTTCACCAAAATCAAGGTTTCATAATTATTGGCACTCCTCATTTAGTACTTAGTGCCACCACCTCTGGCAAGGATAACAGCATGGAGTCTTTTCCTGTAATGTTTCACAAGGTTAAGGAACACATTTGGAGGGATTTTGGACCATTTCTCTATGTAGATCCTTTCAAGGTCCTTCACATTCTTGGGTTTGCGCTTATCAACTGCCCTCTTCAACTCAGCCCACAGGTTTTCGATTGGATTGAGGTCTGGCGACTGAGATGGCCATGGCAGAACATTGATTTTGTTGTCACATAACCATTTCTGTGTGGATCTTGAGGTCTGTTTGGGGTCATTGTCTTGTTGGAAAGTCCATACGGCCAAGTCCCAGCCTTCCGGCAGAGGAAACCAGATTTTCAGCCAAAATTGCCTGATACTTGGTGGAATTCATTATGCCCTGAATCTTAACCAGTGCCTCTGGACCTCTGGAATTAAAACAGCCCCAAAACATCACTGACCCACCACCATATTTCACCGTGGGTATGAGGTGCCTCTCCTTGTATGCTTCTCTGTTTCATTGCCAAACATGCCGATGCTGTATCTGACCAACTTTCAATTTTGGTCTCATCTGACCAGAGCACCTTCTTCCAATCATAATTTAAATTACGTTTGGCAAACTCCAAGCGTTTGCGTCTGTGTCTTGTGGTCATTAAGGGCTTTCTTCTGGCAACCCTTCCAAAGAGCCTGTGGTTGTGAAGGTAGCATCTGATGGTGCTTTTTTTAAACCTGGTGACCCCAAGACGCTACCAAGGCCTGCAATTCTTTCACAGTGATTCTTGGGGATTTTATTGCTTCTCTCACGATCCTCCTCCCTATCCTGGGGGGCAAAATGCATTTGCGTCCTCTGCCCTCTACCCTATTAATGTTTTAATAATTGCCCTGACAGTGCGCAGTGGTATATTAAATTGTTTGTGGATCTTCTTGTAGCCATTACCAGATTTATGAAGGTCTACGACCATCTGTCTCTTTTGAACTGCCAGTTCTTTTCTTTTCTTCATGGTGTTGGATGACAAAGGGATATTGCATGTGTGTTACCTCATTTTTATACCCTAGTGCAAAAGGAAGTGATGTAATGGCTCAATATAGTTCCTTAACACTTAGATAAACTTAAATAAGTGGAATGTAATTCCTGGTTTAATTTTGGTAGATGTTATTTATTTACAATAATATTTAAGGGTGCCATTAATTGTGAAACCTTGATTTGGAGGACATTGATTTTTAATTAAATCAATAAATGATTTTGGTGGTTCCATTGAAACATTAATAAAGTACAGTATTTTTCACGTGTTGGTATTTTAAGTTTGTCTCTATAATTATATTGTTTATATATTTTTAAGTATTGTTTGTGCTTTGCCAGTCTTGTGGGGTACGCATGGGTGTCCAAGCTGTGTGTTGGTAGTTTAAACAGACAGATTAGCTACTGTTGTATCATGTATTGACCATCACAGTTTACAAATCAGGGTTACTCCAAGCAGTTTAGTCACCTCAACTTGCTCAATTTCCACATGATTTATGACAAGATTTAGTTGAGGTTTAGGGTTTAGTGAATTATTTGTCCCAAATACAATGCTTTTAGTTTTTGAAATATTTAGGACTAACTTATTCCTTGCCACCCATTCTGAAACTAACTGCATCTCTTTAAGTGTTGAAATGATTTCACTTGCTATAGTAGCTGACGTTGTGTAGTGTTGAGTCATATGCATACATAGACACACTGGCTTTACTCAAATGTCATTAGCATGTCATTAGTAAATATTGAAAAAGTAAGGGGCCTAGACAGCTTCCCTGGGGAATTCATGATTCTACCTGGATTATGTTGGAGAGGCTTCCATTAAAGAACACCCTCTATGTTCTGTTAGACAGGTAACTCTTTATCCACAATATAGCAAGGGGTGTACAGCCATTCCTTAAATATTCAAAGCTGAAATGTCTTGAGTCAAAGTATTCAACCCCTTTGTTATGTCACGCCTAAATAAGTTCAGGAGTACAAATTTGCTTAACAAGTTACAAAATAAGTTGCATGGACTCACTCTGTGTGCAATAATAGTGTTTAACATGCTTTTTGAATGACTACCTCGTCTGTGTACCCCACACATATAATTATCTGTAAGGTTCCTTATTTGAGCAGTGAGTTTCAAACGCAGATTAAACCACAAAGACCAGGATGGTTTTACAATGCCTCACAATGAAGGGCACTTATTGGTAGATGGGTAAAAAAAAGTTATTAATTACACTTTGGATGGTGTATCAATATACCCAGTCACTACAAAGATACATTTGTCCTTCTGAACTCAGTTGCTAGAGAGGAAGGAAACCGCTCAGTGATTTCACCAGATCAATGGTGATTTTAATGGCTGTGATAAGAGAAAACTGAGGATGGATCAACAACATTGTAGGTACTCCACAATACTAACCTAATTAACAGGGTGCAAAGAAGTAAACCTGTACAGAATAAAAATATCCCAAAACATGTATCCGATTTGCAAGAAGGCACTAAAGTAATACTGCAAAAAATGTGGTAAAGCAATTCACTTTTTGTCCTAAATACAAAGTGTTATGTTTGGGGCAAATCCAATACAACACATCACTGAGTACCACTCTCCATTATTTCAAGCATAGTGGTGGCTGCATCATGTTATGGGTATGCTTGTAATCGTTAAGGACTAGGGTGTTTTTCAGGATAAAAAATAAACAGAATTTCGCTAAGCACAGGCAAAATCCTATAGGAAAACCTGCTCCTCTGCTTTCCACCAACCACTGGGAGATGAATTGACCTTTCAGCAGGACAATAGCCTAAAATACAAGGCCAAATATACACTGGTGTTGCTTACCAAGAATACCGTTAATGTTCCTGAGTAGCCAAGTTACTGAATTTTGAAAATAATAATGGGCAAATGCACAATCCAGGTGTGTTAAGCTCTTAGAGACTTACCCAGAAAGAAGATAATCATTCATTTTCAGTAATTGTGCAAACATTTCAAAAAACAGGTGTTCACTTTGTGATTATGGGGTGTTGTGTGTAGATGGGTGAGATTATTATTTTTTTATCCATTTTGAATTCATGCTTTAACGCAACAAAATCTGGAATAAGTCAAGGAGTATCAATACTTTGTGAAGGCACTGTAAATCAGGCTTAACATAGTCATTAATGGAGAGGTCTTTAGATGTAAAGTAGCAATGGTACGTTGATGCCCAGAACTTGTAGTCAACGATGACACAGCATTGTGTGGTGGTTGTGTGTTTGCTGCCGTGTCTTTGCCTTTATGCGCCAGTAGGCTCAATGAGAGAAGTAGGTAAAGAAGTACAAAGTCAGACGTTTTAAGGCAGATTCTTCCTTTGGGGCAGAAGAATACACATGTCTTTGGGCTGTACTGAGCTGTAAGTTCTATCGAACCTCAAATGCCTGAATATATAACTAGCCATAGACATAATAGATAAACTACACATATATCCCGTTACCAAATTAATCATTTCAAACCCTTTCTTTCCTTCCTCCTATACTGTACTGTACTGTAGGATAGTTACTGCAGTCTCAGGCCCTGAGTAAAGAGATAGAAAGACATAGATATAATAAATAAATACGTATATATCCCATTACCAAATAAATATTAAAATACTCCTTCCCGCTGCGGTGTAGGTGTGATGGAACACTGGGAATTGCTGCCCCATCCCAGGCCCTCAGTAAAGAGATGGATAAATATAGTATAGCTATATTGTATAACGCCGTATATATATTACAATATCCCTTTCTTCCACCCCTGTGGTGTAGGTGTGATAGAACGTTGGGAGTTGCTGCAGGCCCAGGCCCTCAGTAAAGAGATGCGTCTGAAGCAGAACCTTCAGCAGTGGCAGCAGTTCAACTCTGACCTCAATGCCGTGTGGGTGTGGCTGGAGCAGGCTGCGGCGGAGCTAGAGCAGCAGCGGAGCCTGGACCTCAGCACCGACATCCAGACCATGGAGATGCGCATCAAGAAACTCAAGGTGATCTTTTGGTTTTTGCTCTCTGAGTCCTGAAATGGGTGTTTAGCATCCTCACTAAGATTAGAAAGCTTGCAAGGTTTGCAAGGCTTTCCCAAAGTTCCCGGGTTTTTCAGAAATCCCGGTTGGATGGTTCCCAGTTGGAGGATTCCCTCCTTGCTTATTCCCTCTTAGTTATTGGGAATCCTCCAAATGGGATTTCTTAAAAACCTGGGCTCTTAGGGAAAGTTTCTGAAATTTTGCAACCCTAATTCTCATAAGTTACTTTTTTTTAAAGACTATGCTGATATTATACACCATCTCCAATCATCTCTTTCCATAATGTCTTTCTACAGGAGCTGCAGAAGGCTGTTGACAAGCGTAAGGCCATTGTGCTATCCATTAACCTGTGCAGTGCAGATTTTGTCCAGTCTGTCACAGTGGAATGCCAGGACCTGCAGGCCAGGTTGAAAGAGATGAACAACCGCTGGGACAGACTTGGCACCTCTCTGGGGGAGTGGAGGGCAGCACTACAGAATGCCCTCATGCAGTGTCACGTAGGTGTCCAGCTGTCTATCCACCTAGCTTGTTCCCAGATCTGTGCTGTCTTGCCAACTCAAATGGCCGTTGAGGAGTTTGCAAGATAGCACAAACAGATCTAGGACCAGGCTACAGTTTTTTTGGTTTGTTTTGCTTTTAGGGGGTAGATCAGCTTTTAAATTGCATGTAGATAGTGGCTTCTATCAATGTAATTGTCTGCATCATTTTTAGTCCCCCATATACAGTATTTTGGGGGAAATATATATAATTTGTATATATTTTCCTTTATTATTTTCACTTAACCCTATCATCCCTCCCTTATTTGGAGTAAACTAATGGATAACAATACTTAGGATTCTACTTCCAGCTTATATATACTATATACATTTTACAGACACAGTATATTTTACGTTCGTCTTTTAAAATGTATTTGTGTTTATTTTTTATGTCCCACCCTTCAGCTCCCCTTAACCCCTCCCATCTATCTCTGAATACCATACATTTTTTTTATTTGTCTTAGCCATGTATTTTTCAACTGTGCTGTGATGTTTCACAAAAGTCCCCAACCTTTCTATTCTCATAGTTTCTACAGATTGCTACAGATTTCTACAGAAAAAAATTCTGATATACCTCAACTGGTTTGCCATTCAGTGCTTGAGTTTTCCCTGATTTAAAGGCTTTAATTGCATCAAGAAATTCCTCCTCTGTAAATTGGCTTTCTGTACAGCTGTTCATTTAAAATAGTAGTAATTCACTTCGGTTAGTGGAGATGGAGGAGACTGAAATGAAAACATATGCTCCAAGTACTTTGCTCCCTCTTTTTAAAAATGTTGTTTGGTGAATCGCGGGTGACTCACGTCTCATTTGTAACAAATTTCAGTAAATTATTTTTGGTAGCATTTCCATGATGAAGATTAAGAAGTAGACCAGGCTACTGTTGACTTAATCAAAGATCCAAAACTGGACAGATATTGTTTGCATGTTTGACAACTGAGACAGTCTCGGTGTCCTGGACATCAAAATCAAGGTTTATCATTAGTTAGACATGTGAAATATGTTACTTTTGGTAGAAGCCATGACTTTTGATAGAAGGTGGCGTGGAGTGCTGAATACTCCATCGTCTTTGCATTTGTATTCACATCTCGTCTCCTGTAGGACTTCCATGAGATGAGTCACGGCCTGCTACTGTGGCTGGAGAACATTGACCGCAGGAGGAACGAGATCGTTCCCATTGACCCCATCCGGGACAGCGACACCCTCCACGATCACCACAAAACACTCATGGTCGGTAGAGAAGCCTTATGTTGATGTGTAATCCTGAAACTCAGAACCAAATCTTGTTTGTGACGAGAGGCTAGTAAAACTGTGTTTTTTAGGGATCCGTTTGATGCAGAATCTCTAATATTGATTCCATTATGATTAGTTGTTTAGAATGCAAGGTCATTTATAGATCAGAGATTCTGCGCAGTCGGACTGCAATGTAGTCAATGTTAAACATGCAAAAACCATATTCTGTGAATCACTAACTCCTTGCACTATGATAGTGAGCCTGAGCCACCATTTTTTCTCCACTCCTCTCCTTCTACAGCAAATCCGTGGTGAGTTGCTGGACTCCCAGAGGAAAGTGTCGTCCCTGCAGGACATGTCCCTACAGCTGCTGGTCAACAGCGAGGGCTGCGACTGTCTGGAGGCCAAAGAGAAGGTGCACGTCATCGGGAACCGCCTCAAACTGCTCTTCAAGGAGGTGACCAGAGACCTCAGAGAGCTGGAGAGGATTCTGAACATCACTAGTAGCCAACAGGTCAGAACAGCAGCGCTTGTACTGCACAATTAAATAGAGCAATTGAATGCACCTCCATGCAGTGCACAAATTACACAATAATAAATAGTACAGGAGAAAAATTTGGAGCCTTTCTTTACTGTATCTAACACAATTTCTCATGCTCGGTCCCTCCCTCCCTGTGTGTGTGTGTGTGTGTGTCTCTCTCTCTCTGCCTTTCTGTCTCTCCCTCCCCTTACTCTCTCTCTCTTCCTTCGGTCCTGTTTCTCTCTCTACTCTCAGGATCTGTCTTCATGGTCGTCGGCTGATGAGCTGGACACCACCTCTGGTTCCATTAGCCCGGTGTCGGGCAGGAGCACGCCAAGTCGCCGTCGATCGGTAACGTATGGTAGTCCCCCTTGCGCAACATGGTGCTCTACCAGAAGGAAAGTGTTTGGTACTCCCCGAAAGGCCCAGACAGTGCATCACTTGTGTCCCCGAATGCAACGCCCAGTTTTCTCCAGTTTAAGCCCATGCAGAGTCACTCCCTCCCACCATCCCAGCACCTCTCCTTCTCACCTCTGATCTGTACACCGACTGATATACTTTTGCCACCACACTCTGATCCTGTTTCCACACCTTTACACCTTGCACGTCTTCTTTTCCCCGAGCCAAACCCACCAGAGTTTTGGAGACATGGCTATTCCCTCTCTTTTTTTCATTCTTTTTTCCTTCCCCCTTTTTTATTTTCCCCTTCTCTTCTTGATTGAGTTGACTTCAATTTCTACCCAAATTTGAACATTTGAAGTCAACATGTCTTTACGTCTCAAATTCTGCCCCCTAAACTTCTACTTCTACCGGACTGACTCTTCCTTGTTTTGTTCTTCCATTATTTAGTGTTCTGTAGTTGTAGGTCCCTGTAGAGTAGTGCTCAAGGAATACTGGCTCTTTGATACTGCTGAAAACACAAAGTAGAACATTTAATCCAATTCTCCAATTTCTTTTTGTTTTTCTCTGAAGTAATGACCTGTTTTTTTTAAAGTCAATCCCGATGATTGATCTCAATGATTTTAAGATACAGTACATGTATGTCTTGTGTCTCCCACATAACAAGTCATTCAGGACATAGTACAAGTCGTGCTTCAGCAGCGTATGAATTCACGTTGTTCAAAATAACAGCATGGCCATTCAGCTGTAGCGGTTGAAAGTAGCTGTGTACTTTGAAAAAAAAGCCAGTTTCCTTGTTTTCCATTGAATTATCTATCTTGTTGTCACCTTCCTTCACACATCTGATTTTGTTGCTGCCTTTCTAATCTTTCATTTTGGGTAGTTCCTTTTCATCGGTAGCTTTGTTCTTGATTTGCCTGGACTGAAACATACTTTCTTTCTTTTACCCCCCCCCCCCCTGTTCATTGCAAACAGCAACGGGGCAAATGTAGTCTGTCCCAGCAGACCTCTGGACCCTCTGTGAGCAGTCCACACAGACCACACAGGTACCTTTCTCCTGGTTTCTAGAACACCCAGAAGATAATGGAACTCGTGGAACATGTTACACCTGTTCTGAAACCGCAGTCCGTTGTGCTGCACTGCACACATACAGTACAGGGCAACGCTACAGTGCAACGGCAACAAAAAATTACGATACAGGGATAGAAAACCCTGAGTGCTGTTTATTTTTTATTTTTTTACTTACTACCAAAGGTTCATTTAAGGTTAATGATTAAATGAATTCCATCATCTTCTACCATTCTAGATACTATGTAGAGGCTAGGGGTTTACAGTAGGTGGTGGTTATATCCCACAAATCCTTTACACTACAGTTCCGCAAAATATAATGAGACTTGCAAGCCTCTTCGCCACCAATGTCCTCGGCTGCTTGATTAACCGCGCTACCAAGAATGCACCTTGAGTGCTTAACATACTGTAAACTGTTTCTCTAATACAGGGCCCTTAACGCTCCTTTTCTACTGCTGATGGGCACACACAGTTTTTCTTTTGAATTGCCAAGCCAGCAAGTGTCTGCAATGAACAATGTGATGGCAGCAAGTCTATCTCTCTATTCCTTTCTCTTTCTTTCTCTTGTGTGTGACATCTCTTCTATTTCACATAACTAATCCACCATCTCCCCCTCGTTCCCCTCAATCTGCCATCTGTGGGTCTCGCCTCTCAGGTCTCCATTTGTGAAGTGTTAGGGGGGGGGGGGGGGGGGGGGTGGGGGCATTTTGGTCACAGTCTAGAGTCTAGACGGTCAAACCTGAGGGTAAAACAGACATCAGTGTTATCTACACACATATTGTTAGTAATCATTTTAGAGTAAGCTAATTTCACAGTTATAAAATAGACCTCAGAGCTATGTAAAACAGATCAACATCAGGTATCACATTGCCGCAAAGTCACTGTACTGTAACTCTTCTCGGCTGTTGTTTTGTTACTTTTACATCCCTTGTGCATTGTCCAAACAGGTTATTTAACGTATTTAGTAGCGATTTAGTGTTCCGGTCAGAGCGGGGATCAATTCAGGAAATTCAAGAAGCCCTCATTGCTTTTCAATTTTCAGTTTACTTCCTGCATTGACTGATTATGGTTCCTCTCAGTTTGACAGCAGCCAATGTTTTTCACAGTCAAATGAGGCTGTATTACGATGCTTCTGCTGCTGACTAATGCTAAAAAAAAAAGAGCAGAGCTACAGCTACCCCCTTTAAAACAGACTGCTCTATGCTGCTATGCTCCTGTCTTGGCATGCTTTTTTAACAGGATATAAACTCATCAGTGAGACCCTTGTTGGAATATTTAAATGTTCAACTGCTACTTTTTGTCACGCATCCTAACACCTCGCATCCTTTAGAAAGGAATGTCAGCTCCACATATTTATTTTATGGGCTGGAAAGGATTGTTACTTGAAAAGGTTTGTCAAGTGATATTCAAATGACTCAGTCAGTGTATTGATCACAGATATCGTTTGGTTATTCGATCATGTTTGTGGAGATACACAGTTCATCATCGTAATTGTAGTTCAAGAACTGCCATACCGTAGTTCCTCAAGATGATTTGGGATAGTTTATATCTTATAACTAACTAGTTTTTTTTAAAATTGTATTATTCTAATCAATCTAACTACAGTACATAAGGTATACTTGGATGGATGTGTGGTCTGGATGCAGATCCGTAGCTCTACAGGTATCATAACCTAAATCTACTTGGCTTGGTGTTGTTGTGTGCTCCCCGAATCGTGTTTAATCAGGTCTCCCAACGTCGCTGGGTCCGCTTCCTCCCCTTCTGACGCCGAGGTGATACCATCGTCATTCCTGTACCGCGTCCTGTGCGTGGCGGTGCCCCTCCAGTTGCTCCTCCTCCTGCTGCTGGTGGGCATGGCCTGCCTGGTGCCAATGTACGAGGGGGATTTCAGCTGCAGCCAGTCCAATAACTTTGCCCGTTCCTTCTACCCCATGCTCAAATACACCAACGGGCCCCCTCCTGTGTAGTCTATCATGACAGACCAAACATTTGGTTCTGGGTGCCGAGCGAGATTACTTCCGGTATATTCCAGCCTGGCCCTGGCATGGAGACGAACCTGAGGAGGACAGTTGAGGTTTTTGAACATCATCACAGTCTGGGGTTTTTAATTGTATTGGAACTGTTTCAATGCTCCACTACCTTGCAGCTTCCATGAAGAATAGACAGATAAGCAATGCCGTCATTCGGCTCCTTGTGCCCCCCCCCCCCATAAGCAAGAAACATAGGAACCCAAATCTCAAACTGATCTTTGGACGTGTCTTCTTTGTGTGGATGGAGTACAGCAGCTGTCTTAACTTATCTTTTGTGGCTGATAGAATCACTCATGTCATCTTTTAGTTGTCTGTCATGTATAGACTGGAAAAGCATTTTTTTTGGAGCAGCACATGTAAGAACCAAAAATGTTTCTGACTGCAGTCAGTGGATATCAACTGGATGCTGGAACTGTTGGGTTGAAACACAGCTGCCATTTGACACCTAGTTCAATACAGAACATGTAACCTGTGAATTTGCCTGTTGTAACAATTGAAAATTTGGAAGATAACATTTTAAGATGACTTTCATTGCATTTATTTTTTACATGTATTTTGGCATGCAGTTATAATCTTTGATTTTACTTATGCTTTTACTTGATACGTGTTGAATAGTTTATCTTTTAAAAATATGAACTATACTGTGTGTGTAAGAATCTATTTAATCTGAATTGTGTTTTGAGTGGGTATGTAAAACAAATGAAATAATGAGAGTTGTTTGCTCTAAACTGTTTGACTGTATAAGAAACCTTTACAAATATGAACTGTATGGAAATAATGTACTGAACACATTTTGTTGTTATTTTTCTAATTGAAAATATGGAAATGATCTACTTACTATTAATCAAAACTATAACAAATTATAAAACAACGGTATATTTTCTATGGCTCTGTGCGTTCAGTATTACATGTATAACAGTCCAGGATTACTTAACATGTTCTGTACATAATATAAATGTATATCTATAATGTATATCTGAGCCTAAATCACAAATATTGAATGCCAAATTCTCATTTTGATTGTGTCTTTTATTCAAAATGGCTGATTCAGTGCTATTGACTTGACAGTAAGTGGATCTGACTTTGGATACGACATAAACTCATGTCAAATCCAATTTCAACGGGCAAAAATATATATGATGCATCTCAAATGAATACATTTTGATCATTTAAATAAATCATTCATATCATACAGGTAGGTGCCTGTCCTGAGCAGAGTCCTCGGGATGAGCAGATGTACGTTTCGTTCACAGGAGAGCCTCGGGGCCAGTGGACCTCTGAGAGAAAGCTGAGCGGGATGTGACAGACCCAGAGGTATCTCGGTCCTGGAGCTGTAGGAGATGGTGGTTCTGGTAGTGGGTAGGACAGGGCCAGGACAGGGCCAGGGAGTGGTGGTGGAGGTCATGGTGGGGGTGATGGTGGGGGTGAAGCAGGCTCTCCAGAGATTTGATGATCTCATAGTTTGGAAGGGCCAGGGCTGAGACATCCAGACCTAACATCTGAGAGACCACCATACGGAAGTCTACCAACTGAAACAACAGAGTAAACATACTTCCAGTCAGGTTTCGGATGGTCTTTTTCTGTACTCCTCAATCAAATTATATTATGTGTGTGTGTGTGTGTGCGTGCGTGCGTGCGTGCGTATGTGCATGTTAATACGACTATGTATCCATCCATCCATCCTCCCCACCTCTCTCTCTCTGTCAGTGAGCTGAGCCAGGGTCTGTCTAAGGCTGGTCAACTGCTGCTGGGCCTCCCTGGCCAGATGCTCCTGGCTCTGTAGGTCTGTCCTGGCTGTGCTGAACTTCTTCTCCACCTTGGCCTTGCCCTTCTGCAGGTCCTCCAGTCTCTGACTCTGCTCCGCATTGGTCTGACTCTGCTCCAGGACTTTGAGCTTCGACACATCATTCCAAATTGGACATGAATGTATTTTGATCACGTTACTTAACAACAACATAACATTAGAAAGTATAGTCTTTAAACAATTATTCCCAATTTACATATAAGACCGTGCTTAGGGGTTTTAATAACCAACTTTTATTCAAACTCAATATGCAATCTTGTAGCTACAGGAAGTCGCCAGGAAATGAAGTTATATGACTCTGCCTCTAGAGGATGTGTGGGCCTGAGCTGTCCTGCCCTCTACCTTCAGCTCGTTGGTGTGTGACAGCTGGGCCTTGAGCTCTGTGATGGAGACCTTACTGGATCCTAGTTCCTCCTGTAGTCGCTCCACCTTCTTCTTTAGGATAGAATAGATACTTAAGATAGAATAGATTCTTTAGATACAGTAGAATACATACTTTATCGTCAGTTTAGTAAGAAACAGAAATGTGGCTTCTGTCTATCTTAACCTCGCCCCTGGATGTGGAGCTTTAGGGGTTCAGTTTTAGGGGGTAAGTGCCATGCTAAAGGGCACAATGACAGGAGCTAGTACCTGGGATCACAGACCAGCAGCCCTTCAGTTGCCGGTTCAGTTTCCACTTTTTATGCCCGTGCCTGGGGCTTGAACCAGCAACCTTCTGGCTACTAGCCCACCCCTCTAGCCTCTAGGCTACCTGCATCTTCCGGGCGGTCACATTGGCGTCGTCTCGCTGCATGGCCAGGGCTGAGCGACTTCTCTTTTCCTCCTCTAGCTCAGACACCTTCCTCCTCAACAGCTCCATGTGGAGCTCCTTACTCTCCAACCGCTCCTTCTGGATCTTCAACTGCAGGTAACATGGTATACGGTAAACATGGTAAACAGGTATTTAAGCACAACATACAAATGATACTAGTAGATGGAACAGTAATGATAGTAACTAGATTGACATAAATGTTGGCGTGCGATCCATTAAATACTGTACATTGTGGAATGCGGATCATACAAAAATACCAGTGTGCTTGAGTTTTGTTTTATACAATGATGTAAGGTGTGACAATGTATACAACGATGTAAGGTGTGCAAACAACCCTCTGACTATAAACAAATGATATGTACACTCTTTAAGTTGTTGGTTCAGTAGCTACTAGTTTCATTTTGTGTACCTTTCGCTGTTGGTTGTGGGCCAGGGTCTTGCTCTCCACCAAAGCCGTCCCTTCTAGTTTGACAAGTTGCTCTGCCCGAGACAGAATGAGCTGAAGTCTCATGTCGTAGCCCAGGTCAGTGGCGATACCGTCTACTTTCATCCTCTCTGACAACTGTTCCAGGAACTGCTCATACTACATGGGAAAACACAAGGCCCATATTTACATAGTGTCTCGGAGTTGGAGTGCTGCAATTTAGCCTTTTAAATAATATATGCCATTTAGTAGACGCTTTTATCCAAAGAGACTTAGTCATACATGCATACATTTTACGTACGGGTGGTCATAACGAATAAGAGTTCTTAGATGCCTGTTCTTAGATGAGTACTCCTACTCTGGGGACACTTTGAATTCAGGCCAAGGCAGTGATATCTCTGCTATTCTAGAAACATCCAAATCCATTTACAGTAAATGTACCATTCTGATTTTAGTATGAGGATGGTCGTGGTCCCGGTCCTATTAAAGTCCCTTTCCAGATTTGGTCATAAAAAAGAAAAGCTCCCACACATAGTATGCTGCTCCCGTGCTCTATTACCGCACTCTATAAACTGAGTTTATGAGGCACTTTTGCCTTGCCCATTCTCCCTTTGAATGGCACACACACACAATCCATGTCTCCATTGCCTCAAGGCCTTCAAAATCCCTCTTTAACCTGTCTCCTCCCCTTCATCTACGCTGATTTGCTTTGAATTATTAGGCTCCCCATTAGCGTCCGCTAGTCTTAGTGACGGGGTCCGACACACAACGAAAAAGGCTTTACCAAAAAATAAAAGACTTTAGAATTGACATCCGTTTCTAAACATGAACATGTAGTGTGTGTGTGCATCTATCAGTTAGCACACGTCAGTACATACACACAACAAGTAGGTCACATGGGGGAGAGGCGTTGTGTCGTTTTATTCGTTTTTTTTTTAAACCAGGTTTGCTGAGTTCCATCCACTCATGGCTCTGTATAATACTGTATGTTTCCTTGAATTTGTTCTGGACCCGGGGACTGATTTGAAGTGGATTTAACTAATGACATCCATAAGGGATCATAGCTTTCACCTGGATTCACCTGGTCAGTCTATGTCATGGAAAGAGGAGGTGTTCGTAATTGTTTCGTCCACCCAGTGTACGTTTTACATTTACATTTTCGTCTTTTAGCAGACGCTTTTATCCAGAGCATCTTACAGTTAGTGCATTCATCTTAAGATAGCTAGGTGGGACAACCACATCTCAATTATAGTAAGTCAATTTTTCCTCAATAAAGTAGCTATCAGAAAAGCCAATGCTAGTAGGAAAAAGGAGTTGGTTCACGAAAGGCAAGGGTGTGGTTGTTTAGATATTTTTTGAGGAGGGGGATTGGGTGCTGTGGGATTATTTACTATAGCGTACTATAGCATGGAGGTATCAACAGTGTTATATACTCCCGTAGTTATATGTTCTATATACTGTGTCTAACATTAGTTATAAAGACTGTTATCATTTTTTTGGGGGGGGGGGGGGGGGGTCCAGCACCAGTGGAGAAATGTGTGATGTTCACCTACTGCACACTCTACATGGTTGCCAGTGTGCTCACTCACAAGCTGTCTGTCATGACTCAGCCCATCTCGGTGCACGTCTGAAGTCATCAGCTCAGCTTCCAAACACTGCAGCCTGTCGCTGAGGTCTGTGACCTGTTGCTCAGCCAGCTGGGCTCTCTGCAGGGCACTGTGGTGGAGCTCTGTCTGCCTGGACACATCTTCACGGAGCTGGGACAGCCTCCTCTCCATCTCCTCCGTGATCTGACAGGAAACATTGGTCTCTACAACTTAAAAACACAACTACTGATAAAGAATAACTACTCAAGGTTATTGCAATGCGCACCCACTTTAGGCTATCGTTCAAACATTGTATCTCCAGGTATAAAATGATTGAAAATCCTGATTGATTATCTATCAGTATTGATTATCTATCAGTATATTATATTCTTGCCTATTGAAACTGTCACACAATGTAGCAGTATAAGAACAGAAAAAACCCTACTTACCGCTTTCATGCGTTCCTGCCTGGTGCAGAGGTCCCCAAGTCTCTGTAGTATTTCCTCCTCAGTTGGCATGGAGAGACCCAGCTGCAGAAGGGCCCCTACCTCCCCCAGGAGGGCCTGCAGTCTCCCCTGTGAATGGGGTCTCAAAATTTCTAGAATCCTTCAAACTGGATTTCTGGGAAAACCTGGGAATATTGCAATCCTACCTTTGTAGCCTGGTTTTTCCCCTGGCTGGTCTGGAGTTTCCCTTCCAGCTCCTGGATCTGCCTCTCCAGGCACCCTGCCTCTTGCTTGGCTGCCTCAACCACACGTTGATTGGCCTCCAGCCTCTCTGCTAGACTCTGGTTCTCCATATCTGTGCTCCTCTTGGTCAGCAAAGCACTATCTAAATCCTGGAAGACATATTTTGATAAGGAAATGCAAAATTGCAACAAATAACCATTTACTGTACATAATGCATGTATAAAGATTTAACACATTAATTGATGCTTATACACAACAAAGATAGCAGTAGTACACTACTGAGACAAGCCAATTCCAGGCTGTACTGCCCTGGAAAATATATATCAGAGCCAGCAAAGTACAGCTCGTATCAACACAAAGTGAAAAGCGTATGTGTTTTAAAAGGATGCACATATGGATACATACCAGTCTGAGCAGATCGAGAGCCTCTGCACTGCCTGCTGTGTTCCTCCTCTCCCGGGCCACCTCTGCGACCAGTCTCATCACCGTCTCTCTGCTGGCTTTACACTCTACCTCGTAGGACCTCACACTCTCCTCCAATACTGAGACCCTCATCCTCAGTCTGTCCCTCTCAAGGCAGGGCTCCACCTGGGGACACATTAAGCAGGGCACAATGTTGTGGAACAAGTTAAATATGTTATGTTAGTAGTCTCTGAGTGGCGCAGCGGTCTAAGGCAGCGGATCCCAGGCTGTATCACAACTGGCCATGACCGTGAGACCCATAGGGCGGTGCACAATTGGCCCAGCTTCATCCGGGTTAGGGTAAGGTTTGGCCGGGGGGGCTTTACGTGGCTCATCGCGCTCTAGCGACTCCTTGTGGCAGGCCGGGTGCCTGCAGGCTGTCAGTTGAACTCTGTTTCTTCCGAAATATTGGTGCAGCTGGATTCCGGGTTAAGCGGGCGGGTGTTAAGGGACACAGTTTGGCGGGTCATATTTCGGAGGAAACTTCACCTCTCCCAAAGCCTGTTGGGGAGTTGCAGCGATGAGACAAGATCGCAATTGAATATCACAAAATTAGGGAGAAAAGGTGGGTAAATTTAAACAAATTATAACAATATGTTATGTTAAAGGACAACTTTACAACCTAATTTTTAAAGGACAACTTTACAACCTAATTTACTTTACAACCTAATTTTCATTTCCTGTGTATATGTGAAAACGGCAAATTACGTTTTTTAATTAAAAAAAATATAAGGTAAAAAAGTTATACCAGATAACATCATTTTTTTTTTACAACAGTGATTGTCAAACACTGCGATTTGCGGTGACGTTTGCAGCAAAAAAAAATGTCCTTTAAGTGTAGAACAAACATGCTTCCCTGACATGTAGAATAAGGTCAGCTCTATTCATGACATTTCTATTTTACCTTATCCAGTTGTCTGCCTTCTGTTGCGGTATCAGTACTTTCCATTTTATTTTTCTGTTTTATCTGTAGGTCGCCTTATAAATAGAATAGATATAGGTGAGAGTTTTGTGTTGGGATTTCAACCAAGTGCTATACAGTGCTTGTTTCCAGGAGTCTCCAGGAGTCTCCAGGCAACAGAAAACATTGTCTCTCGTTTCACCACAGGGGGTACTGTTGTTCAGGATCCCTTGCTTCAGGATGACACTACGTCGCGTCACTGCAACCAGAAAATACCGTAGCTGTTCAAATGAAACTATATGCACAACAAGCTTGCGTTCAAACCTCAAAACTGTTATGCGGATCTAGTGTGACTTAACGTAGATACTGTAGTTATTTTTAACATGACAGCCATTGAAACATATTCTTGTTTGCAAAGCCTGATTTGGTGAGTTATTTTCTTTAGGTTAGCTTATTTAAGTTAGCTAACGTTAACATTACATCAAAGATATGTATAACTAAAACCCCTTCTGTCTGGTTACATCCTCATTCATTTGAAGTTCGCTATTTAGCTATAGTACCTTGCACGTGTTAGTGCACGAACCGTAGCTACATCATGGAAGGTTTGATTTGGGATAGTGATACTCTCGTGCTTTATTGTGAGGTTCATGAAAAGCCACAATATAAGTGACCTCTGACCATAGCTAATGTTGCCCAGAACGATTATTGTAATCTATCTAGCTAGCTATTGCATGCATTCCCATTCAATGCCATTCACCCAAGGTCACTCTTCCTGCCCTGCAGTATAGCTAGCCATATTAATGTACAGTACATTGCCAAAATGCATTTCTATATGTGAAGGTTTTATAATGGGGTCCTTTTGAATATAATAAAACTATAATAAAACCCATAGTTGTTTCCATCATTATTCAATATTTCACATTTATTGATTTTAGCTAGTCAGAATGCTTATGTTTTCTCTTCTCTTTGCATTCCTGTGTACAGTCCCCCCATGCAGATAACATGCTCCGGACACTGTTGTGCCATCTGAGGATACAGCAGCCTTTGAGGAGTAGGACATGTTCCTATGGCTTCACCCCTGTCAATCTGTCGGACCCTGTCCGGCTGCATGTGACTCCACCTAGAACTCTATTCTATCTATATGTTCATCATAGGACATGTCATTCAAACACACACACTCCCAACAGCATCAGAGGACTATCAGAGGAGACAGGAAGTGAGATGTTTCGTAATGTGTCACTGTGTTTCAGCACCGGTGTTGTGTCGCTATCAGCTATCATTGGTCATTCCACCTCCACCAGACAGTTGGGTGTCAATATACAGAGGAGGCTCTATTCAACGGCCCCTATTAAACGAGTGACCATGACTGGAAGTGGGAAGAAACTTCCTAGGGCCAAACAACCATCCAGAACCAATCAGCCGACCCCAAAGGAGGACAAGGTGATGCCGTCCACCAATCAGATTAGAGGACTGGGAGATGCCTAATGGATGTATCTATTTTATTTATTTAACCTTTGTGTTTTTTGTAATAAAAAAATATTCCCGAGGGTTATTCAACAATCAAAATGATTTGTAGATCAATGACTGTCAATACAGTTACATGCTTGGGTCGCATCAGTTGTCACAAATATGAGGTCTTTTCGGGAAAGTAGAAAGAATTGTGAATGTGCGATTCGTCACTTTTGAATCGATTTTCTGACCGATGCATGCTACATTTGGATGGTTTGTGGTCCGTGGACCGACGCAGTCCTATTTTAAACATTTGAATAAGGAACTGATGCGTATCGGTGAGTCATTACATCCCCATCATTAATATATGCATGTTTCTTGGGGCTTTAATATGCTTGTGTTTATATTTTGAGTTGAAACTTTAAATTGCCTATATGTATTGATTCACTGTACGTATTTATATATTTGCAGACATACATTTCGGTGTATTTCTTCATTCTGGCAAACTGTAATAATTCAACCAAACAATCCGATATCTCATCAACCCAGTGACTTGTCTGGAAGAAGCTGAGCCTATTGCCTGGCACTGCAGGTCATTTAGAAGATGCTAATTGTCTGTGGTCTTGCCATGTCAAATGTTATTCACATTCATATGAGCCATGAATATCTAGAGCACATACTTTTGGTGACAGCTGTCATCTCCTTTTAGTAAGTTTGTTGTGTTTGATTTTATAAGATAAAGTAGACTGAACTAACTTGCGTATTGTCATCACGTCTTGCTGTATTTAGTATAGGTAGAAGCATAGTGACAGAACCTTAACTCGTCTGTAAGAAAGGCCCCGAGAGGCTCAGAGTGGTCCTCAGAGTGGCCAGATGTAAATAGTTTTCATTTATTTCATTCACAGCTTTGAAATATAAAAGTGTTCATGTAACTATTTTATGTTTTGCATTTAGGTATTAGTTAATATTACATTTGAAGACAAAGAGGAATATACAGTGCCTTGCGAAAGTATTCGGCCCCCTTGAACTTTGCGACCTTTTGCCACATTTCAGGCTTCAAACATAAAGATATAAAACTGTATTTTTTTGTGAAGAATCAACAACAAGTGGGACACAATCATGAAGTGGAACGACATTTATTGGATATTTCAAACTTTTTTAACAAATCAAAAACTGAAAAATTGGGCGTGCAAAATTATTCAGCCCCTTTACTTTCAGTGCAGCAAACTCTCTCCAGAAGTTCAGTGAGGATCTCTGAATGATCCAATATTGACCTAAATGACTAATGATGATAAATACAATCCACCTGTGTGTAATCAAGTCTCCGTATAAATGCACCTGCACTGTGATAGTCTCAGAGGTCCGTTAAAAGCGCAGAGAGCATCATGAAGAACAAGGAACACACCAGGCAGGTCCGAGATACTGTTGTGAAGAAGTTTAAAGCCGGATTTGGATACAAAAAGATTTCCCAAGCTTTAAACATCCCAAGGAGCACTGTGCAAGCGATAATATTGAAATGGAAGGAGTATCAGACCACTGCAAATCTACCAAGACCTGGCCGTCCCTCTAAACTTTCAGCTCATACAAGGAGAGGACTGATCAGAGATGCAGCCAAGAGGCCCATGATCACTCTGGATGAACTGCAGAGATCTACAGTTGAGGTGGGAGACTCTGTCCATAGGACAACAATCAGTCAGTCGTATATTGCACAAATCTGGCCTATATGGAAGAGTGGCAAGAAGAAAGCCATTTCTTAAAGATATCCATAAAAAGTGTTGTTTAAAGTTTGCCACAAGCCACCTGGGAGACACACCAAACATGTGGAAGAAGGTGCTCTGGTCAGATGAAACCAAAATTGAACTTTTGGCAACAATGCAAAACGTTATGTTTGTCGTAAAAGCAACACAGCTCATCACCCTGAACACACCATACCCACTGTCAAACATGGTGGTGGCAGCATCATGGTTTGGGCCTGCTTTTCTTCAGCAGGGACAGGGAAGATGGTTAAAATTGATGGGAAGATGGATGGAGCCAAATACAGGACCATTCTGGAAGAAAACCTGATGGAGTCTGCAAAAGACCTGAGACTGGGACGGAGATTTGTCTTCCAACAAGACAATGATCCAAAACATAAAGCAAAATCTACAATGGAATGGTTCAAAAATAAACATATCCACGTGTTAGAATGGCCAAGTCAAAGTCCAGACCTGAATCCAATCGAGAATCTGTGGAAAGAACTGAAAACTGCTGTTCACAAATGCTCTCCATCCAACCTCACTGAGCTCGAGCTGTTTTGCAAGGAGGAATGGGAAAAAATGTCAGTCTCTCGATGTGCAAAACTGATAGAGACATACCCCAAGCGACTTACAGCTGTAATCGCAGCAAAAGGTGGCGCTACAAAGTATTAACTTAAGGGGGCTGAATAATTTTGCACGCCTCATTTTTCAGTATTTGATTTGTTAAAAAAGTTTGAAATATCCAATAAATGTCATTCCACTTCATGATTGTGTCCCACTTGTTGTTGATTCTTCACAAAAAATACAGTTTTATATCTTTATGTTTGAAGCCTGAAATGTGGCAAAAGGT
Organism: Oncorhynchus mykiss; assembly: GCF_013265735.2. Lineage (NCBI taxonomy): Eukaryota > Metazoa > Chordata > Actinopteri > Salmoniformes > Salmonidae > Oncorhynchus > Oncorhynchus mykiss. The sequence goes on along the minus strand of NC_048583.1, from coordinate 27,203,582 downwards.
CGCAAAGTTCAAGGGGGCCGAATACTTTCGCAAGACACTGTATATATATACTGAGTGTACAAAACATTAGGAACTCCTTAATATTGAGTTGCACCCCCCTTTGCCCTCAGAACAGCCTCAATTCGTCAGGGCAAGGACTCGACAAGGTGTCAAGGCAAGGCATCCCACAGGGATGCTGGACCATGTTGACTCCAAAGCTTCCCACAGTTGTTTCAAGTTGGCTAGATGTCCTTTGGGTGGTGGAGCATTCTTGATACACATGGGAAACTTGAGCGTGAAAAACCCAGCAGCGTTGCAGTTCTTGACACGCATTTAAACCGGTGCACCTGGCACCTACTACTATACCCCGTTCAAAGGCACTTAAAGCTGCATTATGTCACTTTTTTCACTACCTGGCCAAATTCATATAGAAATGTGTGTTATAGATCTGTCATTGTCATTGAAAGAAAGTCGAAGAAGTGGTAAATCTGTTACATGTGCACTATTTCTCTGCCTCCCATTCTTAAGGTTTGTTTTTGTGTCTTTTACTTTCAGTTTTGTACACCAGCTTCAAACAGCTGAAAATACAATATGTTTGATTATGGAAAATATATTTTAGATGGTACAATGATTCTCTACACTATACTTGCTTGTTTTGTCACATAAACTTAAATTAAGAGAACTATTATAATTTTAGCAACCAGGAAATGGCAGAGCGATTTCTGCATAGCATCTTTAAATATTTTGTCCATGTCTCAATTGTCTCAAGGCTTAAAAATCCTTCTTTAACCCCCCCCACCCTGCCCATCTACACTGAATTTGAAGTAGATCTAACAAATTACATCAATAAGTGGTCATAGCTTTCACCTGGATTCACCTAGTCAGTCTATGTTATGTTCTTAATGTTTTGTATACTCTGTGTATATTCACAGGCAAAACAAATGAATACACAAATATAGTTCTGTTGATAAGTTTGTCTGTGACCGATACATCATGTAACTCGTGATAAAATACACATTTTGTATTAGTATTTTGGTCTGTGTCAACTAACCATTGCAGTGCATAGTTTGAAAACTTGGCAATTCAACTATAATTCTGAGATAATGAAGATGGATGGCAATATTCATAGGAATGATGATAAATGTGATACAAATTCTAGTCACTACACATGACTAGAGCAAATGTTGTATTACCGGTATGTGCTGAGTCGAGCAAACATTTAGTGTCTGACAGAAGACAGTGATAACAGAGTAACAACGCGAACAAATCTACATACCTGTTTAACTAATCAGTTTGTCTTTGCATTGTTTTGGTGAGCAGTGGGGTACGTATGTCCTGTGTTGAATGTAAGTGTTGTTATGTTGATAATTGGAAGGCTTCTGTTCAACCCACAAATAACATTAACGCTAAAGAAAACTAAACTCCGATAAATAAGGACAAACAGAACAAACATTTTCAAACATTTTAACATAAATATGATATAATATACATTATTGTACCTCCAAGTTCCGATAAGATGACATGGTTCCTTGAAAAGGAACACAAATTGTATTTAAATAAGTAGAAGTAATTTACACATACAGTTAAACTTTGATATAATAACATTGAAACTAACATTAATGTATTCAACGATCCGAAGAATGTCTCCATTAGCTCCGTTGTGGTGGGTCATCCTTCATGTGCGGACTTCTATCTTCTCTTTCAGGTTGTTCTTTGGTAGTCCAGCACTCCTTTAGCTGGTTAAACCTAAGAGAAGAAAGTTCAAGGAGACAAGTTCAGGAGACATTATATTTGTGTACTTCTTCAAGTACTTAAATACAAAGTAGAATAACAAGAAATGTAAAGGGCTGACTTACCAGTTCATGATACGTCAGTTTGGTGGAATGGCTGCAGTCTTATTAGGTATCACCTCCGGACAGAAAGCTTTGAGGCTCAAGTGCAATATCAAATATATCTCCACTGTCCTGCAGCGTCTTCTCTACTCCTCTATCTGTTTTTTTGCTTAGAACCTCCAAGATATTGGATTTTACTGTGCCAATATCTTCCTCAGCATCCAGCCACAGTTCTAGGTCATTCTCTTCCTCTATGTGTGGGTTAGACCCTACTGCATTGGTCATTACCTGTTCTGTTTCAGGGTTTAGGGTGTACAGCACTGTTGCAGGTGGGGTATGCAGTGGCACATGAGGTGCAGTGTCACTGGTTTGCTCAATTTGACTGACTTCACAAAGTTGAGCACTTTCCATTGATTCTGTTAGAACGCAGTCAGTATTCACAGAACTTTTTGCAATAGTACTTGCACTTTCTATTGATTCTGTTAGAAGGCTGTCAGTATTCACTGCAACTTCTGCAACAGTACATGGAGGTGGCCAAATAGCACGCAGTGGTGACTCTAATCCCGCGGACACAACTCCAGTATCTCTGGGTTTAATGTGGAGATGGATATGGACATGGGATTCAATAGATAGTCTCTTTTCAAACGACTCCACTGATTCCTTTGCTGATTCTACTACCATTCCCACTAGTTCCTTCTCATGCCCGCTAGTAGAGTCTGAAACATCAATGGCTTGATCTACTTCAGAATAAATCATGAATTCAGCCTCTGTTCCAAAAACATCTTGCACATCTGCCTGTGAACAAGACTCTGCAAATGTAGTGGGAACTGTGTCGTCAGGTATGCTGTTGAATTCAGAAGTGGGCTCTACAAATGCCTCAGGAGTTTTTCTATCCTCACATACTGTATCAACTTCGAGAGCAATCGAGGGCTCCGTTTCTTTTTCTGAAGGTTCTTGTGCATTTCCCTGAGTATTAAGATCGAAGTAGTTTTCAAATAAATGAATTGTCTTTTGCACCTGTGCAGTTACATGTGGATGTCCTTGACTCTCTAGAACTGCGAATGGTGTATTCTCTGGTGATTTCGAAACTTCTGCTTCACTCGATAATTCAACTTCAGCCTTTTCACTTGATTGTGGTACAACATTGGGGTCTTCTGAAGAGTTCTGCTGCACATGTTGGACAATTTCCTGAGTTATAATACTGCTGGCCTCTTCAAACATGTAGTCCTCAATCTTCTCAGTGGCATTCTCACCCTCTCCTTCGTCCTCCATTTTGTCACAAACGTCTATGACCTCTTTAATATCGGTTGAGGAAACCACCTCAAGTGCTGTCTCCTCAACAATTGTTTCAGCTAATTCAATCTCTACATCCAACCCTCTTAATTGGATCTCATGATCAGTGACATTGGTTGAGTCCATTTCAAGCCCTTGATCAACAATTACTTGAGCAGACTTTAACGCTGCATCCGCCACTTGTACTATAATCTCGTGATCATCAGTTGAGCCCACCTCACGGGTTGTCTTAACATTTGCTTCATCTGATTCAATCTCAGTGTTCACCTGTTGTAATAGAATCTTGTGATCATTTGCATCAGATGAGCCCTCTTCAAGCACTATCTCATCAATTTCTTCAGCTGACTTTAGCTCTGCATCCGTCACTTGTACTTGGATCACATGGCCATCAACAAACTGTGCTGAAGGCACATTCTTCATCACAACCATGTCCTCTACCTTTAGTGTCTGAACCATAGCAGAGCATATGAGTGGTCTTAGAGCACCCAAAGGATATTTCTTCTCTGGGGATTCTACTTCAGGTGCCACTACAGCAATCAAAGTTTTCAGAACGTCCTTTCCTTCAACCTGAGCTTCTTCTGAATTAACGGTGGTGACAAGTACTGGTCTTGCTTCTTCAAGTGGTCTTAGAGAACCCACAGGATCCCTTTTCTCTGGGGATTCTACTTCAGGTGTCACTATGGCAATCAAACATTCCAGAACGTCAGATGGTTCCGACATTGAAACGTCATGCATTGCAGCTGTGACATCTTGAACCTCACATGTGATTGTTTCTATAACTGGTGCATTCTCATTGTCTGCAGCATCCTCCGCAACATCCAGGAATTCCGCTTTTTCTTCAAGAGTGAGAGGTTGTATGGAGATAAGTTTGTCTGTGACTGATACATCCAGACTCTCTGTATCAGGCTGTGGAGTTTCTTCTGCTACCACCTTTTCGTCAACCTGAGCTACACCTTCTTCTGAACTAATGTAGGCTACAAGTTCTGGTCTTGCCTCTTCTAACTCATTTACCAATTCTGTTTGTGGGTCCTTTTCAGTTTCTATGCGTATGATTGGAATTGATTCATCTTCAGCTTTGTGTAAATCATCTGTAGTGATTCTTGCAGCATCAGACTCTTCAGTGTCCTCAGGTGCCAACTCTGTGTGTACTACCTCAGTGACCTCAGATGGACACTCTACCATAGGAGTCACTGGGCTTTTATCAACAAGATCAATTTGTTGAGACTCTTCACCTGTGCGGATTTCAACTGCATCTGATTTTTCATGAGCTATCAAAACTGTTGCTTCCTTCTCTTTTGGTGTGTGTAATATTTGTGGAGAAACTGAAATAGCTTCCAGATGTGGGCCTTTTCTATTTACCAATGAGAGAGTTTGGGTTCTGCTAATGGTATCAACAGTCTCATGCAGAAGTAACTCTGTATCCTTTAACTCGTATTCTATTGGGACAGGTGTTGTGCTGCCTGATGTTTTGGGGGACTCATCTGTCAGCTGTGACACTGCTGAAACCATTTCTGTTGTTTCTTCATCTAGAGGTTCTGGGGCAGTGACTGCTTCAGATGTCAACTCTATTAGGTCCTCGGCTATGGTATCGTCTTGAGTGGCTTCTTCAGGAGTAGACACTTCTTCAGGTATATCACTGAGTTGCTGATGTTTACTTATGAATTCCGTAAGGTCCTCAAAGTTTTCCATAGCAGTGGGGGATGTTGATGGGGCCAACTGTTCCACAGTATATTTGGCTTGAGCCTTTTCTGCTTCAGTGGGCAGGGTGTCTTTGGGTATGGTCGATTTGGTGAAAGTGCTAGAGACGTCTGGCTGGGTTTCTTCTTCTGTTATGTGTAATAGAGTTTCTATAACAGCCTCAGTTGATATGTTGTGTTTCTCTCCTAGCTCTTCTGCATCAAACTCTGACATGGGGACCACTGCTGGCGTTTCAGAGTCCTCCTCATCGTCCGATCCAACACCCATATCTGCCTTGTCAGAAGAGATTGGTTCCTGCTTTTCTCCATGCTTTCCCTTTTTGCGTCCAGGGATGAGTTTCTTTAGAGAAAAAGAAGACTTCTCTTTGGTGATTTCGATGCCAGATTGCATCTGCTCTGGTGAGTTAACTTTGACGGCCTCCTCGGTTTTTGCCTTTGTTTTTGAGGTGATCAGCTTTTTAAGGTATTTCCATGTAGACACCCCTTCACTCCCCGAGGGACTTCCAACTTGCTCAGGGGAAGAGGTAAAATGTTCATAACCTCTCTCCTGAGAACTGTCCAATGGCAACGCTGCAGTGTTTCCTGGTTCGCTTAGTATTTTACCTTCATTCATGGGTGCTTGCTCCTCTGAGTCCGATGTTTTTCTGCCCCTCCTCTTTGCAGATCCACATAGGAAAGCCTCCCAAGAAACAGATATATCAACCTTTTTTTGGGGCTCTTCTGTGATATGTTCTAGTACCTGTTCCCCTTCACTTTGCTTTGGCTCCTCATGTAAGCCTACAAGTGCTGACTCATCCTCACTCTCAGAGGATCTTTTGAGATGTCTTTTAGGTGTCATTCGTTTTTTGAAGGAAGTCCAGGTACCATCCTTCTTCCTTTCACTGTCAGAGGTTACATCATCTGATTCGTGGCTCAACCCAGCCTGAGCAGACACATTTACCTGCTCTGCTGATAATTCTTCTGGCAGAGAGGCAGTACTTTCTCCTTTCTGGTACTCCACTGAATCTGTGGATGACAGTAGATCCTCAGTTACATGCTCACCAGATCCAGTCAACTTGTCTGGTTTACTACCTCTCCGCTTCCTAGTAAGCTTCTTCAAACCAGCCCCAGACAAGAGCTTCCTCAGTGGACTTCCTTGATTTTTAGCTTTCTCTTGTGAGCTAAGAAGTTCTGCTTCATTTGAGATAACTGTGTGGAATCCCCAAGAAGAAGACTGCTTGTCAATAATATCCTGGACTGGACTTCCTTGGGTTTTAGCTTTCTCTTGAGAGTTAAGAAGTTGAGCCTCATTTGAGGTAACTGTCAGTAATACCACAGGAGCTGGCTCCTCTTCAGGAACATCCTCTGTGACTGTGACAAATCCCCAAGAATGAGACTGCTCTTCAAGACCTTCCTGTGTTTTAACTTTGTTTTGAGAGCTAAGAAGTTTGGCTTCATTTGTTTCAACTTTATTTGTTATAACGGTTACGAAACTCCAAGAAGGACACAGGTCTTCAAGAATATCCTGGACTGAACTTCCTGACCTAAGAAGTTCAGCTTCATTTGAGATAATTGTCTGTAATATATTAGTAGCTGTCTGTTCTTCAAGAACATCCTCTCTGTTTCCACTACTTTTAGAGACATTACTCTTAATGAGTTCGGGGACATTGGATGCCTCAGCCATTAGGGAATCTGTTACTCCGGCTAACATTGTGGCTGCAATTTCAAATTGAAGTTCTTTCTCATTTTGTTCCCCCTCAACACCTGGACTGATCTCCTCTTTTGTTTGTTCTTGTTCAAGTCCAGCTTCCTCTGCTGTGTTTATGTCCTCCTGTTTTTCAATGCTTTGCAGTTCCTGTTCCTTCTCAACGGTCGCATATTCGGGCGTTTCCTCTTCTATAAGCTTTTTATTTTTCTTTAAACCGACAAAGATTCCAGTAGTGAAAAACTTCTTAATTGGGGATATAATTTGTTCTTCAACATCCAGAATGGTTGCTGGTGCCTCTGTCTCTTCGGTTGGGAAGACTTCCTCCTCTACTTTCTCCTTGACTTTGTCCTTAGATTTCTCATTGACTTCTTCCTTTGGTTCCTCTTTGGGTTCATCCTTGGGTTCGGTCTTGTATTCTTTTGTGGGTTCTTGATTAACCTGCTTGTGTATTTTTCCTGTCAGGAAAAAATGTTTCAATGGAGACATTTCGTCAACTACCGGAACCAGTGGGGCTGGTGCCTCTGCCTCTCTCTCTACTTTTGCCACTTCTTCAGGTGTGACTTCCTCCTTAGGTTCTATCATTTCTATGGTATGTTCCTTGGTGGTTTTATAGAGAAAATGTCACAAATGTGAGGTCTGTCATCATATGGCAAGAGGTACAATCATCAGCAGGTTCCTCTGTTGTGTCATCAACAACCTCATTTGGTGCATCGTCGATATGCGCTTCTTCTAGTGTATCATCTAGAAGCTCTTTTTGTGTATCATCAGTAGGCTCATCTGGTATATCATCAGCAGGCTCTTTTAGTATTTCGTCAACCAGTGTTTCTAGTGTATCATCTAGAAGCTCTTTTTGTGTATCATCAGTAGGCTCATCTGGTATATCATCAGCAGGCTCTTTTAGTATTTCGTCAACCAGTGTTTCTAGTGTATCATCTAGAAGCTCTTTTTGTGTATCGCCAACAGACTCTTTTGGTGTATCACCAACAATTTATTTTATTGTATCATCAGTCAGATCTGCTCTGCTCGGTATTCTCCTCAGCATTATCTATAGTGGTCTCTTTTGTGTCCTTGATATCCTCAGGAGTTACTGCTTCGCCATCTACTTTCTTAGGGCTCACGTCTTCTTGTGTTGTGTCAGTCTTTTTTCAATGTAAATTTTAAACCAATTGAACTGAAGAATTTTTAAAAACGTTCATTGACTTAATTTAATTTAACTTCTGTTTCAGTCTCATTTGTTGATGCCTCATCGTCTGCATCTGGTGATTCCTTCCCATCACATTTTCCAGAGGTGGTATATTCTCTGTGAGAGTCTCTATCGTCTCCGGAATGTCCTTATCCTGAGAAATGATAACTGAATTTGTCTCACCAACTGTAATGAAAAAACAAATATGCATTACCCAAAACTGTTAAATTGCCTGATTCATACAAATAACCTATAATTATAAACTACAAATAAACTCTTTACAACCACATATATAGCTTAATGTGAAGTGTTCACCATGATCGTAACATTGCAAGAACTTGAGGAAACAACGGAACTCTTTTTCAAAGAAACCAAAAGTAAATCCTTTCTCATTCACACACAAATTAACTCTCGTCCACACTGTGATGACTCACCGTCTGCAACGACCCTGTCTTCACACAGTCCGTTGACCTCCTCAATCTTGCCCGCTGCTTTTTCACTCAGCCCGGAGATCTGTCCATTCTTTTGGAGTAACTAAAACGGAGAAGGGAACATTTTGAGATATATATATATATATATATATATATATATATATATATATATATATATACACACATACATACAACATAACTTGACCTCTGGGGTGGGGTGGGGCGGGTACTAAACTAGCATATGGAATTGTTGTAAGATAACAAGGATCATTTAGCTATTTGATTTTTAATTTTAGGATCTCTTTCAGGTATCTTCTTTATATATATATATATATATACTTTTTTTAAATATAAAATATTGAATTTAGCCCATATAAATGCATTGAATAACACATTCATAAATGGCAAAAAAGACAGTAAAACAATTTATAATAATGAAGTGTTATAAGTGTTTTGAAGTGTCTGTCCTATATCTAGTAGATATATATATTTTTGTATATATATTTAAGCCCTTATTTTTGTTGGCACAAAACTACCTACTTACTTTCATTCGTGTGTATGGGTTACCTTCAGACATGACACTAATGGGGGTCATAGAGCAAAATGGAGAACACCATCAAGTTCGTGAGAGTAATAACATAATAGTTTGTAGGCCAATTTTCGGAATGTCTCATGGTCTGACAAACACAGCTGTAGCTCGGCCACCTTCCACTGCAGATGCGGAAGGCCAACATAGGCAGATGATATCTCCAGCTTAATTTCTTTATGGGAATGTTTGTATTATGTTAGTTAGATTGACGCACGGATGTGCCAATATACTTTTGTAAGGATTAAATACATGTAAATGCACTTTTTTTCAGAATCACATTTCCCTTTGGGAGAAAGGGGGACAGCTTTTAAGACTGCAATAGTAGTACTAGTGCATGAGTCATGTTATCCCGTAATGTTATTTATTGCTTTCATCAGGAACCAGGACGTCCTCTATGAAGTTATGATCATTTTGCATGCAAAGAATCTGAGAATTTGCCACCTCAGACAAATAAGCTTGGAAGATTTGTAGAACTTGGGTTACTAAAAAGGAATCTCAGGCACAAATGAGTAACAGTAGTGTTTGTGCTTGGTTGAAATGTATTACAAGGAGACACCGATGATGCTCGTCATTCTGTGACTACTAGACAACAAAGAACAATGGCAAATGGGCCTCTGTCTCATCTTAAACATGTCAATGTTTTCACTGGCGGTCCACTTAAGAACCCGACAAGTGATTTTTATTTATTTATTTATTTATTTTATTTAACCTTTATTTAACCAGGCAAGTCAGTTAAGAACAAATTCTTATTTTCAATGACGGCCTGGGAACAGTGGGTTAACTGCCCGTTCAGGGGCAGAACGACAGATTTGTACCTTGTCAGCTCGGGGGTTTGAACTCGCAACCTTCCAGTTACTAGTCCAACGCTCTAACCACTAGGCTACCCTGATTTGCGTGGCTTGTGCTAGCAACTTGCTTTTATTGTTTTGTAGAATCTAAAGTGGTAAAATGTTAAGTTTTATCAATAAAAAAAAAGCTTTCGCCTTATAACCGACGCCTCGAGTCATTACTCTGAAGATAGTTCATCTCTAATAACATTGCAAGAAAAATGCTGCCCAAAAACACACAGCAAAGTACACGTCTTCATTTATTTCTATAATGTGATAATGTTCAAGGTTTTCTACACAGTTTTTTGGACCAATATGCATGAGACAAGGTGCAAAATAAACATTGCACAATGGTTCCTCGTGTCATTACATCGCTTTTACGTTGTGACATATTCTTGTGACTTTTAGTGACGGACTCCACAACCCACACGTACTTTCCCTGTTTTGATGTCTGTCCTAAATGGCAACAACTGAATAGGGTGCCAATTGGGTAGCATCCATGTAGAGACACTTGGCTCAGTTGGCTGGACCATAGCTGCTGCTGACTCATGATTCTATCCATCCCTGCTGTGGAGTGGTCCTTTAAAACAGCTCACACACACACACACACAAACCCTCAGCAACAAAGCCATTGTAGTTGTTTCTTTTTAATCCCTTGAATATCTAAATTGGTAATCAAGTGGTAACATTTGGTAATAAATGATCATGAATAAGCTTTTAATGAATGAATCTATTCAATTTAATTCTCTATCTATTTATAAACAACGACAAAAAAGTAATTATTTGTCAACATTTGTGAAGCCTTTGTAAGCATCTACACATGTTAAAAGCATGTATAATGGCTTAATCTGGAAAGGTATTATACTGTGTAACCTAAGTATTTAATGAATAATTTGAGTCCTCAGACACAGCTAACAGACTTCCTGCTCACCCACAGCTGAGCTCATCGTGTCTTACAGTGCAAAGATAATCAATGCTTTATAAAGAGTGCAGACAAGGTGAAATTCTATCTCTCTCTCTCTCGCTCTCTAGGGTCACACACTTAATTTAGGGCTAGATTCAATCGGTATCGCCAAAGTTCAGCACTATAGCTCAGTTGAAATGTAAAGGTAATTACCGATTGAGCCGACTTATGCAGCGTTTACCGTGAATACAGTCAGCGTTTACCGTGAATGCAGTCTCCGCAAACGTGGCAACATTGTCTATAAACATCAATCGCACTATAGCGCTGAACTTGGGCTATACGGATTGAATCAAGCCCTTAGATACATCTATGAGTGGAAGGTCACCATTCCACTAGTAGCAGTTTCCACTGGTATTCTGGTATTCTATTCAATGGTCTCCAACAACTGAAAAGTCAAACATGGACCATGATAGTGCAAATAATGAATGGACCCTCCAATGACACAAGAAGATAGTATCTCTTTAAGGTTAGTCCCATTGAGGAAGACATATTATTCTCAGAGAAGACCTGGCTAAGAGGCAGCATAATAATAGCAACACACAATCAAAAGCCAAACATTGACTCGCAGAGAAGTGTCAAAAAGGACTGACACAATGTGTAATTGAATATGAACAGTCAGGTCCCTTACAGAGCTGTAGATGTATTGCCCTTTGACCATGCCTATAAAATATGTAGCCTAATCTCACATGAAAGAATATTACCATTACCACCAGAATACTGCAGTACTTACTATAGAATTTTGTAGTAAACTGTAGTAAACTGTAGTATACTTAAGCAATAAGGCACAAGGTGTGATATATGGCCAATATACCACGGCTAAGGGCTGTTCTTTTGCACGACTCAAAAACACAGCACTTTTGTAACTTTAGTAATAATACAGTATTCATGCATAAATCAACTATTGTAATTTTCATGTGGGATAAATCTGAAAAAATTGCAATGAGATTGTATTGTGAGAATGATATAAACTCCGAGTTATTAGAGAGAGCCTACTAAGAAAGTAAAGGACTTTGTTTGTATTTTATTTATTTTTATTTAACCTTTTATTTAACTAGGCAAGTCAGTTAAGAACAAATTATTATTTACAAAGGCCTCTTGCGTGCACGGGTGCTGGGATTCAAGATAAAAGACATATATAGGATAAAACACACATCACGACAAGAGAGACAATGCAGCAACACATGACAACACAGCATGGTAGCAACACAACATTCCAGCAGAACAACACGGTACTAGCACAAAACATGGTACAAACAAGAAAGGGTCTAAACCACCTGACCCAGATGTTTTTTTGGGGTCAAGTTTAGGGAGCTCCTTTAGCACCTCGGACCCAGTGACCGCCTGCAGGGAGAAACTTTGTAGCAGGGCAGGGGAAAAAGAGGGAGGAGCATAGGGGCTAGTCGCATTAGAAGGAGTTCCCATTTCCCCTGAGGAAATGTTGAACGGGCTAAGAGGCATGGCTGAGTCAAATAGGAATCCTGACTTAATGAAGTGGTGATTAAAGAGCTCAGCCATGTGCTTCTTGTCAGTAACAACCACATCATCAACATTAAGGGACATGGGCAGCTGTGAGGAGGAGGGTTTATTCTCCAGATCTTTCACCTTTTTCCAGAACTTCTTGGTGTTAGACACACAGAGAGCAAACTAGTAACTAACTTTGGCCTTCCGGATAGCCCGAGTGCACTTATTTCTCATTTGCCTGAACGAGAGCCAGCCTGAGTATGTGTGTTCCGAGCCTTTCGCCTAATGCAATTCTTGCAGTAACTCGGCAAGATCACGGTCGAACCAGGGGCTGAACCTGTTTTGAATTCTTGTTTTCGCTATGGGGATGTGTTTATTAACAATACCACTGAAAATATTTTTTTAATTTTTAAATAAAGTTAAAGTGTCTTCGACAGAGGGGATCAAGCTGATTCTATACCATTTTACAGAGGCCAGTTCATGAAGGAAGGCTTGCTCATTAAAGTTTTTTAGCAAGCGTCTATGACAAATCAGGACAGGTCATTTCACTGAGCAGCCATTATGAACACGGGCTGTAAAACAGTGATCACTACGGTCAATACAGAAAACACCAGACTGATACCGATCAGGATTATTTGTGAGGATAACATCGAGGAGAGTAGCCTTTTCTGGGTGTTTGCAGTCATACCTTGTGGGATTGGTAGTACTCTGAGAAAAATGTAGGGAGTCCCATTGCTTTGAATTGAATTTATTTTGGGTAACAGACATATAACACAAAATGTTCAATGTGGACCCAGAGGATATCACTTGAAAGTATTAATTAAAACAATTGTTTCCAAAGTGGTTCTCGATGGTAAAAACAATAACACATATAATGTTTAAAAGACAAAATTAGGACTTGGTCAGGTGGTTCAAACATGTACCAGTTTAGGTCACCTCGCAGGACAAATTCAGACTTAGTGTAAGGGGCCAGGAGAGCGTTTAGGGCAGGTAGGGTACAGGCCGGTGCTGATGGAGGACGATAGTACCCAGCAACAGTCAACAAAGACCTATTTGAAAGTAATGCTTAAAACCAGCAAATCAAATTATTTGGGGGACAGACTTGGTGGAGATAACCGAGCACCGAAGGTGATGCTTTGCAAAGCAAATCAATAGGAATAAACCAAAGAATAGCCTATCTGTATCAGACCATAACTATGACTAAAAAGAGAACATCAAATCAAACTTTATTTGTCACATGCGCCAAATACTAGAAGTGTAGACCTTTCCATGAAATGCTTACTTACAAGCCCTTAACCAACAGTGCAGTTCAAGAAGAGTTAAGAAAATATTTACCAAATAAACTAAAGTAAAAAGATAAAAGTAGCACAATAACATAACAATGACGAGGCTATATACCGAGTCAGTGTGCGGGGTACAGGTTAGTTAATTAATTTGTACATGTAGGTAGGGATGAAGTGACGACGCATAGACAATAAACAGCGAGTAGCAGCAGTGTACAAACAAATGGGGGGGGGGGGGGGGTCAATGCAATATTCCGGTGGCCATTTGACAGAGGTATTGTATCATTTCCGATTGTAAAACGTCTTCTCATTTTAGTCATACATATGGCTAATATATATCCTGGAAAGATAATAGTTGGACAATTTCCAGTAGTGAAAATGTAACCCTTTGATTTTATACCTAGCCTATTTCCAGTGCCATTTAATTCATTTAAATACTTGGGAATGAAGTGGAATACTTTGTGAAGCAGTGAAAATAGATACTGTATCAAAGGTATTGTTGTTAAATGGGTCGGTATCTGGCACTGGTGCTCACTTCAATCAACTGAATGACCAACCTTATCTCTGCAGCCCGACAAAAACAACACTTCGCAGACAGTTGAGAAACATCGTCTCTTATTGTGAGGCTTTAATTGGCCATATAAGCCTTTCACTTGAATGTCAGGAGACATACACAGGTTATTCTATTAACATAGTCGAATAAAAGCCTACCATTTGATAAGAAGACGTAATAAGATACATGTACTGTAACAGTGTGGTGATTGTTTATGCACTCCTCTGTCCATATTTAAAACGTTCCCTAAATTTCACTTCAGCTATTTAAGGACAACATCCCCTTGATGATGCTGTAGATATAGAAATGTGTTTCCTGTTGGGTTAGTTATCAATACATCAATCTGCTATTTAGTTTTACCTTGGCATCAGGAGTCTCGCCATCCTGTAGGTTGTTCGCACTCTCCTCATCTGCTTTTGCTTCCTCGTCGTCGCACTTGCGGCTATCCTCCCGCTGCTGCGCAGATTCAGTCTACCCCATGAACAGAACTGTAGCGGCTCCCGGTCCTGTCCGGTACTGTGTGAACAGATACCGACTTCAATGGCACAGAATATCCCCCCCAAAATGAAAACAGCCGCAAAAGCCATTGTGTATGGGAGCAGAAAAGGAAATAATTTGCCCGCGCTACAGACGGCTATATCGGTCAGATAATACATGGCTAGTAAAGGCCCAGTGCACAACTTTTGGGATATTTAATTTTTCTTCATATAATTTAAAAAAAAATAACTTTGGAGATATATATTTTTACTTCATATAATTTTAACGCATAAATCAAATGAGCATAATAAAAAATCCCCATAACTATCTGTCAGATTAAGCTAGTTATATCTGTTTTTTTGCATTGGATGCGTCTCATTCCAACACATCCTACGATGTCGAACTTCCACATATGCTGTCAGAGCTAGAGTGGTGTTTGTCAGAACATGAGACATCAAGAAATCCGGTCCTCTCACAAAATTGTCTGTTGCGTCCGAAATGTTTGGCCTACAGTCGTGGCCAAAAGTTTTGAGAATGACACAAATATTAATTTTCACAAGTCTGCTGGCTCAGTTTGTATGATGGCAATTTGCATATACTCCAGAATGTTATGAAGAGTGATCAGATGAATTGCAATTAATTGCAAAGTCCCTCTTTGCCATGCAAATTAACTGAATCACCAAAAAACATTTCCACTGCAATTCAAACCTGCCACATAAGGACTAGCTGACATCATGTGAATGGTTCTCTCGTTAACACAGGTGTGAATGTTGATGAGGACAAGGCTGGAAGCTTCAAAAGGAGGGTGGTGCTTGGAATCATTGTTCTTCCTCAGTCAACAATGGTTACCTGCAAAGGAAACACGTGCCGTCATCATTGCTTTGCACAAAAAGGGCTTCACAGGCAAGGATATTGCTGCCAGTAAGATTGCACCTAAATCAACCATTTATCGGATCATCAAGAACTTCAAGGAGAGCGGTTCAATTGTTGTGAAGAAGGCTTCACGGCACCCAAGTGCCAGGACCGTCTCCTAAAGTTGATTCAGCTGTGGGATTGGGGCACCACCAGTACAGAGCTTGCTCAGGAATGGCAGCAGGCAGGTGTGAGTGCATCTGTGCGCACAGTGAGGCAAATACTTTTGGAGGATGGCCTGGTGTTCAAGAAGGGCAGCAAAGAAGCCACTTCTCTCTAGGAAAAACATCAGGGACAGACTAATATACTGCAAAAGGTAGAAGGATTGGACTGCTGAGGACTGGGGTAAAGTCATTTTCTCTGATGAATCCCCTTTCTGATTGTTTGGGGCATTCGGAAAAAAGCTTGTCCGGAGAAGACAAGGTGAGAGCTACCATCAGTCCTGTGTCATGCCAACAGTAAAGCATCCTGAGACCATTCATGTGTGGGGTTGCTTCTCAGCCAAGGGAGTGGGCTCACTCACAATTTTGCCTAAGGACACAGCCATTAATAAAGAATGGTACCAACACATCCTCCGAGAGCAACTTCTCCCAACCATCCAGGAACAGTTTGGTGACGAACAATGCCTTTTCCAGCATGATGGAGCAACTTGCCATAAGGCAAAAGTGATAACTAAGTGACTCGGGGAACAAAACATTGATATTTTGGGTACATGGCCAGGAAACTCCCCAGACCTTAATCCCATTGAGAACTTGTGGTCAATCCTCAAGAGGTGGGTGGACAAACAAAAATCCACAAATTCTGACAAACTCCAAGCATTGATTATGCAAGAATGGGCTGCCATCAGTCAGGATGTGGCCCAGAAGTTAATTGACAGCATGCCAGGGCGGATTGCAGAGGTCTTGATAAAGAAGGGTCAACACTGCAAATATTGACTCTTTTCATCAACTTCATGTAATTGTCAATAAAAGCCTTTGACACTTATGAAATGCTTCTAATTATACTTCAGTATTCCATAGTAACATCTGACAAAAATATCTAAAGATACTGAAGCAGCAAACTTGGTGGAAATTCATATTTGTGTCATTCTCAAAACTTTTGTCCATGACTGTACAAACTGTTTTGACCCATATGGAAAGGTGAAACTCTCACGAACACGTACACAGGCCTCACCAGACTTGTCTAAAGGACCCCCACAAGCGTCTTGGAACTAGTCTGAAGTCAGTGCCAACTTCTGTCTCTATTGGGCTACACATTAATATGACCCCTCTGTGGAAAAGTGAGACTCTAATGAACATGTCCGCAGGCCTCACAAGACTTGTCTGAAGGTCCCCTGGTACCAGTTGAAAACATTTATGGAAGTATATACGGAGACTGTTCAGTGCCAAAAATAAGGGGTTAAATACATAATATACACAATAAATTCCTGATCTTTCTTATATCTCTCAGATATACAGTATGACAGACACTCCAGAACAAACTTCCTTTAGATTTTTTAGGGGGTACTATCTGTTGTTCCATGTAGTGACTCTGTTATTCAATATGTTTGTATGGGCTAATAGCAGTAAGGCCAAATATAAATGTTCAAAATCAAATAGCAGAATTATCCTTCGTATGACCTTATAACAATTCCATATAGCTAAGTAGAACCCTCTACCCCAGCTTAGACAGGGCTTAGACTGTCAACGTGTAACCAGTGTGAAATGGCTAGCTAGTTAGCAGGGTGCTCGCTAATAGCGTTTCAATCGGGGACGTCACTTGCTCTGAGACCTTGAAGTAGTTGTGGCTTTTGTGGAGCGATGTGTAACGATGCTTCAAGGGTGACTGTTGTCTATGTGTGCAGAGGGTCCCTGGTTTGAGCCCAGGTAGGGGCAAAGAGAGGGACGGAAGCTATACTGTTACAAACGCAACATTTGAAGGTGATTTATCTTATGCTTCAATAGTTCCATCTGTGCCACTGTCTGGCTTTAATTACAACTAATCATTGATATGTTGTATTCACGTTTCCATCTCAACCCAAAATCTAAGTTAAAGAATTGGACTAAATAAAATCAAACTTTAAATGCACTTTAAATAAAGTTTGAATTGATTTACTTGCAAACCTCACCGGCCATGTTGCGTGTGCGAGTGTTGCTAAATAAATGTACAGTGCCTTCAGAAACTATTCACACTCTACTTTTTCGTTGTGTTACAGCCTGAGTTTAAAATGGATTACATTGAGATTTTGTGTTACTGTCACTGGCCTACACACAATACCCCATAATGTCAAAGTGGAATTATGTTTTTAGAAATGTTTACAAATTAATTAAAAGTGAAAGCTGAAATGTCTTGAGTCAATAAGTATTTAACCTCTTTGTTATGGCAAGCCTAAATAAGTTCAGGAGTAAAAATGTGCTTAACAAGTCACATAAGTTGCATGGACTCACTAAGTTGCATGGACTCATACAATTATCTGTACGGTCCCTCAGTCGAGCAGGGAATTTCAAACACAGATTCAACCACAAGGACCAGGGAAGTTTTCCAAAGGGCACCTATTGGTAGCTGGGTAAAAAAAAAAGCAGACATTGAATATCCCTTTGAGTATGGAGAAGTTATTAATTTACACTTTGGATGGTGTATTAATACACCTAGTCATTACAAAGATTTGTATTTATTTGATTTTTATTGAAATTTTATTTAACTAGGCAAGACAGTTTAAGAACAAATTATTATTTACAATGACGGCCTACACAGGCATCCTTCCAAACTTAGTTGCCGGAGAAGGAGAAAACCACTCAGGTATTTCACCATGAGGTCAACGGTGACATTAAAACAGTCACAACGTTTAATGGCTGTGATAGGAGAAAAACTGTGGATGGATCAAAAACATTGTAGTTAGGCCTCCCAAGTGGCGAGGCGGGCTAAGGCACTGCATCACAGTCTTGCGGTGTCGCAGCCGGCCGTGAGCAGGAGTTCCATAGGGCGGCGCACAATTGGCCCAGCATCATCCAGGTTAGGGGAGGTTTTGGCTGGGGAGGGCTATACTTGGCTCATCGCACTCTAGCGACTCCTTGTGGCGGACTGGGCACCTGCAGGCTGACTGCGGTCGTCAGTTGAACAGTGTTTCCTCTGACACATTGGTGCAGCTGGTTTCCGGGATAAGCGAGCAGGTGTTAAGAAGCGTGACTTGGTGGATCATGTTTCGGAGGACGCATGACCTGACCTTCGCCTCTCCTGAGCCTGTTGGGGAGTTGCAGTGATGAAACAGATCACGAAATTGGGGAGAAAAAAGGGGTAAAAAAAAATAACTGTGTAGTTACTCCAAAATACTATCCTAAATGACAGAGTGAATAGAAGGAAGCCTGTACATGCATCCTGTTCTTTAAAAAATGTTTAAACAAAGTGTTGTTTGGGGCAAATTCAACACAACACATCACTGAGTACCTCTCTTCATATTTTAAAGCATGGTGGTGGCTGCATCATGTTATGGGTATGATTGTAATCGGCAAGGACTAGGGAGTTTTTTAGGATAAAAATAAATGGAATAAAGCTAAGCACAAGCAAAATTCTATAGTATAAATGACCTTTCAGCAGGGCAATAACCTAAAACACAAGGCCAAATAAACACTGGAGTTGGTTACCAAGACAATGTTTAATGTTCCTGAGAGGCTTAGTCACAGTTTTCACTTAAATCGGCTTTAAAATCTATGGCAAGACTTCAAAATGGCTGTCTTGCAATGATCAACAACCAACTTGACAGAGCTTGAAGAATTTAAAAAATAATTAAAAAATAATAATGTGCAAGTATTGTACAATCCAGGTGTTGTACAATACGGTAGACTTAACCAGAAAGTGTCTCAGCTGTAATCGCTACCAAAGGTGATTGTATTGACTCAGGGGTGTGAATACTTATGTAAATTAGATATTTATTTATTTCATTTTCAATAAATGTGCAAACATTTAGATTTTTTCTTCACTTTGTCATTATGGGGTATTGTGTATAGCTGGCTAAGATAGAAACAAAACCAATATATTTAATCCATTTTGAAATCAGGCTGTAACACAACAAAATGTGGGTACCGGACCAAAAAAAACAAGGCCCAAATTCCCATAATTCGCATGAAGAAGAGAAGGAGATATCGGGGACGTAGCACGGGGTGCCTTGTAAGGATCCAACAGTGAGTGAGTAATCCCCATCTACCATCAGTCCTATTAGCCAACGTGCAATCATAGGATAACAAAATAAATGAGCTCCGATCAAGACTATCCTGCCAACGGGACATTAAAAACGGTAATATCTTATGTTTTACCGAGTTGTGGCTGAACGACAACATGGATAACATACTGCTGGTGGGGTTTTCAGACCATCGGCAAGATAGAACAGCTGCTTCCGGTAAGACGAGGGGGGGCAGTCTGTGTCTATTTGTAAATAACAGCTGGTGCACGAAATCTAATATCAAGGTTTTGCTCGCCCGAGGTAAAGTATCTCATGATAAGCTGTAGACCACAGTATTTACCAAGAGAGTTTTCATCTATATTTTTCGGAGCTGTTTATTTACCACCACAAATCGATACTGGCACTAAGACGGCACTCAACGAGCTGTATAAGGCCATAAGAAAACAATAAAATTCTCATCCAGAGGTGGCATCCAACCAATGCCTATTCCCCCTCAGGAGACTGAAAATATTTGTCATGGGTCCTCAGATCCTCAAAAAGCTCTATAGCTGCACCATCGAGAGCATGGTTGCATCACCTCCTGGTATGGCAACTGCTCAGCCTACGACCGCAAGGCACTACAGAGGGTAAGCTTCCTGCCATCCAGCACCTCTATACCAGGCGGTGTCAGAGGAAGGCCAAATAATTGCCAAAGACTCCAGCCACCCTAGTCATAGACTGTTCTCTCCGGTACCACACGGCAAGCGGTACCGGAGTGCCAAAACTAGGTCAAAAAGGCTTCTTAACAGCTTCTATCCCCAAGCTACCTGGACTATTTGCATTGTCAGCCAAGAAGCTGCTGCTTCTCTCTGTTTATTATCCATGCATAGTCACTTTACCTCTACCTACATGTACATATTACCTCAATTACCTCGACTAACCGGTGCCGCACATTGACTCTGTACCGGTACCCACTGTATATTGCCTCGCTACTGCTATTTTATTGTTACTCCTTAATTATTAGTTATTTTTCTTATTTGCATTTTTTATTTCAGATATTTATTTTTTACTTCAGTTTATTTTAGTAAATACTTTCTTAACTTTTTTGTTGCTGCCACCACCATGCTTCACCTTAGGGGTGGTGCCAAGTTTCCTCCAGACGTGACACTTGGCATTCAGGCCAAAGAGTTCAATCTTGGTTTCATCACACCAGAGAATCTTGTTTCTCATGGTCTGAGAGTCTTGAGGTACCTTTTTGCAAACTCCAAGCCGGCTGTCATGTGCCTTTTCCTGAGGAATGGCTTCCGCCTGGCCACCCTACCATAAAAGCCTGATTGGTGGAGTGCAGCAGAGATGGTTGTCCTTCAGGAAGGTTCTAACATCTCCAAAGAGGAACTCTGGAGCTCTGTCAGAATGACCATTGGGTTCTTGTTCACCTCCCTGACCAAGGCCCTTCTTCCCCAATTGCTCAGTTTGGCCGGGCGGCTAGCTCTAGGAAGAGTCTTGGTGGTTCCAAACTTCTTTCATTTAAGAATGATGGAGGCCACTGTGTTCTTGGGGAACTTCAATGCTGCAAAAAAAAAATTGGTACTCTTCCCCAGATCTGTGCCTCGACACTATCCTGTCTCGGATCTCTACGGACAATTCCTTCGACCTCATGGCTTGATTTTTGCTCTGACATGCACTATCAACGGTGGGACATTATATAGACAGGTGTGTGCCTTTCCAAATCATGTCCAATCAATTGAAATGACCACAAGTGGACTCCAATGAAGTTGTAGAAACATCTCAAGGATGATTATTGGAAACAGGATGCACCTGAGCTCAATCTCGAGTCCCACATCAAAGGGTCTGAATACTTATTTCTGTTTGTCTTTTTATAAATTTGCATCCATTTTAGAATAAGGCTGTAATGTAACTAAATGTGGAAAAAGTAAAATGGTCTGAATACATTCCAAAGGCACTGGAAACATGTTATTCAATCAGTTCACCCACACAGCTCACGCGCTTCAACAGCATATGCATAGCCAAGCGCTAAAATACAACTTGGTTCTATTTGAGACGCTCCACCTGCTGCATGTCTCCTCCTTTTTGCATATCAGGAAGATACAGTGGCATGCATTTAAGGATGCCAAGGGAAGACAGGCTTCCCCAAGAAATGTACCAAGAAAAAATAGACAGTTGAAGTCGGAAGTTTACATACACCTTAGTCAAATACATTTAAACTCAGTTTTTCACAATTCCTTTCATTTAATCATAGTAAAAAGTCCCTGTCTTAGGACAGTTAGGATCACCACTTTATTTGAAGAATGTAAAATGTCATAATAATAGTAGAGATAATTATTTATTTCAGCTTTTATTTCTTTCATCACATTCCTAGTGGGTCAGAAGTTTACATACACTCAATTAGTATTTGGTAGCATTGCCTTTCAATTGTTTAACTTGGGTCAAATGTTTTGGGTAGCCTTCCACAAGCTTCCCACAATAAGTTGGGTGAATTTTGGCCCATTCCTCCTGACAGAGCTGGTGTAACTGAGTCAGGTTTGTAAGGCCTCCTTGCTCACACACGCTTTTTCAGTTCTGCCCACAAATTGTCTATAGGATTGAGGTTAAGGCTTTGTGATGGCCTCTCCAATACCTTGAATTTGTTGTCCTTAAGCCATTTTGCCACAACTTTGGAAGTATGCTTGGGGTCATTGTCCATTTGGAAGACCCATTTGCGACCAATCTTTAACTTCCTGACTGATGTATTGAGATGTTGCTTTAATGTATCCACATAATTTTCCACCCTCATGAGCCATCTATTTTGTGAAGTGCACCAGTCCCTCCTGCAGTAAAACACCCCCACAACATGATGCTGCCCCCCCCCCCCCCCCCCCCCCCCCCCCCCCCGTGCTTCACGGTTGGGATGGTGTTGCAAGCCTCCCCCTTTTTCCTCCAAACATAATGATGGTCATTATGGCCAAACAGTTCTATTTTCATTTCATCAGACCAGAGGACATTTCTCCAAAAAGTATGATCTTTGTCCCCATGTGCAGCAGGCAAACCGTAGTCTGGCTTTTTTATGGCGGTTTTGGAGCAGTGGCTTCTTCTTTGCTGTTCGGCCTTTCAGGTTATGTCGATATAGGACTCGTTTTACTGTGGATATATACGTTTCCCCCAGCATCTTCACAAGGTCCTTTGCTGTTGTTCTGGGATTGATGTGCACTTTTCGCACCAAAGTACGTTAGTCTCTAAGAGACAGAACGCGTCTCCTTCCTGAGCGGTACGATGGCTGCATGTTTCCACGGTCTTTATACTTGTGTACTAATGTTTGTACAGATGAACGTGGTACCTTCAGGCGTTTGGAAATTGCTCCCAAGGATGAACCAAACTTGTGGAGGTGTACAATTTCTTTTCTTAGGTCTTGGCTAATTTATGTTTATTTCCCATGATGTCAAGCAAAGAGGCACTGAGTTTGAAGGTAGGCCTTGAAATACATCCACAGGTACACCTCCAATTGACTCAAATGATGTCAATTAGCCTATCAGAAGCTTCTAAAGCCATGACATCATTTTCTGGAATTTTCCAAGCTGTGTAAAGGCACAATCAACTTAGTGTATGCAAACTTCTGACCCGCTGGAATTGTGATACAGTGAATTATAAGTGAAATAATCTGTCTGTAAACAATTGTTGGAAAAATTACTTTTGTCATGCACAAAGTAGATGTCCTAACCGACTTGCCAAAACTATAGTTTGTTAACAAGAATTTGTGGAGTGGTTGAAAAACAAGTTTTAATGACTCCAACATAAGTGTATGTAAACTTCTGACTTCAACTGTATATAATTATGAAACACAATAGTGTTGCATAATGTTCCTTCAATTTGCAAGAGGTTCAAAACTTCTCACCAGAAAAAGTATCCGAAAGAAAGCCAGCTTGCATTTGGCCTCCCTTGATTAAAAAAAAGTATAAAATAATAGCTGATCAGTGTTGAACTTAACTGTGAATGGTCCTGGCATCCCCAAAAAAGAATTGCTTTCCGTTGACATATAATAGCCTATTAAACAACGCAGACTATGGAGGGTTTTACACACATCCAAACTTTTCACAGTAGCTGGACAAAGATCCAATATAAAGAGAAAGAGAGGATGTCCACTCACCCGTATACTGTTCCCAAGAAGTTCACCGGTATTTGTCGAGGTTCTCATCTCTTGTTTCATGATGGGCATGGACACATGTAGCCTACTTGATTACATTGGGCAGGACAAGAAGAAAACTGCTTTCGTTGAGAGGTAGGAAGTCAATGCTTGGTTTTTAATCACATAAAACGAAATGGAGAAAAAAACAGGCACCAAGTATACAGGCACCAAGTATACAGGCACCAAAAGCACATCTTGTTCCATACCATTTGGGCTGTGTGCATCACATGTGCATATGCTGAGTTTCCGCTGTCAAAATGAATGCCATAACCAACCGCATTACGCTAAAATCAGCTTTTGGTTGGTC
The DNA here is from genome assembly GCF_013265735.2 of Oncorhynchus mykiss. Lineage (NCBI taxonomy): Eukaryota > Metazoa > Chordata > Actinopteri > Salmoniformes > Salmonidae > Oncorhynchus > Oncorhynchus mykiss. The sequence goes on along the minus strand of NC_048583.1, from coordinate 27,179,792 downwards.
TTTAATATCCCTACCAGTGCTGCCTGAAATTATCACTTCGGATCATGTTTTTAAGGACAAACCTCAGATTTCCACCCCTCCCATCAGAAAGCAAGCAGGACAGCCTGTATTTCAGATTCAGTTTCCGTAAACGCGGGAACATTGCATTTAAAAGGTGCATTGTCAACAAAGTGCAATCAGATTGAATACCGGCCTGAGTTTACAGGACCCATTTGGGGTGTTGAACAGCTTACAGTATCCACAACAACTATCTCTGTGTTTTGGATAAATGTACATTTAAATTTGAGTCATTTAAGCAGACGCTCCTATCCAGAGCGACTTACAGTTAGTGCATTCATCTTAAGATAGTTGGTGGGACAACCACACATCACAGTCATAAACCACGTTTCCATCAGAGGAGGCTGGTAGGAGGAGCTATAGGAGAATGGGCTCATTGTAATGGCCGGAGTGGAATCAATGGAACGATATCAAACACATCAAACATAGGGAAACTCTGTTCCATTTAGTCCATTCCAGCCAGTACAATGAGCCCGTTCTGCTATAACTCCTCCCATCAGCCTCCACTGGACTTTCCATCCTCTGTTTTTATGCAAGTAAAGTCAAACCATATAAAACATTATGACAGCTGTGATAGAAACAGGAAGTTTCAGTACAATTTTATAAATGCTGACAAATCATTTGTTTGTTCAATGTTTGTGTCTGTAAAATGTATTCGGCGAGAAATGGAGATGGGAACACCTTTATGCGCACAAATATTTATATAAAAACCATTATATCAAAAGTGAACTTGACATTCTGTGTGGTCCTCCCTGTATGACACCGGAAACCATGCAGTTTAAGTTAGGCTTCGGACAAAATATGTTATGAACTTCACAGCGTGGTGAAAACGCATGGTATGAGCTTGATGCTCCTTTCCAATAAATGTTGACGGTCTTATTCTGGTGGCATGATGATTGATGCTTGACGGCTCTTTTGACAAATAAATACATTTTCGCTCTTATCCATGATCTCATCATGTAGACTAGCCTACCCGCGCTCTATCTGCAAGCTGTTACCTTGAGCACATGTGTCAAGACAAGGGTAGGCACATTTGCTATGTAATGCTTTTCCAACAATTGTTCACAGACAGATTATTTCACTGTATCACAATTCCATCTGGTCAGAGGTTTACATACACTAAGTTGACTCTGCCTTTAAATAGCTTGGAAAATTCCAGAAAATTATGTCATGGCTTCAGAAGCTTCTGATAGGCTAATTGACATAATTTGTGTCAATTGGAGGTGTACCTGTGGATGTATTTCAAGGCCTACCTTCAAACTCAGTGCCTCTTTGCTTGACATCGTGGGAAAATCAAAAGAAATCAGCCAAGAACAGTTTTTGTGACACATTAAACATCCTATTTTTATCCGGTACATAAAAACTTAAGGAAAAAAGTACATTTTGTGTGCACTACGTCATCACGCACTCATTTTTATCTGCAACAAGTCAGTTTGGTGGATAAAATGTGCATATTTTATTATGCTGATTTTAGAATATTCGCATGAAAATCTGTCGCTAATTGGATGGAAGCCTGTAAGTACATCAGAAAAGTCAGAGATAATAAGGAGAAGAAAAGAGTCAAGTGTGAATGTTAGATCATGAAAGGTGAGGGGGTTGATAAGGGGCTGCAAGGGGGGGGTGTTGTGGGATTATTTAATAGGAGGTAGAGTTTCAGATGTTTTTGGAAGGTGGACAGAGACTCTGCTGTTCTAGCTTCAGGGGGAAGCTGGTTCCACCATTGGGGTGCCAGGACAGTGAAGAGCTAGGACAGGGATGAGCGGTAGCTGCCCTCCCAAATGGGTGGGAGGGCCAAGAGACCAGAGGTGGTAGAGCGGAGTACTCGGTTGGGGTGTAGGGTTTGTACAGAACCTGAAGGTAGGGAGGGGCAGTTCTTCTTGCTGCTCCGTAGGCAAGTACCATCTTCTTGTAGTGGATGCGAGCTTCGACTGGTAGCCAGTGCAGTGTGTGGAGGGGCGGGGTGACATGGGAGAACTTGGGACAGTTGAACACCAGGCGGGTTGCAGCATTCTGGATAAGTTGCAGGGGTTTAATGGCACAAGCGGGTAGCCCAGCCAACAGCGAGTTACAGAAGTCCAGACGGGGAGATGACATGTGCCTGGATTAGGACCTGCGCCGCTTCCTGTGTGAGTTAGGATCGTACTCTACGGATGTTGTAGATCATGAACCTGCAGGAACGAGTCACTGCTTTGATGTTTGCAAAGAACAACAGGGTGTTGTCCAAAGTCACGCCAAGGTTGCTTGCACTATGGGTGGAGTTGTCAACCATGATGGAGCGGGCTTGGAGCGGGCATCCAAGCTGATATATCTGCCAGGCACTCAAAAATGTGCGTTGCCACCTGGGTGTCCGAATGAGGGAAGGAAAAAAGTAGTTGTGTCAGCCGCATAGCAATGATGGGAGATACCATGTGAGGATATGACGGAGCCGAGTGACTTGGTGAGAGAAGAGGGTCTAGGACAGATCGCTGCGGGACACCAGTATCCTCTCCACATCACCTGGTAGGAGCGGCCTGGCAGGTAGGATGCAATCCAAGAGTCTGAGATGCCCAGCCCTGAGAGGGTGGAGAGGAGGATCTGATGGTTCACGGTATCGAAGGCAGCGGATAGATCTAGGAGGATGAGAACAGAGGAGAGAGACTCGGTCTCGGTTGAGTGACCCATATTGAAACCTGACTAGGGTCAAGAAGGGTCAAGAAGGTTTAGGGTCAAGAAGGGTTAGGGTCAAGAAGTTAATTCTGAGAAAGATAGTGAGAGAGCTGATCAGAGACAGCACCCTCAAGTGTTTTGTAAAGAAAATAAAGAAGGGATAACGGTCTGTAGTTTTTGATGTCAGAGGGGTTGAGTGTTGGTTTCTTGAGGAGGGGAGCAACTTGGTAAATTTTGTAGTGTAGGGGACACATCCAGTGGTCAGGGATGAGTTGATGAGGAATGGGAGAAGGTCTCCAAAGATGGTCTGTAGGAGGGGATTGGGTAGAGCAGGCAGGTTGTCGGTCGTCCGGACCTCACTAGTCGCAGGATTTCAACATGGTGAGAGAAATGAGAAAGAGGTCAAGGCGTAGGGTAGTTCTGTGTGAGTGGGACCAGTGGACTAAATAGGCTGAGTGAATGAGGAGCGGATGTCGTCAACCTTCTTTTCAAAGTGGTTGACAAAGTCGTTCGCAGAGAGGGAGGATGAAGTGGGAGGGGGTGGAAGATTAAAGAGGGCGGAGAAGGTGGAAAAGAGTTTCCTAGGGGTAGAGGGAAAAGCTTGAAATCTATTGTGATAGAATGTGGCTTTAACTGCGGATAAAAAGGATGAGAAGGTGGAGAGTAGGGACTGAAATTATGATAGGTCCTCTGGAGGGTTAGTTTTCCTCTATTTTCGCAGCCCTGTTCTGTAAGCTTGCAATGAGTCACTTCGCCACGGAGCAAAAGGGGAGGGCCGAGTTGGCCGGGAGGAAAGGGGACAGTGCGACTCATAAGATGCAGAAATGGAAGATAGTTGGGTCGAAGAGGCAGAACCAGGAGAGAGGAGGGAGAAGGATTTAGCAGAAGGGAGAGATGATAGGATAGAAGAGGAGAGAGTAGTGGGAGAGAGAGAGAGTGAAGATTGTGACAGCACATGACCATCTGGGTAGGGGCCGAGTGGCTAGGGTTGGAGAAAAGGGATACAGAAAAGGAAACAAAGTAGTGATCAGAGACCTGGAAGGGGGTTGTTGTGAGATAAGTAGGCGAACAGCCTCTAGCAAAGATGATGCCTTGTGAGTGGGAGGGGACTGTGAAAGTGGGAGGGGACTGGGGAAGGGTGAGGTCAAAAGAGGCGAGGAGGGGAAAGAAAGAGTTGGAAAGAAATTAATCAAAGGCAACCACCGGGAGGTTGAAGTTGCCCAATGCGAAGAGCAGTGAGCCATCGTCAGGAAATGATCTTATCAAAGTTTTAATCTCATTGCGGAAGTCTCTAAGGGCACCAGGTGGGCGATACATGACAACAATATTAAGCTTAAGTCCCAAGCTTAACATTGATTGACAGTTCCAAATGCTGCCGTAGACCAGGAATTCCACATAAAGTTCAAATAAAATTTTATTGGTCACATACACGTGATTAGCAGATGTTATTGCAGGTGTAGCGAAATGCTTGTGCTTCTAGCTCTGACAGTGCAGTAATATCTAACAAATTACACAGCATATACCCAATACACACACATCTAAGTAGGAATGGATTAAGACTATATACATATGGACGAGCGATGGCAAGAGCAGAACAGACTAAGATACAGTAGAATAGTATAGAAAAACAGTATATACATACAGTATGAGATGAGTAATGCAAGATATGTAAGCATTATTAAGGGAATGAGATACCGTAGAATTGTATAGAAAACAGTATATACACACGAGATGAGTAATGCCAGATGTAAACATTAAGTGGCTAAGATACCGTAGAATAGTATAGAATACAGTATATACATATTAGATGAGTAATGTCAGATATGCAAACATTATTAAGTGACTAGTGTTCCATTCCTTAAAGTAGCCAGTGATTTCTAGTCTATGCCTATAGGCGGCAGCTTCTAATGTGCTAGTGATAGCTGTTTAGCAGTCTGATGGCCTTGAGATAGAAGCTATTTTTCAGTCTCTCGGTCCCAGCTTTGATGCACCTGTGGTGACCTCGCCTTCTGGATGATAACAGGGTGAACAAGCAGTGGCTCGAGTGGTTGATGTCCTTGAGGATGTTTTTGGCCTTCCTGTGACATCGGGTGCTGTAGGTGTCCCGGAGGGCGGGTAGTTTGCCCCCGGTAATGCGTTGGGCAGCCTGCATCACCCTCTGGAGAGCCAGAGGGTGATGAAACAAAGACGGTTCTGCAGTTATTCGAGGAGGGAAAGAGAGGAAAGCTCCACACAACTCTCTCACTTTATTATTTTACGTAGTTATTTCAGATGATCTAATTTTGCTCTTTTGTAGCTTTGGCACAGGTATAATGGGACCCATGTCATCCAAAAAGTTGACTGAAGTTTGCCAAAAAGCACCTGGATGATCGTCAAGACTCTTGGAAGAATGTTCTATGGACAGATGATTCAAAAGTGTAACTTTTTGGACGACATTCCACAGTAAGAACGTCATTCCAACGGTCTTTGGGGATACTTTGCTGTCTCAGGACCTGGATGACTTGCCTTAATTGAAGGAACCATGAATTCTGCTCTGTATCAGATAATTCTACAGGAGAATGTCAGGCCATCCATTTGTGAGCTAAAGCTGAAGCGCAGCTCGGTCATGCAGCAACACAATTATCCAAAACACACAAGTCTACATAAAAATGGCCAAAAACACTTTTGAAGTTTTGGACTGGCCTATTCAAAGTCCAGACCTAATCCCAATTGAGATGTGGCAGGACTTGAAACGGAGCAGTTCATGCTTGAAAACCCACAAATGTTGCTGAGTTACAGCAGTTCTGCATGGAAGAGTTGGCCAAAATTCCTCCACAGCGATGTGAGAAACTGATCAACAACTACAGGAAGTGTTTGGTTGGAGTCCTTGCAGCTAAAGGTGGGTCAACCAGTTATTGAGTGTAAGGGGGCAATTACTTTTTCACACAGGGGCATTGGGTGTTGCATAACTTTGTTGATGAAATAAATGAAATAAGTATGTAATTATTGTGTTATTTATTCACTCGGGTTCCCTTTATCTAATATTAGGTTTTGGTTGAAGATCGGATAACATTCAGTATTAAAAATATGCAAAAGTATGGAAAATTTGAAAGGGGGCAAATACTTTTTCATGGCACTATATATATATCATTGGTTGAACCTCAACACGATTTATCATATTGAGTAACGTAACATTTTATTTGTAGGTATGAGACATAATCCAGCAGTTCAGCATGTATACAGTATGACCGTGGTTTTAGTAAAGAGGAGGATGGGATGTAGCCCTGACTAACACTGGTGATCTTGTCTCACATTAGCGTTTCACTTCCTCTGACGACTACACCCACTTGGTAGATTAAATATCTAGAATACTTCCTTCTTATTTCTCACATTATTTTGGTGTGCATTGTCAGTGTACAGTGACGTGAACTTTGTAGGTGTTATCTTGTGCATATTTGGCCTAGTGTAGGCTACATGATTTGCCTTAGTTGTTTGGGTAATCATCCCTATGCAGTCTACCTGCCACAACCCCATAACAAAGCATGTGTATGTGTTTTAATGAAAATAGTATTTTTTTAAAACTGCCATGTACAATCGTGGTATTACAGGAAGACGTATTTGTTTTCAAGGTCAGGTAAAGTGCTATTAACTTGAGGCCTTCTGGGCTTATAGACCTGGAATAGGTCTATAAAGCACTGTTTTGGACACAAGTCATATGTTTATTGAGATCCAGTTGAAATCAGGGTGATACGGGCAGACTGGTTTCAAAAAGGCACTACACGTCCTGTAATAGACATGTTGTTTTTAAAAACAATAGCTTCCAGACATTCCATAGGCCCATGTGACATGAGACTGTGACGTGACTGGAATGTTGTAAGAACTTAACCTTGGCCAATAAGCGACAGTGGCTTTACAGTTCAGAATAACTCACCTGTTCCATCCACTTTCATCATTGGACATATTTAGTCACCACCTGCGTTTTCTGTGTTCCTGAGGTCACTTTAGAGTAAAAGAGAAGAAGAAATGTAACATATTTGGACGACCAACATTCATCATATTGGAAGGGTAACCAAACCAATCTCATTCTGATTGAAATATGTAGATTTGGAATATTATGACTATTGTGTCCTCGAGTTAAATGAGCGCAATCGTTGCTTTAATTCAATGATTACATGTGATCTCATTCCTTCCACTCTCTACATATTAGACTACTGTGTGAAAAGGCATGTGATAATAATCTTTGACAAATAGCTCATCTTGTGTCTTGTTTAAGGTACTTCTCATGCTCATATTGGGTAAGAGCAACGTTTTTTTGTCAAAGATTTTGGTAAATGATTTGGGTTAATTTGCCAAGTCACTCTCATTCAATCAAAAACAAACAGTTTTCCATGTAAAAAAAGACACGCTCAAGTATGCTTTTAAAAATGATCTTTATTACCAGATCTTTGCATTAAGAACAAACTCGTTGGGTGAGTTTCGTTGCATGACATTTTGATTTTAAGAACTAAAACATGAATGGGATGAACTGGTTGAACATCTCAGATATCAGTGTGTAAATAAGCAGGTAAAGGACAGGAAAGGGCGAGGGCAAAAGAGGATAAAATACCGGCCAATCATGGGATTCAAGACCACAGGCAGAGCATGTAGGAAAATAGGCAGTATGGGGGGGAATTCAGACCCGAGTTATGCCCGCATGAATTGAACTTAATTCCCTTTTTCTTTCACTTTTCTCTCTACAGGTATTGCGTATTCTGACATTTAACTTAAAGGTAGACTCAGCAAAAATACTTTTCCATGAGCAGCAGCACCACAGATATTCACACAGTCACACACAGTATCTGTGCACGTGCACAGGTTTGCTTCATTCTGTTACAGCATGCGACCCACAGGACTAAAAAGACGGAGAAGTTGAGCCTCGCGCATCAACGCTCTTAGTTGTTGCGGAATTTGACCCACTATGCTGTTTACTTTGTGCATCTCTACCTTTAAGCATTAGAAAACACATGTGACAGCCACCTAATCGTTTGGGGTGGAGATCGTAGAGATGGAGGTGTGGCAGAGGTTGTCTACAGATACGCCGATATTCTTACCTTGACCAGAGATACTCTATATAAGGACGAGATGGTCTTGTCTCCGCCCTAACAACGGGAATCATTGTCACAAAGGTGGTAAGGCAGGCGGCAGGAGGCGAGATCAGGTGGGAACATTCTAGCCAATGCGAGGGCAGATACGTTTCAACATTGAGGCCATAAGAGATAGATATAAAATCGTTTTTCCTAAAGTTGCCACATGTGTACACTTATATAAGTACATTCGGAACAACCTAAATATCACAAAACTTCTATTCGATCAAATAAACCTAATTTAGAAAATTAGCAATCACATTTTTTTGTTGCCCAAATCCGACACTCTCAAGGGCCTCCATTCAAAAATCTCCACTTGGTCTGCTTACGATGTATTCTCGCATTGACATATTGTCACGGGATTGACCCCAGCCATTATCACATTGGTTGCTGTGGCTTCATTTACTAAAATAGCTGGGATTAAAAACTAGAATGTAATACGTACAGAGGGATCTGTTAGCAGAAAAAAACATTTTATAAAAAAAAAGTAAACAAATGAGTTTGCTTTACAGCTGTTGTACAGCTCATTTCCCGCAATTCTACACATTTTGCTATGGGGTTCAGAAACATTTTTACTGCAAGATTACCACAAGTTTAGAAACTGGATAGACTAACTAGACTAATTTACCAATATAAAATGTTTTAACTGACATGGGATTATTTAGTGACTGTCAGTGAGTGACATATAACACTAGGAAGACTGCTGATGCACAACAAATTAAGTTTTGAAATTTCCCCTTGTGTATTCTACTATTCTAACTCTCAAAAGCAAGTTGAGACCCTGACTGAGTTCCTTAGATATGTCCTCATATGCAGGAGGTGAAATTACAACCTCATGCTAATCGCATTAGCCTACGTTAGCTCAACCGTCCCGTGGAAGGGACACTGATCCCAAAGAAGTTTTAAATGTATTCAGTGTGCGCAATGGAGCCACACCTGAAAGCCCCTTATACAGTAAGTCGAAATAGCAACTACTGAGAAGTGCTTCAATCTTAATAATGTGTGACAAATAAATAGATTTCCTAATGGGCCATTGGAATCCAGCAAGGCAGGAGGGACAACACAGGTAGGAGATGGGTAGCCTGGTGGTATGGTATGGTGGCTGGGTCACTGGTTAGCACTGACTCTCTCTCTCTCTCTCTCTCCAGATGAAAGACAGATTTGGCCAACTTCAGGATGCGTTGGACGAGCCTGGAGGAGGAGGAGGTCACACCAATGAGGCCTTCACCAATGTGGACCTGGACCTAGATGACCTGTCTGCCCATTCGGGCAGGAACCGTGCAACAGTGGTGCCTGTCAACGACCCTGAGCTGAACAGCATTCTCCAGGAGGCCCAAAATGTTCGGCAGGAGATCCAACAGATCCAGGAAGACCATGCCCAGCTCCGGGACCAGAACTACCACGCCTTGAACAACACATTTATGGACGACACCAGTGATGTGATCAGGGACGCCAACAACATTGCAACAGACATCAAGGCCAGAGGAGGGGCTGTGTTGCAGAGCTTACACAGGATGAACAGGGAGACCAGGAAGCTGGAGGTTCAGCGAGGTAGCACTGACCACGTGGTACGCATCGCCCGGACGCAGTACACCAACCTGAGCACCACCTTCAGGGAAGTGATGTTCGACTACAACGAGACAGAGCTGGGACACAGGGAGAACTGTAAGAAACTGATCCAGAGACAGATGGCGATTGTGGGCAGAGACGTCACGTCTGAGGAGGTTGAGGAGATGATGGAGAGCGGGCAGCAGTTGAATATCTTCAACGCCCTGGCTGATGGGACGGCCCAGTCGGCACTGACACAGATCGCTAGTAGACACAAAGAGCTGCTTGACCTGGAGAAGAGGATCCAGGGGGTTCAAGAGCTGTTTCTGGATGTGGCTGTGCTGACAGAGGAACAGGGAGCGGTGCTCAACAACATCGAGACCAACGTACAAAAGACGGAGGCACCTATCGCGGGTGCCAGGGTTCAACTGAACAAAGCCAAAAGATATGACAAGAACAATCCCATCAAGAAACTGTGCTGTTGCTGCTTTCCATGTTGCATATGATTGTATATCTCATCTGATACATTGTGTATGTGATACATTCATTATCTTGATATTAATGTAAATAATGTGATTTTTTTAAAAGAAAGCAGTGGGACTGGGAGGTTGGCCTGCAATAAGGCCAGGTAACGATGGATAACCATTGCCAGGAGGGACATACTGTATGAGGGATGCATAGAAGGGCCTAAAAACTCTCTGGACTACCAACCAAACGACACTTTCAATCAAAAGAACATTGCATTGAGTTCGCAGAGAGTCTGAACTCTTTCTATTCTAGGTTTGATAATCTGGACTTTAGTACTGAGAAGGATGAGCTGCTGTGTGAACTCTTATCATTAGCACAATGGGAAGCTGATTTGGTAATAGAGGAAGCAGATGTTGATAGGGTTTTAAAATGAATAGCAGTAAACAGTCACCTAATAATAGTAATAGCAGTAAAGGTCACCTAATCATCCCCAGATTACAATTGGCTCATTCATCCCCCTCCTCTCCCCTGTAACTATTCCCTAGGTCGTTGCTGTTAATGAGAATGTGTTCTCAGTCAACTTACCTGGTAAAATAATAAAAAAAAAAAAAAAAAACAAAGCCACTGGCCCAGGTAACATTAGTAACCATGTTCTGAAGTCCTGTCACAAGGACTTGTCAGGTGTGTTCTGTGAGCTGAATGCCACCAAGATCAAAGACCTTGCCATAGATTTTAGGAAGGAAACATCAGCTCCAAAGGCAATCAACATCGGTGGCCAGAGCATTGAACAGGTGGATGAGAATAAGTATCTTTGCACAATAGTTTACAATAAGCTAAACTTTTGAGCCAACTGTGGGCAAGTGTTATCAAAATGTCAATCATTGTTAATAATCCATTTGTTTTACAGTCATTTTACAGATGTTTTATTGCGTCTGTCATAACATTTAGTTTAGTTTCCTGGTTTGGCTCCATCACATGGGCAAGTCAGAATACCTTGTGGAATACCAGTGGTAAGATTAAAGGGAGAAGCCAAAAGGTACCCCTGAGACATTTACTAATACCACACATACAAGAGGGGTAATAAATCATTTGGGATCTAGCACATCCGCTGAACAACCAGTATGCAATACTGCCATCAGGGTGCAGACTCAGGTCTTTAACTCTTAAAACCAAGAGAAGCACTAACAGTTTTGTACCGGCATCAGTACAGCTTTTAAAGATATCAGTTTGTCTCTGTGGATGGTTTGTCCTCTGACAAATGAACTGTACATTTCGGTGTTCCTCAATGCTCCATTTTAGGACCACTATTGTTTTCACTATATATTTTACCTCTTGGTGATGTCATTCGGAAACATAATGTTAACTTTCACTGCTATGCGGACGACACACAGCTGTACATTTCGATGAAACATGGTGAAGCCCCAAAATTGCCCTCCCTGGAAGCCTGTGTTTCAGACGGGAAGTGGATGGCTGAAAATGTTCTACTTTTAAACTCGGACAAAACAGAGATGCTAGTTCTAGGTCCCAAGAAACAAAGAGAACTTCTGTTGAATCTGACAATTAATCTTGATGGTTGTACAGTCGTCTCAAATAAAACTGTGAAGGACCTCGGCGTTACACTGGACCCTAATCTCTCTTTTGACGAACATATCAAAACTGTTTCAAGAATAGCTTTTTTTCATCTACGTAACATTGCAAAAATCAGAAACGTTCTTTCCAAATCGATGCCGAAAAATGAATCCATGCTTTTGTTACTTCTAGGTTAGACTACTGCAATGCTCTACTTTCCGGCTACCCGGATAAAGCAATAAATAAACTTACAGTTAGTGCTAAACACAGCTGCTAGAATCTTGACTAGAACCAACATTTTTTTATCATATTACTCCAGTGTCAGCCTCTCTACACTGGCTTCCTGTTAAGGCAAGGGCTGATTTCAAGGTTTTACTGCTAACCTACAAATCAGTACATGGGCTTGCTCCTACCTATCTTTCCGATTTGGTCCTGTGGTACATACCTACATGTATACTACGGTTACAAGACGCAGGCCTCCTTAATGTCCCTAGAATTTCTAAGCAAACAGCTGGAGGCAGGGCTTTCTCCTATAGAGCTCCATTTTTATGGAATGGTCTGCCTATCCATGTGAGAGACGCAGACTTGGTCTCAACCTTTAACCTCTCTAGGGTACGTGGGACATTAGTGTCCCACCTCGTCAACAGCCAGTGAAACTGCAGGGCGCCAAATTCAAAACAACAGAAATACCATAATTAAAATTCCTTAAACATACATGTATTGTACACCATTTTAAAGATACACATGTTGTAAATGCAGCCACAGTGTCCGATTTCAAAAAGGCTTTACGACTCAAGCAAACCAAAAGCTGTGTCAGATTTCAAAAAAACTTTACGGAAAAAGCACACCATGCGATAATCTGAGTACGGCGCTCAGAGACCAAAACAACCCAAACAGATATCAGCCATGTTGTGCAGTCAACAGAAGTCAGAAATAGCATTATAAATATTCACTTAGCTTTGATGATCTTCATCAGAATGCACTCCCAGGAATCCCAGTTCCACAATAAATGTTTGTTTTGTTCGATAACGTCCATCATTTATGTCCAAATACCTCCTTTTTGTTAGCGCGTTCAATACACAATCCAAACTCATGACGCGCGGTCACTAGCAGCAGACAAAAAGTCAAAAAATTCTGTTACAGTCTGTAGAAACATGTACAAAACGATGTATAGAATCAATCTTTAGGATATTTTTAACATAAATCTTCAATAATGTTCCAACCGGATAATTCCTTTGTCTGTAGAATTGCAATGGAACAAAGCTAACTATCACGTGAAGGCGTGAGACTGAGCTCGTGGCTCTCTGGCAGACCTCTGACTCATTCCCCTCTCATTCGCCCCCACTTCACAGTAGAAGCTTCAAACAAGGTTCTAAAGACTGTTGACATCTAGTGGAAGCCTTAGGAAGTGCAATATGACCCCATAGACACTGTGTATTCGATAGGCCAAGAGTTGAATAACTACAAACCTCAGATTTCCCACTTCCTGGTTGGATTTTTTCTCAGGTTTTTGCCTGCCATATGAGTTCTGTTATACTCACAGACATCATTCAAACAGTTTTAGAAACTTCCGAGTGTTTTCTATCCAATACTACTAATAATATGCATATATTAGCATCTGGGACTGAGTAGGAGGCAGCTTACTCTGGGCACGCTTTTCATCCAAAAGTGAAAATGCTGCCCCCTAGCCTATAGAAGATGAGTCTTTATTGAAGACTCATCTCCTCAGTAGGTCCAATGATTGAGTGTAGTCTGGCCCAGGAGTGTGAAGGTGAACGGAAAGGTACTAGCGCAACGAACCGCCCTTGCTGTCTCTGCCTGGACGATTCCCCTCTCTACTCTGGGATCTCTGCCTCAAACCCTATTACAGGGGCTGAGTCATTGGCTTACTTGTGCTCTTCCATGCCATCCCTAGGAGGGGTGTGTCACTTGAGTGGGTTGAGTCACTGCCGTAATCTTCCTGTCAGGGTTGGCGCCCCCCTTGGGTTGTGCCATGGGGGAGATCATCGTGGGCTATACTCGGCCTTGTCTCAGGATGGTAAGTTGGTGGTTGGAGATATCCCTCTAGTGGTGTGGGGGCTGTGCTTTGGCAAAGTGGGTGGGGTTATATCCTGCCTGTTTGGCCCTGTCCGGGGGTATAGTCGGATGGGGCCACAGTGTCTCCCGACCCCTCCTGTCTCAGCCTCCAGTATTTATGCTGCAATAGTTTATGTGTCGGGGGGCTAGGATCAGTCTGTTATATCTGGAGTATTTCTCCTGTCTTATCCGGTGTCCTATGTGAATTTAAGTGTGCTCTCTCTAATTCTCTCTCTCTTTTTCTCTTTCTTTCTTTCTTTCTTTCATTTTCTTTCTTTCATTCTCTCTCTCGGATGACCTGAGCCCTAGGACCATGCCTCAGGATTACCTGGCCTGATGTCTCCTTGCTGTCCCCAGTCCACCTGGTGTGCTGCGGCTCCAGTTTCAACTGTTCTGTCTGCGGCTATGGAAACCTGACCTGTTCACCGGACGTGCTACCTGTCCCAGACCTGCTGTTTTCAACTCTCTAGAGACAGCAGAGTGGTAAAGATACTCTGAATGATCGGCTATGAAAAGCCAACTGACATTTACTCCTGAGGTGCTGACCTGTTGCACCTTCTACAACCACTGTGATTATTATTATTTCACCCTGCTGGTCATCTATGAACATTTGAACATCTTGGCCATGTTCTGTTATGATCTCCACCCAGCACAGCCAGAAGAGGACTGGCCATAGCATGGTTCCTCTCTAGGATTCTTCCTAGGTTCTGGCCTTTCTAGGGAGTTTTTCCTAGCGACTGTGCTTCTGGCCATAGCATGGTTCCTCTCTAGGTTTCTTCCTAGGTTCTGGCCTTTCTAGGGAGTTTTTCCTAGCGACTGTGCTTCTACACCTGCATTGCTTGCTGTTTGGGGTTTTAGGCTGGGTTTCTGTACAGCACTTTGTGACATCAGCTGATGTAAGAAGGGCTTTATAAATACATTTGATTGTTTTGATTGAAATGGAAATTGATGTATGTTTATCTTGTATAGTATGGCTCTTATGTTTATATGTTTACTATATATCTGTATCTTATCTGACTTGCCACAACAAGGAGTTCCTTCTGGAAAAATAAAGTGATTATATTCTATAACAGAACCATTGCAAAGCACCAAATATCAGCTCATGATCTGTCTCCAGATTTCAGAAAGTATTCACACCCTTGTACTTTTTCCACATGTTGTTGTTACAGCCTGAAGTTAAAATTGATTAAATTGAGTTTGTATGTCACTGGTCTACACACAATACCCCATACTGTCAAAGTGGAATTATGTTTTTAGAAATGTTTACCCATTTTCAAAAATGAAAAGCTGAAATTTATTGAGTCAATAAGTTTGCAATCCTTTTGTTATTGCAAGTTTTTTTTAATAAAAAATTGAATGTTCCACTCAGGAACATTCAATGTCGTCTTGGTAAGCAACGCCTGTGTATATTTGGCCTGTGCTTACACAGGAAAAATCCTAGAGGAAAACCTGGTTCATCCTGCAACACAAGGCCAAATATACACAGGCGTTGCTTACCAAGACGACCTAGTCCGAGTGGCCTAGTTACAATTTTGACATAAATTGGCTTGAAAATCTATGACTAGACATGAAAATGGCTGTCTAGCAATGATCAACAACCAACTTGACAGAGCTTGAATAATTATTTTAAGAATAATGTGCAAATATTGTAGTCCAGGTGTGCAAACTTCGAGACTTACCCAGAAAGACTCACAGCTGTAATCACTGTCAAACGTGTGAATACTTATGTAAATAAGATATGTATCTATTTCATTTTCAATACATTTGCTAACGTTTGAAAAAATATGTTTCCATATTGTCATTGTGAACGGAAAGGTACTGGACAACGAACCGCCCTTGGGTGAGAAAAACACCCAATTTAATAAATGTTTTAATTCAGGCTGTAACACAACAAAATGTGAAATTAGTCAGGGGTATGAATACTTTCTGAAGACACTATCTACCGATAGCAGAAGCATTTATTAAGAAACAAACAGCACTTATTCAGAAATTGGAAGTGGCTCTAGAAATCACCCTGATTTGCATGAAAAGTAGGCCTACCTTAATTGAAAATGGGCAACTGCCATGCACTAGTATAATAGGGTCCGTTTCCGATTTAGGAAATGTACGACGTTCCTAAGCACTTCTCAGTACTTTGTAGTCAGACTTACCTTATGCAGGTGCTTAACGGGCTTTGGAGGCATGGTTCCCTCGTGTGTGCTCAATACATTTAATTCAACCTCTGAAAACCCTCCCACTTGCTGGCCAATAGATTGTCTCCTCTAGTTTTCATTCAATAGCTTTTTCAGTACATGTATCTTAAACCATCCCTTTAAATATGGTATACCTATAATTTGACTTTTTTTGGCTGACTCACTAGAATAGATCGACAGAACGGGTTCAGAATATATGGACCAATGAAAGAAATCCATCTAATGCATATTCGTCTCCGTTTCAGCACCAACTGATAGATTAAAAAATACTCTGATTTTAGGTTAATTTTAGTGTTAGGAAAGTATGCATGAATCAAAACAGGTTTGGAGAGCCTTTACGCACAAAATATATTGATTTATCCTCTAAATTGTCATATTCAAGGTCAATCCATGAAATATTGGAAGGTGGAAAAAAGTGTGCAATAAGCGTTGAACAATAGTCCATAATCTACCTAATCTACCCTCCCTAATCATGTAACTGTATGACAACGGTCCAGTCGTCGTGAACCGTGCGCCAGGCTCCAGGTTTAATCTGCTGCGTGTGGTCTGAGTTCCATAATGGTTCAAATAGGCTGCATGTCCCAAATTATTGCACAACATTAGCCTAATATGTTCCACTAATGCTCGTGGCCTTCAGGAACAACTACATGTACGTGATTGAAGAAAGAAATGTAAACAGAATGGAATGGAATGAAAAAAGTACAGCTCCCTGTGCTTTTAATGCATTTTTTTTAAAGGTGGGTGAACAGCGTTTATTTGCATTTACCCTCCTCCAGGCCTACACCACTGCGGAAGCCTACCCTCTCAGCCAAGGCTATTTTAAACACATGAACACACGCAGAATAGCTAGCCTACATTCAATATAATACATTAGTTGAATCAAAACATGTTCTACACCCTAGTTCATGAGTTGTCCATAATACACGAGTTAATGTTTGGAGTCTTCACAGATCGTGTGACATAAAACACTACCGTTCTTTCCTTACATGAATGACATGTATGACAGTGTTATTTGTCATTTTTAAACCCTGTACGAATAATAGATCTCGGGAAAATGCACTGTAAGTGTAACTATGCATACGTTTCATTTTATTATGTTTTGTCGTGAAACAGTTCTCATGGGCACACAAATCCAAAATAATTATAGGCCTTTACCATTGCAAAATCGAATGCTTCTAACCGAAAGAGTCAACCATAGGCTTATTGTCATTAACGTATACTTACTTACTTGTTGGTTGGATTCGATGCGCATTGTTATCTAGCTGTAGGCTGTAGGCTAATCTATTGAAATTATCGACCATCATCACATGGTCTAAACATATAGACTCAATGGTTGCTAAAATGGGAAGAGGTCTGTCCATGAAAGGGCGTTGCTCTGCCTTCTTGACATCTCAGTCGGCCCTCGTTTTTTCGCACCTGGATTACCGCCCAGCTGTGTGGTCATGTGCGGCAAAGAGGGACATAGGTAAATTGCAGTTGGTCCTCGACAAAGCAGCACATATTGCACTTAGATGTACACGGGGGGAAAGCTCCAGTAACACCCATGTCAGTCTCTCCTGGCTCAAAGTTGTGAAGAGATTAACTGCATCACTATTGGTCTTTGTGCGATGTATCGGTGTGTTGAAGGTACCGAAGTGTCTGTTCAAGCAGTTGGCCAACAGTTTGGACACTCATCGGTACAACACAAGACATGCAACTAGCGGTCTCTTCACAGTCCCCAGGTCCAGAACAAGAGGCTGGGAAACGCACAGTATTAAATAGAGCCATGACTACATGGGACTCTTTGCCACCCCAGATAACTCAAGGTAGGAATAAAAAAAGTTTTTTTTTTAAACAGTTAAAATAACACCTTACTGCACAAAGGGGACTGTGAAGAGACAGTCGTTTTATATATGTATTTATTGTAATTTGCCATGTATTATGTATTAGACCTATATATTGTGTGTATGTATTGATATATAGGCTATGTGTGACGTTTTAAATGTATGTATTTCAGTCCTTTGACTAATAATGTTCTGTACTATGTATTATGTCATGTTTCATAAGGACCCCAGGAAGAGTAGCTGATGTTTTTGCAGCGGCTAATGTGGATCCCAATAAATACCAAATACCAAAGGTGATCCAGTAAAGAAAACAGGTAGAATATAATGAAGATAAATAAATGGTCTACTACTTTTGGCTACAGATGGCACGGATAACACCAGTACCCGCGCACCTGAACAACGTATCAATGAGCGCGCTAAACAGCTGAATGACTAAAGCAAACGATGATACAATAAATATAATTCATTGGAATAAGGGCTTTTTTTTATTTTTTAATCAAGGTCGCCTGGCAAACAAATATGCATAAAGGAGCTCAGCTGAGGCTGAAATTCAGCACTAGGCCTACCAGCTGGGCAGCTTTCCCACACATATATATATTTTTAAACCATGACAGAGAGATGTTCGTTTCATTGGAATAGTTTATTTTCATATTGACCACTGTAAAATATATTTACCACTGCTTTTTAAAGAAATATGAGAATGGCTAAATTAGCATTATGTGAAGACACGCCAAATTTAGACTTTTGTTGCATTTAGGGGAGCTAAACCCCGCCGACTCGCCATTAATTCGTACCATGGAATTAAATCAAGGTCAGAATACCATACTGTTCTCATGCTTATGTTCAAATTCAGAATATGCATAGAGAGAAAAGTGCATAAAACGGGAATTGCGTTCCATTTACGCACGCTTAACTCAGGTCGGAATCTTCCGCATAGGCACAATATGTTCCATCATGCTCATTCAAATATACCAGAAGTGTAATGTACAACAACATTGATTAAAACTATGTTTCCAGTAACATAAAACAACCACAATATAAATGATTAATGTCAACAATGTTTTAAGAGTTTAAAATATGAAAACGGGAACGTGATTGTTGTCCTTGCTTCCGCTTTTTCACCTTCACTGTTGTTGTGGATGAGAAAAGTCAGAGCAGCCATGGGGAACTCCCTGCCATGGGTGTATTCAATAGGAACCAAACGGAACCAAACGTGCAGACACGGGAGGGTTCAATCTGAATTTACCCAATACGAAATTTTTGTTACGATTTGCTACAGTTTGCACTAATGAATATACGCAATAAAGTAGGTGGTGGGCTGGTTCCTGGCAGACACAGCTAGATGACTAAACGGAGCAGAAAGGGGAAATGATTCTTCGAGCATTTGTCTGTTCTGTTTGAATGATTTTGGTGTTATAGGATAGTCTACGGAGCACGATATCAGGTAAATGTTTCTGATTACGTTTGGAGTTGTTTCAGTCCTGTTATTTTATTTAGCCTACTGTACGCTAGGTTGTGATGAGATGCGTTTTGCTCATCAAGTTGAGTTTGGGTTGTTGGGCGAGTGAAATTGTGAGCTGCTTTATTTCATTTGAATGTTAATTATTCCTTAAATGTAATATGTTGCGCCTGTTTTCTGTTACAATAAACAATGTCGCCAATATACAGTACCAGTCAAAAGTTTGGGCACACCTACTTATTCAAGGGTTTATATATATTATTTGTTAAACTATTTTCTACATTGTAGAATAATAGTGAAGACATCAAAACTTTGAAATAACAAATATGGAATCATGTAGTAATCAAAAAAGTGTTAAACATATCAAAATATATTTTATATTTGAGATTCTTCAAAGTAGCCACCCTTTGCCTTGATGACAGCTTTGCACATTCTTGGCTTTCTCTCAACCACCTTCATGAGGAATGCTTTTCCAACCGTTTTGAAGGAGTTCCCACATATGCTTGTTGGCTGCTTTTCCTTCACTCTGCGGTCCATCTCATCAAAAAAACATCTCAATTGGGTTGAGGTCGGGTGATTGTGGAGGCCAGGTCATCTGATGCAGCACTCAATCACTCTTCTTGGTCAAATAGACCTTACATGGTCTGGAGGTGTGTTTTGGGTCATTGTCCTGTTGAAAAACAAATGATAGTCCCACTTTGCGCAAAACAGATGGGATGGCGTATCGTTGCAGAATACTGTGGTAGCCATGCTGATTAAGTGTGCCTTGAATTCTAAATAAATTACAGATAGTGTCACCAGCAAAGTACCCCCACACCATCACACCTCCTCCTCCATGCTTCACAGTGGGAATTACACATGCTGAGATCATTCGTTCACATACTCTGCATCTCACAAAGACATGGCAGTTGGACTCATCAGACCACTTGAACTCTGTGAAGCATTTTATTTGGGTTGCAATCTGAGGTGCAGTTAACTCTAATAAACTTATCCTCTGCAGCAGAGGTAACTCTGGGTCTTCCTTTCCTGTAGTGGTCCTCATGAGAGCCAGTTTCATCATAGCGCTTGATGTTTTTGGACTGCACTTGAAGAAACGTTCAAAGTTCTTGACATTTTCTGTTTTTGACTGACCTTCATGCCTTAAAGTAATGATGGACTGTCGTTTCTCTTTGCTTATTTGAGCTGTTTGTGCCATAATATGGACTTGGTATTTTACCAAATAGGGCTATCTTCTGTATACCATCCCTACCTTGTCACAACACAACTGATTGGCTCAAACGCATTAAGAAGGAAAGAAATTCCACCAAATAACTTTTAACAAGGCACACCTCTTAATTGAAATGCATTCCAGGTGACCACCTCATGTCATGAAGCTGGTTGAGAGAATGCAAAGCGTGTGCAAAGCTGGCATCATGGCAAAGGGTGGCTACTTTGAAGAGTCACAAGAATCACATAGTTTTGATGTCTTCACTATTATTCTACAATGTAGAAAATAGTACAAATAAAGAAAAACCCTTGAATGAGTATGTGTGTCCAAACGATTGACTGGTACTGTACTGTAGGTGTGTACGTGCGCTTGTGTTTTGGCTTGACACATTTGCCATGGTGTTCAGTTGGTGCACAGAAAGAAACTTGTCATATTGCATTCTCTTGTCTAGCCTACCATAACAGTAAAATACATGTAGCCTCATGAAAGAGATTACAGAGAGACGATAAGTCATAACCTAAGCCTATAATTAAATGCTTGGTAAAGGTTCAAGGTGTGTTAAAGGGTGGTAAAGAAACAGATTTTATCATCTATGTCTTTTAGTGATCAAATTGTTGTTAAAATCGTAACTTTTGTTATCGATGTCCTATGAGTCAATGGAGTGGAATGTAATAACTGATGTCTATAAAAAATAAAGTCACCAACGCCCATAGCCGCAACATATAGGGGGTGCTGAAAAAACCCAACATATTAATTAAAACATTGAAGCATTTATTTTCTTCACAAAAGTAGTGCACTGGGCCTTTAATAGTCCTGTATCGTCTGCAGCGCTAATAGGTGTCATTTAATTTCCTCTTATAGAATGGCCTTAAATTGCCTTAATAGAAAGAGGGCTTGTGGCTGTTATCTGTTTAAATCAGATATGCTGCACTTAATACAGTTTATGCAGCTCACTAACTTCTTTAAGGCATGAAAAAGTCATCAATAGCTGACATTTCTTGAATGACCATAAAGAATGAAAACTGCACTGCTCTAGCAGGATTCTGCTCTACAATATACAGTAAGTAGGATGAAAGAGAGGAGATGATAAGGAGATCATTTAGTAACCCTCAATATTTCCCTCCCATTCCAGGTAGGATGAGAGACAGACTGGTTGACCTGAAGGGGGTGGCCCCCGCTTCTTCAGACATGGACGAGCGAGGTCAGGGTCGGGGCACTGATGACGAGGAACAGCTGGAGCACCAGACAGTGGTGTTCGAAGGCGAAGACATGATGGACAGCATCTTCAGAGAGGTCCAGTCAATCAGGAAGGAGATCGCTCTGCTCCAGGTGGATGTGAAGTGCCTGGGCAAGCAGAACTCCCGATTCCTCACCTCTGTCCGGAGGATCAGCTCCATCAAACGAGACTCCAATGCCCTGGCCAAGGGCATCAAGACCCGGGGGGAGGGCATCTACACACGGCTGGAGAAGATCGGCATGCAGCACAAAGAGCTGGAAGAAGAGCATGGTGCCCATTCTGCTCTGGTCCGCATGGTGCGCTCACAGTATGTTTCTCTCACCGGGGCCTTCCACGAGGCCATGTCTGAGTACAACCAAGCAGAGATGGGCCAGAGGGAGAACTGCAAGACCCGGATCCAGCGCCAGGCAAAGATAATGGGCAAGGAGGTGACCGGAGATCAGATTGAGGAGATGGTCGAGACGGGAAAGTGGAACGTGTTCTCCGACAACCTCCTGGCGGACGGGCGGACGGCGCGATCAGCGCTTACGGAGATCGAGAACCGGCACAAGGAGCTGGTTGAGCTGGAGAGTCGGATCAAGGACATCCATGAGCTGTTCTTTCAGATGGCTCTGCTGGTTGAGGAACAGGGGGCCATGGTGGACAACATAGAGGCCAACGTAGTCGCAACAACAGACTTTGTGGGCAAGGCCCAGGCTCAGATCAAGCTGGCGGTGAAGTACAAGAAGAACAACCCCTGTAGGAAGTTGTGCTGTTGCTGTTTCCCATGCTGCAACAAGTGAGGCAGACAGACCGATATTAGTGTTATTGTTTTATCTCAAGTCAAGATCCTCTCAAAAGTGTTTTCATGGCCATGACAATGTATTTAAAGAAGTAGAATTAATCCATTTGCAGTTGTTTACACAAGTATGCACTTGATCCTGAATATTTTCAGATGTACAGTATGGGTGTTCCAATGTACACTGAGTGTACAAAATATTAAGAACAACTTCTTAATATTGAGTTGAACCTACTACCATTCCCAACTGAAAGGCACTTCAGTATTTTGTCTTGCCCATTCACCCTCTGAATGGCATACATTTACAATCCATGTCTCCAGACTTAAAATTCCTTCTTTAACCCGTCTCCTCCCCTTCATCTACACTGATATAAGTGGATTTAACAGGTGACATCAACAAGGGATCATAGCTTTCACCTGTCATGGAAAGAGCAGGTGTTCCTAATGTTTTGTGTACTCATTGTATGTTTAAAATGATTTCTGCAGTTTGAACGAGGGTGCCATTTTGTATGTCATATGCAGCTATTTCTATCTCTTATTGTACATTAACACCCTTGCCTAGCTGGCGTTAGGAGAGAAGATCCAGTATCTCAATGACAAACTGCTGAAGCTAACATGCCATAGTGTGATATGGGGTGTTCCATTTCTTTAATGTTGTAAAAAAATAAAACATTTGTTCGGTGCTCCAGACTGGCAGTTAAAAGAATACTTGATTAGTCAATCAAGAATGTTTACTTGAGTGCAGTTCAAATGTTTCCTTCTCCCACTATTCCCTTTAACCTTCAGCTGTATTGAATGTTTGATTATTTGTCCATTTTTTTTATATTATTTATGTTTTATGACAGGATATTGTGATTTTTATGAATACAAACGCTGTAGAATGGCCCTTTGTGTTTTATTTGAGCATCTATTTTTTGATGTACACAATTACTTGATCATGATGCGTCATTCTAAACGCATAATTGTGATACATTTGAGTTTCTTTTCTTGGAGACACAACCGTTATTGCTACACTGACTGATATTGCAACTGAAGGCAACCTCAAAATGACTCAACGGGAATTTACATTGTGAAGAAAACAAGAATGTGCCTCAATTTTTCCATTGTATATAGTGCACATCACATGCAGATATCCAAGAGACCATTGCTTTTTTTAGTGTCCATCGTGAGTCAAAAACAGGCTCAGAAAATTCTCATCAGATTGCTGTGACGTGTAAGGCTAACTTTCAACGTCTGTGTTCCATAAACCCACCAGCAAGTGAGGTACCTATCTCTCTGTTTCGACAATCGCCCAATCCTAAATCAACCACTCACTGCTCCTTCCCCACATATATCTAATGATCCCGCTGTGTAGATCTGAAATGATTGGATGCGTAAACGATATAGTAATACTTCCACTATATGGACATCCATGAGCTGTTCTTCCAGATGGCTCTGCTGGTGGAGGAATAGGGGGCCATGGTGGACAACATAGAGGCCAACGTAGTCGCAACAACAGACTTTGTGGGCAAGGCCCAGGCTCAGATCAAGCTGGCGGTGAAGTACAAGAAGAACAACCCCTGTAGGAAGTTGTTCTGTTGCTGTTTCCCATGCTGCAACAAGTGAGGCAGACAGACCGATATTAGTGTTATTGTTTTTTCTCAAGTCAAGATCCTCTCAAAAGTGTTTTCATGGCCATGACAATGTATTTAAAGAAGTAGAATTAATCCATTTGCAGTTGTTTACACAAGTATGCACTTGATCCTGAATATTTTCAGATGTACAGTATGGGTGTTCCAATGTACACTGAGTGTACAAAATATTAAGAACACTTTAATATTGAGTTGAACCTACTACCATTCCCAACTGAAAGGCACTTCAATATTTTGTCTTGCCCATTCACCATCTAAATGGCACACATACACAATCCATGTTTCCAGGTTTAAACAACCTTCTTTAACCCTTCATCTACACTGATTAAAGTGGATTTACAGGTGACATCAATAAGGGATCATAGCTTTCAACTGATTCACCTAGTCAGTCTGTCATGGAAAGAGCAAGTGTTCCTAATGTTTTGTACACTCAGTGGTATGTTTGTTTAAAATTATTTATGCAGTTTGAATGAGAATGTGCCATTTTGTATGTCATGCAGCCATTTCTGCCTCTTTACTGTAAAATATACATTTTATATTAACACCCTTGCCTAGCTGGTGTTAGGAGAGAAGACCAAGCATCTTGATATCGAACAGAAGCTAACATGCAAGTGTGCTATGGGGTGTTCCATTTCTTTAATGTAAAAACAAAACACTTGTTCGATGCTCCAGGCTGGCAGTTAAAGGAATACTTGATTAGTCAATCAAGAATGTTTACTTGAGTGCAGTTCAAATGCTTACTTCTCCCACTTGTCCTATAACGTTCTGCTGTATTGAATGTTTGATTTTACTTTTTTTTTTTTTTTTACATGACTTGTGTTTATTGACAGGATATTGTGATGTTTATGAATACAAATGCTGTAGAATGGCCCTTTGTGTTTCATATGAGCATCCATTTTTGATGTACACAATTACTTGATCATGATGCTTCATTCTAAACTCATAATTGTGATACTTTTGAGTTCTTTTCTTGGAGACAACTGTTATTGCTACACGGACTGATATTGCAACTGAAGGAAACCTCAAAATGACTCAACTGGATTATTACATTGTTAAGAAAACAAGAAGGTACCTTGATATTTCCATTATATAGAACACATCACATGCAGATATCCAAGAAAACATTGATATTTTTAGTGTCTAGCATGAGTCAAAAACAGACTCATAGAATGCTCATCAGATTGCTGTGACATGTAGGCTAACTTTCAACGTCTGTGTTCCATAACCCCACCAGCAAGTGAGGTTCCTATCGCTGTTTGGCAATCGCCCAATCCTAAATCGACCACTGCCCCTTCCCGGAAGATATCTAATGATCCTGCTGTGTAGATCTGAAAGGATTGGATGTGCAAACTATATAGTCATACTTCCACAAGTCAGTTGGTATTACATAATTGAGCTTCAACCTACAGTATATTAAATATAATTCAATGTGCCCGATGTTTTAGAATGTGAGTCAATCACTTAGGCTACAGGAAGTTTGCGGCATATGGTCGGTCATTGGGCAATCAAGTTTTGCCTATACCAATGCTGCTGCAGCAGGCACTTATCAAGAGAGCACGTGGTCATCCCTATTGCCTCTGATCTGACGGATTTACTAAACACAAGTGCATAATTTGTAAATTATGTCTGAGTGTTGGTGTGCCTCTAGCAATCTGTACATTTTAAAAACAAGAAAATGGTGCCATCTGCTTTGCTTAATATGATTTGAAATTATTTATACTTTTGATACTTAAGTATATTTTAGCAATTACATTTACTTTTGATACTTAAATACATTTAGAACCAAATAATTTTAGACTTGTATTCAAGTAGTATTTTACTGGGTGACTATCTTTTACATGAGTAACTTTGTGTTAATTTATCTATACTTTTACTCAAGTACCACAATTGGGTACTTTTTCTATCACTTCACTTCTATCACTCCCCAATGAAATGTTTGCCTATCAAGGGGAAATAATACAAAGCACATCTTTCAAATAACTGTACAATTGGCTGCCCAATTTATACCGTATCGTCATCAAGGAAATGTATTAATTTGATAGTATTAATTTGTATCTGTTGATCAGGCTGAAGTCATTATGGTCAATCGACAGTAGTCTTGCAAAATCGTTACAATAGAATGTCAGAGTACCTATCTGCTTTGCTAATCACAGTAGCACCCGCTGCAACGACAAATAATGCCGTTTGATTAAGATTTTTTTTTTACATTGGAATGTTACATTTTTGCGAGTAACAATGATTAACCTTTTCAGTAAATATTGATATCCATGATCTGTTATTGGCCCTCATTTCGACGCCAACCAGGATGGCCGAGTGGTTAAGGCGTTGGACTTAAGATCCAATGGACATATGTCCGCGTGGGTTCGAACCCCACTCCTGGTAATCAGCGCACTTCTTTTGTTAATAGTTCCTGATGTCATTGGTAATGTCAATATGCGGAAAATGTATTCACAACCTGAAATAGTTACAGCGCTACCACTGTCCATTATATTGTCAAGTGACCGGAATAACAATTGAAATACATGTCCTCAAAGATGGAAGGCAGGCGGAGATCAGGTGGGACCATTCTAGCCAATGAGAGGGCAGATACGCGAACAACAGGACATAGAGATTAGATAGAGAACTCATCTTTGTATCGGTGCTATTGTATCTGTGACAGCATGAGCAGCGCCATTGAGGCTGAATGAGTCTCCTAAAACAAAAATGGTGAAAGCCCACCATGGCATTGTCCCTTAAAAAGGTTATATCAATCTAGTCCTCTATCTATCTCTATGACAACAGGCACAACTCAGATATAACGTTGTTTTTTTCAGTTGCCGAAATGCCACGTGCGTCCACTTGCATCAGTGACTTCAGAATAACCTAAACATTATGAAACTGCTATTAGATCAAATTACCAATTACATTTTTTTGTTGAACAAATTCGAGCCTCTCTCACGAATCTCCATACAGATTTTGGTCTGAGTAAAACATAGTAAAACCAAAGTTAATGGATATACTGACCCTAACAATGGGAGACGTTGTCCACAAAGCCTCATGGCAGGTTGTCTAGCTCCCGCCTACCATTTCTTTATATTTGTAGATAAATTAGTATTGTAATCATTATTGTAATCCTAATCCTTTTTTAAATATTTGATGAAGGTTGTTGAAGTCAACCACCTGTATTCAATGGAAAGAGCCTGTCGCCCACAGACATGGCAGTCCTGCTGCTAGCTCCTTTGAAGTATATATATATATATTTTGTGTATTATTTCTTACATTATTAGCCCAGAACGTTTTTTTGTGTTATTACATACAGCTGGAAATAACTTTTGGATATCTGAGCGGCGATAACTCCCCAACATTACGATCAGCCCCCCAGGACAATTGAACTTATCCCAGAGGCTGCTCCAAGATGCCGCCAGCGGAGAATAGTTATTCGGAGTGGACTTCTAGTCCGATTCAGGAGGTGTGCACTCCATCCACCACTTCCGAGTATATTTCACTCGCGAATGTTCAGTCTCTGGACAATAAAGTAGATGAGCTCAGGGCGAGGATCTCCTTCCAGAGAGATATCAGGGACTGATACTCTGTTTCACGGAATCATAGCTCTCTCCGGATATACTGTCCCCGTCCATACAGCCAGCTGGGTTCTCAGTACATCGCCCAGACAGGAATATTGAACTCTCTGGGAAGAATAAAGGCGTTAGTGTATGTTTTATGCTTAACTACTCATGGTGTGATTGTGATAACGTACAGAAACTAAAGTCATTTTGTTCACCTGATCTAGAATACCTCACAATCGACAATATTACCTCCCAAGAGAATTATCTCCAGTTATAGTCACAGCTGTGTATATTCCCCCTCAAGCTGATACCAAGACAGCCCTCAAGGAACTACACTGGACTTTGTGCAATCTGGAAACCACATATCCTGAGGCCCCATTTATTGTAGCTGGTGATTTTAGCAAAGCAAATTTGAGGAGGTGGCTCGGGTGGTTGATGTCCTTGATGATCTTTTTTGACCTTCCTGTGATATCAGTGACTGTAGGTGTCCTGGAGGGCAGGCAGTGTGCTGTGCAGACCGCACCACCCTCTGGATAGCCCTACTGTTGCGGGCAGTGTAGTTGCCGTACCAGGCGGGGATACAGCCCGATAGGATGCTCTCAATTGTATATCTGTAAAAGTTTGTGAGGGTCTTAGGGGCTAAGACAGATTTCTTTAGCCTCCTGAGGTTAAAGAGGCTCTGTTGTGCCTTCTTCACCACACTGTCTGTGTGGGTGGACCATTTCAGATTGTCAGTGATGTTTATGCTGAGAAGCTTGAAGCTTTTCACCTTCTCCACTGCGGTCCCGTCGATGTGAAAAGGGGCATGCTCGCTCTGTTGTCTTCTTAAGTCCACGATCAGCTCCTTTGTTTTGTTGACGTTGAGGGAGAGGTTATTTTTCTGGCACCACTCCAGGGCCCTCACCTCCACTCTGTAGGCTGTCTCGTCATTGTCGGTAATCAGGCCTACTACTGTTTTGTCGTCTGCAAACTTGATGATTGAGTTAGAGGCGTGCGTGGCCACGCAGTCATGGGTGAATAGGGAGTACAGGAGGGGGCTGAGCACGCACCCATGAGGAGCCCCTGTGTTGAGGATCATTGTAGTGCAGTTGTTGTTTCCTACCTTCACCATCTGGGGGTGGCCCCTCAGGAAGTCCAGGACCCAGTTGCACAGTGCTGGGTTCAGACCCAGGGCCTCGAGCTTAATGATGAGCTTGGATGGTACTATGGGGTTGAAGGCTGAGCTATAGTCAATGAACAGCATTCTTACATACATACATACATTCCTCTTGTCCAGATGGGATAGGGCAGTGTGCAGTGAAATGGCAGATATATCTGTGGATCTACTGGAGCGGTATGCAAACTGAAGTTGTTCAAGGGTGTCAGGTAAGATGGAGGTGATATGATCCTTAACTAGCCTCTCAAAACACTTCATGATGACAGAAGTGAGTGAGATAGTCATTCAGTTCAGTTACCTTTGCTTTCTTGGGTACAGTAACTATGGTGGACATCTTGAAGCAAGTGGGGACAGCTGACTAGGATATGGAGAGATTGAATATGTCTGTAAACACTCCAGCCAGCTGGTCTGTGCATGCTCTAGGGATACTAGGGATACCGTCTGGGGCAGCAGCCTTGCAAGTGTTAACACGCGTAAACGTCTTACTCAAGTCGGCCACAGAGAACGAGAGCCCACAGTCCTTGGGAGCGGACCACGTCGGTGGCACTGTGTTATCCTCAAAGGGGGAAAAGGTGTTTAGCTTGTCCAGAAGCACGTCGGTGTCCACGACGTGGCTGGTTTTCCCTTTGTAATCCGTGATTGTCTGTAGACCCTGCCACATTTGTCTCGTGTCTGAGCCGATGAATTGCGACTCCACTTTGTCTCTGTACTGATGTTTAGCCCGTTTGATTGCAGGATTTACCTCTGTGTTTTTCCCAAAAGGCTCAGACTTTTCTGTTTCCGTCTACTTGGTCCGGCACCCGTGTCTCTCTGGGCCATGGCTCCGGCAGGCCTGCTCTCACTTGGGGCCAAAGCCAGGCCACTGGTACTTTTCAGCTGGCATTTACATAACATTGGCTAACTGTGAATATTATCTTCTCACGAAGCAACTGTTTTGATTATGCAGAGGCTGTTGATTCTGCTCTTCACAAGTCCTCACAGCCCTAGCTATGGAAACAATTTCACTAGCATAACAAAAGGGTGTATACACTAGTGTAACACTGATGTTAGTCAAAAAAGCAGCATTGGATGCTTTGTGAATATGGGCCCTGGTGAAATGTGTGATCTTAGGCATGCTCCTACTATCAGCCCCCCTCTTTTCTTTGTCTCATCTCCCAGAGGACCTGAGCCCCTGGTCATGCTTCCGTTCCGACTGCAGGATGACAAACATCCATCATTATCCATGACTACCATCCACATGCAATCCACCACCACTTTCCTAATAAACACTCATCAATCTATTGTACATGGAACAATAAAGTTTATATATTTGATTAATATTCCCTTTTTGTCAATAACAGATTGTACACATAGCAACATGCTTGACAGAGATTTTTTTTTGGAACATATCTTTAGACTTTATGGAGGTTATGGGGGTGCTGCTGTTGCCCATCAGATTTCATATTATGCCAATGTCGAGGTTGTCAATTAGGAAGATGGTGCTGTTCAGAATGACAAGTTCATTGACAGTTGATGTTCACAGGACTCTCCAAATGTCAACATTGAACGAGCACCATGGATGAAGGAGGGGAAAACAGCTTTGCTCTACCACAACTTCCCCGAATCATCCAATGATTGCTTCGTGAACAATTGCTGCATCTAAAATAAATACATAAACACTTTTTTCATTCTGTTTCTTTATGGTGGATGTGATTGATTTAGCAGGTTTATAATATAATATATTGTTTTAAAAATGTTTTTCAATATAGAGTCAGCCACTGAGTATTTTAGGTTGTCTTTTTAAATATTTGCTAAGATAATGTATTGTTATTTTGTACATGTGAAACAGTCATTCGTTTTGGGATAGACTATTACCTGTAAATGTCAACTACCCTTTAAAAAAAAAAAGTTGTGAAATTATACATATAAAACTTAATTTACCAGGAGAGATAGTGGACAAGCAAACATAAGAATCATCACAGACACCCTTGTAAAGTATTGTGTGATATTTAATAGTGGAACAAAATGTTTTATATGCTTCAAAACTACAGATTTAAGGACACTGAAGTGGTAAACAATGGCATAAAAAGCCTTAAAGCAGTAAAGAGGAGAAAAATACATGTACAATGGTTATTTCTGTATTAGTATTACCCACAAGCAGCCCATTAAAACACTTAGGTAGAGCAGAGGACTTACAGCATGTGGGTTTGCAATTTTAACTGTGCAACACCACACAGGCCTCATTCCTCGCAGGTAGGAGGGTACCAGAAATAAATGAATAAAAACAAAACTAACGAAAGAGCACACAGGGCCACAGCACTTCAGTAGCACGCAGACACCAACAATATCCCTCGCCTCATCAATACTTTCGACTCTCGCCTTGCTCTTGCAGCACCACAAATGGCAGTATGTTACCTTCATAATATAAACAATACATTTGTTCCACCTCACAATATAAATATGCATTTAAAAATTTTAAAAAAAAATTACATTGTGACTTGACATGCAAATAATGGCTTTTACCTGCTTCGAAATAACCCTTTTATTGTAGCCTGAAAGAATAGCTATTGGCTCAGAGCTTTTACATCACGTCAGCCAGAAGATGTCAGTGTCACACAGAATAACCTAGTTGGAATCACATTTTCTCTACCTCTGTGTCATTTCAATATCCTGGCATAGCTAACTAAATTCAATTTACAACCATTGTGACAAATGCATTTTTACATCCATTGTCCAACCTGAGTGTGAACTAAGGCAAAGTCAAATGTGTTGGGCCAGACTGGTTCCTCAGTCAATTCTGCTGTGCACATACAGTCTATGGCTGGGCTGGTCCTGACACATGGCTGTTGACTCCTTTGCGGCGTCTACGGCCATGTATCAGGGCTATGGCTGGGCTAGACTGGTGGTGTAGAGCTAGGAGACAGTTCCCGCCCATTCAGTCAGTTCTGTTAGGGCAGATTGATTCTCCAGTCCTTCAGTCAGTTGTGCCGGGCCTATGGCGGGGCTAGGCTGGTGGTGTAGAGGTAGGAGACAGTACCAGCCTGTATCTGGAAGGTCTGGCCCTGGATATGGTGGCTTGGGATCTGTTCACTGGTCTGACTGATTGAGATGGGCTGGCTGCTCTGGCTGTTGATGTGGATAGCCTGGGCCTGACCCTGCTGCTCTCTGCTCATCTGCCCCAGTATGGTGCTCTGGTCCTGGGTCACAGCCAGCTGAGAGAGGGTCTGGTGCTGCTGCTGCTGGTGCATGACGTGGAGCTGCTGTACAGAGCCAGGGCCAGGGAGGGAGCCAGGCCTGGGTGCTATGTGCAGGGGCTGGGGCGGCCCATGGTGGGCCTGAAGGTGCTCCATGTCCTCCTTGGATAGCGTGATGACATGCATCTGTTCAGGCTGCCCTGCGACCCCAACCCCGTTGGTCATGTGTCCGTCCTGCAGCACGCTGATAGTCTGGATCTGCTGGTTGTGATGGTCCACGCTGCCCTGAATTGAAAAATAATAATAATAATTTGGATTTAACGTGCCATTCAAAAAACCAAAAGGACAAGGTCCTAGCCCTTTATTGAGCCCTAGAGGGGAAACCCAGCATTGGACAAGCATAGGACAATACAGATACATAGACCTCCTGTACATCAACACACATTGACCTGAGTACTGATGGCTGGTGTGTCCAAAAAAGCAAGAGACTGTACAATATATTGTCTGTGTCCCAAATGGCAACCTATTCCCGACGGGCCCTAGTCAATAGTAGTGCAGTATAGGGAATAGGGTGCCATTTGGGAAAATACCATTATTGGCTCACTTTACCTGCGTGACCAAGGCCACGTTTTGCATGTGTCCTGACGGCTGGGTGAGGAGGGTCAGTCTGGAGTGGACCTGGTCTGCCGCCTCAGAGACCCCACCCTCTGTTGTGGTAATAATGCTGATGCCCTGATCATGCCCACAGTGACTGGGCACAAAGTTGAGGTTGTTGAGATTATCCACATCTCCAGTCACAACCAGCTGTATCTCCTGCTCTGGGTGACCAGGTAGCTGGTATTGCTGGAGCTGTAGGATGCTCCGTACCTGTGTATAGATGATGTCATGTGTTGTAGCTGATATCAATGACATACTTCACGAAGGTTACCTACGATGACTGCCTGCAGTGTCACAAAGCTCTGAGTGGACCATAGTGTGGTTTTGAAATCTGTCATTTGTATTGTCAATTAAGACTGTAATATTGTGGTGTGGCACTAAAAAACAAATGTCCTAACTCTTACCTCCTCCGTTGCCCCAGCCTCCTCTTCCACCACCCCAGCCCCGCACTGGGTCTCCTCGGTGGTGATGGTGACTACGCTCTCCTTGTTGTGGGTTTTGGTGTGGGTCTTCAAGTTGTCCAGGCGAGCGAAGGACAGGTTGCAAAAGGAGCAGGTGAATGGCTTCTTTCCGGTATGGGAGGCGACGTGACGGCGCCTGGCACTGGCATCAGAGAATGACTTGTTGCAGACGTTGCAGACATATGGCTTCTCTCCTCTGGAAACACAAACACGTTCACACTGGTAAAAGGATGTGGACTGGATCACATTTTCATTCATGTTTGTTGTGGAGTCTTCGTGTGTAGAACACATTCGTTATAAGCCCCTTTTGAGTTTGTGATCCTCACATGCACATAAATTGCGTCATATTTTTTGAATGGAAATAAATAAAATAAACATGCGGTAAGGGTGTTTTTTCCCCACCATCTCTCAGGATTGGTGTAAATCCTTTCTATGACAAGACATGGTGGAATAGTTCAACCTTGTATGAGTCATATCTCACCTGTGAATTCTGATGTGCGTCTGCAGTGTGCTCTTGGCTGTAAAACACTTTCCACAGATCTCACAAGTGAAAGGCTTCTCACCTGTCACGAGATCAGCAACAGCAACAACTTATTACATAGTAACACACTAGAATTTGCAGAAGTTAAACCTCGTCTCACTCTACCTGTGTGAGTTCTCATGTGCTTCTTCAGCTGAGCTGCATCCATGAACCTACGTTGACAGTGCGCACATTCTGGTAAAGATTTACCCGTATGGACCCTGTGATGGCTCTTTAGTTGTCTCTTCTGGCTGAACGTCTTTTCACATTTGTCACAGCTGAATGTTTTCTCCTCTAGGATTTAAAAGAGAGAATAAGAGTCCAAGTACAATTAATTAAAGGCAAAACTCGTACTTTTGAGTTATTCCGAATATGAAAGCCGAATTGAAAAGGGATACACTTTATATACGTTTTGATTGAAGTTGTATACCCCAAGAAACGCACTAAACCATTAATCACTCGCTAGAAGTCAGTCAAGTAGGCAACCTGTGTGTAAGTTCATGTGATCCACTAGTGAGTGTTTGGTGGACAGGGCTTTCGAGCAGACGGTACAGACGAAGGGTTTCTCTCCAGTGTGCATCCGCTGGTGAACCAGGAGGGTGTGCTTCTGTGTGAAACTCTTCCCACACGCAAAACACTTGAAAGGCTTTTCACCTGGTGGGAACATTTTAAAACATTATTATCACTCAGGCCTATGAAATAATATGCTTTAATCTAATTGGAGGGATATAGTCACAAGCCTCGCCTGTGAGGAACTTGTCAGAAATAAATGTGTTCTAGTAATTCTGTCTATAATGAAATGAAATTAGCCAATAAAAACAATCATGGAAGTAATAGAGGTCCCAGGCCTCACCTGTATGAGTCCTTTGATGTATCTTTAAGAACAGGTGGTTTTTGAACACTTTCCCACAGTCTTCACACCGTGCCTCTGTGTTGGGGTATTTTCTCTTCCTGCCCCTCTTCCCTGGTTCTCTGCATTCAGACGTAGTGTCGTCCCGGTCACCCACCCTGTAGCCCTTAAATTTCACCGGCGGTCTGATCTTCCTCTTACTCTGCCGCCTAGTACGGGCTGATCTAGGATCATAGTCTGCATCATCAGAGTCTCTTATTGGAGAATCCAGTTTATCATGTGACTCAACCAGACATTCTTCAGGGTCTACACAGTCTACTGTGACACCATCGACTGTAACCTGCTGTTTTTCATTGGCTGCATCCTGGATATTGATGATATCACTTCTTACTTCCTGTTTATTGGACTCTTCCAACGGCTTCACCGACATGTCCACTTCATTCTTCCTGGGACGACCTCTTTTCCGTTTCGGCTGCATCGCTGACGATGTCCCTTCTCCCAGTCCTTTACCTTCTCCGCTGTCTGTGTTCACTTTCGGTCTCACCTCGAAACCAGGACAGGTGATGTTACTAAGGCCCCTCCCCTCTACACCTGGATAGGTAATGTTCAGGTTATGGTCCGCGTGAGCTTTCACAAGGTCACTAACCTCTAGGAGTCTGGCCAGGTCTAGTAGCTGCTCGGTAACACTCTCCTCCACAGATACCTGCAGGGATAGAAATGGAAGAAAAATCACTCTTGGATGCAAGATCCTTTAATTTTCAGTGCACGTCAAAATGATCACACTCCTTGATTTCAATGTAAAAATGCACATTTACAGTGGCAAGAAAAAGTATGTGAACCATTTGGAATTACCTGGAATTCGGCTAAAATTTGACATAACATTTGATCTGATCTTCATCTAAGTCACAA
The DNA here is from genome assembly GCF_013265735.2 of Oncorhynchus mykiss. NCBI lineage: Eukaryota > Metazoa > Chordata > Actinopteri > Salmoniformes > Salmonidae > Oncorhynchus > Oncorhynchus mykiss. The sequence goes on along the minus strand of NC_048583.1, from coordinate 27,144,728 downwards.
CAATAGACAAACTCAGTGTGCTTAAACTAATAATACACAAATTATTGTATTTTTCTTGTCTATATTGAATACATAATTTAAACATTCACAGTGTAAGTTGGAAAAAGTATATGAACCCCTAGGCTAATTACTTCTCCAAAAGCTAATTGTCAGGAGTCAACTAACCTAGAGTCGAATCAATGAGACGAAATTGGAGATTTTGGTTAGAGCTGCCCTGCCCCATAAAAAACTCACAAAATTTGAGTTTGCTATTCACAAGAAGCATGCCTCGAACAAAAGAGATCACAGAAGACCTAAGATTTGTTGCCTTGTATAAAGCTGGAAAGGGTTACAAAAGTATCTCTAAAAGTCAGTCCACCGTAAGACAAACTGCCTATAAATTGAGAAATTTCAGCTGTTGCTATTCTCCCTAGGAGTGGCTGTCCTGCAAAGATGACTGCACGAGCACAGCGCAGAATGCTCAATGAGGTGAGGAAAAATCCTAGAGTGTCAGCTAAAGACTTACAGAAATCTCTGGAAGATGCTAACATCTCTGTTGACAAGTCTACAATACGTAAAACTCTAAACAAGAATGGTGTTCATGGGAGGACACCATGTAAGAAGCCACTGCTGTCCAAAACAAACATTACTGCACGTCTGAAGTTTGCAAAGGAGCACCTGGATGTTCCGCAGCGCTACTGGCAAAATATTCTGTGTGTGGAGAAAAAAGGCACAGCACACCAACATCAAAACCTCATCCCAACTGTAAAGTATGGTGGAGGGAGCATCATGGTTTGGGGCTGCATTGCTGCCTCAGGGCCTGGACAGCATGCTATCATCGACAGAAAAATAAATCCCCAAGATTATCAAGGCATTTTTGCAGGAAAATGTAAGGCTATCTGTTCGCCAATTGAAGTTCAACAGAAGTTAGAGGATGCAACAGGACAACAACCCAACAGACAGAAGTAAATCAACAACAGAATGGCTTGATCAGAAGAAAATGTGCCTTCTGGAGTGGCCCTGACCTCAACCCGATAGAGATGCTGTGGCATGACCTCAAAAGAGCGGTTCACACCAGACATCCCAAGAATATTGTGGAACTGAAACAGTTTTGTAAAGAGGAATGGTCCAAAATTCCTCCTGACTGTTGTGCAGGTCTGATCTACAGAAAACATTGGGTTGAGGTTAATGCCAAAGGAGGGTCAACCTGTTATTAAATCAAAGGGTTCACATACTTTTCCCAACCTGCACTGTGAATATTTACACGTGTTCAATAAAGACATGAAAAATTATAATTGTTTGTGTGTTATTAGTTTAAGCAAACTGTGTTTGTCTATTGTCATGACTTAGATGAAGATCAGATCCAATTGTATGACCAATTTATGCAGAAATCCAGGTCATTCTAAAGGGTTCACATACTTTTCTTCCCACTGGATGTAAAATGTCAAAATTATTTTGGTTTTCCCCTGGAATTTCACTCCACGAAACCCAGTTTCCATTACCCCCATTTCCACCCATAGATACCTGGGCACTGTAGATGAACTCTAGTACAGCTCCAAAGGTCTCCGCCGCCATGCCGTCCAGCCTGTAGGTCGACTGGCTGATCTGCTCCTCAGCAGTGAACATGAGGGAGAAGTAGTCACTGCTGGCGGCCAACAGGGCCTTATGTGCTTTGAAGTGCACATCTTCTACGATAAGGGTGATGTCACACAGAAGCTCTCGCTTTCTCAGCTTGTCAAATTTGCAGAGGATGGTATCCTTGTGTGTTGTTGAATGAATGGCTGTGTGGGAGGTGGGTGTGATTAGGGTCTTCTCAGACATTTTCTTGAGGATGGATTGTGAAGTATGATTCTAACCAAACCTCACCACCTGCAACAAAGTGAAACATAATTGGAAAGAAATAGGCCTAATACAGTGCAATAAATTGTATGGAATATGTTGATTGGCGCAAAGCTGTGGCATGATCATTATAATTCACACTTCATAATTGTGAGACTGCTTGAAATGTACCTATAGCCCATCCATTTAATTTGAACTTTTCAGGGCTCTTGACTTGACACAGAATTTGCTACTGCAGCCTACAGAACAATGAGTGCTCCAGGCTCTCACTATAGAAAATATTTCTCTCTTTTTTGTTGTTGCGATATTTCACACATATACATTTTGTCGATCAACAGCTGTTTGAAACCTTAGTAAGAACTGTTGAAGAGCCATAAGACAGAGCAATTTAGCGATCACTGGTCACTAAGTCACAGGGAAGTGTGCGCATACATTTTTGCATCGTTTCAAAACAGCGACACAACACCGGCGGGCGCCATGTAAAGCTTTCTACATTATACACAATGAATGCACTGCAAGTGGAACCCAAAATCTAAACAAAAGAACAATGTTCAATAAAGAGACGAAGAAACTTTCTCAGCATTTCTAGGATTGCTGCAAACACTGCAATGCCTTAAAAAAGATATCAAGCTTTCAGGACCTTACCGTCTCTTCTTCGCAGTTACTCAGATTATCGCGAGATGTGGAGGTTGTTCACGGGTGTTTCATGTTTCTCGCAGTTTGAATCCACGATCTTTATAAGCTTTGGTTGGTATAATTTTTCACTGCATTAATCTATCCACGGTGTTGTTATATCTATGGCCAGGATCAATAAAACGTTTGTTAATGGGAGTCAAATAGTCATTATTATACCTCCGTGGTCGAATCTTTCACATGATTATTACACATGTTGTTGAGGCGAATCTTTATCGATCTCCAGACTCTATGCCTGTTGTCTGACAAAGGTCAACTGGAAAAAGCTTGTGAGACTTTCTTCCAGTATCAATGATGTACATATAAATCATTGGTCAGTATCCTAGCGTTATTTAACAGATTTTTTGGATCAACAAAATAAATGCTTCAAAACTAAAAATAGGATCTCTGGTTTCTTTTCAGGACTTTCCCCCTGCACTGTCAGAGCGTCCCACCAGAGGCGTATAAGAGCAGCAATTCTATGCAATGATTCGGGTGTTCATTATACAGAGTAATACATGAGTTGATAACCTCGCACAGCCTGCAGATAGGTCAACAATTTTCTGGAGAAGTTATGTTATGGATCATAAGACTATGGGCAAATAAGTGTTTTATCTGTACATTAACATGCTTTAAAATTAATATTTGAATGTTGTGCACTTAATTGAGTCAAGTGGAGGGGCTGTGGTTTTACAAATAGCATATTTTATATCTTAACCAACCCACTTATCCTTAACCTTTAGCCAACATAGGGATGTCTGGAACACTGACCTATTGTTTTGATATGGATTTTCATTTGATCATACTCACATTAATGTATAACCTAAAGGTCTTTGCACATTTAATAAATAAACAATTACTTATTGGTTTCTGATCACTTCATGTGAAGTGGGCAGACAATAAGATATCGAACTTTGCTATGCTATAAGAGGTGTACCAGGCTAACGACAGTTGAAGTCAGAAGTTTACATACACCTTAGCCAAATACATTTAAACTCAGTTAACAATTCCTGACATTTAAAAATTCCATGTCTTAGGTCAGTTAGGATCACCACTTTATTTTAAGAATGTGAAATGTCAGAATAATAGTAGAGAGAATTATTTCAGCTTTTATTTCTTTCTTTCAGGATTGAGGTCAGGGCTTTGTGATGGCCACTCCAATACCTTGACTTTGTTGTCCTTAAGCCATTTTCCCACAACTTTGAAGTATGCTTGTGTAACAGTATAACTTTAGACCGTCCCCTCGCCCATACCCGGGCGCGAACCAGGGACCCTCTGCACACATCAACAACAGTCACCCCTCGAAGCATCGTTACCCATCGTTCCACAAAAGCTGCGGCCCTTGCAGAGCAAGGGGAACTACTACCTCAAGGTCTAAGTAAGTGACGTCACCGATTGAACCGCTATTTAGCGCGCACCACCAACTAAGCTAGCCGTTTCACATCCGTTACACTTGGAGTCATTGTCCATTTGGAAGACCCATTTGCGACCAAACTTTAGCTTCCTGACTGACGTCTTGAGATGTTGCTTCAATATATCAACAATTTTTCTTGCCTCATGATGCCATCTATTTTGTGAAGTGTACCAGTCCCTCCTGCAGAAAAGCACCCCAACAACATTATGCTGCCACCCCCGTGCTTCACAGTAGGGATGGTGTTCTTCAGCTTGCAAGCCTCCCCCTTTTCCTCCAAACATAACGATGGTCATTATGGCCAAACAGTTCTATTTTTGTTTCATCAGACCAGAGGACATTTCTCAAAAAGTTCGATCTTTGTCTCCATGTGCAGTTGCAAACCATAGTCTGGATTTTTTATGGTGGTTTTGGAGCAGTGGCTTCTTCTTTGCTGAGCGGCCTTTCAGGTTATGTTGATGTAGGACTAGTTTTACTGTGGATATAGATACTTTTGTACCCGTTTCCTCCAGCATCTTCACAAGGTCCTTTGCTGCTGTTCTGGGATTGATTTGCACTTTTCGCACCAAAATACGTTAATCTCTAGGAGACAGAACGCGTCTCCTTCCTGAGCGGTATGACAGCTGTGTGGTCCCATGGTGTTTATACTTGCATACTATTGTTTGTACTGATGAACGTGGTACCTTCAGGCGTTTGTAAATTGCTCCCAATTTTCCAAGGTTTTTAAAGGCACAGTCAACTTAGTGTATGTAAACTTCTGACCCACTAGAATTGTGATTCAGTGAGTTTTAAATGAAATAATCTGTCTGTAAACAATTGTTGGAAAAATGACTTGTCATGTGTAACAGTATAACTTTAGTCCGTCCCTCTCCTCGCCCCAACCTGGGCTCGAACCAGGGACCCTCTGCACACATCAACAGTCACCCTCGAAGCATCGTTACCCATCGCTCCACAAAAGCCACAGCCCTTGCAGAGCAAGGGGAACCACTACTTCAAGGTCTCAGAGCGAGTGACGTCACCGATTGAAACGCTATTAACGCGCACCACCGCTAACTAGCGAGCCATTTCACATCGGTTACACATGCACAAAGTAGATGTCCTAACCGACTCGCCAAAACTATAGTTTGTTAACAAGACATTTGTGGAGTGGTTGAAAAACAAGTTTTAATGACACCAACCTAAGTGTATGTAAACTTGCGACTTCAACTGTATGTGTCACTGCTCTAGGTTGATTAAAGTAAATTATAGTAATTAATTCACTATGAACTAAAGTAAATTAATCAGAAAAGATCATCCCCAGTTGATGGGACCATTACAACTCCCTCCCTGACAGAAATTCTCTCAACACATCTCTGTGCTTCACGCGTAACATGGACCTGAATCATTGCTACTATCCCTTACGGGACAACTACAAGGGCCTCCCCCGCCCTCCCTTCTGCAAATCAAATCACGCCTCCATTCGGTTCTTCTCCACCTATAGGCAGAAACTTAAGCAGGAAGCTCCCGTGGTAAAGACTGTTCAACTGTAAAGACTGTTGTTTAACACTTTTTTGGTTACTACATGATTTCATAACAAAAACTTGTAAAAATAAAGAAAAACCCTTGAACTTTTGACTGCATCTTATGTCGAGTGTTATTGAAGCCTAAAGCCTTTTCTTTTGGGGTGTTGCTATAGGCCACCAAATGATGGCAGTCAGTATCTAAACAATGTGTGTGAAATGCTTGATAGTGTATGTGAGGTAAACAGAGGTCTACTTTCTGGACCTGAATTTTGACTGGTTTTCATCAAACTGTCCACTCAAGGGAAAGCTTCTCACTGTAACCAGTGCCTGTAATCTGGTTCAGGTTATTAATCAACGTACCAGGATGGTTACAAACACTACAGGAACAAGATCCTCCACATGTGTCAATCACATTTTTACTAATACTGTAGAAATTTGTTCTAAAGCTGTATCCGTACCCATTGGATGCAGTGATCCAGGAAATATCCAGGAAAGCCAAAGTTCCAAAAGCTGGGCCTAAAATAGTATATAAGAGATCATACAACTTATTTTTCTGTGACTCGTATGTGGATGATGTTAAAAATATTTGTTGGTTTGATGTGATTAATAAGGAGCATCCAGACACTGCACTTGATGAATTTATGAAATTCCTTCTTCCAATGATTGATAAACATGCACCTGTTAAGAAACTGACTGTTAGAACTGTTAAGGCTCCATGGATTGATGAGGAATTTAAAAAACTGTATGGTTGAAAGAGATGTGGCAAAAGGAGTGACTAATACATCTGGCTGCACATCTTACTGGCTGACTTACTGAACATTTAGAAATTGTGACTAAACTCAACAAAAACAAGAATAAACTGTATTATGAAGCCAAGATTAACGATATAAAGAATGATGGGAAAATAACTTTGGAGTACTTCAAATGAAATTATGGGCAGAAAGACAAATTCAACTTTCATCGCATCAGATGGCTTTTTCATTACAAAACCATTTGATGTTGCCAGTTATTTTAATGATTACTTCATTGGCAAAGTGGGCCAACGTTGGCAGGAAATGCCAACAACGAACAGTGAACCATCGTATTCATGCATAAAAAAGCAAATAATGAAAGAGAAGCATTGCACGATAGAATTTTGTAAAGTCAGTGTGGGAGAGGTGGAAAATTATTGTTATCAAATCAATAATGACAAACCTCCTGGCATTGACAACTTCAATGGAAAGCTACTGCGGATGGTAGCCGACACTATAGCCACTCCTGTCATGTATAATCTGAGTTTAGAGGAAAGTCTTTGTCCTCAGGCCTGGAAGAAAGCCAAAGGAATTCCTAACCAAGAGTGGTAAAATGGCCTTTACTGGTTTTAACAGCAGATCTATAAGCTTGCTGCCAGCTCTTAGAAAACTGTTTGGAAAAAATGGTGTTTGATCAAATACAATGCTATTTCTCTGAAAACAAATCAACAACAGACTTACAGCATGCTTATAGAGAAGGACACTCAACATGACTGATGATTGGTTTAAAGAAATTGATAATACGATTGTGGGAGCTGTACTGTTAGATTTCATGGCAGCCTTTAATATTAACCATAACCTGTTGTTGAAAAAATCTTGTTATGGCTTTTCAACCACTGCCATATCGTGGATTCAGAGCTAACTAATATAACTCAAAGGGTTTTCTTTAATGGAAGCGTCTCTAATGTCAAACATGTAAAGTGTGGTGTACCGCAGGGCAGCTCTCTATGCCCTCTACTCTTTTATATTTTTACCAAGGACCTGCCACTGGCATTAAACAAAGCATGTGTGTCCATGTATGCTGATGATTCAAATAGATATACGCATCAGCAACCACAGCTAATGAAGTCACTGAAACCCTCTGTTTTGGAATGGATGGCCAGTAATAAACTGGTTCTGAAAAACTAAGAGCATTGTATTTGATACAAATCATTCCCTAAGTTCTAGGCCTCAGGTGAATCTTGTAATGAATGGCGTGGCTGTTGAACAAGTTGAGGAGACTAAATTACTTGGCGTTACCTTAGATTATAAACTGTTATGGTCAGAACATTTATAGATTCAATGGTTGTAAAGATGGGAAGAGGTCTGGCCGTAATAAATAGATGCTCTGCTTTTTTGACAGCACGCTCCAAAAAGCAAGTTCTGCAGGCTCTAGTTTTGTCTTATCTTGATTATTGTCCAGTCGTGTGGTTGAGTGCTGCAAGGAAAGATCTAGTTAAGCTGCAGCTGGCCCAGAACAGAGGGGCACGTCTTGCTCTATCTATATTGTAATAAGAGTGCTGATATAAATACTATGCATGCCAGTCTCTCTTGGCTAAGAGTTGAGAGACTGACTGCATCACTTTTTGTAAGAAACAGTGTCGAAAATCCCAAATTGTTTGCATAGTCAACTTACACACACACCTACCCCACCAGACATGCCACCAGGGGTCTTTTCACAGTCCCCAAATCCAGAACAAATTCAAGAAAGCGTATAGTATTAAATAGAGCCATTATTGCATGGAACTCCGTTATATCTCATATTGCTCAAATAAACAGCAAACCTAGTTAAAAAAAACAGATAAAGCAACACATCACAGCACCTCTCCCCTATTTGACCTATTTAGTTTGTATGTATTGATATGTAGGTTGTGTGTGCCTTTAAAAACAAAAATGTAGTTCTGTCACTGAGCCGTTCTTCTCTATTAATGTTCTGTATTATGTTTTATATTTTGTGTGGACCCCAGGAAGAGTAGCTGCGGATTTTGAAATAGCTAAAATGCTATAAAATGCAAAAAATACCAACAGTGCATTCGGAAAGTATTCAGACCCATTGGCTTTTTCCACATTTTGTTACGTTACAACCTTATTCTAAAATGAATTTAAAAAAAATCCTCAGCAATCTACATCTAAAACAAGGTTAAAACAGGTTTTTAGAAAAATGTGCACATTTATTAAAAAATATAAAAACCTGAAATACCTTATTCACATAAGTATTCAGAACCTTTGCTATGAGACTCGAAATTTAGCTCAGGTACATCCGGTTTCCATTGATCATCCTTGAGATGTTTCTACAGAGTCCACCTGTGGTAAATTCAATCGATTTAACATGATTTGGAAAGGCACACACCTGTCTAGATAAGGGGAAGGGTACCAAAACATTTCTGCAGCATTGAAGGTCCCCAAGAACAATGTGGCCTCCATCATTCTTAAATGGAAGAAGTTTGGAACCACCAACACTCTTCCTAGAGCTCTTCCTAGAGCACAGCCAAATGGAGCAATCGGCGAAGAAGGGCCTTGGTCAGGAAGGTACCGAGAACCCAATGGACATTCTGACAGAGCTCTAGAGTTCCTCTGTGGAGATGGGAGAACCTTCCAGAAGAACAACCATCTCTGCAGCACTCCACCAATCAGGCCTGTATGGTAGAGTGGTCAGACAGAAGCCACTCCTCAGTAAAAAAAAAGGCACGACACCATGAATAACTAGATTCTCTGTTCTGATGAAACCAAGATTGAATTCTTTGTCCTGAATGCAAAGTGTCATGTCTTGAGGAAACCTGGCACCATCCCTACAGTTAAGCATGGTGGTGGCAGCAACATGCTGTGGGGATGTTTTTCATCGGCAGGAACTGGGAGACTAGTCAGGATCGAGGGAAAGATGAACGGCGCAAAGTACAGAGAGATCATTGATGAAAACCTGCTCCAGAGCGTTCAGGACCTCAGACTGTTGCAAAGGTTGACCTTCCAACAGGACAACAACCCTAAGCACACAGGCAAGACAACGCAGGAGTGGCTTTTGGACAAGTCCCTGAATGTCGTTGAGTGACTCAGCCAGAGCCCGGATTTGAACCTGATTGAACATTTCTGGAGAGACCTGAAAATAGCTGTGCAGCGACGCTCCCCATCCAACCTAACAGTGCTTGAGAGGATCCGCAGAGAAGAATGGGAGAAACTCCCCAAATACAGGTGTGCCAAGCTTGTAGGGTCATTCCCAAGAAGAGGAGGCTGTAATCTCTGCCAAAGGTGTTTCAACAAAGTAAAGGGTCTGAATACACATGTAAATGTAATATTACAGTTTTTTTAAACACTTGCAAACATTTCCAAAAACCTGTTTTGGCTTTGTAGATTGATGAGGGAAAAGACATTTCAATCCATTTTAGAATTAGTCTGTAACAAACTGTGGAAAAAGGTCAACGGGTCTGAATACTTTCCGAATGTACTCTATATACTGTATTTTAGTAATGGCTCATCCTAAAAAACTACTGCTGTACCTTTTCTATTCGTATACTGTCCATACACACCATTATTTGTGTATGTATGTACACTACTTTTCAAAAGTTTGTGGTCACTTAGAAATGTCCTTGTTTTTGAAAGAAAAGCGAACGAAATAACTTTCTTCTAAAACTCGTCAGTCTATTCTTGTTCTGAGAAATCAAGGCTATTCCATGCGAGAAATTGCCTCTTCACTGTTGACATTGAGACTGGTATTTTGGGTGGTAGTATTTAATGAAGCTGCCAGTTGAGGACTTGTGAGGCGTCTGTTTCTCAAACTAGACACTAATGTAGTTGTCCTCTTGCTCGGTTGTGAGCACTCCTCTTTCTATTCTGGTTAGGGCCAGTTTGAGATCTTCAGTTTCTTGGCAATTTCTCACATGGAAGCGAACAAGACTAGATTGACGAGTTTCAGTGTTTCTGGCCATTTTGAGCCTATAATCAAACCCACAAATGCAGATGTTCCAGATACTCAACTAGTCTAAAAGAGGCCAGTTTTATTGCTTCTTTAATCAGAACAACAGTTTTCAGCTGTGCTAACATAGTTGCAAAAGGGGTTTCTAATGATCAATTAGCCTTTTAAAAGGATATACCTGGATTAGCTAATACAATGTGTCATTGGAACACAGGAGTGATGGTGGCTGAAAATGGGCCTCTGTAGATATTCCATAAAAAATCTGCAGTTTCCTGCTACAATATTCATTTACAACATTAACAATGTCTACACTGTATTTCTGATCAATTAGATGTTTTAAATGGACAAAAAAAATTGCTTTTCTTTAAAAAACAAGGACATTTAAAGGTGACCCCAAACTTTTGAACGGTACTGTATGTTTGAGGATTGTGTTTTACATTTTTATTGCTAGGTATTACTGCACTGTTGGAGTTGGAAACAAGCATTTTGCTGCACCTGCGATAACATCTCCAAATCTGTGTATGCAAGCAATAATCTTTGATTTGATTTGATTCAAGAAGACGATAGATCACCTGCTTGCCATCGCCCAATCAGAAGAAGCATCAGAGGCTTGGGCGTTGCTCAGCTCAGGGTAATGATACTCAACCATGAGGGAATGGATGCGTCCAAAATGACACCCTATTACTTATTTGACCAGAGACAAAATAGTGCAGAAGAGTACACTATATATCGTGAATAAGGTGCCATTTCGAAGAACATAATTTGTCCAACCCAGTTCATTGAGTTCTCAACATGCAGTCATTCATTCGGAAGTCCTTCTGGTTAAAAAAGATCCCAGCCCTAAAGTGGATTGGTTATATAGTTTTACTTCTATGCTGCACTGTCGTCACGTGTTCCATTAACAGCTATCATAAACATTGTAAAGAATACTGTACAGCACCTTCAGAAAGTATTCATACTCCACTTATTCCACATTTTGCTATGTTCATCGAAATTCAAAAATTGATACAAATGTTTTTTTTTCCCCCTCACCCATGTACATACAATACTTCATAATGACAAAGTGAAAACGTGTTTTTAGAAATGTAAATGTATGGAAAATTAAATACAGAAATCAAATTTACATAAGTATTCACTCCCCTGAGTCAATACTTTGTAAAAATAGAGCACCTTTGGCGGCAATTAAAGCGAAGAGTCTTTTTTGGGTACATCTGTAAGAGCTTTGCATATCTGAAATGTTAAATATTTGCCCATTCTTAAATAAATTCTTCAATCTCTGTCAAGTTGATTGTTGATCATTGCTAGACAGCCATTTTCCCTTCAGGATTGTGCCTGTGCTTATACCTGTATTACGTTTATTTTTTATCCCTAGTACTTGCCGTGACAAGCATAGCCATAACATTATGCAGCCATCAACATACTTGAAAATATGATGAGCTGTGTTGGATTTGCCTCAAACATAACGCTTTGTATTCAGGACAAAGCGTTTTTTTTTGCAGTATTACTTAAGTGCCTTGTTGCCAACAGGATGCATGTTTTGGATTTAGTTTAATTCTGTACAGGATTCCTCCCCCCCTCCCCCCCCCGAGGCATTGAACAACCTTCCTGTTCTTTGTAGTGGAATCTGTTCTTGAAATTCACTACTCGATTGCGGGACCTTAGAGATAATTGCATGTGTGTGGTAGAGAGATGGGGTATTATTGAACGCGGAATGAGTCCATGCAACTTATTATGCAATTTGTTAAGCACATTTTCACTCATGGACTTCTTTTGGCTTGCCATAACAAAGAGGTTGAATAGTTATTGACTCAAGACATTTGCGCTTTTCATTTTCTATACATTTTCTCAAATGGTGTACTCACAAAATTCAATTGTGACATTATTGTGTGTAGATCAGTGACAATATCTCAATTGAATTACATTTGAATTCAGGCTGTAAGACAAGAATTGTGGAAAAAGTAAAGGTGTGTGAATACTTTCTGAAGGCACTGTACGGACTTCATGAAGTTGAATATGGATGACACGCTTTTCTATGTTTCCAAATCTTTGACTTTGAATTTAAAACACAAATCTTTGTCTTTTGTGACTTTTAGGTGTAGAAAAGCAGGATGCCTGGTTGTGAAGCAGAAAGTAAGCAAAATCTCCAGGAACTAAGCAGCCAGGGATATGATGTCATTGTCAACTGCCCCAGTCTGGGGGCCAAGTCTTTAGTAGGGGACTCTCAGGTCTACCCTGTTAGGGGACAGGTCCTGAAGGTGTTTATACCTGAGAGGAGAGCTTGTAAATAAGCATTTCATTGTGCTGTGTACACTATGCTGTATATGACAAACTTCGATTTAAAGGCCCAGGCCCCCTGGCTCCAACACTTCATCCGGAATGGTGAAGTGCGCAGTTCTACATCTACCCAAGGATGCACAGCGTGACGATGGGCGGCACACCAGGCAAGTCCAGTTCAACTTTATTAGAAAGCATCATTGCATCATAAAATGAGATGCTCTTTACATGATGACGAGGAATACTCTGAAATAAACAAAACGACATGATGATAAAAATAGAAAAGGGGGATGCCCAGGTTCTACCACTAGGAACAATAACAACTTTCCACATGTTCACTACAAATTAAATCTGTATGCTCTTTGGAGGAAAGACAGTTGATGTCTTTGTGCGACTGTTTGGTACCGTAGGCAGGCGGACGACTGGCACTTGAAGGTGGAGCCAAGGGACCGCAAGGGCATCCTGGAGTGCTGTAAGCAGGCTAGAGCCGTCCTTGAGCAGGGCCAGGGTCCTGGGGGTATCTGTGGGGCTGAGACAGGGTAGGAAGAATGTCCAGGTGGAGAGAGCGCTTGTCCTCCTGGGAGCCGACCGGTACCTGTGGTCCATAACTATGGCCATGGGTGCTGGTCGGGAAGTGTCTCCATGAGAGGCCCGCCAGGGCCATAGTTATGCACCACAGGTACCAGGATATAATAATATAAAATCACTCACTCTGCACCATTTTCTGTTAAAACAATTAGTGATACCTGCTGCTATAAATGAAAAGAAAGCAATGAATTCATGAATAGAAAGCAATGAATTCATGAATAGAAAGCAGAGATTTAGCGGTCTTGAAATAAAATGTGAATGATTTCTTAAGAGGCCCTTTAGGACCAGGCTGTTAACAGATGCTCTGCTAGAGATAAATCATGAAACAATATGACCTATTCATTCGGTATGCACCTCTTTTTGGTCACAATTAGCGATACCTGCCATTCCACATGAATTAAATGAATGCAAGAATTGAGATTTTGCCGGCTCGATATAAAATGCAATTGATTTGATGAATTGAATCTCTACTGTGAAATTGTGTTAGAAGTCATTTGAATGTTTTGGAAGCTACCAAGACTAATGACATTGAATTAATGCATTTCTGGATTCTACTGAACAGCACTTATGCTATTTAAACATAGCCAAAACCCCTCAGGGAGAAGGATATTTCAGACAAGCAATCAATGATCGCTGCAGTAGAATAGTATGGCACAGGGGCTTGACATTTCAGTTGGTATTGTTTTAACCCAAAAAAGTTCACGACTGCTATTGTTTCCCTTCAATAAAATGCATTCAAAACTACTTTCTGCACATTTCTGCTACTTTCTTAGGCTATACAAGTGCCATCTCTTGCTAAATTGTTTATGTTAACATCTATGCAGTACCTTTATCAATAATAATAATAATAATAATAATAATAAACCTCTACTTTAGTAAAAAATTAATTATGACGGGTGTGTTGTAATAAAAACGAGTGATGTCCACTGATTAAATGCAGTCTTTCTGCATTGTGAAGAGGGAAATCCCCAGATATTCAAAGTTTGTGATGAATGACAGGTTGTTTCTTCATGCAAAATAGATTTAAGTTTAAAATTCAATTAAGCTGCTTTATTAAAGGGGTTTAGTGAAGGCGGGTCATTTTTGACCCTTAGGTCAAGGGGAGTATACAGAATGTTAAGACTACACGTGTTCAGATGTCTCCGATTTTATAATACATTTTAACTTTCCAGAAAAGGTACATTGAAAGAAAATGTTCTGTATTGCTTTAATGGCACTCAAACTTATAAAATATTTAAATGAAGAAAAAAAGAATTAAATCAGTAGTCAGTCACAGTATTTCATGTACACTATTAACATGATAGCTTAGAAATGTTCATAATAGTTTAAAATCAAAAAAGGTAAATTACTTGATATGACACCTTGATAGGAAACTCAGTAAGCTGCAGTAAATTATATTTGTGTCAGTTGTCAGTCACTTCTGTTAGTCCAAGCGCTAGGGTCTGTGGCTTTTGACACACCTGGGGGTATGGAGGATAGGAAAAGCCATTTAGAGCATAGTCATTAGATAATGCTACTCTGAACTTATTTAAAATGTTCTAAAGAAGGAATAAATGAATACTGTAGTAGTGTAAAAGGTCACTCACTGCCATGCGCTGCTGCTTGCGGAGCTGTGAGAGTCTGAGCAGGTCCAAGGCATACATGGTCTCTGTTAGAGGCTGGTTCAGGTCAGTGGCGTACCTCTGGACCAGAGACTGGGGGATTCCATAGCGACCATACTGCAGGTGGAGATGGGTCAGAGTGAAACACTGGGCTTAAAGGGGCAACATTGTGGGTCCGTCCCAAATGAGACCCTATTCCCTATATAGTGCACTACTGGGCCCTGGCCAAACGTAGTGCACTATATAGGGAATAGGGTGCCATTTGTGAGGAAGCCAGTGAATGTGTTGTGTACCCTTTTGCATGTCGACAGCACTGTGGATACCTTATGTAACTGAACACAGTACTTACATTAACACACATTGAAATGTATGAGCATAGTACTGCTGCTTAATCCTTAGTGAACATAGTGCTATTTAGCCCACATAGTACTTCTTAGTACTGCATGAGCATAGTACTACCATAGTACTACTACCAGTACTGTATAATTGTGGTGAGGGCGTACCTTGTCAGAGAAGGGCTCCGCTGTCAGATTTATCCCCTCTGACTCCAGTCTTTCCTCCAGGAGGGGTCCCAGGTTGACCGACCTGACAGGCATAGTTTCCATTCCCCCAGCAGGCTGCGTCCTGTGAGCTTCAGACTGGAGAGGAGAGTCTGCCAGGTCACAGTCCGAGATACAGGTTTGGGTTGCCAGGTCTGAGCTGCACGGTTGGGTTGTTGCCTCTGTAATAACTTCATCCTTTAAAGAGGCGCCATCTATAGAGAAGAGTTTATAGGCACTGCCACTGTCACTGGTCATTGCTGGGGGTGACGATGGAATACATGGGTTTGACAGTAAAGGCTTGGCTGAACGATGCTTGGGTCTACGTCCTGGGGTAGATATTTTGAGGTGTGTGTATGGAAGGAGGTCTGTTAACCTGGGAACTCCCATGTCCAACTCGAACGTATCAGACAGAACACTACAAGGTGAGGTGAGCAGTGGTTGTGAGGGCAGGAAAGATCCTTCAGAGTGTGTCAACAACTGCTGTAGGGCCTCCTCTTGTGTAGGGTAGCCCTGTCCCTTAGCCTTGGACATGGTGGTATGAGCTGGCTTCATGTCTTCCAGGGTGTGGAGATCAGTGGTGTGGAGGCCCTGGTCTGAGTGAAGCTCCCCCAACGGGAGGCAGGGTCTCAGCGGCCCCAGGGCTGTGGGAGTAGGCTTACCTGCCAAGCCCAGGTTACCACAGCTCCAGCTTCTCAGTGGCATGGCTCTGTGGGTGTGACTGTGATGGCTCTGGCTCCAGCCTGTGCTCAGAAGGTTGCAGCTGGTCATGGAGGCTGGTAAGGTAGTGGACTGGTGCTCTGGTCTGGTCTGTAAGGTGGTCTTGCTGGGGTGGGTCGGGGTGAGGGGGAGGCCGGTGGACTCTGGGGATGGGAGGTGACTGGGTTGAAAACCAGACGAGGACCTACTCAAGGAAGAAGACGTCTTTTTGCCCCTCCCTTCTGAAACAAACAGGTACAGGTGTGTGCATAATGCACATCATTTGTTACTTACTTTATTATATGAAGCTCTTTCCAGTGGAAAATAGAAATACATGAGAAACAGAAAATCAAAAAAGAAGAGTATTTATTGAATTGTGAAAGTTGACTGGTATACAATGGTTGTCCGGTAGGAATTGATGGTGAGTGAAATGAGAGGAGGCAGAAATAAGCAGGTAGACAGGCCGGTCTAGTACACCACTGAGTAGTTTATTCCATCCCCGGGCTCTCACTCGGACAGTGGCACACTTCAGAACTGCTCAAAGACTGTCGTTATGTCCCAATGGGCACCCTATTACCTATGTAGTGCACTATGGGCCTTGGTCAAAAGGAAAAGGGTGCCATTTGGGACTTGTGCTAGAACAAGTATTTTTTGCTTGTTTTCCGACTTACAATGCATGTAGAGGTCTGTAATTTGTATCATAGGTACACTTCAACTGTGAGAGACAGATTCTAAAACGAAAATCCAGAAAATCACATTGTATGATTTTTAAGTAATACATTTTCATTTTATTGCATGACATAAGTATTTGATCACCTACCAACCAGTATGAATTCCGTCTCTCACAGACTTGTTAGTTTTTCTTTAAGAAGCCCTCCTGTTCTCCACTCATTACCTGTATTAACTGCACCTGTTTGAATTCTTTACCTGTATAAAAGACACCTGTCCACACACTCAATCAAAGAGACGCCAACCTCTCCACAATGGCCAAGACCAGGGAGCTGTGTAAGGACATCAGGGATAAAATTGTAGACCTGCACAAGGCTGGGATGGGCTACAGGACAATAGGCAAGCAGCTTGGTGAGAAGGCAACAACTGTTGGCGCAATTATTCGAAAATGGAAGAAGTTCAAGATGATGATCAATCACCCTCGTTCTGGGGCTCCATGCAAGATCTCACCTCGTGGGGCATCAATGATCATGAGGAAGATGAGGGATCAGCCCAGAACTACACGGCAGGACCTGGTCAATGACCTGAAGAGAGCTGGGACCACAGTCTCAAAGAAGACCATTAGTAACAAACTACACCGTCATGGATTAAAATCCTGCAGCGCACGCAAGGTCCCCCTGCTCAAGCCAGCGCATGTCCAGGCCCGTCTGAAGTTTGCCAATGACCTGGATGATCCAGAGGAGGAATGGGGAAGGTTATGTGGTCTGATGAGACAAAAATAGAGCTTTTTGGTCTAAACTCCACTCGCCGTGTTTGGAGGAAGAAGAAGGATGAGTACAAACCCCAAGAACACCATCCCAACCGTGAAGCATCGAGGTGGAAACATCATTCTTTGGGGATGCTTTTCCACAAAGGGGACAGGACGACTCCACTGTATTGAGGGGAGGATGGATGGGGCCATGTATTGCGAGATCTTGGCCAACAACCTCCTTCCCTCAGTAAGAGCATTGAAGATGGGTCGTGGCTGGGTCTTCCAGCATGACAATGGGCTGAAACACACAGCCAGGGCAACTAAGGAGTGGCTCTGTAAGAAGCATCTCAAGGTCCTGGAGTGGCCTAGCCAGTCTCCAGACCTGTACCCAATAGAAAATCTTTGGAGGGAGCTGAAAGTCCGTACTGCCCAGCGACAACCCCGAAACCTGAAGGATCTGGAGAAGGTCTGTATGGAGGAGTGGGCCAAAATCCCTGCTGCAGTGTGTGCACACCTGGTCAAGAACTACAGGAAACGTATGATCTCTGTAATTGCAAACAAAGGTTTCTGTACCAAATATTAAGTTCTGCTTTTCTGATGTATCGAATACTTATGTCATGCAATAAAATGCAAATTAATTACTTAAAAATCATACAATGTGATTTTCTCGATTTTTGTTTTAGATTCCGTCACTCACAGTTGAAGTTTACCTATGATAAAAATTACAGACGTCTACATGCTTTGTAAGTAGGAAAACCTGCAAAATCGTCAGTGTATCAAATACTTGTTCTCCCCACTGTATATCTCAGAAACTATTACTCCTAGCATCAGAAGTGCTATGGGAATATTGCAATGAGCTGTATTTAACACAGATTTTAAGGTTTCCTCAACTCTAATACACAGCTCATATCTTAGACATTTTAATAGTTTGTTTCAGTCACAACTATGCATTTTGATGCGCCCACAATTATTGTTGAACAAAAAATTTTGCATCACCATTTTGCCAAGTATAATTTAACCATTTAGTATATCTTAAATTATTTGCATAATGCAGGTCTGTATTTAAGCACATCATAAAATATTGTGCAACATATGGTTCTGAACTAGAAAAATATACACACAAAAACAGCAAAAGTCTAGAGAGAAATATACAAGTGTGGAAAATACTCTTGACGTCAAACTCTCCACAGAGGCTGTTGACATTCACAACAGCCTACAAAAATCAGCACCATTCTTCATGTTATACATTATTTTAAAGACTAAAACCCAAAGCAAACAACCACAATAAGAATGGTTTAGTGATCAAATAAAGCAAGCTTTCACAGTAAATATGTAAGTCATACTGACAAGTATTTCATTTTTAAACTACAGCTTATCGTCACACCTTTGGTTCAACAGTCACCAATTTTTAGCAAATGCAAAACCACCATCACGCATTATACTAAGACAGAACTCTTCCCGTATAGGTCTAGAAACAGCCCCACAGAACACATACAGTAGTACAGGTCTCTGAGAAGAATTTAGTTACTGATTGAGTGTATAAGAGTTAGCTGTCATCTCCCTGTCTTTTCTACACAGGCAGCGATAGATACCGTCTCATCAGTTTAGTTCTCCCCCGTTTTCAATGAAGGGAAAATACATTTTTGCAAAAAAAAAAAATGAAGAGTCAGAAGATCAGTGCCTGTATTCAAAAAGCTCTGCGTAAGAGTGCTGATCTAGGATCAGGTCCCCCTGCTGTCTGTATAATCGTATTCATAAGATCTGAAAGGCAAAACTGATCCAAAATCAGTCCAAAATCAGGAGCCCAAAGCCTTTAGATAGAGAATGAGGTGGTTGGAGAAGACCCATGGCAGCAAGAAGAGGATGAAGAAGAGGAAAGTCAGAGTCGAGTCAGGCTGTCGTTACCGTTCTCCAGATTCTCGTTGCTCTCGTAGCAGCCAGAGTCTCGTGGGGAGTCCCCCAGTAGGCCCCGGCGGTCCAGTAACAGCTTCTCCTGAGAACCCCCTGTCTGGCTGCTACGGTCCGGGTCGCTGCTACCTGTAGGGTACAACAAAACCAGCAGAGGGACGTCAACGGAACGGAGTCAAACGTGGTTTCCATGTTTGAAAACGTTCCATTTATTCCACTCCAGCCATTACAACAAGCCCGTCCTCTTATAGCTCCTCCCACCAGCCTCCTCTGGTGTCTATGTGCGTGTGCGTTCCTGTGTGTCTATCAGTGTGTGTACTAACCGTCGTACTCCTGCAGAAGCTCCACAGCGGTGAGCAGCACAGCCCTGTGCTGAGGGTCTCCGATGTCAAGCTCGTCTAGATCCTCCTCTTCCAGAAGCTTAAAGGTATCCAGGTCCTCATAGCCATTGAAGAGGAAAGTGGGCAGGTGCTCCTAGGGCAAAGTATAGGGGAAGGCTTTGGTCACGTAGTCAACACATATACAGTGGGGAGAACAAATATTTGATAACCTGCAAAATTGGCAGTGTTTCCTACTTAGAAATTACAGACCTACATGCTTTGTATCATAGGTACAATTCAACTGTGAGAGGCGGAATCTAAAACAAAAATCCAGAAAATCACATAGTATGATTTTTAAGTAATTAATTTGCATTTTATTGCATGACATAAGTATTTGATCATCTACCAACCAGTAAGAATTCCGGCTCTCACAGACTTGTTAGTTTTTCTTTAAGAAGCCCTCCTGTTCTCCACTCATTACCTGTATTAACTGCACCTGTTTGAACTCGTTACCTGTATAAAAGACTACTCTCCACACACTCAATCAAAGAGACGCCAACGTCTCCACAATGGCCAAGACCAGAGAGCTGTGTAAGAACATCAGGGATACAATTGTAGACTTGCACAAGGCTGGGATGGGCTACAGGACAATAGGCAAGCAGCTTGGTGAAAAGGCATCAACTGTTGGCGCAATTATTAGAAAATGGAACAAGTTCAAGATGACGGTCAATCACCCTCGGCCTAGGGCTCCATGCAAGATCTCACCTCGTGGGGCATCAATGATCATGAGGAAGGTGAGGGATCAGCCCAGAACTACACAGTAGGACCTGGTCAATGACCTGAAGAGAGCTGGGACCACAGTCTCAAAGAAAACCATTAGTAACACACTACGCCGTCATGGATTAAAATACTGCAGCGCACGCAAGGTCCCCCTGCTCAAGCCAGCGCATGTCCAGGCCCGTCTGAAGTTTGCCAATGACCATCTGGATGATCCAGAGGAGGAATGGGAGAAGGTCATGTGGTCTGATGAAACAAAAATAGAGCTTTTCGGTATAAACTCCACTCACCGTGTTTGGAGGAAGAAGAAGGATGACTACAACCCCAAGAACACCAACCGTGCTTTTCTGCAAAGGGGACAGGACGACTGCACCGTACTGAGGGGAGGATGGATGGGGCCATGTATCGCGAGATCTTGGCCAACAACCTACTTCACTCAGTAAGAGCATTGAAGATGGGTCGTGGCTGGGTCTTCCAGCATGACAACGACCCGAAACACACAGCCAGGGCAACTAAGAAGTGGCTCCGTAAGAAGCATCTCAAGGTCCTGGAGTGGCCTAGCCAGTCTCCAGACCTGAACTCAATTGAAAATCTTTTGAGGGAGCTGAAAGTCCATATTGCCCAGCGACAACCCCGAAACCTGAAGGATCTGGAGAAGGTCTGTATGGAGGAGTGGGCAAAATCCCTGCTGCAGTGTGTGCAAACCTGGTCAAGAACTACAGGAAACATATGATCTCTGTAATTGCAAACAAAGGTTTCTGTACCAAATATTAAGTTCTGCTTTTCTGATGTATCAAATACTTATGTCATGCAATAAAATGCAAATTAATTACTTACAAATCCTACAATGTGATTTTCTCGATTTTTGTTACAGACCTCTACATGCTTTGTAAGTAGGACAACCTGCAAAATCAGCATTGTATCAAATACTTGTTCTCCCCACTGTACATATAAACACACACATACAGTGCCTTGCGAAAGTATTCGGCCCCCTTGAACTTTGCGACCTTTTGCCACATTTCAGGCTTCAAACATAAAGATATAAAACTGTATTTTTTTGTGAAGAATCCACAACAAGTGGGACACAATCATGAAGTGGAACGACATTTATTGGATATTTCAAACTTTTTTAACAAATCAAAAACTGAAAAATTGGGCGTGCAAAATTATTCAGCCCCTTTACTTTCAGTGCAGCAAACTCTCTCCAGAAGTTCAGTGAGGATCTCTGAATGATCCAATGTTGACCTAAATGACTAATGATGATAAATACAATCCACCTGTGTGTAATCAAGTCTCCGTATAAATGCACCTGCACTGTGATAGTCTCAGAGGTCCGTTAAAAGCGCAGAGAGCATCATGAAGAACAAGGAACACACCAGGCAGGTCCGAGATACTGTTGTGAAGAAGTTTAAAGCCGGATTTGGATACAAAAATATTTCCCAAGCTTTAAACATCCCAAGGAGCACTGTGCAAGCGATAATATTGAAATGGAAGGAGTATCAGACCACTGCAAATCTACCAAGACCTGGCCGTCTCTCTAAACTTTCAGCTTATACAAGGAGAAGACTGATCAGAGATGCAGCCAAGAGGCCCATGATCACTCTGGATGAACTGCAGAGCTCTACAGCTGAGGTGGGAGACTCTGTCCATAGGACAACAATCAGTCGTATATTGCACAAATCTGGCCTTTATGGAAGAGTGGCAAGAAGAAAGCCATTTCTTAAAGATATCCATAAAAAGTGTCGTTTAAAGTTTGCCACAAGCCACCTGGGAGACACACCAAACATGTGGAAGAAGGTGCTCTGGTCAGATGAAACCAAAATGGAACATTTTGGCAACAATGCAAAACGTTATGTTTGGCGTAAAAGCAACACAGCTGAACACACCATCCCCACTGTCAAACATGGTGGTGGCAGCATCATGGTTTGGGCCTGCTTTTCTTCAGCAGGGACAGGGAAGATGGTTAAAATTGATGGGAAGATGGATGGAGCCAAATACAGGACCATTCTGGAAGAAAACCTGATGGAGTCTGCAAAAGACCTGAGACTGGGACGGAGATTTGTCTTCCAACAAGACAATGATCCAAAACATAAAGCAAAATCTACAATGGAATGGTTCAAAAATAAACATATCCAGGTGTTAGAATGGCCAAGTCAAAGTCCAGACCTGAATCCAATCGAGAATCTGTGGAAAGAACTGAAAACTGCTGTTCACAAATGCTCTCCATCCAACCTCACTGAGCTCGAGCTGTTTTGCAAGGAGGAATGGGAAAACATTTCAGTCTCTCGATGTGCAAAACTGATAGAGACCTACTCCAAGCGACTTACAGCTGTAATCGCAGCAAAAGGTGGAGCTACAAAGTATTAAATGAAGGGGGCTGAATAATTTTGCACGCCCAATTTTTCCGTTTTTGATTTGTTAAAAAAGTTTGAAATATCCAGTAAATGTCGTTCCACTTCATGATGGTGTCCCACTTGTTGTTGATTCTTCACAAAAAAATACAGTTTTATATATTTATGTTTGAAGCCTGAAATGTGGCAAAAGGTCACAAAGTTCAAGGGGGCCGAATACTTTCGCAAGGCACTGTAGTTGAAGTCGGAAGTTTTTCACAATTCCTGACATTTAATCCTAGTAACAATTCCCTGTCTTTGGTCAGTTAGGATCACCACTTTATTTTAAGAATGTGAAATGTCAGAATAATAGTAGAGAGAATTAATTTTCAGCTGTTATTTCTTTCATCACATTCCCAGTGGGTCAGAAGTTTACACACACTCAATTAGTATTTGGTAGCATTGCCTTTCAATTGTTTAACTTGGGTCAAACGTTTGGGGTAGCCTTCCACAAGCTTCCCACAATAAGTTGGGTGAATTTTGGCCCATTCCTCCTGACAGAGCTGGTGTAACTGAGTCAGGTTTGTAGGCCTCCTTGCTCGCACACGCCTTTTCAGTTCTGCCCACAAATTTTCTATAGGATTGAGGTCAGGGCTGTGTGATGGCCACTCCAATACCTTGACTTTGTTGTCCTTAGACTATTTTGCCACAACTTTGCAAGTATGCTTGGGGTCATTGTCCATTTGGAAGACCCATTTGCGGCCAAGCTTTAACTTCCTGACTGATATCTTGAGATGTTGCTTCAATATATCCACATAATTTTCCTTTCTCATGATGCCATCTATTTTGTGAAGTGCACCAGTCCCTCCTGCAGCAAAGCACCCCCACAACATGATGCTACCACCCCCGTGCTTCACGGTTGGGATGGTTATCTTCAGCTCGCAAGCCTCCCCCTTTATCCTCCAAACATAACAATGGTCATTATGGCCAAACAGTTCTATTTTTGTTTCATCAGACCAGAGGATATTTCTCCAAAAAGTATGATCTTTGTCTCCATGTGCAGTTGCAAACTGTAGTTTGGCTTTTTTATGGTGGTTTTGGAGCCGTGGATTCTTCCTAGCTGAGCGGCCTTTCAGGTTATGTCGATATAGGACTCGTTTTACTGTGGATATAGATACTTTTGTACCGGTGTCCTCCAACATCTTCACAAGGTCCTTTGCTGTTGTTCTGGGATTGATTTCCACTTTTCGCACCAAAGTACGTTCATCTCTAGGAGACAGAACACGTCTCCTTCCTGAGCGGTATGACGGCTGCGCGGTCCCATGGTGTTTATACTTGCATACTATTGTTTGTACAGATGAACGTGGTACCTTCAGGCGTTTGGAAATTGCTCCCAAGAATGAACTAGACTTGTGGAGGTCTACAATTTTTTTACTGAGGTCTTGGCTGATTTCTTTTGATTTTCCTATGATGTCAAGCAAATAGGCACTGCGTTTGAAGGTAGGCCTTGAAATACATCCACAGGTACACCTCCAATTGACTCAAATTATGTCAATTAGCCAAGCTGTTTAAAGGCACAGTCAACTTAGTGTATGTAAACTTCTGACCCACTGGTAATGTTATACAGTGAATTACAAGTGAAATAATCTGTCTAAACAATTGTTTAAAAAATTACTTGTGTCATGCACAAAGTAGATATCCTAACCGCCAAGACATTTGTGGAGTGGTTGAAAAACGAGTTTTAATGACTCCAACCTAAGTGTATGTACATTTCTGACTTCACCTCTATACATCACAAAAGGAGGAGGATATTAACAGCATTCAAGTGTGTGAGTGTCTACAATTACTGTAGGGTTGTTACTATGAGGCTGAGTGTGTGAGTTTGTCTGTGTATATACTGTACTAGTCTAGTCATTACTTTGAGGTTGATGCGTTCCAGGAGTTCCTCAACAGATGTGGGTTTGGGCTGCCGTCCCTTCCTCCTCCGTCGGGTGTGCTTAGGTTTGTCTTCCTCCTCAGCCAGAACGTCCACGTAGATGAACTTAAATGTTCCCACCTTACTGTTCAGCAGGCCCATCCACGTCCCCATTGGAGGCTTGCTGATGATGTCAATCACATCACCTCTCTGCAAAACAAGGACAAACACTGTGATTGGTCCATTTGGATAATGATAATATATATATATATATATATATATATATTATGTGTGTGTGTGTTACCTTCAGTTTGAGAGAGTCAGTGTCGTAGGGGCTGGGGGTGAAGTCAGTGTGCACCATAGCTCGACCACAGAAGGGTCCTCTGTAGGGAAGTTCATCCTCCTCTCCATCCTCAGACTTCACACTCTCTCTGTTGCTGTTGGAGGAGTCTGTGGTGCCCACTGTCTGGCCACCTGCAAACAACAAGAGATGAGAGGGTCATTCAAAAGGATCTAAACCACATCGAGATCTATGGAAAATGAACATGCAAGAGTTGTCTGCTCTGCCTGCTGGTCACTGTAAATAACAGTTTCACTTTGGAATTAAGCTGAATATAGACCACATACAAGACAAATAAATGTGGACCCAGACAGACCCCCAAACACAGGTGGTACTTACTCATGGAGCTCTGTCCGCTGAGGGAGCTCCTCAGGCTCTCCACTGACCCTCCAGCCTTCAGCTTGATTTTCTCCAGTGACTCTGTGTCTGTGTGGCTGTGGGGGGAATGGGGCCCGCTGGACATACGGTCTGGGCTTAACTGGAAGGCAAGAAGACCAA
This sequence comes from Oncorhynchus mykiss, assembly GCF_013265735.2. Classification (NCBI taxonomy): domain Eukaryota; kingdom Metazoa; phylum Chordata; class Actinopteri; order Salmoniformes; family Salmonidae; genus Oncorhynchus; species Oncorhynchus mykiss. The sequence continues at coordinate 27,119,439 of NC_048583.1, read as the reverse complement.
ACTACAGATTTATTACATGGTTACTACAAGTTCCCTCCAGCTTAAATCTCTCAATCGTCATGAACCAAGTCCAACGAATTTCCACCAGGGACACGAGCTAGATTGTAAGTACGGTTTGACCACTGGGTCATTTTGCATACGAGTTGCATCGAGTCTGACGTACCTGTTCAGAGAGAGCGCAGTGGTATCTCTTAGAGATGCGTTTTCTCATGGTTTCTTTCACGGACTTCACTTTCTTGCCCAAAGAGATTCGATGGTTCGTCTGTGGAGACTTGACTACACCTTTCACACTGGCATCCCCATCTTTGTTCTAAAATTATTATGAAGTATGGGAGGTCTGGAAACAAAAGCATTGGAAAACAAAAAATGATTCAAATGATTGTTAAACTACTTACAGTGAGGTCCTGATCTCCGGTGACCATGTGCAGAGACCGGTTGGTCAGATCAAACCCACCAAAGCTACAGGTTCTCTGTGAAACAAAGGAGGAAATCAATAAACCACCTTAAAACTATCACTTCCAGATGGAGATATTGACAGGTTAATCAATCAAGCACATACGACAGTGTGGTTCATTGTGACGATAGTTTTGGGCTGAGTGAAGATCTAACCGGTCCTAGCCTGGTCCCAGATTTGTTTGTGCTCTTGCCAACTCAATTGCTGTCATTGTCAAGCCAAACATTACAATTCCACAAGGAGTTGGCAAGGGAGACAGACTGGCACCCAGGCTAAACTGTCCCCGACGAAAGACATAGAAACTACACAGTGCATACACTAATTCCTAAACGGCACCCTATTCCCTATATAGTGTTCTGCTTTTGACCAGAGCCATGTGGGTAGTGCACTATATAGGGAATAGGTTGCCATTTGGGATCTGGCCAAACATTACTCACCCCATGGTAGCTGAGTGGGCCGATTACTCTCCTGATCTCTCCATCTGTGACTGACCGGGCCATCCTGGGTCCATCCTCTCCACCACCAACCTCTATCTCTGACAGGGAAGAACCACTACCCCCGGCCCTCACGTCGCCACTGGGGCATCTCCCTGGGCTACAGGCTGGGCTGGATCCTCCTACATCATCAGGTAAAAGGAGAGAACGTGCTCAACTCTTATCATCTTGCTTAAACAAATGAAGGGTACTTGGAACCAAAAATAGATCACATAAAAAAAATAACTGGGATATAAGTAGCAATTTAAGCTTGGTTTCAATGTTGTCATAGCAACACATCTTCATAGAAAGGGTAATTTTCCTGAAGAAAATTGTGACACTTCCTTCACCTGTCTTACTGAAGGCTGTGGACAGTCGCTGGCTGGTGCTGGAGACTGTATCCAGGCTGCGGGTGTGTGTGTTGCTGCTGCAGGTGTCCAAGGAGGAGGAGGAGGGGGAGGTGGTCAGGCTGTCTGAGTCTCGAAGGTCATGAGTCAGCTGGTCGCGCAAGGCGGAGGCCAGGGAGTCAACGTGGTGACACCCGCCAGACTGCTTCTTCTGAACCCCAGAGTACAGGGACAGAGAGGACATGGCATCACCCAGGACAGGCCCAACCATACTCAGAGACTCTGGGAAGGACAGGGGAGGTGACAGGAGTAAGGACAGGTTTGTGGCAGAGTCAGGGAATCGCAAGACAATGTGATGTGTAATGGATGACAACTCAACTTGGATTAGTAGTAGTAGTCTTTTTTAAACAAGCCAAGTGAAGACCTCTAGAGAACAACAACATAATTTGTTGGGTATAGACTACAGACTATTTAAAGCGTCACATCTGGACCCTAATGAGACTTGTCCAAATCATATCTGGTGCACTATGGTCTTGCCCTAATCTTCACCCTACACTTGTTGAAAAAAAGGTGCTATCTAGAACCAAAAAAGGTTCTTTGGCTGTCCCTATAGGAGAACCCTTTGAAGAACCCCTTTTGGTTCCAGGTAGAACCCTTATAGTTCCAGGTAGAATCCTTTCCTTTTCACATAGGGTTCTCAATAGGGTTCTCCTATGGGGACTAAGAGTGTTTGGGCTTATCATAAGACTCCTGCAGTGACCCGTCTCACCGTCAGACTCAGGCTTCTTGGACTCGTCGATCTTGAGGAGTTTCTTGCGGACCCTGCGAGTGGAGCCGACCAGCTTATGGAGCCGTCTGAACGTCCCAGACTCCTCCTGTTCACCCTCCGACTGCTCACCTGGCTGAAGATGAACAGACAAACCAGGTTGGAGAGGAGAGGAGACCCAGTTAAAGAGTGGGTGAGGATGATAAAGAGTCAGTCAGTAGAGCTCTGAAGCCTTAAAACTAGGAAAATGGAACCTGTGAAAATAATGTACGTTTGACCTGTTTATAAGGTAAAGTTAGTCTTAGTGCGATTCTTCACCCTTTCCGAGAAACGCATAATGAGAACATAGCTCTATTATTGTTATGGTAGAGACTGCATGCAGCATATGACCTCAATATAAAATAACAAAGTGTTAATCCAGAGTGTAGACCTGCATATGTATAGACACTGTGGTTGGCCTGTTTGACTATAGGCACTGTGGTCGGCCTGTTTGACTATAGGCACTGTGGTCGGCCTGTTTGACTATAGGCACTGTGGTCGGCCTGTTTGACTCTGTGGTTTATGCTAGAAAACGAAAGGTTTTCAAGCTGGAATTACCCCCCCATCTACATGAAAAAAAAAGTCAGAGTAGTTAGAAGTGTCAGACCAAAATACCATCTCATATGTAGTGTCTGGGACAGTGGTCACAAAAAATACCCATCCGTTTATTCACAGTGGATCAATAGTTCAGCACGCCACAGCTATCAAATCAGACGCTTTCCCGCGTCCTTCTTATGTGCTTATCATGACATGCTGAATGTGCTACAGCTCACCAGAGTTAGTGAGAAAGAAACCAGATGTGAAAGCTACAGCTGTGGACCAGAGGAGAAAAAGAAACCATGGTTATCATTTCTTAAAATATAGCCCAGCACACGTCTGACCACATGGGCTCATCTTGTCACAGAGCATCTCATCTTGGTGAGATAAAAATGTCCACCTTAAAATGTCCACCTGATTCAGGGGCTTTCATACAGGCTACATCACAGTACGCATAGCATCTTGAACCATTAAATATAATGCTTATTCTGCCTGTCTAGAGCAGGTTTCATCTTGGCAAAAAAAAAGAGATAAGATTAAAAATGTTTGAGAGAGTACTCTATTATTTACAGAACTATAGTTGTACATTCTTATTGAGCAAACTCAAAGAATGATAAAGAATAGTTCCAAAATATGTTCTAATAATTGGAAGATAAAGTTGAAGTCAGAAGCTGTAGCTACAACATGGAGCCAAGAACTAGCAGGAAAACAAGTGAAGTCTCCAGGAAAATGTGCATCAATTTAAAGCTCAAAAGCGCAAACGCTTTGGTTTTGATGGGGATACACTACAAACAGAGAATTGGGTTTAGAATTGTATTTTTTTAAGTGACAGTAAGAGGATAGAGAAAATGGCCGTGGGAAGAGATGACAGAGCGAGAAACAGAGTGAGGCCATCCAGATGAATCTGAAATATGTGGGCTGGACCTGAGCCCCCTAATCACCCCAACCATGCAGAAAAGAGCTGTGGCCTGCATAACACAGCACAGTGCTGAATCTACCCACTCACAGCAACACAATAGGGGGTTAAGCAGGTGCTTTGACTGGGATGAATAGAGGGCTGCCTGTTGGGAAAGGGCCTGGAGTGGGCAGGTTGCAGGTTACACCACACAGAGAGAGACAGAGGGGGGGCATAAACACCTCACTAGCCTTGTTAGATGGCAGAACGATGAGCGCATACGGTATACTCCAAACACACCAAATCCATACAGAGTGACAACACTCTTATATCCATGGGTTATCAGCGACACTTACATTGCAGTTGGAGGACTCGTTCAGGGTTGGACTGGGCACATCAGGCCATTCTGTAAGATCAGTGCTGCAGTTCTGTCTGCTCTGGCTCTCAAACTCTTTCAGCTGTGAGGAGGAGAGGGGAGAGAAGAGGGGAGAAGGAGACTCGATAAGTATCCAATATGGCACGATAAGAGCTGAAGAAGCACAATCAATACGTGATCAAATCAGACTTGTATTCCCTCGTTATAAATCCTACCGAGATGCTCAATATCCAGTAATTGCAGAGGACTCCCTACAGTACATCCTGAGAAAAGAGATCCAGTACAGTATCTGGAGGAAAATACATCATACGGTAGGAAGACAGGACGTGACATCATCATACCCTTGCCAAGGCCTCCTCCACGCTTATCATCTTCTCCTTGACCATCATCATCAGCTGGATGCGCTCTTCATCACTCATAGTGATGTCACTGGCTACAAAACCTATGTCCTCACCTGGTAAATAGAACACAGGGAATTTAAGAAAACCCCTTTTTCAAATGTTAGGAACAAACTGTGTTTTTAACTCATAGAAACATCAACATGTGTAGATATTCGTAAATATGTATGTACTGTGTATATTATAGGTACTTAGTTGTATTAGTAGTTGCAGCAGTTGTTTTTGTTAGTTGTAGGCCTATTTGCAGTTGTACAACTTTTCTGTTAATGTAAGTTTAAAATACATATTATTATTTCATTGTTATTAGACAGTAGTTGCCATATTATTGTTGTTACTAAGTATCGTGTGCATTTCTTAAATATATATGTTTTGACACTATTGAAAATGAGATGGTGCATCTCAAAACGTATTTATTTTTTAAAATCATATTTAAATGTATTATTTTTCCCCCCCACACCAAATACAAACAAACACATATGAACAACAACTTCAACGCAAACAACGACGACATCTCTTCCGCCCAGACCCACATGCTCACACACCGTCCCTAGTGCCTGCATTGTTTGCCACATGGCCTGAAACGGCACCATTTTGTTTCTCTCCGTAGCCCACGCACTTTCAATAGTTAAATCATGAATCGTTTGATTTTTCCATTGTGTTAATGATGGCGGATTCATTGAATTCTAAGGTTTTTAGTCAACCTTTTCTCAAGATGAGCGACTAGTAGAGAACCGTCCAGCCCATCGGGTATCTCACTACACCCCCATATGCCATGTCTTGAAGTATGCAGAGATTAAAAGTACATTTAGATGGTAAATTATGTAATACTCCGCCCACAACTTCCACACTTTATAGCATTCCCAGAAAGCATGGATTATTGAGTCTTATTAGTTTTACACTTAAAACATGACTCTACCATTGTGCTGTAGAATTTGTGAATTGTGTGTAATAAATTCTATCCATTAGTTTATACTGTATTAAGGGTACATTTTCATTAACTGTAATTTTGTTAGATAAGCTCCAACTTTCCCTCCATTTTATGCCAAAAATAGTTATTGGTTCCAATAGTTTATATTTCCTAAGAGATTGTCAGTTGGATAGGCTCTCTGCAAGGTTTTGTATCTCTAGCCTATCAAATGAACATTCTTTTCTGACTCAAATAAGATTCTCTCAAGATCGCTCAGACATTTCGTGATATGTAACTTTTAAGTTGCACGTATTTGAAAACTGGTCAGTTCAAAATTCCTTTTTTAATTCCGACACGGAAATAAATGCATTTCCTGTTACCAAGTCATTTACAATTTCTATGCTTTTAGTTTTCCATTTGGACCAATTTATCTGTGAATTCTGAAACACTATCAAATGATTGTTCCATAAGGATGTGTTTTTAGGGATGTGATATTGGTTCTTGTAGAATATGTTTCATTTTCTTCCATATTATTATAGTGTTTCTAACTATGAAGTTAATGTTCTTAGCTTTATCCTTGAAAATACACATGTAAAAAGATTCTGGGGATGAACATTCACATCTTCATTATGTGCCCATTGTTCCTCTTTAGTGCTTGAAAGCCTTGGGTAGCGAGTTGATACAATTTCAAGTCTGGAAGGTTAAAATCACCCTTAGACTTTGGAAGATGTAAAACTTTCCTTTTTAAATTCTATGAATTTTATTTGTCCATATACAGTCTGTTATGACCGAGTATACTTTTTTAAAGAATGTATTTTGTGGGGTATTTTGTATTACCGAAAATGTATACAAAAACTGTGGGCGCAAAGCCATTTTAAAGAGGTTTATTCTACCTGTGAGATTTAAGGAAAGATTATTCCATTTAATTAGATCTGCTTTCATATGGATGAGTAATGGAATACAGTTATCTTTATATATTTGTTGTCACTTATTTTTTAGTTTTTATATACCTTTATTTAACTAGGCAAGTCAGTTAAGAACAAATTCTTATTTTCAATGAAGGCCTAGGAACAGTGCTGCCTATTCAGGGGCAGAACGACAGATTTGTACCTTGTCAGCTCGGGGATTTGAACTTGCAACCTTCCGGTTACTAGTCCAACGCTCTAACTACTAGGCTACCCTGCCGCCCCATTATGCATCGCAAGTATTTTATATTTTTTGTGGTCCACTTAAATGATTGCTGTAGATAGTGAGCTCTTTAAAAAAATATATCCTATTGTCATTATTATTGTATTTTTTTATACATAAATGTTATATACACTGAGATTTTTTTTGTATTCTGAAAAGATTTTTAGCAGTTTTCAATATTGGTCAGGTATATCAGGAGATCTGCAAATACGTTTAGTTTATATTCATGGTTACCGCCGCCCCCCAGGACATGCCGTGCGGGATTGAATACCAGTCCCAACTCTCTCCTATACACTTCCCCCCTTACCAGTCTTCCCTTCATTTCAGTGCAAACCCTTTCAATAAACACATGAAAAATACAAAATGAGATCCAAAAACCAGATGCAGTGAGAATGGGACACAGTTCCCTGACTTGTGTGATCAGAAATAGTTTGGGTAAAGACGGAGGATGTATCCAGAAGAAAAACATACCTCTTGTGGTCTGCCGCACGACACCTTTCTGCGACTTCCGGAAATTCTGCCAGAATGACTTGTTTTTCGGTCTCTTTCCGTCCCATTTTCCTAAACAAGGAGGTACAGTAGGGTTTAAAACCGGTAAAAACCACACTGCCCCATACAATGGCTACCCCTAGCAAACTTTCAAAATATGTAGATGTTTTTTTTAGGTTATGCATATGTAGTTATTCCAAAATATAACACACATTAAATTGTCTCAATTGTGATAAAAACAAAACTGTCCAAGTTCAATCTTCAAATGAGGTACTATTGTAGTAAATTTGTAGTCAGACACAATGACAACAGTTGTGTTTGTAGTTACACACAATTTAAAATGTCAAGTAATTACATGATATTTGACCAAGACCCATCAAACTACAGAACTGATGATAAAAAAAATAAACATACCCCCTGACGCATCCTCAGAACTTGATTTATGCACGGACAACCTAAAAATAAACCAAGATTGAATCAAAAACAAGACAGATGGCACAAACAAAAAAACACAATCCAAGAAATAAAAAGATGCAGAGTCCAGTCACAGACATCATCATCATCATCACCTGTTTTCCAATGCAATTTTCTTCATTGTACTGCTGCTATCCTACTGTACCGTCTTCAAACAAAACACCCCTTCATCCACTGAGTTTGCTGTCCTTGTTCAAGAATTACAGACGCGTGCACTGTCCCTAACAAATAGGCACTACCGTATCCCTCACAAATGTGCACTGTTCCTCGTGCCACTGGACCCGGCCAGTACAGTGTGGTGTTAGTGGGGGCCGTTCCCAGTTGTCAGTCCAGATGGGAAAACATCACGCTGTCAGTCTGCTAGACAGGAGGTCAGATCACTGAGGCTCTCTCAACAACAATAGAGGCTTTTCACTACCCCGACTGCCTGGGTTTTACTGACTGCACTCACTTCAACACTACAGCGCTTCACGTGGCCTCCACATTACCCTCTCGCGCTCATATTTGTCTCTCTCCATCGCTGTTGTCTCCCTCTTCAACTCTCTCACACTTGCGCTTTCTGTGTCTACCAGTCGGCCTGGCTCCTCACTCTCTGTCTCGCACCACTCTCTCTCTCCCAATCTCTCTCCTCTGACATCAGCTGATCGTCTCTAGCAATCAGCAACAACTATCATTTCCCCATTGACACAGTTCTACAGGTGGCCACAAGAGGGTGCCTTGCCTAAAGTCACAGCAAGCCCAGTGCTGTACAACCTTTCCCTCAGCAAGATTAGTAGAAATCAAGGCTCTTGTGTTCTGGTAGTTTATAAAGGGAACCAATTCTCAGAGGTGGCTACTCAAAACCAGCATACTGTATGAAGTCATGTTACTTTGAGGTGATTTGGGCTTACTTTTTAGAGCATGCTAACAGGAGTTACTACTCCTCTCATTGTTTTGCCCTGGACAATGCTAAAGCTAAAGGTGTAACTAGCCAAGTAAACAAACTTAAATCTGGTGTTGCAGACACCCCGCTGAGTGTATAGTACCATGTTATTACTCATTACCCAGATTCCTCCTTTCCTCCCTTATTTCTCTCACCAATTCCCCTGCGTTCACAATATGACCATCTCCAAACACACAATAGGGGGAAGGACAGGACGTTTCCTGTTGGTATACTAGCAAAGGAACACTTCATAAAGGTGGCTGGAGGTCATCAGGACAGGAAGTATGAAACATTTCCTCACACCGACTAGGGGCTGCATGCCAAATGGCACCCTATTGACCAGAGAGCACCCTGTGGGCCTCAAAAGAAGTGCACTAAATAGGGAATAGGGTGCCATTTGAGACAGAACTTATGGGGATAATGTATGAAAGGGAATGACCGTCTTACTGACTGTCCTGTCCTACGAGGGTCATTCTACAGAAGTGGTGGAAACATACAGTATATGTTAAATACTAAAACTTTGCATTGCATATGTGAAATCTTGTCCTGAATTCCTTACATCCCACTAAATGTGTCACTACCGAAACATAGTGAAAAGTTGCAATAAAGGGAGAACCACGCACAGTAGCGAATTTTGATACATTTTTGATTACAGATTCATTTTATTAGCATACAATATTTACCAAAGAGTAAAAAACATGACTTTTAAACTGACTTTAAAAACCTTAAAATGTCATTTAGAGAAATATTGTCTCTATTTTTCCCTGTAAAATGTTCAATGTTGATTTTATGAATGGATCCGAAACGTATTGATTGAATTACTTACACATCTAATTATGTCAAGTTAGATTTTAAAAATTGTCACTTTTCCCATCTTATTTGTGGCAAACTATTAGGCGCGTTGGTAGTGACATTTTTTCTTCGGTTGTGACCTGGCGTATACATTTTGAACCTAATTGCTTCCATATCGAATGGGGCACATGTGATTCACATGTGCTCCTCTTGTCCCTCTCAGATAAATATATCACAAAATTTGACTTACTTTCCCTCTTCCTTCCTTCTAGCATTTATTTCTATATCAGATATTCTTGATATTGCACAGGGTCCGTTTTTAAACTCTCTCTCCTCTCTTACTGTCTGCTGTACTTTGACATGTTGGCACCTTATGGATGTCCCTGTCCTTCAATAATTAAAAAAAAAATAATCAAAAATATAAATAATTACCTGTGTCTTTAAATGTAGAACATTTAAGATAAAGACAAATGTCAAATAATACAGTGGACTAACAATCAAGAGTCAATCATAAGCTAGGTTTCCATCCAATTGGCGACAGATTTTATGAAAATATTCTAAAAATCTGCATTAAAAACAATATGCACATTTTTCCACCATAGCTGTGTTTCCATCAAATGATCTTGTTGCGGATAAAAGGATGTGCGTGATGACATGGTACACATGAAAATACATTTTGCGGTTAAATTCCCATGTGCCTAATAAAAATGTTAAAAAAGCAACTTCCTTCAAACTGGACGCAAGAGACATAAAAATGGTATCCACGAGTTCGTCTGACTCAGGGGATAGAGATTGGATTTTGATTGATTAGGATCCCCATTTAGCGACAGCTAGTCTTACTGGTGTCAGACATATCACCCAAAATACATTAGACAAAAGACTTGACCATTTGCATACATTTAAAAACATTAAGATGTAGTGTGTGTGTGTGCATCTACGAGTTAACACACGTCAGTACATACACACAAGTAGGTCACATGGGGGAGAGGCGCTGTGCCGTGAAGTGTTGCTTTATTTATTTAAACCAGGTTTGCTGTTCACTTTGCTATAAAATATGTAATGGAGTTCCATGTACTCATGGCTCTGTATAAAAACTGTATGTTTCCTTGAATGTGTTCTGGGCCTGGGGACTGTGAAAAGACCCCTGGTGGCATGTCTGGTCGGGTACGTGTGTGTGTCAGTGCTGTGTGTAAGTTGACTATGCAAACCAGTTGGAATTTCCAACACGTTTCTGAAATAAAAAGGGCTTCATTGCCAAAATCCTGAAGCATCCATTTAATGAATCCCCATAGCGAGCATATGCCTGGCGAGCTTTAATGTATCAGATGTACATCCCAGCAAACATATATTTTTGTCTCAAAACCGTACTTGACATATTTCTTGAAGTATTAGATGTTCGGTGGGGAGACCTCTTAAAGAGACATGAAGATGGAGCAACTTGCTCACAAATTTTCTCCACAATGTTTGCAGATAAGACTACTCACCATGTGGCCATGCTGGAGAGGGGTGTATATCACCAGGTGATATTTGTATGGGTGTGGCTTAAGGCACATTCATTCTACAGTCTTTCAAATGGGTGTGTTTCGGTAGTGCCATCAAAAAGGTAGGACAGCATATGTTTTTTATATATATTTTTTACATGCTTAAAAATATACAAAACTAATTATTAGGTCAGTTCTCTTTCAAATGTAATAATATAACAATTCAAGATGGTCTACTGAAATAAGTGTCATTAATTGTACATCTAAAATCATGAATTGTGTTTAGGAATCCGGGGTTGGGACCTCCACCTCAATATATATAGGTGTATAAACAATGACTTTGTGCTATATTAATTAAAACATGTTTGTTTTTGCCTTGGAATTAATTAGAACATATATCATGACGTACGTTTGGAGACTTAACCATTTTAGTTTCTTTGGGGTGGGTCAGCAATTTACACCACTTCTGTAGAGTCGCCCAAATACCTCCCAGGAGTTTGTCAATTTATAGAAAGACATAACTAATTTCACTAGGACATGAAGACAATGTATGGGACTTCTATGACTTTCCTACGTCACTGATCGACAACACCAATTCAACTACATACAGCATGAGGACGTCACAATATAACACACGATACACTCCACACAAAGGGGAGACAATACCGTTGACGACTACAGAATAACAGCTTCAGTATCTCTACGGTCTTACCTTCTCTCTGTCTCGGGTGTGGACACAGTGCTACTGCTGCTCAGCCCTAGCGAATCCTGTAGAGAACAGAACACTGCAGTCAGACAGGCAGGCAGGCAGGCAGTCAGACAGGCAGGCAGGCAGTCAGACAGGCAGGAAGGCAATGGAAACTGACAAACTTCGAGGAACCACAGTCTAGCTTACTGGCAGGCATATTGGTTTGGAACTCTTAATGTGCATCTCATTGGCCACAAAAAGGCTACAGCACACATTTTTTCTAAACGTTATTTCTGGACACATATTAACAGTATGCATTACAAATAACAAGGCCACAGAGTTTCCATTACAGACAGTGAAACGGGAATTTGTGATCAAGGACAACCAAGATGTTATAATGCCATAATGACAGGGCTGTGATCTGGTTCATAGCAGCTCTGATGTCTGCAGGACCAGGGCTGAGGAAATCCCTCCTCCCAGAGGGTGAACATACAATAGGGTCAAAACCAATAGGGGGAATAGGAGTCCGTCACCTGGATCTGTGAGCGAAGCTGCAGTGATGTGGTCACTAAGTCAACCTTTTCCTGAAACGCACAGAGGCAAATTAAGGAATGACAACATCTGAGTGAATCAGCATTTCAAAACATAAATATCTTGATAAATGAAATGGACAAAATTGTAACATGTCACCCTAAACTCACACACATATTAGAGGATTTAAATGAAAAACACATTTCTAAAGGCTTCCTCCACATCATTTTAATTAGAACAAAGTCTGTGCAAAGTGGGTATCCACAGATGGAAAAAACATATTCTGTATCACACTGAACATGTCATGTATGATCGTACCATCTCTGACTCTGCAACTTGTACAAGTTTGCGTTTGCAGATCTCCTCCATTCGGTCTTGGACGTCAGCGAGAGAAGTGCTGTAATACTCTGAGTACTCCTGAGCCAAGTCCTCAAAGGTTCCCAACGAGCCATCCTAAGACAGAGAAGACATAGTCCGTAAGAACAGCAAGGAAGTCCTACCTCACCACATAGTAAGGATCTGCATGTTACGGAGAGTCAGCATAAGCAATCACATTACATTAGACTTGCATTCAGTGCATACAGTACAACAGAAAAACAGAAGACAAGTAAACTGACCATAGTTTTTTTTTTTTACGGCATCAACATCAGAAGCCATAGGAATGTGCAGTGGTAGAGAACCAGCAAAGTGTGTTTGTGACCAGGACCAGACCGAATGGTGTGTCTCTCTGAGCTACTGTCCTTGCCTCTCCCCAGTTGCCCATGACCCCTACACTCTCCAGACCTCCTCAGCTGTGACCCCAGAGGCATAGCGAGGGGGGAGAAGCATTGTGACGCAGCTACAGTTCTCTTTGACCTCACCACAGTCAACAGGATCAACTTGAGTCGCTGTGGTATCATAGACACAGCTCAGTGTACCATAAATTATCAGGAACAGTAGGAACATCGCCTTTTCCTTGACAGAAACCCAGGACCTCCAGACCTACACATGACTCTGCAGAGACTTCCGACTATTGTGTTCCTTAGTGCCCTTTGTTGTATTGGCTGAAGAAAAAGATGGGAAAAAATTCAGGACTTTTGCAGACTCATCTCCTGCAAATGTCTTCAAAGTATTGCTAAGGATTTATCATCTCCCAAAATAAATTTATAAAATTAATAATATAGTGATATCGGTTCACTGTCCTACAGAGCCAGGCTGAAATCATTTAAGGCCAGGCACCACAGACCGAAATTACATTTATGCATCTACCTATCAATTTTTAGATTTATTGGTATTTTGTTCCATTAACATTAGTATTTTCAAAAAGTAAACCTAACAATGAAAAAAACATAATGAAAGTTATAAACTCAGCAAAAAAAATTAAGTTCCTTTTTCAGGACCCTGTCTTTAAAAGATAATTCTTAAAAATCCACATAACTTCACAGCTCTTCATTGTAAACGGTTCAAACACCGTTTCCCATGCTTCTTCAATGAACCATAAACAATTAATGAACATGCACCTGTGGAACAGTGTTTAAACCCTTTACAGCTTACAGACGGTAGGCAATTAAAGTCACAGTTAGGACACGAGGCTTTTCTACGGACTCTGAAAAACACCAAAAGAAAGATGCACAGGGTCCCTGCTCATCTGCGTGAACGTGCCATAGGCATGCTGCAGCAAGGAGGCATGAGGACTGCAGAAGTGGCCAGGGAAATAAATTGCAATGTCCGTACTGTGAGATGCCTAAGACAGCGCTACAGGGAGACAGGACAGACAGCTGATCATCCTCGCAGTGGCAGACCACGTATAACAACACCTGTACAGGATCGGTACTGCCGAACATCACACCTGTAGGACAGGTACAGGATGGCAACAACAACTGCCCGAGTTACACCAGGAATGCACAATCACTCCAACAGTGTTCAGACTATCTGCAATAGGCTGAGAGAGGCTGGACTGAGGGCTTGTAGGCCTGTTGTAAGGCAGGTCCTCACCAAACATCACCGGCAACAACGTCACCTATGGGCATTAACCATCCGTTGCTGGACCAGACAGGACTGGCAAAAAGTGCTCTTCACTAACGAGTCGCGGTTTTGTCTCACCAGGGGTGATTGGTCGGATTCGCGTTTACCTTCGAAGGAATGAGCATTACACCGAGGCCTGTACTCTGGAGCGGGATCGATTTGGAGGTGGCGGGTCGGTCGTGGTCTCGGGTGTCACAGCATCATCAGACTGAGCTTGTTGTCATTGCAGGCAATCTCAACACTGTGCGTTACAGGGAAGACATCCTCCTCCCTCATGTGGTACCCTTCCTGCAGGCTCATCCTGACATGATCCTCCAGCATGACAATGCCACCAGCCATACTGCTAGTTCTACATTGTAGAATAATAGTGAAGACATAAAAACTATGAAATTACACATATGTAAGGCCACTCAATCATATAGTAACCAAAAAAATAGTGTTATTTGAGATTCTTATAAGTAGCCACCCTTTGCCTTGACAGCTTTGCACACTCTTGGCATTCTCTCAACCAGCTTCAAGGAGGAATGCTTTTCCAACAGTCTTGAAGGAGTTCCCACATATGCTGAGCACCTGTTGGCTGCTTTTCCTTCACTCTACAGTCCAGCTCATCCCAAACCATCTCAATTGGGTTGAGGTCGGGTGATTGTGGAGGCCAGGTAATCTAATGCAGCACTCCATCACTCTCCTTCTTGGTCAAATAGCCCTTACACAGCCTGGAGGTGTGTTGGATCATTGTCCAGTTGAAAAACAAATTATAGTCCCACTAAATGCAAAACAGATGGGATGGCGTATCGCTGCAGAATCCTGTGGTAGCCATGCTGGTTAAGTGTACCTTGAATTCTAAATAAATCACTGACAGTGTCACCAGCAAAGCACCCCCACACCATCACACCTCCTCCTCCATGCATTATGGTGGGAACCACACATGGGGAGATGATCTGTGTATACTCTGCGTCTCACCAAGACATGGTGGTTTGAACCAAAAATCTCACATTTTTACTTATCAGACCAAAGGACAGACTTCCACCGGTCTAATGTCCATTGCTCGTTTCTTGACCCAAGCAAGTCTCTTCTTCTTATAGGTGTCCTTTAGTAGTGGTTTCTTTGCAGCAATTTGACCAATGAAGGCCTGATTCACACAGTCTCCTCTGAACAGTTGATGTTGAGATGTGTCTGTTACTTGAACTCAGTTTCTGAGGCTGGTAACTATTATGAACTTATCCTCTGCAGCAGAGGTAACTCTGGGTCTTTCTTTCCTGTTTCCTGTTTCATCATAGCGCTTGATGATTTTCACAACTGCACCTCAAAAGAAACTTTCAAAGTTCTTGACATTTACAGATTGACTGACCTTCATGTCTTAAAGTAATGGACTGTCATTTCTCTTTGCTTATTTGAGCTGTTCTTGGCATAATATGGACTTGGTATTTTACCAAATAGGTCTATCTTCTGTATACCACCCCTACCTTAACACAACACAACTGATTAGCTCAAAATGTATTAAGGAAAGAAATTCCACAAATTTACTTTTAACAAGGCACACCACCTGTTAATTAATTCAAACGCATTCCAGGTGACTACCTCATGAAGCTGGTTGAGAGAATGCCAAGAGTGTGCAATGCTGTTATCAAGGCAAATGGTGGCTACTTTGAAGAATCTCAAATATATTTAGATTTGTTTAACACTGTTGGTTACTACATGATTCCATGTGTGTTATTTCATAAGATGCGCATTTATCAGATAGCACCTAATTTGCATATTTTTATAAAATATTTTGTTTTTTTAAGTATACAAAAAAACATTATATTTGTGTCTACAATCAACTGGTCAAAGTTGATTGTGATATGATTAAGGTAAAACAACAGCCCTACTGGGGTGTGGAGCCTGGCCTTAACGTACACTGAAAAAAATATAAAACGCAACATAGTGTAGTGTTGGTGGAATGTTTCATTTGTTTCTGTCAAATTTTGTACACAAATTTGCATACGTCCTTGTGAGTGTGTGGTATATTTAGAAGCTGATTAAACAGCATGCTCATTACACAGGTGCACCTTGTGCTAGGTACGATAAAAGGCCACTAAATGTGCAGTTTTGTTACAACACAATGTCACAGATGTCTCAAGTTAATCGGGCATGCAACTGGCATGCTGACTGCAGGAATGTCCACCAGAGCTGTTGCCAGATAATTTAATGATAATTTCTCTACTGTAAGCCACCTCCAACGTTGTTTCAGAGAATTTGGGAGTATGACCAACCGGCATCACAATCGCAGACCACGTGTAACCATGCCAGCCCAGGACCTCCACATCTGGCTTCTTCACCTGCGGGATCATCTGAGACCAGCCACCCAGACAGCTGATTAAACTGTGGATTTGCACAACCAAAGAATTTCTGCAAAAACTGTCAGAAACCATCTCAGGGAAGCACATCTGCATGCTCATCGTCCTCACCAGGCTCTTAACCGGACTGCAGTTTGGCACGCTACAGAAGTGTGCTCTTCTTGGATGACTCACCGTTTCAACTATACCGGGCAGATCGCGTATATGGCATCACACCAAATACTGACAGGTTTTCTGATCCACGTCTCTACCTTTTATTTTAAGCTATCTGTGACCAACAGACTGATATTTGTATTCCCAGTCATGTGAAATCCATATATCAGGGCCTGTTGAATTTATTTCAACTGACTTTCCATACTAACTACGATTCAATAAAATCGTACAAATTGTTGCATGTTGCGTTTACATTTTTGTTCAGTGTAATAACCATGTGTCAATGTCTTTGTAATCGAATTGGCATTGTATTCTATCTTTACGCTTACACTGCATAACAGGGACTAGGAGATGGCATCATTGACTGAGACTATGCTGCTGAATCACATTTTGATATTCCCATATTGATATGACCACTTCTTCCAAATGGCACCCTATTCCCTTAATACAGTTTAAACCGGGGAGTTTACGAACAATAAGGTTGGAGTAATTAAAACTCGTTTTTCAACCACTCAAATGTTTTGTTAACAAACTATAGTTTTGGCAAGTCGGTTAGGACATCTACTTGACAAGTAATTTTTCAAACAATTGTTTACAGACAAATTATTTCACTATCACAGTTCCACTGGGTCAGAAGTGTACATACACTAAGTTGACTGTGCCTTTAAACACCTTGGAAAAGTCCATTGTTTTAGAAGCTTCTGATAAATTATGTCAATTAGCCTGAGTCAATTGGAGGTGAACCTGTGGTTGTATTTCCAGACCTACCTTCAAACTCAGTGCCTATTTGTTTGCTTGACATCATGGGTAAGTCAAAAGAAATCAGCCAAGACCTCAGAAAAAAAATTGTAGACCTCCACAAGTCTGGTTCATCCTTGGGAGCAATTTCCAAACGTCTGAAGGTAGGTACCACGTTCATCTGTACAAACAATAGTATGCAAGTATAAACACCATGGGACCACGCAGCCATCATACCGCTCAGGAAGGACACGCGTTCTGTCTCCTACAGATGAACGTACTTGGGCGTGAAAAGTGCAAATCAATCCCAGAAGTCCGGGAATTCAAAAAGTCCGAAAATTCTAAAGGCTCGAAAATTCGAAAAGCTCGAAAATTCGAAAAGCCCGAAAATTCGAAAAGCCCGAAAATTCGAAAAGCCCGAAAATTCGAAAAGCCCGAAAATTCGAAAAGCCCGAAAATTCGAAAAGCCCGAAAATTCGAAAAAGCCCGAAAATTTGAAAAATCCCGAAAATTCGAAAAAGCCCGAAAATTCGAAAAAGCCCGAAAATTCGAAAAGTCATAAAAAGTCAGAAAATTCTAAAAGTCCGAAAAGTTCTATATCTATATCCACAGTAAAACGAGTCCTATATCAACATAACCTGGAAGGCCACATAGCAAGGAAGAAACCACTGCTCCAAACCTGCCATAAAAAAATTGCAGTTTGCAACTGCACATGGGGACAAAGATCGTACTTTTGGGAGAAAATGTCCTCTGGTCGATGAAACAAAAATAGAACCGTTTGACCATAATGACCATGGTTATGTTTGGAGGAAAACGGGGAAGGCTTGCAAGCCGAAGAACACCATCCCGACCGTGAAACACTGGGTTGGCAGCATCATGTTGTGGGGGTGCTTTACTGCAAGAGGGTCTGGTGCACTTCACAAAATAGATGGAATCATGAGGACGGAAAATTGTGGATATATTGAAGCAACATCTCATCTCTTGCGCTTGGGCGCAAATGGGTCTTCCAAATGGACAATGACCTCAAGCATACTTCCAAAGTTGTGGCAAAATGGCTTAAGGACAACAAAGTCAAGGTATTGGAGTGGCCACCACAAAGCCCTGACCTCATGGAAAATTTGTGGGCAGAACTGGAAAAGCGTGTGCAAGCAAGAAAGCCTACAAACCTGACTCAGTTACACCAGCTCTGTCAGGTGGAATGGGCCAAAATTCACCCAAATTATTGTGGGAAGCTTGTGGAAGGATACCCTAAATGTTTGACCCAAGTTAAACAATTTAAAGGCAATGCTACCAAATACTAATTGAGTGTATGTAAACTTCTGACCCCCTGGGAATGTGATGAAAGAAATAAAAAAGGTACAATAAATCACTACTATTATTCTGACATTTCACATTCTTAAAATAATAAAATATTTGTGGAGTTTCCCCCCATTCTTCTCTGCAGATCCTCCCAAGCTCTGTCAGGTTGGATGGGGAGCGTTGCTGCACAGCTTTTTTCAGGTCTCTCCAGAGATGTTAGAGCAGGTTCAACTTCGCACCAGTCTGAGATCCTGAATGCTTTGGAGTAGGTTTTCCTCAAGGATCTCTGTACTTTGCTCCGTTCCTCTTTCCCTCGATCCTGACTAGTAACCCAGTCCCTGCTGCTGAAAAACATCCCCACAGCTGCCACCATGCTTCACGGCAGGGATGGTGCTGTGTTTCCCCCAGACGTGACACTTGGCATTCAGGCCAAAGAGTTCAATCTTGGTTACATCAGACCAGAGAATCTTGTTTCTCATGGTCAGAGACTTTTAGGTGCCCTTTGGCAAACTTCAAGCGGGCTGTCATGTGCCTTTTACTGAGGAGTGGCTTCCGTCTGGCCACTCTACCATAAAGGCCTGATTGGTAGAGTGCTGCAGAGATGAGAAAACCTTCCAGAAGGACAACCATCTCCACAGAGGAACTCTGGCAGAGTGACCAATGGGTTCTTGGTCACCTCCCTGACCAATTTGGCTGGGCGGTCAGCTCTAGAAAGAGTATTGGTGGTCCAAACATCTTCCATTTAAGAATGATGGAGGCCATTGTTTTCTTGGGGACCTTCAATGCTGCAGATGATCAATGGAAACAGGATGGACCTGAGCTCAATTTTGAGTCTCATAATAAAGGGCCTGAATACTTAAGTAAATAAGGTTTTTATTTGTATACATTTGCAAACATTTCTCGAAATCTGTATTTGCTTCATCATTATGAGGTATTGTGTGCAGATGGATGAGAAAATAAATATTTAAATCAATTTTAGAATGAGTCTAAATTAACCAAATGTGGAAAAAGGTAAGTGGTCTGAATACTTTCCGAACGCTAAACAAGACTGCTTATCAAATGGCTACCTGGACGACCTGCATCAACCCTTTTTTTCCAACTAACTCTCTTGCACCGACTATGCACACACAAAGGACTCTACCCACACACTCACTACATTCTGTATGCTCACACGCACATAACATGTGCACACTGACGCCACACACACTTTCACACTCACCATATATGTTGCTGCTACAGCTAAGTTTATTATCTATCCTGTTGCCTAGTCACTTTACCCCTACCTATATGTACTTAGCTACCTCAATTACCTCATACCCCTGCACGTCGACTTTGTACTGGTACTCTGTATATAACCATGTTATTTTTTTCCGTTATTGTTATTCACTGTGTATTTATTTATCGTATCACTATTTTTTATATATATATATAATTAATAATATATATATAATATATATATAATTATATATAATTGCTTCAATTTAGCTCTGCATTGTTGAAAAAGGACACAAGTAAGCATTTCACCGTCGGTCTACGCCGGTTGTTTACGAAGCACAAATACAATTTTATATATCTTTGAAAAATTGTGAGTAGCAGCGCATTTATGAGCTCATCCAATGTATATTGGAGGGAGGTGGGGGGGGGGAATATAGGCTACTGAATATAGTCTATTCACATGGCAGTTAGAGCGGCTATTGTTTACTCTGGCATGTTAGAAGACCAAAGCGAAAGTAATATGATGAGTGGTACACACAAGTGATGCTTCGTGATAATCATAGATGGATTTAACTTGATCATGTGTGTCCAATACACGTTGGATGTACCAAATAAATCGAACTCGGATTCAAACTGTAGCTCAAAACTGAAAACGCTCTTCGATTTAATATTTCATGCAGTTTGCTGTGGTTCCTACAGTATGTCCTCTTTAGCCTGATACATCACATGACAGGGGTTGTTGTCGTGAGCACTCGAATGAGGCTATTACTGTCATCAGTCAGAACAGAGAAATAAACACTATCCCATTCATTATATGCCCCAACTGTCTCGTCAGACTACAGGCTTCCAGTACAAACACACAGGTAGTCAACTGAATTGACAAAGTTAAAATGGAATTCACCCCAACCACAAAGCATGCGGACTCATTTAAGGGGTGATTTAAACACGTGATTGGGGTCAATTCCATTCCAATTAATCAGTTTTAAATTCCTGAATTGAAATGGAATTTATCAACCCTACAACTAGATAAAGTATAAAGACGACATAAATAAATCTGAAAATATTAAAATCTGTTTATGAAATCTTATGAATTCACTTAAAAAGGGTATTCATCCCTCACACCACTCCTTTGAGTGTATGCAAATGTGTCTACACTTTGCCACAACCTTAGATCTAAACTCAGAAAAGATTCCTCTGTTACTTTTCATTTAAAAAAAAGGGGGAATTTCAAGGGGTTCACATGCTAATAGTTTGCCACAAACAGTAGTGATGGGTGAAAAAAACAAACAGTTACACATCGGGATATTAGTTTTGATGATATATTGTATTGACAAAACCCATTCTCCATCTTTCTAAACAGGGAGCCAATTTGTTTTCAGCACTTTTACTTCCATGACTGATCAAAATGTGTTCTCATGGCTCTCTTGTACCTCCGCAGCAGACATATGGTGAGCAGTATGTCTGGATCATCGAATCGCTATATATATATATATATATATATATATATATATATATATATATATATATCGGCACCTAAGTATCGTAATAATATTGTATTGTGAGGACCTTGATTATTCAAAACCCTCCCGAACAGTCCTGTGTTGTGACTACCAATACTGTAGGCTGACTTGTCTCCTTCTCGTGGTATGGTACTGTGTGACTGACTGGCTCAACTGTCCAGAAAAGGGAACCATTCATTGATTTGCTTAAATGACATGATGCAATGAGGTCAGAAACAGCCTGAAATCCAGCTGCGTCCCAAATGGGACCCTATAATGGCTCATAAGGCTCCGGGTCAAAAATAATACACTATATAGGGAATAAGGTGCCATTTGGGACGCAGGGCTTTTCTTTTCAACAGTTGAGTTGAGGAATGAATGAATAGGCTGTGGCCCAGTGAGAGGCATAGTACTGTTAGATCACAGACAGATCGCCACTGCATGCTTCTTATAACCAGTCCATTGTGGTCTGACCACATTATATCTCATGACCCCCAGTGCTTATTTGGCATGGTGTGCATGTTTCTGTTCAAAACAACATGTCCTACCTACATCATAGCTAGTATACAGTACCAGTCAAAAGTTGACACACAAGGGTTTTTCTTTATTTTTACTATTTTCTACATTGTAGAATAATAGTGACGACATCAACACCATGAAATAACACATGGAATCATGTAGTAACCAACAAACAAAAAAGTGTTAAATCAAAATATATTTTATATTTGAGATTCTTCAAATTAGCCACCCTTTGCCTTGATGACAGCTTTGGCATTCTCTCAACAAGCTTCTTGAGGCAGTCACCTGGAATGCATTTCAATTAACAGGTGTGCCTTGATAAAAGTTAATTTGTGGAATTTCTTTCCTTCTTAATGCGTTTGAGCCAATCAGTTGTGTTGTGACAAGGTATGGATGGTATACAGAAGATGATATTTTACCAAATAAGGCTAAATCCATATTATGGCAAGAACAGCTCAAATAATAAAACGCCAGTCCATCATTACTTTAAGACATGTCAAGAACTTTGAAAGTTTATTCAAGTGCAGTTGCAAAAACCATCAAGCGCTACGATGAAACTGGCTCTCATGAGGAACACCACAGGAAAGGAAAATCCAGAGTTACCTCGGCTGTAGAGAATACCTTTATTATAGAGTAACCCGCCTGAGAAAATGCAGGCCAAATAAATTCACAGAGTTCAAGTAACAGACATATCTCAACAACTGTTCAGAGGAGACTGTGTGAATCAGGCCTTCATGGTCGAATTGCTGCAAAGAAACCACTACTAAAGGACACCAATAATAATAATAATAATAATAATAATAATAATAATAAGACTTGCTTGGGCCAAGAAACACGAGCAATGGACATAGGCCGTCGGGAAATCTGTCCTTTAGTCTGATGTGTCCAAATTTGAGACGCAGAGTATGTTAACGGATGAGCTCTGCATGTGTAGTTCCCACCGTGAAGCACGGAGGAGGTGTGATGGTGCTTTGCTGGTGACACTGTCGTGATTTATTTTGAATTCAAGGCACACTTAACCAGCAGTGATACGCCATCCCATCTGGTTTGCCCTTAGTGGGACTATCATTTGTTTTTCAACTGGACAATGACCCAACACACCTCCAGGCTGTGTAAGGGCTATTTGACCAAGAAGGAGGGTGATGGAATGCTGCATCAGATGACCTGGCCTTCAGAATCCCCCGACCTCAACTCAATTGAGATAAGTTGGACCGCAGAGTGAAGGAAAAGCAGCCATCAAGTGCTCAGCATATGTGGGAACTCCTTCAAGTCTGTTGGAAAAGCATTCCGCATGAAGCTGGTTGAGAGAATGCCAAGAGTGTGCAAAGCTGTCAAGGCAAAGAGTGGCTACTTTGAAGAATCTCAAACATATTTTGATATGTTTAACACATTTTTTGGGTTACTACATGATTCCATATGTGTTATGCCATAGTTTTGATGTCTTCACTATTATTCTACAATGTAGAAAATAGTAAAAAGTAAAGAAAAACCCTTGAATGAGTGTGTCCAAACTTTTGACTGGTACTGTACTATATGGTCCCATGTGGCTGTTAGTGGAGAATGGCACTTGCAATGCCAGGGTTGTGAGTTCGATCCCCACAGGGGACCAGTATGAAAATGTATGCCCTCACTACTGTATGTCCCTCTGGATAAGAGCGTCTGCTAAAATGTATTAAACAAAGAAATGTCTAGATAGTCTTTACTTCTTACATTATGCTCTTGTGAATGTAACAGTCGTGGTTATATTTCCCAGTCAAGATCATGCTAAATACTTTGTTTAGTATACAACAGTCTGATGCTTGTCAGTCAGAGAGTAGAGGGAAAGCCATAACATGGCACCTTTGTTCTGACACTCAGACAAACAGTAGGCCAGTATGGATGGGTTGCAAATGCCCTGTGCATGTTCTGACAGGTGGAATCCCAATAGAAACTACTTCACAATAGCATCAGGGCTTCCTTACATCTCTAAACTAACTCTCTTTATAACAAAGCAGTAATTGAGGCAGCCCCTTGTAACAGGGTCTCGTCAGATCAGAGGAGTTAAAAGGAGAGTGTTGGGGTGTCACGTTACCGGCTGACAACGATTGGATATGGAACATCTCTGTGAAGACAAACGATCTTCCTTGACTCGTGTCCTGAGGGTAGGTGTTATGGTAGATGTCAGTAAGAGCCGGGATAGGTGATATTTTAACGAGAGAGAGAAAGGGAGGGGTTGTCCAGACGACAGAAAGAGAAAGAACAGTTATGAGTTGAACGTAACAGTATGCCAGTGGAAGGGAGGACTGTAGCAGGTGACCCAACTGTGAATTGTAGCCAATTCAATTGCAGTAATTCTGTTACTGATTTTCTGAAATGTTGTAAACAAATTTGGTAACAGAATTTCACGTATTAATCACTTAATAATTTGTAAGTGTTGATATTAGTTGGCAGGGGTCTTGACTTCAACATTATTGTGTTTTGATGAATTTCTAAAACCTTTAGATTTTTTTGGTTGATGTTTTCTAAAAAAAAGACCCCTTTTTCATCTGTTTGAAAAGCCTTTGCATTTCTCTAATATTTAGGATATACAAATGGTTGACAAATGTATATATACACACAGTACCGGTCAAAAGTTTTAGAACACCTGCTTATTTGAGCTGTTCTTGACATAATATGGACTTGGTCTTTTACCAAATAGGGCTATCTTCTGTATACCACCAATACCTTGCCACAACACAACTGATTGGCTCAAACGCATTAAGGAGGAAAGAAATTCCACAAATGAACTTTAACAAGGCACGCCTGTTAATTGAAAAGCATTCCAGGTGACTACCTCATGAAGCTGATTGAGAGAATGCCAAGAGTGTGCAAATCTGTCATCAAGGCAAAGAAAGGGTGGCTATTTCAAGAATCTGAAATATATTTTGAATTGTTTAAAACTTAAAATGGTTACTACATGATTCCATATGTGTTATCATAGTGTTGATGTCTTCACTATTATTCTACAAGGTAGAAAATAGTACAAATAAAGAAAAACCCTTTAACGAGTGCAGTAGGTGTTCTAGAACTTTTGACCGGTAGTGTATGTCTTAAATTTCTAAAAAAAACAGACTCTTAGCTTTCGTTTGACTCCAGATTTGACAAGCGCCTATGAACTTCACATGTTGGTGCTCATGGGTCCTTTTAGATGGAAAATGACCCTATGCACAAGGGCAAATTTAACGTCAACAGAACATTTTACAAAGACATTTCCTTGAAGAGCAGTGCAGATGCAAAGTTTGGAAACAGAACGACGGTTTGTGCCGTTGACGCGTCATTCCGTTACCAAACTTTGCATCTGCATTGTTCAAAGAAAACGTGTTTTTGTAAAAAAAAATGCTCAGTGGAAATGGTTAAAAGTCGCCCTTGTGCACAGACTTGTATAGTTTGTTTAACTTAGCAATCATTGTTTTTTTTGTTTGGCATACATTTTACCGCATCCCTCTGTCCACCGTATCATTCTCCACATCCCTTTGGGTCATGTATCAACACAGTCTAATCACAGGGGACTGGGTCATACCCATACATCATAGCTATCATGTATACCACGACACAGTCTTTAAGCAGGGTCATACACACCATTACACACCTTGGCGAAACAGGACGAAACTAAGGGAAGGAACCACAGATTCAGCGAATAAAAAAGGCGAGCTCACAGCCACGAAAGACGTTTACATCCTTAAAGAACTTCATGACTTCTCATTCTCTGAAAGAAGGATACCGTCGGCAAACCAAAACTAAATGAACAGCCTTCGTTAAACTCGACTTCCAATTGTATCTGCAAAAACCTAACAAAAAAAGAAAACTTATTTCCCAGCTGAGAGAAAGAGAGAGTAAAGGGAGAAGAAAAGGGCTCCTTAAATTCTAAACTCACCACAAGTTGGCAGCCTGTTTGTTATGTTCTCCAGTTGTGCTACACAGCTGGAACGACAGTCAGTCTCCTCTTTCTCTTTTCAAACTTGACTGAGTCACCACTCAGAACAGTCAGGGGAGAACAATGCAACTCAAAGAGCAGTGTCCAGCACACATGAAATATAGCCAGGGGACGACTACAGAATGACGCTGGAGCTGCAGTGAGGGTGGGGCTCCGTGTGTGGCTCTGTGTGCGTGTGGCTGCTGTAAGGAACGGGGTGGAGCTTGCTGTCCCAGCTGCAAGGACAGCACACTGCCATACACACCGACTCACAGCTAGATAACATAAACCACTGAGTGTTAGGGGGAGGGGGGTCAAATTATATGTAGGCATTCATTCCGATTGGTTAAGGGTTACATTTTTGGATAGGGTTAAAACAGAAACAACTTGACCGCTAAGTTAAGGCATTAATTCCAAATGATTAAGGTAAGGGTTAAGGCTCGGGATTGGGTAAAAAAAAAATAATAATAAGAGTGCCAAGCACTGAGATTGAACCTGTGATCCTCGGAGAGGATCACTAGCAAGCCATGAGCCTACTTGATGGTAAGTGCTCACCTTTGCCCCTAGAGGCTAGTATTGAATACCTGGACGAATGTGGAACATTGCATTGAATCTGGAGTGACTTGGCTGGTGTAGAACACATGTATCCTCCAAACAATCTCCTGCTGTTTTACGAGTTTTAACCACAAAAAAAAGGTTATTCAAGCACGGTAGAGGACTTTCTACCAGAAATATTTGACGCTAAATGAGTATGGTGCAAAATGAACTTAGAAACAGCAGAAAAAAGGGGCAAGATTTAGTGATGCTCATTCAACCCAACGTCTCACTGACCACCAGCAGAGGGCAGCAAAAGGCAACAACTAGCCCAATTCAGACATTCTCCCCTTCTTGTTTCACAGAGGGTGAAGGAAACTGAGGGTAGATCAGGGGGCCAGGGTTCTGGTCTGGGAGGACGCGTTCTACTGTGCTCAGAGTACTTTTGGTACTGCAGTTTAGCTGGTTGAGCCCAAAAAGGTTAATTCACATAGAGAAGTTCAATAAAAAAAATCCTAAAAAGACACCATGGTTATCACCTTTGTGCCAAAAATACCCATATCATTTTTCCAGCAATTGTCTTCGAGGCCGATTTTCTTTCTCTATCACTGACAGCCGAAGGTATTAACATTTTTTATGACCATCCAATGTCTGCCATGCTTCTGGATGACTTTAAATCGTGGCTGTTCGCATTTGCGCCAGTGCGCACTGAGTGCACGTGCGCAAGTGTTATCGTCTCTGTAAAGAAGATGTCAACGACCACCGAAACGGTGGACGTGAATGCGAGTAGATTACCTTGAAAACAACGGTCGGCCATCAGTGGGAAGCCTTTTTAAATAATCTATTGAAAAAAGTATTCTAAAGGAATGCATACTATTCAAGATGACAATGCATAATGTATTTATGAGATCAAACAACTATTTATGGACAAAGGGTGCCAATCTCAACAGCCTCTGGTGAGAATCTCTTAATCCTCCTAAAACAAACATCAATCACAATCAATAAACATCTACAGGTAAAATCAACAAAGTCCGATTTACAGGTATAGAACAGTTTACTGCACTAATAAAATCACCACAGTATGACTCTGGAGATTAACAGTATGATGCCTTTCCCCCCTCAGTGACTAAATTCAAAATTTTTGATATCCACAACAAATATGCATATCTTTGTTTGACCTTCCGTGACTGGCCCCAATATAAGCCTACTCGCGCCTACTGTATGAGACAAAGGGTGGGAAAATCCTGTGTCTGTCTTCTAATATTAACCCCAGTACCTCCAGCGCACATCAAAGCTATTTAAAAAAAATAAAAAAACATTATTGAACCTTCATTTAACTAGGCAAGTCAGGTAAGAACAAATTCTTATTTACAATGATGGCCTACACCGGCCAAAACCGGACGACGCTGGGCACCGCCCTTTGGGACTCCCAATCAAGGCCGGTTGTGAAACAGCCTGGATTCGAACCAGGGTGTCTGCAGTGACGCCTCTAGCACTAAGATGGTGCCTTAGACCGCTGCGCCACTCAGGAGCTATGGCAGGGTAGCCAGGAACACAGTCATTAGATCGGTGCCAGAGATTATAGTGCAGGGGCAGATGGGGTGAGGCAGGTACACGCTGCCTACACCCCCCACCACACACACACAACGCTAGGCAGCTTGTGCCAGAGGGCAGTTTTCCGCCTGGATACACAGCGCAGGGTGTCACCTCAGTGCACCAGGGGACCGGGGATGGACAGGCGGAGGTATGCTGTCTGTCTGGGTCTGCCAGTTCCCCCTGAATATGATCATAAACTCCCCTGACTTCATCTGCACCGGGCTGGTAGGAGTCTGTTTACCTTAGGAGCTCTGTCTGTCGGTAAAGGGGTACAAGAATGTCTTAAGACTTCTATTAAATACATTTGAAAAGACTGAAAGAAGCAGATTGAGAGCAAGACTTCCACGTTAACCATTTTAGTGTGTGAGAGAGAGGTGCACAGTCCCTCAACAAGAGAGCAGGAGAACCTGTAGAGGCTGGCTGCTCTAAGTGGATTTTGACCCAAATGAGGCCTGAGGTTGATGAGGGACCACTGTGACACGCTGTCATTCAGTCACAGCAACATACTGATTTTGAAGAGTGCTTATTCATTCTGACCTAATCTGAAATCGCATTATCATTCCCCACCCTTGCCCTCTCCTCCTCCCCCTCCATCATCTTCCCTTCCCCCTCTCTTAACATCACCTTTCTCCCATCCACACAGACATGGACTGTTTACAAAATAATAAGAGACAATAAGAGGCATTACCACACAGAAAAATAAAGTGCATTAGTCCTTGTCATAACGTTATGCATATCAGCCACTGATGCCCTCTCCTGCATGAGCTCCTCCACATAGAGGCTGTTGCTATATGGAAGAACATCCCACAGTGGGTGGCTGCTAATACATATATTTTCAAATATAATTTCTTTAAAAGAATCACGGATAAAACAGAACTGTTGAAAACGGCCTGAATGAAACTAAAAGAAGATGGGTATAAGTGGAACAAACGTGGAGCATTTCTAACAAGCGGACAGAATGTCCCAAAATTATCTCCACAGACAAGAGATCCCCTTCAAAATTCAACGAGAGAGAGCGAGGCACATGCAGAGAGCGCGAGAGACACACAGAAAATAACCACACAGAAATCTGTACGGTTAAGGAGCCTGTCAGTGGATTGTTCCTGGCCCTAAACAATGTTTAATTCAGAGGTGCAGAAATCATTTCATCTGGCTTCATGCAATGGTAATCAACCCGCATGGTGTCTGTCCCAAATGGTACCCTATTCCCATTTGGGACAAATCCAGCGAGTCCCCTGAGATTTCAGCAGCCCATCCACAACACGTTGGTTTGCCGTGTTAATATTTGTGGGAATTAACTTCTCCACTAGACCCACACTTTGGGAGAGGCAAAGAAAGAGCTCCCAGGAGAGACCGGGAAGCTGTCAATCTTGTTTTAACATGCTAGATAAGGCTGCAAACCAATGGAACAGAAAATAAACATTCATTAAGATTCAATGAAACCTACAAATCAACATGTTGTACATTTGTTGCCTTTTTCTGTTGTAAAAATGGGCCTACATTGTGATTACAATCCTGTGAAAAGATTTCTTCCTTGCTGAAATTATGCACAGTGTATTTGGCCAGTGCGTACAATTTTCCATTTTATTAATTTCATAGTTTATCTATTAGCTACAAAGACTCAGAGATATTGCTCATGAATCCTCAAACGTTGAAATATGACATTGACCATTTCTCATCAAGACCTTACTGTCATTTTAGAGCTATTAAAAGTGTGGTTAATACGACCTGCAACAGGAGGTTCCACTTAGAGCAAGATTTCGAATTCACAACCGTTAAATTGTTCATTTCCCCATCTTTTCTGCGTGAATCCCTTTGGTTGAAGTATTCTGCATTATTCAGGGTGAGATGATATTTTCATAAGTTTTGTCACTCAGTTGGATCTTATCCATTTAGATTGGAAACGGTCTCATTTTATTGGAAATATGAAATGGAATGCATGTTACTGCATCTTTCTTTCAGCCTCACAATCTCAACCAACACCAGCTGGAAACATAGCAGGAGACTGGTGGTGTCTACGCATTGAAGAGACTGAACACACATTGACAGGTTTAAACCAGCCAAATGTGAGTCGCTCACACAGAGGCCTATGCTAGATATTGAATTATTTTTTTTTTTTTTTTTTTTCGTAACCTGGTCATAGAACTTCTACAGCTGTATTCCCAGTCATGGGACATCCATAGATTAGAGCCTAAATTAATTTAGTTCAATTGACTGATTTCCTTATATGAACTGTAAATTAGTCAAATCTTTGAAATTGTGGCATGTCGCGTTTATATTTTTTTGTTTAGTGTAGCTGTGGAGGATGTCGTCCTTGGGAGGACAGACAGAAAAAGGAGATGGGAAGGCTGAGAGTCAGTCTACTGAAGATCTATATGAAGAGTCCTAGGCACAAAACTTATTTCCACTATTACAGTTATTTGATCAAAATCATTAAATCAAAACACGTTTTCACCTGATTAAACAGAAACCGGGTTTAATATATATATATATTTTTTTTTTCTTTTTAAGTATAATTTATATTCCTAAAACATATTGAAAATTATACTGTTGCTGCTTGCTCGTCAAATATTTGATTTATAGCCAGGAGTCAAAAACCCCGGTTTTAAAATGTCCAAATTCATAATGAATGCTGAAATAGATTGTGATATTTTGAAGACCAAAACATAAAAAGGACTCCCTACACATACATTATCACACTTATTTTCAGATGACTTAAATCTGGCTAAATTAGAACCTTAAAGAGCACACTCACCAAGTGGCCACTCCAAACTGGAATTCATTAACTTGTTCTACTATAAATTAATAGCCCGTGCAAATTAAAATCAATCAACTATATTTTCAAACAATATTTATGTAACTAGGACACCCTCTGTGACATGTACCGTTTGCACTCTTCTCAAAGACAAACCACAATGTACTTGAGTATACTACATGCCTTCAGAAAGTATTCATACCCCTTCAATTAGTCCACGTTGTGTTACAGCCTGAATTCAAAATGGATTAAATATATATTTTCAACCATCTACACGCACACTATACCCTATAATGAAAGTGAAAACATGTTTTTAGAAATGTTTGCACATGTATTGTAAAAGAAACACAGAAATATCTAATTGAAATAAGTATTCACACCCTTTTGATACAACACTCCAAATTGAGCTCAGGTGCATCCAATTTCCTTCGATCGTCCTTGAGATGTCACTACAACTTGGAGTCCACCTGTGGCCAATTCAATTGTTTGGACATGACTTAGAAAGAAAGCCATCTGTCTATATAATGGCAACACAGTTGACAGTGCATGTCAGAGCAGAAACTATAACATGAAGTTCAAGGAACTGTCCCGTAGATCTCTGAGAGAGAATTGTGATGGGACATATCTGGGAAAGGGTATAGAACAATTTCAAGAGTGTTGAAAGTTTCCAAGAGCACAGTGGTCTCCATCACTGGGAAATAGAATAAAATATGGAACTACCCAGACCAAACTGAGAAACCAGGTAAGAAGGTGAGCAAGAACCCAATGACCACTGACTGAACTACAGAGGGCCTTGGTTGAGATGGGATAACCTGCCAGAAGGACAATAGTATCTACAGCACCTCACCAATCTGGGCTTTATGGAAGTGGCCAGATGGAAGCCTGTCTTGAGAAAAAGGCTCATCACCCATCTAACACCATACCTACCGTGAAGCATCATGCTATGGGGATGATTTTCAGGGGCAGGGGCTGAGAGACTGGTAAGGATAGAGTGAACAATTCATGGAACCAAATACAGGCAAATCATTTGAGATCTGGAGGCGAAAGAAACAGAACCTCCAGGGCGCCCTATTGTAGCGGGCATTGATGCAGTAACGGCCCCTTCATCGACTTTTGTTGAATTCATTAGACCCCTCGCAGAACGGCTCCCGGATAATACCTTGTTAGATGCTTTTGATGACGTTGAGTCGTTATACACGAATATTCCACACGAGGGCATAATTGAAGCTATGGAACATGTTCTTCTGCAACGTGATCCTAATGAACTACCTTCCAGTGCATGCATTATAACATTGGCTGAAATAGTACTCACACACACACACACACTTCTTAATGTTTCTAAATTATTTCTTCTTTATTCAGACAAAGGGTACTGTTATGGGATCCCCTATGGCTCTTAACTATGCTAATTTGTATGTGGGTTACATTGAGAAACAGTCCATTTTCAACCCTCTCAAACGTTTTCTTGCCTAACATTTGGCAACGGTACATTGATTATATTTTTGTTCTATGGAGGGGTGATTCAAAACAGCTCTAGGAATTCGATGCTTTTCTTAACTCTTGTTCTGAGCATCTGAGATTTACAATGTAGTCTGACACACGTCAAATCAGTTTCCTTGATCTTCTGATTTTGGGTGAGGATAATGATACACTGACCTTTACAGGAAACCTACAGATCGTAACAGTTTGAGGGCTGATAGTGGTCCCCCACTTCCCTTGAAAAACTGTTTGGCCTACAGCCAATTCTGTCTAATAAAAATAATTAGCAAAAAACATTGATTGACAGAAATATGTCTGAGACCAAAAAAAATGAGGGGGTACAAAAATAGTCAGATTAATACAGCTATTGAGAAAATTCAAAACAAATCTAGACATGATCTCTTTCAAGGACAGTCTCGCAAAAAATAAGCATTCTTGCGTTCTAACTACCTGCTATTCAAAGTGCTCTGAACAAATTAAGGGAATAGTTAAAACATTGGCACATTCTAAGATCCGATGACAGTATCGGTAATGTGTTTTCAGACCCTCCCTTGGTCGTATTCTCACGGGGCAGAAATCGGAGCTAATTTGGTCAACTCTGATTTATCGCCCCAAAATATCCCTGCACAATATTTATTTGTGCCTCTACCGAATGGAAACTACAAGTGTAATGACTGCTTTCAATGCAATGGCACTTACAAATGTAGATCCTTCAAACGGGGAAACCGATAAAAAGGTGTTATCACGTGCTCCACTAAGGCATTTGTATTAACTTATCCGTACGTGGATAAAACAAAGCGCAAATTAAAAGTGCGAACCACGGAGCAATGTAGCACCATTAGGTGCAGGAACTCGACTTACCCAGTTGCGACCCACTTTTTTGGATGCGAACCACTCGATTTCGTCCCATCGGCATGGAACATGTCACCCTCCCTAGGAGCTGGGGGACTTCGACAATTTATTGATAAAACGAGAGGCTGCCTAGATCTTTAATTTGAAAGACCCTTGCTCCCTTCGGTCTCAACATATATTTAGATCTTTAGCCATTCTTTTTATTGTGATTTTGCTATTCGTTTTAAATGTTTGTAGGCCTATGCAGCCAAATTGTATCTATGATCTTATGCTATCATTCATGTTTTTGGTATGTTATTTTTATATCTGAGAATTAACCAATGATATCAGGCCACACCCGGCCATGTCCTTTGACACTATATAAAACTAGTGACCCACAGTGTTTGTCATTATAACCTGATGACGACAGCTTGTCTGTTGAAACGTTGAGCTCCTAGTGTGCGGCTCTCCTTTTCTTCTTCAAATCCTTGATAAGAACCTGCTTCAGAGTGCAAACAAACTGAGACTGAGATGTACATTTCACCAGGACAATGACCCCAAGCATACAGCCAAAGCAACGCTGGAATAGCTTCAGAACAAGAATGTGACAGTCCTTAAGTAGCCCAGCCAAAGCCCAGACTTGAATCCCAGTGAACATCTGTGGAAAGACTTGAAGGTTGCTGTTCACCGCCCCTCGCCATCTAATTTAAGAGCTTTTGAGAAAATCTGACTCAGGGGTGTGAATACTTCTGTAAATGAGAAGTATTTCATTTAACAAATTTGCTGCACACTTTCTAAAAATATGTTTTCACTTTGTCATTATTGGGTATTGTATGTAGATTCATGAACATTTGTATTCAGGCTGTAACAAAATGTGGAATAAGTCAAGGGGTATGAATACTTTAAGGCACCGTACCTGTCGATTGATGAGAACCTGTAGTAGCCATTTATCAACTAATCTCCTTGTGCCACAATGTTTACAGTAGATGGCCAACACGAAAAAATGAAAACGCAACAATTGACTGGATCATTTATGACTTATCACCTCACAGGTAATTCTATATAGCGACGGGGTATGCTTTCATTGAAGTGATACAGTAGCTTGACTCAAATCTGTCTATTTGTTTGTGACCAGCGACTTTTATACAAAGAGCACTCAATTATCTGTGCCATTTGAGTTTGAAAATTGACAACTGCTTTCTAAGTCCTGGGACAGACAGGAACGTATGATAAAAGCAACGGAACTAAACAAGATAATCTGTTTAAAGCGTCAATTTAGTATCATCTTGATGACTAAATGTTTATATTTACATCACCAATCAGGTAAAAAGTATGTGTAATTCCACTCTGTGGTGAAAATGCAAGCTTGTGTAAAGGTAGTAACAGTGTCCACATTAGGAAAATCTGTGCAATATAAAATAATTTAATATGGAAAAATAATTCAACATGTCAATTTAGGATAATTGTAAGCTATTGCAACAATTACATCTAATTCTACTTAATAATTTAGAGAGTTTAAAAATGCACTCAAACAATTTAACCGGGCACTCTAGGCTAGAGCTCCCACAGTGTCTGAGCAGCAGCCTGAACGTTCGACGTCACTACCACACATACACTTAAGAGACAATGTTCCCAGCGCTGTAGTGAGGTCTGTGGGAGCTTGTAGTTGTCAAAAGGAGTGTGTAGAAAGGGTATGTAGGAACATTTTAAGTACATTAGCGGGGCGTTAGGTTCCGTCTCCTGAAAAATAAATCTCCCACAGGGAAGAGACAGGCCTTCACTTAGGACTCTACCACAGTTAAGAACACTACCACAGAAGAGAGAATGAGCGACTGTGAAAGAGGGACAGAAAGAGGAGACAGTCTTAATGTGAATGAGCTCCTTTTCAATAACTACGAGCTCCATGCTTGCTCATTCTCCTTCACAGCACAGCCAAAAGCATCGAGTGCACATTCATTGACTTCAGTCGGTTCGATGATACTTATTTTAGTGATGATGGGGGTTTTGAAATGAAAGTCCTTTTATCTCTGGTGCCATGAGCCTTTCAAACATACCGTCTAGTTCTCAGCACATTAGCTGTGTCACAAATGAACTACAAAAATAACTACAAATACCATGATCTGGATGAGACTGGCGAATCAAGTCAAAGTTACTAATTTCTTGATGAACTATCGAATGTTAGCTAAATGTAGTAACGAATTGGCTACATTTCCTTAAATTGACAATTATGTGAACTGTCTTGTGCAAGTTTTAAAATTGAGCTTGCAGGGATTTGTAGTTTTGCATGTCGTCCACTTTGATGCTAATTAGCATTTTTTGAATCAGAGCAAGTCGAGCCAGTTATTGATAAAAGCTAATTACCTTGTCCAAGAGATTTACACGGTTATTTGACCACTAGGTTTTATGACACCTCCATTGTGGGCCTCTATTAACCTCTACAGGATCGGTGCCCTCCCCGCGGGATGGTTGAGCTAACGTAGGCTAATGCGATTAGCATGAGGTTGTAAGTAACAAGAAAATTTCCCAGGACATAGACATATCTGATATTGACAGAAAGTTTAAATTCTTGTTAAACTAACTGCACTGTCCAATTTACAGTAGCTACTACAGTTAAATAATACCATGCTATTGTTTGAGGAGAGTGCACAATTATTAACTTAAATGTATGAATAAACCAATTAGGCACATTTGGGAAGTCTTGATAACATTGCACAACCTTCAATGTAACAGCAATATTTACACTTAGGGTTGCCACCCGTTATACGAAATGGATCCGTATTTCATTGAAAGATTAAACGTTTTGTTTTCGAAATTATAGTTACTGGATTTGACCATGTTAACGACAAAAGGCTTGTATTTCTGTGTTTATTTTAATTAAGTCTATGACTTGCGGGAGCAGACTGAGCGATGGTAGGCAGCAGCAGGCTCGTAGGCATTCATTCAAACAGCACTATACTGCGTTTGCTAGCAGCTTTTAGCAATGCTTGATGCACAGTGCGGTTTATGACTTCAAGCCCATCAACTCCCGAGATTAGGCTGGCAATACTAAAGTGCAGATAAGAACATCCAATAGTCAAAGGTAAATGAAATACAAATGTTATGGAGAGAAATAGTAGATGGGTCATAATTCCTATAATAACTACAACCTAAAACTTCCTAACTGGGAATATTGAACCACCAGCTTTCATATGTTCTATGTTATGAGCAAGGAACTTATGTTAGTTTATTTATTTTTAATTTACATGGCACATATTGCACTTTTACTTTCTTCTCCAACACTGTGGTTTTGCATTATTTAAACCAAATTGAACATGTTTCATTATTTATTTGAAACTAAATAGATTATTTCTGTATTACATTAAGTTAAAAGGGTTCATTGTTCATTCAGAATTGTTGTAATTGTTATTATTACAATTTATACACACACACAAACACACCAATAATCGGTATCGGTGTTAAAATCATAAACGGTCGACCTCTAGTCTTGATACAACATTTTTAACAGATATGCAATGGTTCATTGGATCAGTATAAAACCGTGCACATACAGTGGAAGTCAGAAGTGTACATACACCTTAACCAAATACATTTAAACTCAGTTTTTCACAATCCCTGATATTTAATCCTAGTAAACATTCCCTGTCTTAGGTCAGTTAGCATCACCACTTTAATTTTAAGAATGTGACATTTCAGAATATTAGTAGAGAGAATGATTTATTTCAGCTTTTATTTCTTTGATCACATTCCCAGTGGGTCAGAAGTTTACATACACTCAATTAGTATTTGGCAGCATTGCCTTTAAATTGTTGAACTTGGGTCAAAAGTGTCGGGTAGCCTTCCACAATAAGTTGGGTGATTTTTGGCCCATTCCTCCTGACAGAGCTGGTGTAACTGAGTCAGGTTTGTTGGCTTCCTTGCTTGCACACGCCTTTTCAGTTCTGCTCACAAATGTTCTATAGTATTGAGGTCAGGGCTTTGTGATGGTCACTCCAATACCTGGACTTTGCTGTCCTGAAGCTATTTTGCCACAACTTTGGAAGTATGCTTGAGGTCATTGTCCATTTGGAAGACCCATTTGTGACAAAGCTTTAACTTCCTGACTAATGTCTTAAAGGTTGCTTCGATATATACTCATGATGCCATCTATTTTGTGAAGTGCACCAGTCCCTCTTGCAGCAAAGCACCCCCACATCATGATGCTTCCACCCCCGTGCTTCACGGTCGGGATGGTGTTATTCGACTTGCAAGGCTCCCCCTTTTTCCTCCAAACATAACAATGGTCATTATGGCAGAACAGTTCTATTTTCGTTTCATCAGACCAGAGGACATTTCTCCAAAAAGTACAATGTTTGTCCCCATGTGCAGTTGCAAACCGTAATCTGGCTTTTTTGTGGTGGTCCTTGCTGAGCAGCCTTTCAGGTTATGTTGATATAGGACTCGTTTAACTGTGGATATAGATACTTTTGTACCCGTTTCCTCCAGCATCTTCACAAGGTCCTTTGTTTTTCTGGGATTGATTTGCACTTTTCGCACCAAAGTACATTCATCTCAAGGAGACAGAACACGTCTCCTTCCTGAGCGGTATGACGGCTGCGTGGTCCCATGGTGTTTATACTTGCGTACTATTGTTTGTACAGATGAACATGGTACCTTCAGGTGTTTGGAAATTGCGCCCAAGGATGAACCAGACTTGTGGAGGTCTGCAATTATTTTTCCTGAGGTCTTGGCTGATTTCTTTTGATTTTCCCATGATGTCAAGCAAAGAGGCACAGAGTTTGAAGGTAGGCCTTGTAATACATCCACAGGTACACCTCCAATTGACTCAAATTATGTCAAGTAGCCTATCAGAAGCTTCTAAAGCCATGACAATTTTCTGGAATGTTCCAAGCTGTTTAAAGGCACAGTCAACTTAGTGTATGTAAACTTCTGACCCACTGGAATTGTGATACAGTGAATTATAAGTGAAATAATCTGTCTATAAACAATTGTTGGAAAAATTACTTGTCATGCACGAAGTAGATGTCCTAACCGACTTGCCAAAACTATCGTTTGTTAACAAGACATTTGTGGAGTGTTGAAAAAGGAGTTTGTGACTCCAACCTAAGTGTATGTAAACTTCTGACTTCAACTGTACACTGCTGCCCTTTAGTGGCCAAAACCTAAATTGCGCCTGGGCTGGAATAATACATTATGGCCTTTCTCTTGCATTTCAAAGATGCTACAAAAAAAACTGCATGTTTTTTTATTTGTATTAGCTGTTACCAGATCTGTGTCATATTCTCCTAAATTTATAATTTCCACAAACTTCAAAGTGTTTCCTTTCAAACTGTATCAAGAATATGCATATCCTTGCTTCAGGTCTTGAGCTACAGGCAGTTAGATTTAGGTATGTCATTATACGTGAAAATTGAAAAAAAGGTGGATCCTTAAGAGGTTTTATAATTTCTGGGTAACAATTAAATACCTTACTGTGATTGTTTTGTATAAAATGGTCAAAAATAAACAAAAAGTTGTTTCTTAGCAAAGAGCAATTTCTCAAGACAAATTTTGTTCGTTTGAGCCTGGGCCTTTAAAGATGCACAATGCAGAAATCACTCTGCCATTTCCTGTATGCAAAAATTCAAATAGTTTGCCTAATTTCAATTGGTGTGACAAAACAAGTATAGTGTACAGAGTCATTGTACCATTTAAACGTCTGTGAAATATCTGTTAGCTGTTTGAAGCTGGTAAAAGGCGCAAAAACAAAAACGTGAACAGGAAGCACAGAAATAGTACACAAAAAGTCCATTATATCAGGAAACACATTAAGCAACGTACAAAAAATGGGATGCATGAATCAATCCTGTATTCTAAATTTAGTGAGTCTAAATGTGGAGATTGTGTCTTAGAGATATGGCAACATTTGACCAAAAGTATCTGTCAGAAAGAGTTTAGATCAAGGTACGGTGGGTGAGTGTACACATTTTCATTACGAGTTGGTGATCTCTGCAGAAATTGAACCCACAACCTTCACATAGCTAGAGCCATGGTCTTACCAACTGAACTAAACAGGACCACAGAGAGAGAAATAGAGGCCCAGGTATATGCCAGTCAGAGACAGGACAATTCTTTAAAAAACATATTTATTGAGGTTATTACACATTTCATGATTTACAATTTCTGATTAGGCCTACTTCATTCAGTGACATACATTTAGAGGGTCAGGTACAAATGCCCTCAGTCTTATAAAAGCACACCAGATTAAAAGAAACTGCAGATTTATTTGCTGTGCCCCATCCTGTAAAGGAACATGCAGGAGAGCAGCAGACACGAGAAATCGCTGGGCTCTAGCCGTAAAGGTGCTATCACTC
Organism: Oncorhynchus mykiss; assembly: GCF_013265735.2. Taxonomy (NCBI): domain Eukaryota; kingdom Metazoa; phylum Chordata; class Actinopteri; order Salmoniformes; family Salmonidae; genus Oncorhynchus; species Oncorhynchus mykiss. The sequence continues at coordinate 27,080,443 of NC_048583.1, read as the reverse complement.
AGCTTTACAGCAAAATCACTCAGCTTTACAGCAAAAAAAGTGACAGGGATACAGTTTCTCTAAAAACAACGTCACAGACTGTAGCTTTAAAGGAGACTGGCAATTCCGCTGAAGTGATGCTGAGACTCAGATTATCCACTTTAAAATGTCAAACAAAAACCAATGATTGCAAAGTTAAAACAAACCATGCACAAGAACTACGGTCAACAATTTCCACTGAACATTTTACAAAAACACATTTACTTGAACAGCGCAGATGCAAAGTTTGGTAACTGAATTATGGATTACATTTTAAAGTGAAAAATCTGGTCTTCGCATCACTCTACCGTGGAATTGCCCAGACCAGATTAAAGGAGGAATTGAAGGATTTATTAGTGGTGCCCCATTCTGCAGGAAAGGACATGTTATTGAGGTTAACACTGTACCCGTCAACCTGCTTCTTCTCATTCCTCATACAGGAAATGCAAAATGTGCATTATTTCTATCTGAGCTATCGCCACGACACCCGCCTACTGCTTCCTGTTTAGACCTATTTGCTGACTGGCTGATTGTGGGTTTGTAGTTCTAATAAGTATAGAAATAAAAACAATGGTGAGAATAAGAGTGAGAGGATTGAGATAAAGGTAGATAACAAATCAGCATAAGGACTAAGTTCCCCAGCAAGAAAACCAAAAATGTCACTCAAACAGAAGGGGGAACTAACAAAGTCACTGGCAACAACCAAAACGAAACAGGTGGGGTTTAGGAGGGTTTCTAAAAAGACACTCATTGGGGGTGCCCACTGAAGATTGCATAACAACAACGGGGACTAAAAAGACACCCACCATGAGCACCCACTAAATTTGTCCACTAAGAGGCAAACAAAAGAAAAACACACAACAAAAGTAAAAAGGAAACAAACCAAAATATTGGAGCAAAATGAAGAAACAGGGAAAATCAGATTGTTTGTCTAGAAATCAAATAGGGAGAGTCAACTAAAAAGGTCTTAACCCTCCACATCTCAAGACAACTGGAGCCGGCCACTCTTAAATAGCACCTGGGCCAGCACAGGTGAAACACCTTCCCACTAACGAGATGCCAACCAGCACAGCTGTAACACATACTAACGAGGTAACTTGTTGGTGCGCCCCACATGCTCATGTCCAACCTCGAAATAAATGGAAAAACCAAATCCTGTAACATGTTCAAAAGACAAACTCCTGAGACCAAAGCAAAGGAATCACGAGAAACACTGGTTAACAAAAATGTAGTTTATGATTAGTAGAGCTTTACAGTATACATTCTGGGGAGAGTGCACATGCAACATGTGAATGAGCCAGACAAGGACACAGCTGCTCTCCACTACTCCCATAGAGGACATGTATCACAGAACATGTGGGAAGGCATCTCTCACTCACAGACCGAAAGCCATCAAAGCAGCAGATGGGGTTAACACTACTCCCATACATCTAAGCTGACCAACTCTAGATTGGGAACCCAATTGACGCTCACTGGCAAGGCAGGCTTGATGACAGAGTCCTAAGGAAGATACAAATTAGGTGAGAGCAGCATCAGGTTCAGGCACAATGATCACAAAACCGGAGAGACTCCCATTTGAGGAAAGTAGACACAGCTGTGTTATTTGGACTTTCTTCCACTCCGATGACTTCAGTGATGTAAGATATGCACCTAATCCACACATACTGACACACAAAAACACCACAATAGAGAGGATTTCACCTAGAAACAGCCTACTGAATGCCACTTGAGGAAAAAATAGCCACAAGAGATGTACAGGCTCTTCTATGGTACTCCATATGTTTGAAACAGCAAGAGCTGGTTGCTTGTACAGTATAGCACGCGAAGTAGAGTACAAGTTTGAGTTGTGTTCATTCACGGGATCATCGTGATCTACCACACACACACTCCACGGCGTACTAAACTTGACAACACAGTCCACCATCCACCCCTAAATGGATTAAATTGAGATTGTGTATCACTGGCCTACACACAAGACCCCATAACTTCAAAGTGTAATTATGCTTATATAATTTTTAAACAAATTAATTTAAAAAATGAAATGCTGAAATGTCATATGTCAATAAATATTCATCCCCTTTGTTATGGCAAGCCTAAATAAGTTAAGGAGTACAAATGTGCTTACCAAGTCACATACATACTGCTTAACATAATTTGAATGACTACCTCATCTCTTTAGCCCACAAATAGCTGCAAGATCCCTCATTCAATGCATTTCAAACACAGATTCAACCAGAAAGACCAGGGAGGTTTTCCAATGCCTCAAAAAGAAGGACACCTATTGGTAGATGGGTAAAGATGTAAAAAACAGACATTGAATATCCCTTAGAGTATGTTGAAGTTACTAATTGCACTTTGGATGGTGTATCAATACAACAAGTCACTACAAAAAAGGTACAGGCGTCCTTCCTAACGCTTAGGGATTTCCTCACGAGGAAAGTGGTGACTAACAGAGTTGAATTGTTTTAGTTATTTAACTAGGCAAGTCAGATAAGAAATTCTTATTTTAATGGCTGTGATAGTTTACACAGGCAAAATCTTAAGACAAAAAACTGGTTCAGTCTGCTTTCCAACAGACAAATTCACCTTCCAGCAGGACAATGTTCCCAAGATAACATTGAATGTTCCCGAGTGGCCTAGCTACAGTTTCGACATAAATCGGCTTGAAAATCTATGGCGAGACATGAAAATGGCTGTCTAGCAGTGATCAACAACCAACTTGACAGAGCTTGAAGAATTGTTAAAAGAATGTGAGATATTGTAGAATCCAGGTGTGCAAAGCTAGACATTTGTAAAATATTGTAAAAACATGGTTTTCACTTTGTCATTATGGGGGTAGTGTGTGTAGATGGGTAAGGAAAAAAAACAACATTTTGTATTCAGGTTGTAAGAAATTGCGTAATAAGTGGAGGGGTATGAATACTTTCTGAAGGCACTGATTTTAACATATTGGACCATGAATGTAGCCTATGCATGATCCATACTTTCAGGTATACTATTAGAAGGAAGCATTATCACCTGTAGCCCAACTGATGAAGCATAGTGGGTGAAAATGATTGATCGTCTCGTGAAGAAAGTCATCCTCTTTTGCAGAGTCTTGAAAGAAGTACATCGTAAAACTGTCTAGAATACTTGAACATTTGCACCGTAGCAAAACCAGTGTAGAAATCTCTCAAACTCTGTTTGAATCAATTAATTGTCTACCCTGTAAACTCCCCCCCATATCCTTTGAATCAATGTTTATGCATGGTTGAATCTAGTGAGACAGGAACTTTAAAGAGCTAAATGTCAACGGATCTGCTATCCTCTTCAGGGCTCTCCCTTATTCACGGTAGACTTATGTTGTTGAAAGAAGAATGTTCTGTATCCGTTTTCCAAATTTCTTCCCGAGGTATAATGCAAAGGCCAACATTTCATAAAAGTATTTTTCAATGAAGTGTGTCCTGATAAAATATTTTAGGCACAAATGTCAAAAAACAGGTCATAGGATTATACAGACCTGTCTCTCGCTTAACACCACTAACATACTCCGAGACCAGGGACACCAATACATTATACAGTATTCTAATTGACATTATATTCCCATCTGTGCCATGCATATTAACATGGTGTATGTGGAGCAGCCAGGGAGTGACACAGCCTGCCAAGAGAGTGAGATGGAAAGAGACAGAGATGGAAAGAAAGAGCGACAGAAATAAAGACAGAAAGAGATGGAAATAAAGACAGAGCGAGATGAAAAGAAAGAGCGAGATGAAAAGAAAGAGAGATGAAAAGAAAGAGAGATGAAAAGAAAGAGAGAGATGAAAAGAAAGAGAGAGATGAAAAGAAAGAGAGAGATGAAAAGAAAGAGAGATGAAAAGAAAGAGAGAGATGAAAAGAAAGAGAGAGATGAAAAGAAAGAGAGAGATGAAAAGAAAGAGAGATGAAAAGAAAGAGAGAGAGATGAAAAGAAAGAGAGAGAGATGAAAAGAAAGAGAGAGAGATGAAAAGACAGAGAGAGATGAAGACAGAGAGATGGAAATAAAGACAGATGGAAATAAAGACAGAGATGGAAAGAAAGACGGGGGGGCGAGAGAGAAAAGGAGAGCACGCGAGAATGAGATAGAGCAAGTCACTTACATGGGAATCATTGGGCATGATGACAAACAATGCTCCAGTAAACATCAGCTGTTCAAGGAATCTCTGCTCTCCGACTGATTTTAAAGCGCATTAAGAATTCCGATATGGATGTTTAACAATGCCACACACGGTAGAAAGAACTCCTGACAAATACAAAAAAAATGCTACATTGTTCTCAGGGGCCTCATTTATAAACCGTGCGTACGTACACAATATTCCCCAAAATGTGCGTGTGGCAGTTCACGGGCAAAGTTGGCTTTTATAAGTATTCAGACCCCTTACATTTTGCTATGTTACAGCCTTATTCTAAAATTGATTAAATAAAACATTGCATCAATCTACACACAATACCCCATAATGAAAAAGCAAAAACAGAAATACCTTGTGTAAATAAGTATTCAGACCCTTTGCTATGAAACTTGAAATTGAGCTCAGGCGCATCCTGTTCCCATTGATCATCCTTGAGATGTTTCACCTGTGGTAAATTCAATTGATTGGACATGATTTGGAAAGGCACACAGACCTGTCTATATAAGGTTTCACAGTTGACAGAGCATGTCGGAGCAAAAAACCAAGACATGAGGTCGAAGGAATTGTCCGTAGAGCTCCGAGACAGGATTGTGTCGAGGCACAGGGGAAGGGTACCAAAAAATGTCTGCAGTATTGAAGGTCCCCAAGAACACAGTGGCCTCCGTTATACAAAAATGAAAGAAGTTTGGAACCACCAAGACTCTTCCTAGAGCTGGTCGCCCGGGCAAACTGAGCAATCGGGGGAGAAGGGCCCTGGTCAGGGTGGTGACCAAGAACCCGATGTTCACTCTGACAGAGCTCCAGAGTTCCTCTGTGGAGATGGGAGAACCTTCCAGAAGGACAACCATCTCTGCAGCACTCTACCAATCAGGCCTTTATGGTAGAGTGGCCAGATGGAAGCCACTCTTCAGTAAAAGGCACATGACAGCTCACTTGGAGTTTACTAAAAGGCACCTAAAGGGCTCAGTCCATGAGAAAAAAGATTATCGGGTCTGATGAAACAAAGACTGAACTCTCAACGCCAAGGATCACGTCTGGAGGAACCATCCTTATGGTGAAGCATGGGTGGCAGCATCATGCTGTGGGGATGTTTTCCGCAGCAGTGACTGGGTGACTAGTCAGGATCGAGGGAAAGATGAACGGAGGAAAGTGAAGAGATCCTTGATGAAAACTTGCTCCAGAGTGCTCAGGATCTCAGACTGGGGTGAAGGTTCACCTTCCAACAACCAAGACAACGTAGTGGCTTCGGGACAAGTCTCTGAGTGGCCCAGCCAGAACCGAATGGGAGAAACTCCCCAAATACAGGTGTAAAGCTTGTTAAGTCATGTGGAAAAAGTCAAGGGGTCTGAATACTTTCCAAATGCACTGTAAATGTAACTTAACTGGAGAACGTGCTCACCTCCCTGCAAACTTTAGTTTTGCGTACGCATCTCTCTGCTAGTGGTTGAAATATTGCATTGAAAGTGGGAAAGTAAGTATTTTGTGCAAATGGGGGATATGATAAAGCTTATTCATAAAAATAAAATAGGAGGAAAACATTAACAAGAACACAGGCATTTTCCATTTGTGAGAAGAGCAAAAATCTATGCATTTTATTTTTAGAATCTAAAAATAGACAAGTCTTTTTCATATTTATGTTATGGTCATAACCCTTGCAGAATAAATCCCTCACTTTTTCAGGCGTTGATGGGTTCATGCTCCCGAAGAAACAAACATTACCATGCGCATCTCTCATTGCGACTATTCTATTCTATTGGTTCCACTATGCCAGGCAAGCGCAATCATTGAAAATGATTTCAAATAGTATTTGAACTCAGGTCTGCCATCATGCCATGGCGAAAGCAAGTTAAAAACAAGGCCGTCTATCCAGTCAAACATAATTTTATTGCCAGAGTGGAGAAAGAATTAAGCGTTAGCTCCAACCTTCACCACCAAAGCTGATGCTGAAATGATGAGTGCTCTTTTCCTTCTGTGACATTTAGGAAATTCCCTGTGAGAAAGAAGCCTTCCAGTTTGATGATGCTCATGGGTGGACTTTTCACTGTAGCACCAAAAACTACATGGATGAGTCAGTCCCTGTTTAACCTCTGAACCCATAACATGCCCATGGAATATTTATAAACCCCAACATTCCCTTCACTTCACTTTACCTCAAAAGGAGACTGGCTGGTGCCTGAGCTAAGGGCGCTCAGACAAGTGAGTCCGTTAGCCCATATTTGAGGCTAGAGACGTTGGTCGGAGGAGATGTTGGTCTCCTCACACAGGAGATTCAGCCTGTATAGGAGGCACCACGTGGGCAATGTCTCAGCACGTCAGCCTCATTGTGCAATATGGAGTTTGTCTGCTCATCTAGACTAATTACAGTACCTGGGTGTACCAACCCTTAACTGCTGGTGAACAGGTAAGCCCCAGGCAGGGTTAGGGTTAACCCAGGCAGGCAGCCATGGCCACAGCAGCTGTCAGGTTCAGGCCAGACAAGTCGCTAACATCTCAGCCCAGTAGGCAACCAGTAGTACGGTCCATTGAGGCCAGTGTCAGCCTGGTCACACATAGCTGCTCCTGCCTCCTGGCGACAGGGGAATGAAAGGACACAGCACGGGGCCCAGAGCCCGGGGTCTGCCAGCTCAAACCCACAACTCCTCCCCGCTGTGTTGCTGAGCTAATGACTACCAACAATGCATCAGTCACACACCAGAGGAGCAGTGCAGTGGGTTTCAGAATACTACTCAATGCTTCAGAATCTAACCAGAGAGACTAGCCATCAATATTATCTAGGGATGTGCATCATTCCCTTTCAAGACGATTCAATATGCATAAAGATACAATTTGGTGCGATTCAATTTTATTAGAGAATGAATCGATGCAATTCGGTTCAATTTGATACAGTAAAATAACTAAGGGACCAAATGTATTGGGACAAATTCATGTGTATTAAACATTGAAAGCTCCTCAGAGAAGGAAGGGGAGGACCATCCTCCTCAGTGAATTTCAGAAAAAATGAAATTTAATTTTTAGATAAAACTACACTAAATATATTCACGTCATCAAATAATTGATTAAAACGCATGGTTGCAATGAAGGTCTACAGTAGCCTCAACAGCACTCTCTGGGGTAGCACCATGGTGTAACCGGAGGTCAGCTAGATTCCGTACTGGGTACATGACTTCAATACAAAACCTAGGAGGCTCATAGTTCTCACCCCCTTCCATAGATTTACACAGTAATTATGACAACTTCGAGAGGACATCCTCCAACCAATCAGACCTCTTGCAGTATGAACTGACATGTTGACCCAATCAAAGGATCAGAAAATTGATCTAGTACTGAAAGCAAGTGCAGCTAAGCTAGCAGTGTATAAAATCTGGTGAGTAGTTGACTCAAAGTATGAGAAAGACAACAGTTGAACAAATACATAAAAATAAAAAAATGGAGAAACAGATCTTTTGTTGTATTTTTTCCCCCCACTTACCTAGCTAGTGGTTAGTATATCCTACTCAAACAGAGAGGGATGCTGTGTTAGCTAGCTGGCTATCCAACACTGGAACTCCAAGTCAAGGTAAACTGTTAGTTTCATTAATTTATTGCCACCAGGGCCCGCCGGTGTATCTCCTAAACTGCTTGTTGTACAATGTATTGCATGATTGTAGCGGGTTTATTAACAAATTAGTTCTAGTAGCTATGTTGACTGATGTCAGCTAACATGGTGACAACAATGTAGGCTGTGTGTAGCGGTTACGGTTTGAATGTTTGGCCTGGAAAGATTTTTTCGCCTGGTCACAGACAGCTGTTGCATTGTCCACAAGCGAAAGGAAAAGGTGAGAGGTAAAAGTAAGAGCAGGACAGTGTGTAAAATGTGAGAAGGAATAATACAAGCAAATGATCAAATCAAATTTTATTTGTCACATGCGCCGAATACAACAGGTGAAATGCTTAGTGAAATGCTTACTTACAAGCCCTTAACACTTATTTTTCTTAACTGCATTGTTGGTTAAGGAAAAAATATAAATTAAAATAACACTAGCCAGGCTATATACAGTCGTGGCCAAAAGTTGAGAATGACACAAATATTAATTTTCACAAAGTTTGCTGCTTCAGTGTCTTTAGATATTTTTTGTCAGATGTTACTATGGAATACTGAAGTATAATTACAAGCATTTAATAACAGTCAAAGGCTTTTATTGACAATTACATGAAGTTGATGCAAAGAGTCAATATTTGCAGTGTTGACCCTTTTTCAAGACCTCTGCAATCCGCCCGGGCATTCTGTCAATTAACTTCTGGGCCACATCCTGAATGATGGCAGCCCATTCTTGCATAATCAATGCTTGGAGTTTGTCAGAATTTGTGGGTTGTTTGTTTGTCCAACCACCTCTTGAGGATTGACCACAAGTTCTCAATGGGTTTAAGGTCTGGGGAGTTTCCTGGCCATGTACCCAAAATATTGATGTTTTGTTCCCCGAGCCACTTAGTTATCACGTTTTCCTTATGGCAAGGTGCGCCATCATGCTGGAAAAGGCATTGTTCATCACCAAACTGTTCTTGGATGGTTGGGAGAAGTTGCTCTCGGAGGATGTGTTGGTACCATTCTTTATTTATGGCTGTGTTCTTAGGCAAAATTGTGAGTGAGCGAGCCCACTCCCTTGGCTGAGAAGCAACCCCACACATGAATGGTCTCAGGATGCTTTGCTGTTGGCATGACATAGGACTGATGGTAGCACTCACCTTCTACGGACAAGCTTTTTTCCGGATGCCCCAAACAATCGGAAAGGGGATTCAGAGAAAATGACTTTACCCCAGTCCTCAGCAGTCCAATCCCTGTGCCTTCTGTAGAATATCAGTCTGTCCCTGATGTTTTCCTGGAGAGAAGTGGCTTCTTGCTGCCCTTCTTGACACCAGGCCATCCTCCAAAAGTCTTCACCTCACTGTGCGTGCAGATGCCCTCACACCTGCCTGCTGCCATTCCTGAGCAAGCTCTGTACTGGTGGTGCCCAGATCCCACAGCTGAATCAACTTTAGGAGACTTTAGGAACTTTAGGAGACTGGTGCTTGCTGGACTTTCTTGGGCGCCCTGAAGCCTTCTTCACAACCGCTCTCCTTGAAGTTCTTGATTTAAGTGCAATACCCTTGCCTGGGAAGCCCTTTTTGTGCAAAGCAATGATGATGGCACGTGTTTCCTTGCAGGTAACCATGGTTGACTGAGGAAGAACAATAATTCCAAGCACCACCCTCCTTTTAACGCTTCCAGTCAGTTATTCGAACTCAATCATCATGACAGAGTGATCTCCAGCCTTGTCCTCATCAACACTCTCTCGTTAACACAGGTGTTTTTTGGGATTCAGTTAATTTGCATGGCAAATCACTCTTTATAACATTCTGGAATATATGCAATTTGCCATCATACAAACTGAGGCAGCAGACTTTGTGAAAATTCATATTTGTGTTATTCTCAAAACTTTTGGCCACGACTGTAGAGGGGCTACAGCTTTTTACCTTGTCAGCTCGGGGATTCGATCCAGCAACCGTTCAATTCCTGGCCCAACACTCTAACCGCTAGGCTATCTGCAGCCCCTCTGGAGGTAGAGTAGAGTTAAAGTGACTATTCATAGATAAACAGAGTAGCATCAGCATAAAAGAGTGGAGGGGGGACAATGCAAATTGCCATTTGATTAGATGTTCAGGAATCTTATGGCTTGTGGGTAGCAGCTGTTTAGAAGGCTTTTGGACCTAGACTTGGCGCTCCAGTACCGCTTGCCGTGCGGTAGCAGAGAGAACAGTCTATGACGAAGGTGGCTGATCATGCTGTTTGTATGTGGCTGCTATGAAAGTGAACGGTTTGCGGTGATCAGGGCTGTATTAATTTTGTTGAAAAATATTTCTTAAAACAGAAGCAAACTGAATGAAACGGGGATAAACATACTTGAATTTGTCCAACAGAAACTTGTTTGCAAGAGTGTGATAGTCGGTATTGAATGAGTCACCATCACCTTAATTACTCAAACTCCTCTACCTGTGCACCTATGTTGTAAACTTTAATTCGTAGGCTAAGTTGTAGCAACATCTTGATGGGTATAGTGAAAATTTGAGCATCATGCAGTAGCCTAAACCTATTGATTTTACCTTGAGCTGGAATTAATGGAATATTAATGACAGTCATCCAATATGCTGTAATAGAAATAAGGCCAAGCTCATAAATATAAAACCGTCCTCCCTCATCTTAAAAACGGTACCGACCGCCACTGGTATGAAAGTACAAAAAAAAAAATGTTTTTAAAGTTTAAAAAAAATAAAAGTATTTGCTCCCATATTCATAGCATGTAATGGCTACATCAAACTTGTGACTACACATTTCTTGGATGCATTTGCTGTTTGTTTTGGTTGCGTTTCAGATTATTTTGTGCCCAATAGAAAATGGTAAATAAAAGTATTGTGTCACTGAATTAATTGTGAATAATTATGATATTTGTGCATCTAACTTTTCCCTCATCATTATTCACAATTCATTCAGAATTATCTGTAATCATGATAGCATGGGGGGGGGGGGGGGGGGGGGGGGGGGGGGGGGGGGGGGGGGGGGGGGGGGGGGGGGGGGGGGACTACGTACAAAAAGTGCTGTAATTTCTAAACAGTTCACCTGATATGGATGAAAATACCCTCAAAGCTGACAGTATGCACTTTAACATCATAGTCATTGATTTCAAATCTAAAAGTTGAGTACAGACAAAAAATAAGAAAATAATACTTCACAGTCCCAATAATTACAGAGGTCACTGTATGTCTATGGTGTATGTAATATGTAGGCACCTGAGCCATAAATAAGACATGGCATCTACCACCACACTATCAGTTTAGGGGGTCAAAGGAGCCTGTTTTTTGTCCCCCCACTTTGGTTCAGAAATCACCATCACCCACTAATTAACTTGTCATTTTTGCAGATTAAGTGTTTGAAATAGTAATGTATTAATATTTATTGTCGACAAATTAGCTATGACAATGAATATATAACCATTTTGGATTTCACCACCATCTCAAAATCTATTTTTTGGCCATTTGAAAGTTTCGAGAGATCTCTTCTCCACTCGCTTCGACCATGCAGTGTACCTCGCAAAAGTGATTGCTGTCCTCGTCATGAAATGAACAACTTTACCCTATACAGTGCCTTCAGAAAGTACTCACACCCCTTGACTTTTTCCACATTTTCTTGTGTTACAGCCTGATTTTAAAATTGATTAAAATTCTCACTGGCCTACACACACACACACACACACACACACACACAGGCCTATTATGTTTTTCAACATTAGTTCAAATTAATTACAAGTGAAAAGCTGAAATGTTTTGAGTAAGTATTCAACCCCTTTGTTTTGGCAAGACAAAACATTCAGGAGTAAAAATGTGCTCAACAAGTCACATAATAAGTTGCATGGACTCACTCTGTGTGCAATAATAGTGTTTAACATTATTTTTGATTGACTACTTCATCTCTATACCCCACACATACATATTGTAAGGTCCCTCAGTTGATCAGTGAATTTCAAACAGATACAACCATAAAGACCAGGGAGGTTTTGATAATGCCACAAAGTGCACCTATTGGTAGATGGGTAAAAAAAAAAAAAGCAGACATTGAATATCCCTTTCAGCATGGTGAAGTTATAAATTACACTTTGGATGGTGTATCAATACACCCAGTCACTAACTCTGTTGCCGGAGAGGAATGAAACCACTCAGACATTTGACCATGAGGCCAATGGTGACTTTAAAACAGTTAGAGTTTAAAGGCTGTGATAGTTTTGTCCTGAGGATGGATCAACAACATTGTGGTTACTCCGCAATATTAACCTAATTGAGAGTGAAAAGGAATCTTTTAAAAAGAATAAATATTCCAAAACAGGCATCCTGTTTGCAACAGTCTGTCCATCTGTGCTGGGTACTGGGACAGAGCAATGTTTCCCTTTCCCACCTCCATATGCTACCTCGTACTGGAGTATCTGGGGAATCACCAAACGATTTGACACCAGAGTGAGTGTGGAGAGAGGGAGCAGTGAAGTAAATGCTCTTAATTGCTTGGATAAGGTTGAATGTCTTGCCAAGACAGTAGTGGTTTTCTAAGATGGCAATTGCACGATTCTCCTACTGACCGGATAGCATGGTTAGGTTACTTGGCTCAGCATGCACTTACCCCTACCCACACACCTAATTGTCCTTCCAGCTGTGCAATGTTTAAGCAATTTGTAGGTTAATGCTCCTTGACTGACAGTGTTCAGTTTCCTGAGTGTTCAGTTTTGTATGAGTTTGTCAAAGTATTGTAAACCATTTAAATAATGATAATTTTAATTTAATTATTCCAAAATTATAATTATTTACCCATCTACCCCCCCACCCACCAGTGGACAAAAATAAATTTGAAGGAGATAAAGCACGCAGTGACGAATATATACTTTTCCTGTTTGCTCTATTGTATAGTTTAAACCATAAAAACTTTAAAGGCTATGGATCAACTGCAGAGTTGAAATGGAGCAGAGCAGAGAGTGACTTAGGTATAGACAGACAGCAGGCAGTCTGGGCAAGCCAGTTTCCTGTGGATTTCCCCATACGGTCGGACTCCACTAAGTGCATCAGTAAACCTCTGTTGACCTTTCCCATCTAATCTGATGTACAGCATTAAAAGTTCACTTACATGATTTCCCCCCCCCCCCCCCCCCCCCCCCCCCCCCCCCCCACAGCAGCAATTTAGAAGAGATTTCAGTTGACTTCTTTATTTGAGAGATTAACAAGTGTTAATATACCACCACTGCAAACAATCAACAAACACTTTCGCCCACATGCTATACTGGTTCATGCTGGGTAAATGTGTTACTGGTCTTACTATTTCTGCCAGCGGTTAGCTAGAGAGAAGGGAAAAAAAAGGACACCGCTGTCTTGTTCCTCTTTCTACAATACATTCCTTAGAGAATATTATTTGTGTATGGGCAATTCCACAGTAACAGAATGACACTGAGATGACTGGTGTCGATCAGTGCTCAGTAGGTGAGAATGCTGGTTACAGTGAATGGAAAGAAAGGGGGCTCATGGTTAGCTGGTCGGTAAGAGCCAGGAGAGGTGACATTAACTGGGGTGGGGGATATTCAGTCGCAATGGAAAAACATCCTTATAAAACACTCAGAGCAGGTGACCCAGCTGTGGTTTGTGACTACTTGTGACTACTAATTCCCATTGTAGCCAATTTAGTTGCAGTCATCCTCTTACAGATTTGGTAACAGAATCACGCGTTTTAAATGACTTCAATCAAACAAAATTATTACCAGTAAAAACACTACCTAAATTGGTAGGTCTACCTTTACTTGTTCCTTCTGTGAACTTCATTAACCTCACTTCTCATGAGGGAGCGAAATTGGAAGATATCTTTAAGATACAGTATGTGGGTTTTAGGTAACGGAATTAAAAGACAAGCAAATATTTTCTTAAAAACCTTAGAGGGTAAATCATTTTTGCACACCTAAATATAAAATATGGATATTAGTTTGTAAGGGTCTTCACTTCAATATTATAGTGCTTTGATGCATTTCTAAAACAGCTGTGGGAAGGACAGTGGCACCGATTCCCTGTTTAACATTTTGTAGTTGTTGTGAAAGATACTTAACTCCATAATTGGAGTTGCACTTCCCTGTTAGCCTTGGGGATATAGATGGTACCATAGCACTACTCCCAGCATCTCTAACACAGATTCACATCTACTGGCCCCAATTGGCTCAGCCTGTACCCTAGAAGTTCTTTGAGAGGGGTCATCTTATATACACAGTCTCTGTGAGGCGAGAGGTAACATACAGTAGTCATTCAGTATTCAGCCAGTATCTAAAACTACCAGATACAGCTGGGTAGAGAATGGAGATGTGTAAAAGATGGGATGGAAGGGTTTATACTGTATGTTGTGGGGATGGAAGGGTTTATACTGTATGTTGTGGGGATGGAAGGGTTTATACTGTATGTTGTGGGGATGGAAGGGTTTATACTGTATGAAGGAAGGTATGTTGTGGGGATGGAAGGGTTTATACTGTATGAAGGAAGGTATGTTGTGGGGATGGAAGGGTTTATACTGTATGAAGGAAGGTATGTTGTGGGGATGGAAGGGTTTATACTGTATGAAGGAAGGTATGTTGTGGGGATGGAAGGATTTATACTGTATGAAGGAAGGTATGTTGTGGGGATGGAAGGGTTTATACTGTATGAAGGAAGGTATGTTGTGGGGATGGAAGGGTTTATACTGTATGAAGGAAGGTATGTTGTGGGGATGGAAGGGTTTATACTGTATGAAGGAAGGTATGTTGTGGGGATGGAAGGGTTTATACTGTATGAAGGAAGGTATGTTGTGGGGATGGAAGGGTTTATACTGTATGAAGGAAGGTATGTTGTGGGGATGGAAGGGTTTATACTGTATGAAGGAAGGTATGTTGTGGGGATGGAAGGGTTTATACTGTATGAAGGAAGGTATGTTGTGGGGATGGAAGGGTTTATACTGTATGAAGGAAGGTATGTTGTGGGGATGGAAGGGTTTATACTGTATGAAGGAAGGTATGTTGTGGGGATGGAAGGGTTTATACTGTATGAAGGAAGGTATGTTGTGGGGATGGAAGGGTTTATACTGTATGAAGGAAGGTATGTTGTGGGGATGGAAGGGTTTATACTGTATGAAGGAAGGTATGTTGTGGGGATGGAAGGGTTTATACTGTATGAAGGAAGGTATGTTGTGGGGATGGAAGGGTTTATACTGTATGAAGGAAGGTATGTTGTGGGGATGGAAGGGTTTATACTGTATGAAGGAAGGTATGTTGTGGGGATGGAAGGGTTTATACTGTATGAAGGAAGGTATGTTGTGGGGATGGAAGGGTTTATACTGTATGAAGGAAGGTATGTTGTGGGGATGGAAGGGTTTTTACTGTATGAAGGTATGTTGAAGGGATGGAAGGGTTTTTACTGTATGAAGGTATGTTGAAGGGATGGAAGGGTGTATACTGTATGAAGGTATGTTGAAGGGATAGAAGGGTTTATACTGTATGAAGGTATGTTGAAGGGATAGAAGGGTTTATACTGTATGAAGGTATGTTGATGGGATAGAAGGGTTTATACTGTATGAAGGTATGTTGAAGGGATAGAAGGGTTTATACTGTATGTTGATGGGATGGAAGGGTTTATACTGTATGAAGGTATGGAAGGGTTTATACTGTATGAAGGTATGGAAGGGTTTATACTGTATGAAGGTATGTTGTGGGGATGGAAGGGTTTATACTGTATGAAGGAAGGTATGTTGTGGGGATAGAAGGGTTTATACTGTATGTTGATGGGATGGAAGGGTTTATACTGTATGAAGGTATGTTGATGGGATGGAAGGGTTTATACTGTATGAAGGTATGTTGAAGGGATAGAAGGGTTTATACTGTATGAAGGTATGTTGTGGGGATGGAAGGGTTTATACTGTATGAAGGTATGTTGAAGGGATAGAAGGGTTTATACTGTATGAAGGTATGGAAGGGTTTATACTGTATGTTGTGGGGATGGAAGGGTTTATACTGTATGAAGGTATGGAAGGGTTTATACTGTATGAAGGTATGGAAGGGTTTATACTGTATGTTGTGGGGATGGAAGGGTTTATACTGTATGAAGGTATGTTGATGGGATGGAAGGGTTTATACTGTATGTTGATGGGATGGAAGGGTTTATACTGTATGAAGGAAGGTATGTTGTGGGGATAGAAGGGTTTATACTGTATGTTGTGGGGATGGAAGGGTTTATACTGTATGAAGGAAGGTATGTTGTGGGGATGGAAGGGTTTATACTGTATGTTGTGGGGATGGAAGGGTTTATACTGTATGAAGGTATGGAAGGGTTTATACTGTATGTTGTGGGGATGGAAGGGTTTATACTGTATGTTGTGGGGATGGAAGGGTTTATACTGTATGTTGTGGGGATGGAAGGGTTTATACTGTATGTTGTGGGGATGGAAGGGTTTATACTGTATGTTGTGGGGATGGAAGGGTTTATACTGTATGTTGTGGGGATGGAAGGGTTTATACTGTATGTTGTGGGGATGGAAGGGTTTATACTGTATGTTGTGGGGATGGAAGGGTTTATACTGTATGAAGGTATGTTGAAGGGATAGAAGGGTTTATACTGTATGAAGGTATGTTGATGGGATAGAAGGGTTTATACTGTATGAAGGTATGTTGAAGGGATAGAAGGGTTTATACTGTATGTTGATGGGATGGAAGGGTTTATACTGTATGAAGGTATGGAAGGGTTTATACTGTATGAAGGTATGGAAGGGTTTATACTGTATGAAGGTATGTTGTGGGGATGGAAGGGTTTATACTGTATGAAGGAAGGTATGTTGTGGGGATAGAAGGGTTTATACTGTATGTTGATGGGATGGAAGGGTTTATACTGTATGAAGGTATGTTGATGGGATGGAAGGGTTTATACTGTATGAAGGTATGTTGAAGGGATAGAAGGGTTTATACTGTATGAAGGTATGTTGTGGGGATGGAAGGGTTTATACTGTATGAAGGTATGTTGAAGGGATAGAAGGGTTTATACTGTATGAAGGTATGGAAGGGTTTATACTGTATGTTGTGGGGATGGAAGGGTTTATACTGTATGAAGGTATGGAAGGGTTTATACTGTATGAAGGTATGGAAGGGTTTATACTGTATGTTGTGGGGATGGAAGGGTTTATACTGTATGAAGGTATGTTGATGGGATGGAAGGGTTTATACTGTATGTTGATGGGATGGAAGGGTTTATACTGTATGAAGGAAGGTATGTTGTGGGGATAGAAGGGTTTATACTGTATGTTGTGGGGATGGAAGGGTTTATACTGTATGAAGGAAGGTATGTTGTGGGGATGGAAGGGTTTATACTGTATGTTGTGGGGATGGAAGGGTTTATACTGTATGAAGGTATGGAAGGGTTTATACTGTATGTTGTGGGGATGGAAGGGTTTATACTGTATGTTGTGGGGATGGAAGGGTTTATACTGTATGTTGTGGGGATGGAAGGGTTTATACTGTATGTTGTGGGGATGGAAGGGTTTATACTGTATGTTGTGGGGATGGAAGGGTTTATACTGTATGTTGTGGGGATGGAAGGGTTTATACTGTATGTTGTGGGGATGGAAGGGTTTATACTGTATGTTGTGGGGATGGAAGGGTTTATACTGTATGAAGGTATGTTGAAGGGATAGAAGGGTTTATACTGTATGAAGGTATGTTGTGGGGATGGAAGGGTTTATACTGTATGTTGTGGGGATGGAAGGGTTTATACTGTATGAAGGTATGGAAGGGTTTATACTGTATGAAGGGATGGAAGGGTTTATACTGTATGAAGGTATGTTGATGGGATGGAAGGGTTTATACTGTATGAAGGTATGTTGAAGGGATGGAAGGGTTTATACTGTATGAAGGTATGTTGATGGGATGGAAGGGTTTATACTGTATGAAGGTATGTTGATGGGATGGAAGGGTTTATACTGTATGAAGGAAGGTATGTTGTGGGGATAGAAGGGTTTATACTGTATGAAGGTATGTTGATGGGATGGAAGGGTTTATACTGTATGAAGGTATGTTGATGGGATGGAAGGGTTTATACTGTATGAAGGGATGGAAGGGTTTATACTGTATGAAGGTATGTTGATGGGATGGAAGGGTTTATACTGTATGAAGGTATGTTGATGGGATGGAAGGGTTTATACTGTATGAAGGTATGTTGTGGGGATAGAAGGGTTTATACTGTATGAAGGTATGTTGATGGGATGGAAGGGTTTATACTGTATGAAGGTATGTTGATGGGATGGAAGGGTTTATACTGTATGAAGGTATGTTGATGGGATGGAAGGGTTTATACTGTATGAAGGTATAGAAGGGTTTATACTGTATGAAGGTATGGAAGGGTTTATACTGTATGAAGGTATGTTGAAGGGATGGAAGGGTTTATACTGTATGAAGGTATGTTGATGGGATGGAAGGGTTTATACTGTATGAAGGTATAGAAGGGTTTATACTGTATGAAGGTATGTTGAAGGGATGGAAGGGTTTATACTGTATGAAGGTATGTTGTGGGGGTGGGTTGTATGGGTTAGTAGAGTATGGCTGTGTGTTGAGGGAGAGATGGAAGGGATTATACACTTACGCGTGGTTCACACTGCAGGCCTTAATGCTCAAATCAGTTGTGTTTCTCATATCCGTTTTGGACTGCCCAAACAGCAAGTTACAAGTGACCAAGTCGGATGTGTGTGTTCAAACATCAGTCATTTGCTGACAAGGCTACACCTAGTGGTCATAGTAACATTGTGTGTGCTCTCTCTCTCAGAAGTTACGTAGCAAACAAGCTATGATGACAATGCCTGCCATGGATGTTCCCTAGTTGCTGTGAATGTTCAAAATCATAGTGTAAGAACACTTTGAAAGCTTCAAAAGGATTAGATTATCAAACTTTTAAAACAAATCATTTTTGGCTAGCCATTGGCTTCAAAATATTCCTCAATCCATTCACAGTGCACATAAATCTTCTGTAGTGCCATCAAATGCATACATCTTCCCAATGTATCCAGCCATTACTCCATTTCCTCATCTACTGTTGGGGAATAAACAGAATTGGTGGGTAACATAGGTAAGATGTTTTATATTCATCATATGTTTGTAAGTTACTTCTCATCAAGAATGTTATTTTTGTATAATACTGTGGCAGGGTTTGCAGTTATCTGTTCTATGTCAAGACTAAGTTGCATGGGCCGCAGAGAGGGGAGAGGTCAAGGTGTCATCATGTGTAAACACATCTTTTGCTCCACTGTGTCTGTGTGCCAGTCACTCCCTACTTTTCCCACCGGGGAGAGGAGGATGGCAGTGTCTGGAATCATTCTATGCTCCCCGTGAGCTTGTATCTAAATGACAATTTGATATATGCCTGTTGATATGGAGGATTGATTTATGGTTCTGAGTAGGGAGACAAAGCTGAACGATTTATTATGTCTATGCTGTCTGACTATGTGTGTTCTTTGCTATTAAAGGATCTCAGTTGCAATGTTGGGGGGCTCTCAGAGAATTCATTGATAGACACTGAATTGCCTGAGAGTCACAGGGTTGTGATAGAGCTCATATAATTAAAGATGGACTTTGATAACTAACTCTGACTTGTGTTGTGGTTTGCTCCCATGATTTGGTAAATAGAGGAAATTTCCACGACACTACTCATTGTGGCCGTGACGTTCATTGCTAGTGAGTTTACCTCTTGCGCGGATCCGTTCGCTCTCCTCCTCGGAAGACACCCTCTGTCGACAAGTTCCCTTTTCGTGACCTTGTCCTCTCTTGGGAGATGAAACATCCACCCTGCTCATTTAGTAGAGTATTTTTTAGACACTTTAAATCTCGTAGCCACTTTTGTTTGGTTTGAACTTTTACTACATCAAATAAACGAGCAGGACACAGGAGTACACTTTCAATACATTTAGTGAAAGTCAAGCTTCAGAGATAAAATAACAAGGAAATCAGAGTGGTCAATCAATGTCTATGCATAGCATAAGAACTGTGTTACTCTATGCAACATACTACATTATAATACAGTGGCAAGAACAAGTATGTGAACCCTTTTTTCTACATCAAATCTGATCTGATCTTCATGTAAATCACAACAATAGCCTGCTTAATCTAGTAACAAACAATTATACGTTTGTATTTATTGACCACACCATGTAAACATTCACAGTGCCGGGTGGGAAAAGTATGTGAACCCTTGGATTTAATAACTGGTTGACCATCCTTTGGCAGCAATAACCTCAACCAAAAATTCTCTGTAGTTCCAGATCAGACCTGCACAACGGTCAGGAGGAATTTTGGACCATTCCTCTTTACAAAACTGTTTCAGTTCTACAATATTCCTGGGATGTCTGGTGTGAACCGCTCTTTTGAGGTCATGCCACAGCATCTCAAAATCGGGTTGAGGTCAGGGCCACTCCAGAAGGCACATTTTCTTCTGTTCAAGCCATTCTGCTATTGATTTACTTCTGTCTTTTGGGTTGTTGTCCTGTTGCATCACCTAACTTCTGTTAAGCTTCAATTGGCAAACAGATGGCATTTTGCAGGAGAATGTAAGGCTTTGATAATCTTGGGAATTCATTTTTCCGTCGATGGTAATGGTAGCATGCTGTCCAGGCCCTGAGGCAGCATGCAACCCCAAACCATGATGCTCCCTCCACCATAGTTTACAGTTGGGATGAGGTAGATGTTGGTGTGCTGTGCCTTTTTTCTTCACACATAGTGTTGTGTGTTCCTTCCAAACAACTCAACTTCAGTTTAATCTGTCCACAGAATATTTTGCCAGTAGCGCTGCGGAACATCCAGGTGCTCTTTTGCGAACTTCAGACGTGCAGCAGTGTTTGACTTGGACAGCAGTGGCTTCTTCCATGGTGTCCTCCCTTGAACACTATTCTTGTTTAGTGTTTTACGCATCGTCGACAGAGATGTTAGCATCTTCCAGAGATTTCTGTAAGTCTTTAGCTGAAACGCTAGGATTCTTCTTAACCTCACTGAGCCTTCTGCGCTGTGCTCTTGCAGTCATCTTTGCAGGACGGCCACTCCTAGGGAGAATAGCAACAGTGCTGAACTTCCTCAATTTATAGACAATTTGTCTTACCGTGGACTGATGAACATCAAGGCTTTTAGAGATACTTTTGTAACCCTTCCCAGCATTATGCAAGTCAACAATACTTAATTGTAGGTCTTCTGAGATCTTTTGAGGCATGGTTCACATCAGGCCATGCTTCATGTGAATAGCAAACTCACATTGAGTGTTTTTTTATATTTCAGAGCAGCTCTAACTAATATCTCCAATCTCATCTGGTTAGCTGACTCCAATTAGCTTTTGGAGAAGTAATTAGCCTAGGGGTTCACATACTTTTCCAACCTACACTGTGAATGTTTAAATGATGTATTCAATATAGGACAAGAAAAATACAATAATTTGTGTGTTATTAGTTTAAGCACCCTGTCTATTGTTGTGAATTAGAGGAAGAAGATCAGATCACATTGTTTGACCAATTTATGCAGAAATCCAGGTAATTCCAAAGGGTTCACATCATTTTTCTTGCAACTGTATACACACAGGCACCTAAGCACTGGAGCAGCTACACTCTAATTTACGTACCAGCTAGTCTGTATTACAAAAAAATATATACAGTACCAGTCAAAAGTTGACACCTAATTATTCAAGGGCTATATACTATTTTCTACATTGTAGAATAATAGAAGACAAACTATAAAATATGGAATCGTGTAGTAACCAAAAAAATAGTGTTAAACAAATCAAATATATTTTTATATATTTGAGATTCTTCAAAGTAGCCACCCTTTGCCCTGATGACAGCTTTGCACACTACTGGCATTTTCTCAACCAGCTTCATGAGGTAGTCACCTGGAATGCATTTCAATTAACAGGTGTGCCTTGTTTAAAGTTAATTTGTGGATTTTTTTTCCTTCTTAATGCATTTGAGCCAATCAGTTGTGTTCTGACAAGGTAGGGTTGGTATTCAGATGATGGTCTTTTACCAAATAAGGCTAAATCCACATTATGGCAAGAACAGCTCAAATAAACGATAGTCCATCATTACTTTAAGGCAGGTATTCCCAAACAGGAGTACGAGCAATGCATTCGGGGGTACGCCAAATAAAATGTGATTCACATTTTGTTTTCTTCACATTTATATTTTCCAATGGGGCTATACATTCGGGTGAGTGTACCCCTTCGCCTGAGTAGCCTCGTTTCACCACAATTTTTTATTTATTAAACCATTAATGTTCAGCGAAATAACGACAGTGTCAAATACACATAGCTTAGTCAAATAATTGACATCCAATCACATTAACCGTTACTCTCTCGCGGGAATTCCTCTAACGTACGTAGCCAAACGTAGCTGCTGCTCATGTTAGTATCTGTACTGCTGGCGCAAAAGCTATGACAGGGAGACATAGTGGAGAGGTGACGCGCATGCAAGCAGTTGCTCCCAACGCCACTTAGGTACACTGCAGCATCCACCGAGAGGCTCTTGCTGCCAAGGGAATGCCTGACAGCTTGAAAGACGTTTTGGACACTACAGGGAAAATGGCTAACTTTGTTAAAACAAGGCCCCTGATCTCCTGGATTTTCTGCACTATGCAATGAAATGGGCAGCGACCATGTAATGCTTTTCCAATATACAGAAGTGCGCTGACACTGTTTTTTAAAATTGAGAAACAAGCTTAAAGTTCTTTACTGACCATAATTTTCACTTATCTGACACCTTGCATGATGAGTTTCTCACACGACTGGCCTATCTGGGTGATGTTTTTTTCTCGTCTGAATGATCTGAATCTAGGATCACAGGGACTCTCCACAACTATATTCAATGTGCTGGACAAAATTGAGGCTGATTAAGAAGTTGGAGCTCTTCTCTCTCTGCATTATCAAGGACAACACAGGTCTTTCCATCATTCTATGATTTTTTTGTGCACAAATGAACTCAAGCTTACGGACAATGTCAAATGTGATATGGCGAAGCACCCGAGTGAGTTGGTTGCGCAATTACGCAGGTACTTTCCAGAAACGGATGACAAACAACCTGCCTCCAGTCCACTTATTGATATCTGAACAAGAAAGCATCATTGAAACTGCAACAATCTGTTCTGTGAAAATAACTTAAAATCAGAAGCCACTGCCAGATTTCTGGATAGGGCTGCACTCAAAAAGACACAAATGCCATTTCCATCCACGCATCTATGCAAGAGAGGATTCTCTGCCCTCACTAGCATGAAAACTAAATACCAGGCACAGACTGTGTGGAAAATGATTTAAGACAGACTCACCAATACAACCCAACATTGCAGAGTTATGTGCATCCTTTCAAGCACACCCTTCTCATTAGCCTGTGGTGAGTTATTTGTAAATCAAAAATGATGAATTAAGGTTGTGTAAGATGGCTAAATAAAGAGCAGAATTATTATATTATTTGTGCCCTGGTCCTATAAGAGCTCTTTGTCACTTCCCACGAGCCAGGTTGGGACGAACTCACTCATTCTTATCATGTGTGTGGCAGGCTTATAATAAATGGCAAAAAACAACATTTGAGAGTGTGCTGACCCTGGTGCTTGAAGGGGTACGCAGCTGGAGGTTGATGTTTGAAGGAGTACGGGACTATAAAAAAGTTTGAACCACTGGTTTAAGGCATGAAGGTCAGTCAATGCGGAAAATCGCAAGAAGCTGGATTGCAGGAAGCTTGGCCCCAGTGATGTACTGGGCCGTACGCACTACCCTCTGTAGTTCCTTACGGTCAGATGCTGAGCAGTTGCATTACCAGGCAGTGATGGTGCAGCTGTAAAACTTTGAGGATCTGGGGACCCATGCCAAATCCTTTCAGTCTCCTGGGGGGGTAAAGGTTTTGTCGTGCCCTCTTCACGAATGGCTTGGTGAGTTTGGACCATGATCACATCACCAACGATCTGGACACCAAGGGACTTGAAACGCTCAACCCCCTCTACTAAAGTCTGTTGATGTTAATGGGGGCCTGTTCGGCCCACCTTTTCCTGTAGTCCACGATCAGCTCCTTTGTCTTGGTCACACTGAGGGAGAGGTTCTTGTCCTGGCACCACACTGCCAGTTCTCTGATCTCGTCCCTATAGGCCATCTCATCGTTGTTGGTGATCAGGCCTACCACTTGTGTCGTCAGCAAACTTAATGATGGTGTTGAAGTCGTTTGGCCACGCAGTCTTGGGTGAACAGAGAGTACAGGAGGGGACTACGTACACACCCCTGAGGGGCCCTAGCATTGAGATTCAGCGTGGCAGATGTGTTGTTGCCTACTCTTACCCCTTGGGGGCGGCCCGTCAGGAAGTCCAGGATCCAGTTGCAGAAGGTGGTGTTTAGTCACAGGATCCTTAGCTTAGTGATGAGCACTATGATGTTGAACGCTGAGCTGTAGTCAATGAACAGCATTCTCACATAGGCGTTCCTTTTGTCCAGGTGGGAAAGGGCAGTGTGGAGTGAGATTGAGCCATCTGTGGATCTGTTGGGGCGGTATGCAAATTGGAGTGGATCTAGGGTATACGGGAGGATGCTGTTGATGTGAGCCTCGACCAGCCTTTCATGGCTACCGACGTGAGTGCTAAGGGGTGGTAATCATTTTGGCAGGTTACCTTCGCTTCCTTGGGCACAGGGACTATGGTGGTCTGCTTGAAACATGTAGGTATTACAGACTAAGATAGAGTTAACTGCACCTAAGATTCCAACCCAAATAAGCGCTTCAGAGTTCAAGTAACAGACATCAACAGTTCAGAGGAGACTGTGTGAATCAAGCCTTCATAGTCGAATTGCTTTAAAGAAACCACTACTAAAGGACACCAATAAGAAGAGGAGACTTGCTTGGTCGAAGAATCATAAGCAATGGATATTAGACAGGTGGAAATCTGTCCTTTGGTCTGATGAGTCAAAATGTGAGATTTTTGTTTCCAACCACCATGTCTTTATGAGATGCAGAGTAGGTAAACAGATGACCTCTATGTGTAGTTCCCACCTTGAAGCATCGAGGTGGTGGTGTGATGGTGTAGGGGGTGATTTGCTGATGACACTGTCAGTGATTTATTTAGATTTCAAGGCACACTTAGCCCCACTAAGCGCTTCCCATCCTGGTTATCATTTGTTTTTCAACAGGACAATGACCCAACACACATGCAGGCTGTGTAAGGGCTATTTGACCAAGAAGGAGAGTAATGAGTGCTGCATCAGATGACCTGGTTTCCACAATCACCAACCTCAACCCAATTGAGATGGCTTGGGATGAGTTTAGACTGCAGAGTGAAGGAAAATCAGCCAACAAGTGCCCAGAATATATGGGAACTCCTTCAAGACTGTTGGAAAAGCATTCCTCATGAAGCTGGTTGAGAGAATGCCAAGACTGTGCAAAGCTATCATCAAGCTGTCATCAAGGGTGACTACTTTGAAGAATCTCAAATATAACATGCATGTTGATTTGTTTAACTCTTTTTTTGGTTACAACATGATTCCATAGGTGTTATTTCATAGTTTTGATATCTTCACTATTATTCTACAATGTAGAAAATAGTAAAAAGAAAGAAAAACCCTTGAATGAGTAGGGGTGTGTCCAAACATTGGACTGGGGCTGCATTTTAGTCTAGAAGAGTAGAATGAAGACAGTCGTTAAATGTTGTTTTCACAATAGTCCAATAATCTTCACAAGATATAAGAAAAACTGTTTGGGGAAGTACAATCAAGGTAAGTGATAAATGTCAAAAGGTTGGAATTCCCCTTTACTGTCTCTCAATCTGAGGTTGGTGGGATAAAGATATATTACTTGAGACTGATGCCTTTGTTTACTGTGTTCTAGATGCACGATGAAGAGTGCTTGCAGACGATGAGATGATGAGTGATGAAAATAATGGCCTGCAAAACTGTCAATCAGTGTGGTTCGTCACGTCCCTACTTCCGGAGTGTGGTCCTCCCTCACTGCCCTTATTTAAGAACTACAGCGGTGCTTGGAGAGGGACCAAAGCTACTTCGCAAGCCACACCACACGGATCATGTCTGGGGATTTTCGATCAAGGCAAACCTGTATCCCATGGACCCCTCAACCCAACACTATAGCACCCCAATTGGAGGCTCGCTCTGGGCCAAGCTGGATGGCTACTGTCAGTCTTTTGAAAATACTTTAGTTGATCTTTGAATAGGCCTGTTCATATTCCTCCATGAGGTAGAACACCCACCCCCTTTAAGACATTTAAGCAGGTAAGCACAACATTCAAAATTCAAAAGATTAAAGCGTTTTCAAAAGAATCAGAGTACTGGCAGGAGTTACTTTAGTTTCAGGCTCTGCTCAGCTTAAATGCAGATGCCATTACCCACTTTCTCTTGCTCTACTGAAAGTCATCCTTCAAGAAGTGTATTGTTTGTATTGTTTTAGTATAGCGATGTTGTGAGGTGCTGGAAAAACCATAGTGGTGCATGAATTACATTTCTAAAAAGGTGAAGGAATCCTGGTGTGAAGATAATAATTAAAAGTAATTCATTAATTCATTGTAATTCCGTCTTTTAATAATTGTGTTTTCAAAACACCAGTGACAGCCACCAAGGCAAGCATTAGCATTCAATGAGGCGAATAAGTACGCCCAACCTTGAGCAAGTACACAGCCATTTACGGGAGGGACATGGACGGAGACGTAAGGCAAGCACTGGAATTTCAAGATGGGTTCTGGTAAGTGGGTGGATGCGTGTGGTCCTTTCTCAGGATTTACTGAACCGTTTCCGGACATATTACACGTCCATACACAAAGGTGGTCCGTTATCTGAGATTTATAGGACACGAAGGCCCGAACACGTGCCCACAAATTTCGTGCCCCACGGACCTCCCGGTCACGGCCGGCTGCGACAGAGCCTGGGCGTGAACCCAGGGTCTCTGGCAGTGCCCTAGACCACTGCGCCACCCGGGAGGCCCTATTTCACCCTTTTTTTAAAAATTGCCTTTCTGTTTTTAATAGTGGAATTTTGAACAGCCACGTTGAGTAAGCTATATCTGACAGCAAATGGTGAAGAACAAGAATGTTGTTTTATCGAGATACAAATATCCTGGGCTTTTTCATTTGGCGCATACAGACCACTGCATAAAAAGGCACATTTACGGATTCAACACTAGTGCACAATTCCAAAAATGTACTGTTTCTGGGAAATTTGTGGGCACGTGTTCGGGCCTTCGTGTCCTAGGGTCAATTACTTATTGTGGGTGAGATTTTCCGGGAAGGTAGTAGATTAGTAATCTAGTCATTAAAACACGTTTTCAATATAATGTACTATGGCAAACATCAGAAAAATATTTGTGTTCTGTTCATAAATATGGATTTTCCCTGTTATACAGTGAAGAGGCAATACAAAATAAAAAGTTGGGGAAGACTTCAAATCCAGCACTTTGGGTTTGAAATGACACAATGACTGAAGTTGAAATGCAGACTGTCATTTTAATTTGAAGGTATTTTCATCCATATCAGGTGAACCATTTAGAAATTACACCACTTTGTTAATAGCGCCCCCCCCCCCTCCCATTTTAGGGGACCAAAAGAAATTTACTTGTGTATTAAAGTAATACAAAGTTAAGTATTTGTCTCATATTCATAGCACGCAATGACTAGATCAAGCTTGTGAGCTTCACAAAACTGTTGGATGCATTTGCCGTTTGTTTTGTTCCGTTTTATTATTTTGTGCCCAATAGAAATGAATGGTAAATAATGTATTTTGTCATTTGAGTCACTTTTATTGAAAATAAGAATGTAATGTGTTTCTAATCCCTTCTACACTATGTGGATGTTACCATGATTACAGATGATACTGTGAGTAATGAGTGAGAAAGTTAGACGCACAAATATCATAACCCAAAGACATGCAGATATACCTGAATGAATCGTGAAAGTAAGACGACCCCCCCCCCCTCCATTTCACCTTGGGTGGGTAACGAGAAGCATAGAAGGATGCATGCAAAGACAACTCAGAAGTTAATTTAGAACTGCAAATTACATTTGCACATTGGAAATCACCATCTTCCCAGGGGCTTGAACAGAAACAGATGAGACCACTGGATAAGGTTCAAATAGAAAGGGTGAAGTGTCATGTAAGTTCAAGTAAAACATTTACAGTTTTGTTACTTCCTGCATATACATTCCGTGACTCATCTAACCACTTAAACACCTATTTTTCTTATACATTATAAAACAAAGTGCACTCCAATATTAAACTCACCAATAAGGTAATACCTTATAAAATAAATGAAAACGAGACTAATGTGTGGAAATGAATGAGTGCAGTCTGCACTAGCGCAATGGTACTTGATCTGCAGTATGGACTCAGGCTGCAGTAGAGGCTGTTCCCCTCTGCTCCACTGACTGAAAAAAAAAAAAAACAATTCCCTCTATATTACTATATTCACTTTAGTTGACTGTTTTGTGTACATTTATGTTTGTTGTGCTGTATTTGACTTGTGTTATGTTGTATTCGTTTTTTAAATGTATTTTATGAAATTCTTTATGCAGGGCTCCTTTGTAAGAGAGACACTGGTCTCAATGGTGACTCCCTGAATAAATAAATTAATAATGAACACCCCCCCCCCCCCCCCCCACCTGAAATTGTCCAATCTTAAATCTAGTAAAACTTGTTTTGGGGGAGGGAGAGAAAAAGTGTACATCAGTTGTGGAACTTGAGCAAGGTCATTATAGCAGTCTTCTAATGCACTATTACAGCGGAGGCCTGGCTGTGACCCTTCACTATAGAGGGAGAAGGAGAGCTCCATCACTGGAACCACACTGGGGCTGCCAGCTGGTTGTAGTCTGGGCCTTGGAGACTAGACTATAGAGAGGGATGTGAAGAGGGTGGCTAGCTATGACCCTCACCTATAAGAGATGGATGTGAAGAGGGGAGGGTCTAGCTCCTTGGGACCAGCCTGGCTATAACCCTCAACTATAGGAGGAGGGGATATGAAGACAAGGGGAGAGCTCCTTGGGTCTAAACAGCTGGTGGCCAATAAGTTGCCAACTATGGGTAGACTTAGCAGCCAGCAGGAATATACAACTAACAGAAGACAAGGACTGCATCTCAAATGGCACCCTAATCCCTCAATTGTTCACTACTGATTCAGAAAAGTGGAATGCAATTAACAAGACTGAGCTAAGTTATATTTAGACTGAGATAGTAGTCTATTGAACAACCTCACCCGACTTCCATAGGGCACTGACTATGACCTACATTATATAGTTGACATGATCTTCAGTGTACTCTAGTCTGACAGAAATATGCATTCATCTATATACAGTAGGTCTATTTAATGTCAGTAAAGTGATAGTGAAGTACTACTAGAGATATTAAATACCAGGCAGTCACTGTGCTGCAAGGCCATTAAGATCAAGATTTATTGCACTGATGTGTCTGCAGGGTAGTGAGGCAATGTTACAGACTGACCAGACGACCACTCTAGAGGGTTAAAGCAGACATGAATGTACAGTTCTTAAAGTATTTGGGCTTTTAAAACACATACGCTGTAATTCAAAATATTACTTACAGAGGGAAGGGACCAATGTATGTATGTATGTATCTGTGGCCTTAACAGATGAAGTCTTTATTTATACATTTCCTTAACCTTACTGCATTAGAGACCCAGCAGGAAGCTTATTGTGCTGTAGACCACAAGACCCACTTCCAGGTTTTACAATAGTCCTAGTCTGTGATTTAAATCGATGCAGATTAATGACCTGCACACAGACAGATCATTTTCCAGATAATTGTAAGCTATGAACAAAAATATAAATGCAACATGTAAAGTGTGGCTCCCATGTTTCATGAGCTGAAAAAGACTCCAGAAATGTTCCATACGCACAAAAAATGCATTTCTCTCAAATTCTGTTAACGAATGTTTACATCCCTGTTAGTGAGCATTTCTCCTTTGCCAAAATAACCCATCCATCAACAGCATAATCATTACACAGATGCACCTTGTGCTGGGGACAATAAAAAGCCACTGCAATGTGCGGTTTTGTCACACAACACAATGCCACACCGTTTCAAGTCGAGGGAGCATGCAATTGGCATGCTGACTGCAGGATTGTCCACCTGAGCTGTTGCCAGATAATTTCTCTACCATAAGCCACTTCCAACGTCGTTGTAGGGAATTTGGCAGTACGTCCAACCGGCCTCACAACCGCAGACCACATGTAACCACGACAGCTCAGGACCTCAACATCCTGCTTCTTCACTAGCGGGATTGTCTGAGACCAGCCACCCGGACAGCTTATGAAACTGAGTTTGCACAACCGAAGAATTTCTGCACAAACTGTCAGAAAGCGTCTCAGGGAACCTTATCTGCATGCTCGTTGTAACTGGCCTTCCTTAGACTTGTTGAGTATCCGGAGCGTCAGTATTTGTGGGTTTGATTACAGGCTTAAAATGGCCAGAAACAAAGAACTTTCTTCTGAAACTCGTCAGTCTATTCTTGTTCTGAGAAATGAAGGCAATTAATTGCATACGAGAAATTGCCAAGAAACTGAAGATCCCGTACAATGCTGTGTACTACTCCCGTCGCAGAACAGTGCAAACTGTTTCTAACCAGAATAGAAAGAGGAGTGGGAGGCCTCGGTGCACAACTGAGCAAGAGGACAACTACATTAGTGTGTCTAGTTTGAGAAACAGATGCCTCAAGTCCTCAACTGGCAGCTTCATTAAATAGTACCTGCAAAACACCAGTCTCAACATCAGCAGTGAAGAGGCAATTTCTCGCAAGGATTAGCCTTAATTTCTCAGAACAAAACTAGACTGAAGAGTTTCAGAAGAAAGTTCTTTGTTTCTGGCCATTTGGAGCCTGTAATCGAACCCACAAATGCTGATGCACCAGATACTCAACTAGTCTAAAAGGCCAGTTTTATTTATTCTTTAAATCAGAACAACCATTTTCAGCTGTGCTAACAAAATTGCAAAAGGGTTGTCTAATGACCAATTAGCCTTTTAAAATGATAAACTTGGATTAGCTAACACAACGTGCCATTGGAACACAGGAGTGATGTTTGCTGTCTACTTCCGGCGCCGACAGAAATGGCCGCCTCGCTTCGCGTTCCTAGGAAACTATGCAGTTTTTTGTTTTTTTACGTGTTATTTCTTACATTAGTACCCCAGGTCATCTTAGGTTTCATTACATACAGTCGAGAAGAACTACTGAATATAAGATCAGCGTCAACTCACCATCAGTACGACCAAGAATATGTTTTTCGCGACGCGGATCCTGTGTTCTGCCTTACAAACAGGACAACGGAGTGGATCCTATGCAGCGACTCAAAAAAACGACTCCGAAAGAGAGGGAAACGAGGCGGTCTTCTGGTCAGACTCCGGAGACGGGCACACCGTGCACCACTCCCTAGCATTCTTCTTGCCAATGTCCAATCTCTTGACAACAAGGTTGATGAAATCCGAGCAAGGGTAGCATTCCAGAGGGACATCAGAGACTGTAACGTCCTTTGCTTCACTGAAACATGGCTCACTGGAGAGACTCTATCCGAAGCGGTGCAGCCAACGGGTTTCTCCACGCATCGCGCTGACAGAAACAAACATCTTTCTGGTAAGAAGAGGGGCGGAGGCGTATGCCTCATGGCCAACGTGACATGGTGTGATGAAAGAAACATACAGGAACTCAAATCCTTCTGTTCACCTGATTTAGAATTCCTCACAATCAAATGTAGACCGCATTATCTACCAAGAGAATTCTCTTCGATTATAATCGAGCAGACACATCGATGGCTCTGAACGAACTTTATTTAACTCTCTGCAAACTGGAAACGATTTATCCGGAGGCTGCATTCATTGTAGCTGGGGATTTTAACAAGGCTAATCTGAAAACAAGACTCCCTAAATTTTATCAGCATATTGATTGCGCAACCAGGGGTGGAAAGACCTTGGATCATTGTTACTCTAACTTCCGCGACGCATATAAGGCCCTGCCCCGCCCCCCTTTCGGAAAAGCTGACCACGACTCCATTTTGTTGATCCCTGCCTACAGACAGAAACTAAAACAAGAGGCTCCCACGCTGAGGTCTGTCCAACGCTGGTCCGACCAAGCTGACTCCACACTCCAAGACTGCTTCCATCACGTGGACTGGGAGATGTTTCGTATTGCGTCAGATAACAACATTGACGAATACGCTGATTCGGTGTGCGAGTTCATTAGAACGTGCGTTGAAGATGTCATTCCCATAGCAACGATTAAAACATTCCCTAACCAGAAACCGTGGATTGATGGCAGCATTCGTGTGAAACTGAAAGTGCGAACCACTGCTTTTAATCAGGGCAAGGTGTCTGGTAACATGACCGAATACAAACAGTGCAGCTATTCCCTCCGCAAGGCTATCAAACAAGCTAAGCGCCAGTACAGAGACAAAGTAGAATCTCAATTCAACGGCTCAGACACAAGAGGCATGTGGCAGGGTCTACAGTCAATCACGGACTACAGGAAGAAATCCAGCCCAGTCACGGACCAGGATGTCTTGCTCCCAGGCAGACTAAATCACTTTTTTGCCCGCTTTGAGGACAATACAGTGCCACTGACACGGCCTGCAACGAAAACATGCGGTCTCTCCTTCACTGCAGCCGAGGTGAGTAAGACATTTAAACGTGTTAACCCTCGCAAGGCTGCAGGCCCAGACTGCATCCCCAGCCGCGCCCTCAGAGCATGCGCAGCCCAGCTGGCCGGTGTGTTTACGGACATATTCAATCAATCCCTATACCAGTCTGCTGTTCCCACATGCTTCAAGAGGGCCACCATTGTTCCTGTTCCCAAGAAAGCTAAGGTAACTGAGCTAAACGACTACCGCCCCGTAGCACTCACATCCGTCATCATGAAGTGCTTTGAGAGACTAGTCAAGGACCATATCACCTCCACCCTACCTGACACCCTAGACCCACTCCAATTTGCTTACCGCCCAAATAGGTCCACAGACGATGCAATCTCAACCACACTGCACTAACCCATCTGGACAAGAGGAATACCTATGTGAGAATGCTGTTCATCGACTACAGCTCGGCATTCAACACCATAGTACCCTCCAAGCTCGTCATCAAGCTCGAGACCCTGGGTCTCGACCCCGCCCTGTGCAACTGGGTACTGGACTTCCTGACGGGCCGCCCCCAGGTGGTGAGGGTAGGCAACAACATCTCCTCCCCGCTGATCCTCAACACTGGGGCCCCACAAGGGTGCGTTCTGAGCCCTCTCCTGTACTCCCTGTTCACCCACGACTGCGTGGCCACGCACGCCTCCAACTCAATCATCAAGTTTGCGGACAACACAACAGTGGTAGGCTTGATTACCAACAACGACGAGACGGCCTACAGGGAGGAGGTGAGGGCCCTCGGAGTGTGGTGTCAGGAAAATAACCTCACACTCAACGTCAACAAAACTAAGGAGATGATTGTGGACTTCAGGAAACAGCAGAGGGAACACCCCCCTATCCACATCGATGGAACAGTAGTGGAGAGGGTAGCAAGTTTTAAGTTCCTCGGCATACACATCACAGACAAACTGAATTGGTCCACTCACACAGACAGCATCGTGAAGAAGGCGCAGCAGTGCCTCTTCAACCTCAGGAGGCTGAAGAAATTTGGCTTGTCACCAAAAGCACTCAAACTTCTACAGATGCACAATCGAGAGCATCCTGGCGGGCTGTATCACCGCCTGGTATGGCAACTGCACCGCCCTCAACCGTAAGGCTCTCCAGAGGGTAGTGAGGTCTGCACAACGCATCACCGGGAGCAAACTACCTGCCCTCCAGGACACCTACACCACCCGATGTCACAGGAAGGCCATAAAGATCATCAAGGACATCAACCACCCGAGCCACTGCCTGTTCACCCCGCTATCATCCAGAAGGCGAGGTCAGTACAGGTGCATCAAAGCTGGGACCGAGAGACTGAAAAACAGCTTCTATCTCAAGGCCATCAGACTGTTAAACAGCCACCACTAATACTGAGTGGCTGCTGCCAACACACTGACACTGACTCAACTCCAGCCACTTTAATAATGGGAACTGATGGGAAATCATGTAAATATATCACTAGCCACTTTAAACAATGCTACCTTATATAATGTTACTTACCCTACATTATTCATCTCATATGCATACGTATATACTGTACTCTATATCATCGACTGTATCCTTATGTAATACATGTATCACTAGCCACTTTAAACTATGCCACTTTGTTTACATACTCATCTCATTTGTACATACTGTACTCGATACCATCTACTGTATCTTGCCTATGCTGCTCTGTACCATCACTCATTCATATATCCTTATGTACATATTCTTTATCCCCTTACACTGTGTACAAGACAGTAGTTTTGGAATTGTTAGTTAGATTACTTGTTATTACTGCATTGTCGGAACTAGAAGCACAAGCATTTCGCTACACTCGCATTAACATCTGCTAACCATGTG
Source organism: Oncorhynchus mykiss (assembly GCF_013265735.2). Lineage (NCBI taxonomy): Eukaryota > Metazoa > Chordata > Actinopteri > Salmoniformes > Salmonidae > Oncorhynchus > Oncorhynchus mykiss. Next base: position 27,046,238 of record NC_048583.1, on the reverse strand, counting down.
TATGTGACAAATAAAATTTGATTTGATTTTGATTTGATAACAAGCCTCTGTACGCCTCTGAAGATATTCTATTAATATCAGCCGTTTCAAGCTACAATAGTCATTTACAACATTAGCAATGTCTACACTGTATTTCTGATCAATTTGAAGTTATTTTAAATAGACAAAAAAAAAAAAAGCTTTTATTTAAAAAACAAGGACATTTCTAAGTGACCCCAGTGTATAGCCTGGGATAGAGCAGGCACAGTTGAAGTTATGGAAATCTGGATACCGCCCAACTCTCACATAGCACAGTATAGCTAAGTAGTCAATTGTTTTAAGGAATGCATGAAAGACAAACAGTCCATTTAATACTGTATTTTTTGGAAACAAAGACAGAGACATCTGTCTGTTTCTATAGAGCTTTGTCCGTTTGAGCTCCTATTCAGCTTGGCTTTATCTTGAGCCAGACTGTCCAAAAGAGCCTGCTGGTTCTGCTTGTCTTGCGAGCCTCGAAGGGCAAACCAGGCCAACCCTTCCGGAGCAGGGCTTTAGAAGTTATAGAACTCATTCTAATTCTATGGTAGTGGAACTGTTGTTAGCCACTCTGTTCTAAGAATGTGTCAGACTGCCAGTCCAGTGGAGCAGAGGGGTTCTTGGGTAATGTGCCCCATTGTTGTAACAGAGAGAAAGGGGGACATCATCAGGAGTCTGGTGGGACAAAACTTACCATATGCTGCCTCACATTAGAATGACAAAAGGCACATTTTTCTACGTGAATTCAGAGAAATCTCATGATGTACTTTGTTGGATCCTTGTAAAACACCAGCCGATAACAAAGAAGAAAAATCAGTTAAAAACAGACAACCAACTAGGCCACATTATATAGTTCTGCTAAAACCTCAACTGTGCAAGCTACATTTCATGACTCATGAGTTCTTATTTCTCTAAATCTCATCTTTGTCAATATAGTAAAGAGAGAAATACCTACGGTAGCTAAGTATTCCAGCATAGATTAACTTCACTGTGAGAAAGTCGAGCCTGAGGCTGCAATCGTATTATATGGACATAGATTACAGCTATACTTTAAATAGCCTCTAATGCTTGTCATTTTCTATAAGACACAATGTCTATTCCAGGCCCCAGGCAGTAGTTAAGTCGTTTATGAGGGCCTAATTGTATTAATTGTTCCCCCCCAGACTCGTTGGTCAAAATTTGTGCACTAGGAAAGGGAATAGGGTGCCATTTGGAACGTAGCCAGGCAGGCAAAAAACTAAAGGGCTCAGTTAGTTAGGATTGATCGTGCCGTGCTGCTATGGAACACATATTGAAACAAGGCCAAGGTTTTAGGCAATTACAGCATACAGACCCATTTTTCAATTATCAAATTAGGACAGTCTCCAAACCAGCAGCATATACTTGATAATGCCGTCAGATCGGCTTGTAATAAGATCCATTCTCACTGTGTAACAACGCTATTACCATGCATAACTATAATAACACTAATCGCATGTATTATTACTCTGGTAAAACAGTTCCGATTGATCCCTTTATCCCCAATACAGCCCCTTACATAGAATGATTCTAATTCTACAATTCTAATGATTCTACGGTTCCTCCTCCGGTTGTAGAAAGCATGAATCATTCTACCTGGCCTGTAGCCTATATCTGCATCATCCAACTTAATGGAATTAAACTGCTGACCTGAAAGGACTCGATTCCAAAAAGCCATCAACAGCCCATGGATCAAGCTCTGGCTGTGGTTGTCCTTTTCCAAATGCCAGTTTGACATCAGCAGATACATGAAAGAGCAAACAATGCCAGAGTTAACGGTTATATCAACAACGTAAATACTGTAGGTCAAAACAAACATTGTATAGCACACATTGTACAAACATTGTATAGTTCAATCTAATCAATTAGGGTATCAATCAAATTCCCACAGATGCTGTGATTATGGCAGACATGGAAAACATATTTTTGCCATAGCCTCTGGTTCCTAACATCTCTGCCCCTTCCATTTCTCCACTATTTTCCTGTTTGTTCCCTTTTAATGTATTGATATAAAACCCTCTGCGGAATTGATCAGGTCAGCCAATGATTAGTCTAACTAAACTGTCTGTGCTGCTTTGAAACAACTAAAGGACCAAAATAATAACTGTAAAATAACTGTATTGAATAAAAATATAAAACGCAACATGCAACAATTTTACTGAGTTACAGTTCAGTAAATTCATTAGGCCCTAATCTATGGATTTCACATGACTGGGCAGGCACGCAGACATGGGTGGATCTGGGAGGGCATAGGCCCAGCCACTGGGGAGCCAGGCCCAGCCAATCAGAATGAGTTATTCCCCACAAAAGGGATGTGGAGGTCCTGATCTGGTCACACGTGGTCTGCAGTTGTGAGGCCGGTTGGACATACTGCCAAATTCTCTAAAATGACATTCAGATGGCTTATGGTAGAGAAATTAACATTCAATTCTCTGGCATCAGCTCAGGTAGACATTCCTGCAGTCAGTGTGCCAATTGCGGTATTGTGTTGTGACAAAACTGCACATTTTAGAGTGGCCTTTTATTGTCCACAGCACAAAGTGCACCTGTGTAATTATCATGCCGTTTAATCCGTTTCTTGATATGCCACACCTGTCTGGTGGATGGATTATCATGGCAAAGGGGAAATTATCATGAACAGGGATGCAAACAAATGTGTGCAAAAGTTGAGAAATAAGCTTTTTGTGCGTATAGAACATTTCTGGGATCTTTCATTTCAGCTCATGAATCATGGGACCAACACTTCACATGTTGCATTTATATTTTTGTTCAGTATATTTTCAGTCAGATAAACCTGAATCTGTTTTCCTGTGCTTCCATACAAAAGGTCAGTAGTGAGTCACAAAGTGCCTCTCTGCACTTAGCGGTTTGTAGCCCCTGAATCTTTCATGAACATTATGGGCATGTAGCAGAGAATCGGAGCACAAAAGTACAACATCGTCTTAAAATGCGTGCAGAGCAGCTGCACAGTTCTGCATGCATATGGATAATAATCAAGTCAGTGGCACTGTAGTTTGGAAAATACTGATTATCCAAGTCGGATTTAGAAGGAGTTTAATTTTACTTGTGTGGTGGCATTATAACATGTTACATAATACAGATTGCAATGTGAAAAAAAAATATATATATTTTTTTTAAATCAAACGTAATCTTTTCAGAGAGGAGCTAAAGACAGTAAAAAGGAAACCAACAAAGTAGCTGATGCGCTGTGTTCTCTCGATATTCTATAGAATGCTGCCTGAGACTGTAGTCTAAGCATGCCTTCTTAATCTGTTGTGACACAGCTCAGCTCCAATAAGACTTTTTGGAGGAGAAGAGACATTTTGGACAGCCGTGCCTGGCTCACCGATCCAGGAAATCACACTCATTATTATATATTTTTTTGCAGTTTTACTTCAGTGCTTTATTGCAAACAGGATGCATGTTTCGAAATATTTTTTATTCTGAACAGGCTTCCTTTTTACTCTGTCAATTACATTATGATTGTGGAGCAAATACAATGTTGATACATCCCCAGTTTTCTATCACAGCCATTAAACTCAGTAACTGTTTTAAAGTCACCATTGGCCTCATGGTAAAATCCCTGAGAGGGTTCCTTCCTCTCCGGCAACTGAGTTAGGAAGGACACCTCTATCTTTGTAGTGACTGGGTGTATTGATATACCATTCAAAGAGTAATTAATAACTTCCCCATTCTCAAATGGAAATATAAAATGTCTGCCATTTTATTTTTTACCTATCTACCAATAGGTGCCCTTCTTTGTGAGGCATTGTAAAACCTCCCTGGTCTTTGTGGTTGTATCCATTTGAAATTCACTGCTCGACAGAGGGACCTTACAGATAATTGTATGTGTGGGCTACAGAGATGAGGAAGTCATTCAAAAATAATGTTAAACGCTATTATTGCACACAGAGTGAGTCCATGCTACTTATGTGACTTGTTAAGCACATTTTTACTCCTGAACTTATTTAAGCTTGCCATAACAAAGGGGTTGAATACTTATTGACTTAAGACATTTCAGTTAATCATTTTTGTAATCATTTCAAAAACAATTCCACTTCGACATTCTGGGTTATTGTGTGTAGGTCAGTGACAAAAAAAAAAAATATCTACATGTATTCCATTTTAAATTCAGGCTGTAACAACTAAATGTGGAAAAAGCCTGAAGGCATTGTATTTCTCTATGGAGTCACTCCTCCACAATGGAAGCCATTAGTTCCACCCACAGTAAAATACTGTTAGGTAACATTGACAGCTGTCAGAGTCTGAAGGCTATGAGCTTATTACCCCAGCCAGGGCAATGACGTTTTACCGTAGGACTTCAAATGAAATGACCTCGGACAATGGAAGATTGCTTTAGCAGGTGTCCGGTCAGACGTATAGGACCAAAATCATTTCTGAGTAAATGTATTTTCTAAATATATGCATATTTAAGTCCTCCGACTGCCTGTCACAGACTTCAAACAAGTGAGAGTCCTCCTGACTGGAAGAATGAGCAGAATTGATGGTAGACAGCACCATCAAAGAAATTGGCCATACTACTCATCACAGCAAGCCCAGAGGGAAGAGTGTGTAATTGTATGTGACAGTCTCTGAACAAATCCTTATAGTAAATAACATCGTGAATGACAAATAGGAGCCTACCTTATAGGTGTATGGCGGCTCATTGTGGTTGACGCCATCTTTCACAAGTTTATCCCTGATCAAGACCTTCAGTTTGGGATTGGCCACCAACTCTTTACAATCATCAGTTAAACTTAGATTGTGGTTTGTTGGACAAGATGATTGTTGGTGACCTCCATTTCCAACCTCCTCCTGATTGGATTCTGTCCATGACCTTGACCACTGGAAGTCATTCTCGCAATCTGTGATGAGCGTGGTGCTGGTGCCCAACAAGGGGCTCAGGGGAGAGGGGTTCAGAGGCTCGAGGGTGAAGTAAAGACCGGGAGCTTTTTTTTTGTCCTCCTCTCTTAACTTCTTCACCGCGTTGAGTACTTTTTGTCGGTGGTGCCGCGCGTGTACCCCTATGGCGTCAAGATCGGGGTCCCCAATTTGTTTACACACTTCCAGATCATCGTATCCATTGTCCACAAACGCCTCCAAGTATTGGGGCACCTGAATAGTCTGTAGCCACTCGTAGACAAGGCTTGGGCCGGTGCGCATCATTTTGATATCCGATATGATGAGCAATGTATGCCATGCATATGCTGTTAGAAATATTATTCTCTCCAAAACGTAAACTTCAGGGGCGCGCGGTATCCTTGTGACATAACATTGGCCGCGGCCGCTATGTCATCGCCATCAGTGGTTCAACGTTCCAGGCTCATGCAAAGATGATTCCAGTTATGAAAGATCCAAGGAATCAAGTCAACTAGTGTTCAATAATGACCAAGACGTGTGCATTCACGATTCAGAATATAAACATTTTTGCGTAAATGTTTCATAGCCTGCATGTTGTGGAGGTTCCAAAAATCCAACCAAGCAGGTGCATGTGGTTATCAATTAATCCAAGCAGGCGAGAACGAGAACGCGTGGCATGATATCCAAGCAAAACACAACGGGGTTCAAAAGACAAATAAAGGAATTGTGCAATAGGTGTAAACCTACAGGCTGAATATCAGTCGGTTTCTATTCCTCAACCTTATGTTCGTTTCGTTGCAGCAGTTTTCAGTCGCGATATAGTTAAACTTCAGGAGGATCCGAGACGGTAACCTAAATGTGAGCTAAAAAGGTTTTCATTTATCACTGCTTCTTATCAACAGCTACTAACACATTTGTTGTAGCACATGGTTCAATGCATCCTCTCTCTCTCTCTCTCCCGATTGAACTTTCTCTTCGGTCTAGTATGCTTTCGACTCTAAAGTTCCATTCAATCAAAACGCATTCGCTGTGCGCCTGCCTGTGTAGTTTTATGACCAGTGAGAATTATCTGTACTCTAGCGGCCCCTGTCCGACACACCGTAGTTGACTGATTGAAAATAAGTAAATCATTGCCAAGCAGTACTGCATGTTGGCATCAATTATACAAAATTAAGGCAATAATTGTCGAGTGAAGTGAATCAGTAGGCTACAAATATATATATATATATTTAATGAGTTGTACCACGCATGATTTATGATTCCTGTCAAGAGACGTTTTATCTTCCCTTAAAACACAGAACGTTTAATGAGCATATGGGTGCAGGCATTCGCTCCAGCCCTGCTCTGATGACACACCTGATTGAAACCAACTTATAGATAATTTGTTTTTTGATTTACTTGACCCAACAATTATAGCCTTGCATGTTGTTTAACACTTGATTCCAACTTGCATAAATATGACATTTATTTTCAATCAGTTAACAGCCACAAAGACCACTTGAGACAAATTAGTTCATTGGATTAGTTTTCCAATTACACAATAATACACTACATGGCCAAAAGTGTGTGGCTCATCAAACATCTCATTCCAAAATAATGGGCATTAATATAACAGCGTCTACTCTTCTGGGAAGAATATCCACTATATGTTGAAACTTTCCTGGGGGACTTGCTTCCATTCAGCCACAAGAGCATTAATGAGGTCGGGCAATGATTTTGGGCAAATAGGCCTGGATTGCAGTCGGTGTTCCAAGTCATCCCAAAGGTTTTCGATGGGGTTGAGGTCAGGGCTCTGAGCAGGCCAGTCAAGTTCTTCCACACAGGTTTCAACAAACCATTTCTGTATGGACCTTTCTTTGTGCAGGGGGGTATTGTCATGTTGAAACAGGAAATGGCCTTCCCCAAACTATTACCACAAAGTTGGAAGCACAGAATCATTTAGAATGTCATTGTATGCTGTAGCATTAAGATTTCCCTTCACTGGAACTAAGGGGCTTAGCCCGAACCATGATAAACAGCCCCAGACCATTAATCCCCCTCCTCCAAACTTTACATTTGGCACTATGCATTGGGGAAGGTAGCGTTCTCCTGGCATCTGCCAAACCCAGATTCGTCCATCGGACTGCCAGATGTTGGAAGGGGGATTCAACTCCATCGCTCCAGCCGACACTTGCCATTGCGCATGGTGATCTTAGGCTTGTGTGCGGCTGCTTAGCGATGGAAACCCATCTCATGAACCTCCTGATGAACAGTTATTGTGCTGATGTTTCTTCCGGAGACAGTTTCGAACTTGGTAGTGAGTGTTGCAACCGAGGACAGATGATTTTTACATGCTTCAGCATTCGGCGGTCCCATTCTGTGAGCTTGTGTGGTCTACCACTTTGCGTCTGAGCCGTTGTTGCTCGTAGACGTTTCCACTTCACAAAAACAGCACTTACAGTTGCCCAGGGCATCTCTAGCAGTGCAGAAATTAGACAAACTAACTTGTTGGAAAAGTGGCATCCTATGACAGTGCCATGTTGAAAGTCACGGAACTCTTGGGCCATTCTACTGACAATGTTTGTCTATGGAGATTGCATGTCTCGGTGGCTGAAATTTGAAGGGGTGTCCACATACACTACACGGCCAAAAGTATCAATATAGCTACCTACTTCCTACATCGTTTGTGGCAGCAGATGAATTCAGACTCAGACATCCATCCATGTGAAATTGCAGCTTTATAAAACTGTACAATAAATTGTAACTACACAGCTATTTATCCCATACAAGTATGGCAGTTGGTTGGTTGAGAAACCTTTTGGCGTCTCCTGGTTGCAGTTTGTGTACAGTATGTTTTCAGTTGCAATTGATCTGTCAGGTAAGAAAAGAGAGTATGGGGAACACAGGAAAACAAAATCATGGATCTCATCAAATAAATATGGTTATTGCTATCTGGAATCATTGGGACATCCGTGCCCTAAACCCTAACCCCAACCATTTTAAAATGTCAACTTCAAATGGGGTAGGGATGTCCCAAGGATCACAGATATCAAGGAGCAAATAAATATAGTCTTTCACACTCCAGAGGAAAAACAAACATTTACCACACTCAGCTCAACTGATGAATATTTCTGATAACGAGAAACTTCATGAATTTGTGGTCAATCAAGATAGGTTGCAATAGACCGTAGATCGAATACATGGTTCTTTCAAGTCTGTAAACATTAAAAGTTCATGCATCCTCCTAAGTGCAAGAGAACAACAAGAACCTTAAATACGTTGTGACCTGACTGAATGGCTTCTTGTGGATGTAAATATACTGGGAACCCATCCAGAGAAATCACCCTCAACAGATAATCTTCCAAAAACTGGATCTATCAGATTCTGAGATGCACACATTTAATAGATCACCAGAAATGTTTATTTTCATGTTTGAATATTGGGCAATATGTACAACCATTGTTTTGGAGAAAAATGTGTCGTCTTAAAATGCACCATTCTATTCTTCTTAAATTATATTAAAAGTATTCGTATGGAATATATTGAAATTAAAATAATATTTTTTCAAATATATAAATCTATTAGAACATCTTTAACTGGCAATGAAAACAAATCCGAAAGTGAAGCAAGTCTGTATTTTACTGGGAAATGACACAGTTAACGTTCCCATATTTTGGTCCCTCAGAGAAATGAACAAGAAAAAATACAAAACAAAACAAGTGGTTCAAGGTGCGAAACAGTGCAAAACCACACAACAGCTCTTTACAATATATGTAGCTCAGTAGTACGAGAAATAACACATCCGGTCAAAAGAAAATCTACTTTTTCTGGGTCTTCTGCACACAGGTACATACATGTAATGTGGCAAGTTACAAGGTTAGGGAGTGACAAGCATGGAGAAGCTGTTCCACCATGTTCCAAACAGTATGGTCTATAGTTATCACATCCAGACTGTTGGGAGTTTGGACAGACAAGACAACAGTGTATAATTAAGCAACTCTTTGGTGTCAGAAAATAAAATGGCTGCTGACCTGTCTCATCTGAGACCCAAATGGCAACCCTTTTCCCTATGTAGTGCACTACTTTTGAATAGGGTGCCATTTGGGACAGACACTGTGCCATTTTCCCCGAACCAACACTATCAGATTTGTCTCCAGTTGTCTTGTCGCACTACTCATTTATTTACAGCTTTTGGCTGGGGTGAAAACAATCTGTAGTCTCTTATTTGGAATCAAGAACATAAGATAAACGCGTCTACCTCAACACAAATGGCAGCATCTCCTTGCACCGGGCTAAAAAAGAAAATCACGCTGAAAAACACCATTAAGGAAAAATATATACTGTAAGTATAAATATGTGCCCATACACATATCTGAATATATGTACGTTCACAAACACACAGATATACACATACATAGGTAGAGGTTAGCATATACGCATCATGATAAGCAAAGGCGGAGGAGAGTTGTCTGTAAAATAGCAGTCGATTCAGAGAATAATAACCAAAGAATGTTTTACCGCACATCAAGTGACACCTGTTCACATCTTCTACTGACGCTACGAATACAAAGACAGTAAGTTTATATCTGTATCCTTGTGATGGAACAGACATGCTTTCTTTTCTAAACATTAAAAACGATTTAAAATGAATAAGCCATGAGTGGTATGAATCAAATTGTCCGATTAGAATCAGTATCGCAAAGGATTGTGAGAAGACTCCAACCTGTATACAGTACCGCAATATTACCACATTGTGTAGTATGTTGAGGAAGAGTTGTAGGCCTTTCGGTATCGCTTAGGTACAGATTTAGGATTAGCTAGAATCCCCTCCCACAACCATTAGTGAGGAAAACACTAAACTGACCCAAGATCAGCATATAGGGGGCAACTTCACCCTATTCCGTTGTACATAACTCTTATCTCTCAGCCAATCAAGAGCCCAGAGCAAAAATACAAAGCTGGCACTGACGTCATTCTAAGGCCATACCTCTATTAGTACGATAGAACTGCTAAGTGTTTTCAACATACGAATCCATCACGTTTTGGTCATATTAATGTATACTTAATTGTGTCTAGTGGGTTCAGTAAGAGCCTGTACTATTTTCACTCGGCACACGCAACAGCTGATAACTCACTCTCCATAACCAGTTCAACTTTTACCTTTCAGTAAACAAACATGGGAACTGTATAGTATGACTTCCTGCTTCCAAACAAATCTGATAGGAAAACAAACCCTGATAATAAGTCTAACCAGGCCTACTGTAAGTAGGAGAAAAGATAGGTTATATTGATGGTGTGATAAGAACCTATCAATAAACTCATGGTTAATTAAGTGAGTGGATGGACTCCTGAAAAACAAACTGTCTCAAATAATGACTCGCATGAAAGACGACACAAATCAGTAGGAAAAAAAGGAATGACTTGAGACAAAACACAGAGGGGGTGAATCAATCACTGATTCATCCTTTCATCACCATTGCTATAGATATTGAGACTTCAAGAGCAGAGAGCTGGCGCCACTGACTGTGGTTTCCGTGGAGCTTCCTCCACACACAGGAGACTCCCCTTAGAGGTCCCTTGCGATTGGTTGACACTGAAGAGCAGGCATCACCTCACCTGGACACTGCACAGGTAATCACAGGCAACCTAACGGTGCTCATTTTGAGTAGAATTGCCCTACCTCGTGGACAACAAAGCAGCTGAGAACAGGACTGATAAAACACAGGAGCAGCACCCATACATTTAGGCTCCCCTGTGGTGTGTTAAGGAAATGAACATAATCTCTTTCAGATGACATAGAAACACCCAGAATAACTTTCCTCCTCTGTTCCTTCTAAGTCTGTCTGTCTGTTAGTCTACTCCTCTTCATTGGTAACCAGGTGACTGAGGTAATGCAGAGTGTTTTATTGTGCTGCTAGGAGGAAGGCATCAGTCTGTTAGATAACACTTCCTCCTGCAGAGAGATGAAGAAGAGGAGGAGCTGCATCTCCTGTAGAGGAAGAGGTGCGAGCAGAGAACTGAGGCCCACTGTCTCCTCTCGCTGCAATCAAAGCTGATACCACTTCTTATCTTTGTACTTCAACATCATCTGAGAGAGAAAAAGAAGGAAGAGGATGAGAGTACGAGACTAATAAAATAAAAGGTTCAATATAGATATATATTGACAACACTGTCACAGAAGGCAGGCGTCTCATCAAACCTGGGTTCGGGTAGTTTTCATTTTCTTTCAAATACTTTAGCTGAGCTTCATTGTTTCTCGAAAGTGAAAACCCTGTCCATCGTGCACTCCAGGCAGAATCAATCAAACGCTCAAAGTATTTGAAAGATAACAAATACTAGTTGACACCAGGTTTGCACCTCACAGACGATCAGGTGGATATTCCCTACAGCATGAGCGTGTTTAGAGAAGGAGTCAGCGCTGGCCATCATGGCTGCGGTTCTGTCCTCCAGCTCGCCCAGCTTCTGCCCCCTCTCGTCCAGGGCTATCCGGGCACGGGCCAGGTCTCCCACCACCCCCGAGGCTGCGCCCTTCATGCCCTCCATGCCCTGGGGCCCAGGAATGTGCTGCGCCAGGCTACGAGACGCCTTTCCCGCCGCCGTCTCACCAACTGTCGAGGAGAAAAGGAGAGAACCAGTGTGCCAACAAAACAGGCTTCATCATTGCAATGCCATTAGCTCTACGTCCAATAAGAATGTGCCATTAATAAACACATGCCAAACATATTGTACGGCATAATCTATGTCCAAATCAATCCGATGTGCCCTCAAAATGCTCTAGAATGTCAGTCACAGTTAAATGAGAAGCCAGTTTTATATTGACGGTGAGGTGTACTGTGGGGATGATACTCACACAGGTCTTCTCTATCCAGGGACTGAGCCCCTCCCCCAAACAGGCCCTTGAAGAAACCTCTGTTAGGAGCCTCAGGTGTCTCTATCGGTGCAAACAACTCTCCCATCATTTCCTAGAGAAGATACCGATGTAACAGTACGTGTCAAAGAGAACTAAAGTATTTATCATACCCACAAACACAAAACATGATATCTCTCCGTCCCTCACACACACACACACGTACCTGTAGATTGTCGCAGGTCTCCTGGCTGTATGTGATTCTCTGTATCTCGGTGGGGGAGGTGAGGTACATGGCCTGGCCCAGGTTGGAGAAGCAGAAGGTCCGGGCTATCCTCATGTCTGTCAGGGGAAGGTAGTTCACATCCAGGAGTGGTCTGAGACTGGGTAGACTGGAAGGAAGAGAAGGAGCGAGAAAGACAGGGAGAGAGGCAAAGATTGAGCAAGAGACACAAACAGTATGAATGCACTGAAGTAGGCATTGTAGTACACAACATCTGCCACAATCAGTCATAGACAGCATCAGAGGTCTGTGTTACAGTAAGAGTACTTCAGAGTACATACAGTACCACAGACTGGGCCTTTAAGAGTACCTCAGAGCCATGATGTGTCCATTAGCACAGAAGCAGGCGAGGCAGAGTCCAGCAGCCATCTGCACCACATCAGCTCTCAGCACAAAGGAGCTCTCTGTGATGTTGTGTTTGAAGAAGCAGGACTGGGAGGGTAGGCCCACCACTTTGGCCTGTTTCTCTGAACACACCACAGCATACTGGCTGTCCTGACCCTCCTGGGTGGGGGGTGGAGAGGCCAGCCTGCGCCGCCTCGCCTTCTCCTTCTCCTCCTCGTCCGGAGGGTTGGGCTCCGACCACGGCTCGTAGGAAGGGGGGAGGACCGCCCCAAGGGAGTCAAGGAAAGCCATGGTCAGGATACCTCCTTTAAGTCTGACCAGAGTACCTGGGATAGAGAGGCAAGTTATATATTTCCATTCATAATGCATTACAAGCACATTTATAATACTTTATGAGCTATGCTGCACCATAGTCTGATCAGAGTACCTGGAAAACAGAAACAGGTTAGACCTCTGAGGAATTTTCTCACTCCCTCCTTCTCTAATGCAAACAAACAAATGCAAAAAAATATATTACAGTATATTCGGAAAGTACGGTATTCAGACCCCTTAACACATTTTGTTACGTTACAGCCTTATTCTAAAATGTATTACATTTTTCCCCCGCTCAATCTACACACAATACCACATAATGACAACGCAAAAACGTGTTTTTATAAATTCATTAAAAAAACTTAAAAAACACATTTAAATAAGTATTCAGACCCTTTACTCAGTACTTTGTTGAAGCACCGTTGGGAGCGATTACAGCCTCGAGTCTTCTTGGGTATGACACTACAAGCTTGGCACACCTGTATTTGGGGAGTTTCCCCCAATTTTTCCCTGCAGATCCTCTCAAGCTCTGTCAGGTTGGATAGGGAGCGTCACTGCACAACTATTTTCAGGTCTCTCCAGAGATGTTCGGTCGGGTTCAAGTCCGGGTTCTGGCTGGGCCACTCGAGGACATTCAGAGACTTGTCCTGAAGCCACTCCTGCATTGTCTTGGCTGTGTGCTGTTGGAAAGTTAACCGTCGCCCCAGTCTGAGATCCTGAATGCTCCGGAGCAGATTTTCATCAAGGATCTCTCGACACTTTGCTCCGTTCAACTTTCCTTCGATCCTGAGTAGTCTCCCAGTCCCTGCCGCTGAAAAACAGAGAATCTTGTTTCTCATGGTCTGAGAGTTCTTTAGGTGCCTTTTGTCAAACTCCAATGGGGCTGGCCACTCTACCATAAAGCCCTGATTGGTGGGGAGCTGCATCTCCACAGAGGATCTCTGGAGCTCTGTCAGAGTGACCATCGGGTTCTTGGTCACCTTCCTGACCAAGGCCCTTCTCCCTCGATTGCTCAGTTTGGCCGGGCGGCCAGCTCTAGGAAGAGTCTTGGTGATTCCAAACTTCTTCCATTTAATAATTACGGAGGCCACTGTGTTCTTGGGGACCTTCAATGCTGCAGACATTTTTTGGTACCCTTCCCCAGATCTGTAACTCGACACAATCCTGTCTCGGAGCTCTACGAACAATTCCTTCGTCCTCATGGCTTGGGTTTTGCTCTGACATGCACTGTCAACTATGGGACCTTATAGACAGGTGTGTGCCTTTCCAAATCATGTCCAATCAATTGAATTTACCACAGGTGGACTCCAATCAAAGTTGTAGAAACATCTCAAGGAGGATCAATGGAAACAGGATGCACCTGAGCTCAATTTCTAGTCTCATAGCAAGGAGTATGAATATTTACGTAAATAAAGGTATGTTGTTTTTATTTTAATACATTTGCAAACCTTTCTAAAAACCTTTTTTCGCTTTGTCATTATGGGTATTGTGTGTAGATTGATGAGGAAAATGTTTTATTTAATCAATTTTAGAATAAGGCCGTAATGTAACAAAATGTGGAAGAAGGGGTCTGAATACTTTCCGAATGCACTGTATATATTTGTGTTAATATATATAGTTTGTTGACAATCTGCAGTAACCTTGTACACCACTAGTTGTCCCCAAACCACAGTGTGGGAACCACTGCTTTAATGCAAAGAAACATTTGTGGCCGCAAGCTATTCCTTCCGGTTACATCCAGATTCGGCCACCACAATGACGGTGGTGGTAATGCTTCTGCCACAGAGATGGTTCAGTAAACCGCATCGTGTGACTAATTAACCTTCTCTGAGACCTGAAAAGTTGGACTGGCGCCCTGAGTAGCATTCATTGTCTTGTCATTAAAACTTACCATGGCTGCCATATGGGCCACGGTCAAAAGTAGTGCACTACATGGAATAGGGTGCAAACACACTGACCACAAGATGATACTCTGACAGGTTGCTGAAGCCTCAGGTCCCCTGTGGGTGGCAGGCTTAGGGCCAGAACCAGAACAGTGCCATGGGTAGTGCCCACCCACAGGCTGGGACTGCCACTGCCGTCTGTCTTCCTGGGGAAACTCTCACTGAAGTGGAAGGAGGAGATGGCCTCGCGGGACTCCAACTCTATGCTGGTCACACTGGAGCTCCTCGAGCGGCTGAACAAACTGTCCTTGGCATCTGGATGGTGGCCCACAGAGGACAAATAGAGAGAGAGGGGAAGTGAGGGATAATATGAAAAGTGGATACTTTGATTTAGTAGGAATAGGAAAAGGAAAATAAGAGTGGTTATTAACCCAGGGACACAGAGGTACATCCAAGCTAGAGAGAATGAGAAAAAAACATCACATTTCTTCACAATGCACACAAGGAGCAGCACATGAAACACCCACCCAACGACAGTAGCACAAAATAAAGGAAATTCCAGAGAAACCACATGGCCTTTCATCACCGAGAGATTACCAGATATTGTGTTATTGTGTTTTCAAAAAATGTTGACAAATAAGTTCAGTGCCTAATTGACCTACAGTAACACCCTGGCCATTTGCCTAAAGAAAGCCTATTCTCAATGTGGAACGTCCACCCACAAAAAAACTACCTTATGCAGTACCACACTTGAGGAGACAAGGGGATTACTTTACTACAATATGAGTGGCAGTTTGAATAGCATGGGGAAAACATAGATGACTCATCTTTGTGTCTGTACCATGATGGTGCCTGTGAGAGCAGGGGCAGCCCCATTGAGGCCATCTCCATCTTGAAGTAGTCCATTTTCTTCTACTACTTCTAGGAGTTGGTAAACAAACTGGCTGTCTGGCTGGCTGACAGGTGGCATACTGTGCCACCTTGGAGTGTGTTGTTTAAACAGACATGAAGCCAAGGTTGGTGATTTACTGCCACGTGCTGGTTGTAGAATGTTTGCTCAAGAGAAGAATGGCTCATCCATTCTGGTGACCTGGATGGAATTATGTGATCCTTCCTTAACCTGTAGGAAGTCTCACCCAGTTGACTGCTTCAAAATGGTGAAAGCCCTCAATGGCAATGTCCATGCAAAAACGGGTTATTTCCAAGTAGTGATCACTATCCATCTCTGTGTCAAACACATTGCTGCATTCAACACACGTGTTTCAGAGAAGTAAACAAGAAAATAAGGATTTTCAACACAATGCAGACAGTAACTGAAGAACGTCCTCAAAAACAAAACAAGGGAACCAACAAGTCAGTCAGTGAGAGAGTTAGTGTTAAAGTTCAAAGTTCAGAACCAGCTAACAGTAGGCCTTAGCAGAAGAGGTGGGGGTTAGTACAAGTACCAGTTATCCCACTGCAGCCCAAGTCAATGGCACCCTATTACCTATACAGTGCACTACGTTTGACCTGAGCCCTATGTGGGCCCTGGTCAAAAGTAGTGCACTATATAGGGAATAGGGTGCCATTTCAGACGCAGACCACATGCCTGGTCCACTCACTGAGGTAAGGGACTGAGAGAGTCCTTTGTTGGGAGAGAGACTTCCTGGGCTCCTTGCCCTCCTTCACACAACAAAAGCGCTTCTTATACGGGAGAGAGCGCTGGCGTCGCACCCTCTTCTCTGCTCACAGAGAGGACGAGGGCAAACAGAGAGTACGTGTCTCAGTTTACCAGATTACAAGATAACAGCATTTGAATGTTGCACAGTAGTGTCTTTCTAAGCTTAGCCTGGTGGAACCAAAGCCTGATCGTGCGATAGCACACGATTCTGTTGTAATGGTAAACGAAGCTATCAACGAAGCTGGATCCACCAGGCTAGGACTCTCACAAAACAACATTTATGAACATGGAAAATGTAAGTAAAGTTTGGGGTACTTAAGGAGTGGGATTGGAACAGCACCTGAAAAGTAAAAGGGCAACGAGGGAATGTAAACAACACAGAGTTGTAAGGGCTTACCCAGGTCTGTCTTTTGCTCTGTAGGCGAGCAAATTTTCCTTGACATCTTGGCTGCAAGAAAAAAAAAGTATAAATAAAATAAAAAAAACATACCCTCTTTTACAACGGAATAAAACATTTTGAACTGGCCATATAAAATGACGCTTGTTTTGTTCACTCTCAGCAAATTTGTCATCCGCCATTCATTGGCAAAAAAAAGCGTGAGAGGAGAATGTAGAATTAGCATTGATCCTCAGAGGCAGCTGGTTATTGAGTGCATCATGCCGAACAGCCAGGCTAGGAGAAGTACCCTCTCTCACACAGTCAACGCGAGCCCAGCATTATTACACACACACAGCATGTAACGTCAAAAAAAGCAAGAGGTAGACAAGAAAAAGAGATTGAATTCAGGTTATTGTTACAATGGAAGGAAGACTGGAAAGGAGAGAGAGGGAAAATCATTCAAGGGAATAATCGAGTACCAAGGTCCTGTAATATAAATATTTAAATATTTTTGTCAAACCAAAACTTACGTTATTCTATTGATGAACATTCCCAATACCTCAAATTAGTTCAAAATTAGTAAGAGATTAATAGTCAGAATTACTTAACGTTTGAACCAGTGAAAAATTGCATCGCTTTGAGATTTGAGTGATTCTGTAAAAAGTTTGTGATCTTTATTTGACATTCTATTCTTTTCAGAGAGAACATGTGCTACAATGATTTTACTCTAGTGCAAAAAGCAGAGTAAATGTCATCCTAAGAGAGAAACGTGGAGGCCCCTCTTATCTGTCATGCATTTGACAAAGTGCGGCGGATCACTTCGACAGACAATCAGCCACCTTGTGATTGACGGCAACAACCCACAGATTGAGTGCATGTATCGTCTCCATCATCATCATCATCATTATTAGCACGTTGGATTAAGGCACAGCCTTGGTTAGAAGCCCAGTGAAGTCGGTGAGAGAGAAAGCAGTAGAGTTTATAACACAGGGATCATACACTACCAAAGTCATTGGCAACCGTCTTGGAAAACCGTCTGCTTTTGGACTTCACTGCAAATGTGTTTTAAAAAGACAAATGTAAAATTGCATTGCCGGTGGCCAGAACATACGGGAAGAATGAAGCTCAGTAGATGTGGTTGATTCATCAATGTAATACAGTACCCTTCTGTATGAACCTTTCCTGTTTGTGTTCATCGTCTGAATTGGTGGGTGACGTAGAGCCTACTGTATATGGCGACAACAACACTTCAGTGGACATCAACCCTTTCAACACTCCTTAACTGAGTCGATACCCAAAAGCAGCTAGTAAATAGATATGTCATACATGTGTCATTTGTACTTCTTCAAGTAAAAGGTAGATTGTGTTTTGTATTATACAGTAATGGAGAATGACATTTTACCTGACGTTGGTGATTTGTTGCTTTTCTCTTCTAAAGCGTTGTTTCCATTGTTGTTATCACTGAGAGCTGTGGAGAACAGACATGTCTTAGACCAACAGAGCTGTGGAGAACAGACATGTCTTAGACCAACGTGTTGTTATCACTGAGAGCTGTGGAGAACAGACATGTCTTAGACCAACGTGTTGTTATCACTGAGAGCTGTGGAGAACAGACATGTCTTAGACCAACGTGTTGTTATCACTGAGAGCTGTGGAGAACAGACATGTCTTAGACCAATGTGTTGTTATCACTGAGAGCTGTGGAGAACAGACATGTCTAAGACCAACAGAGCTGTGGAGAACAGGCATGTCTTAGACCAATGTGTTGTTATCACTGAGAGCTGTGGAGAACAGACATGTCTTAGACCAATGTGTTGTTATCACTGAGAGCTGTGGAGAACAGACATGTCTTAGACCAACGTGTTGTTATCACTGAGCTGTGGAGAACAGACATGTCTTAGACCAACAGAGCTGTGGAGAACAGACATGTCTTAGACCAACGTGTTGTTATCACTGAGAGCTGTGGAGAACAGACATGTCTTAGACCAACGTGTTGTTATCACTGAGAGCTGTGGAGAACAGACATGTCTTAGACCAACAGAGCTGTGGAGAACAGACATGTCTAAGACAAACAGAGCTGTGGAGAACAGGCATGTCTTAGACCAACATGTTGTTATCACTGAGAGCTGTGGAGAACAGACATGTCTTAGACCAACGTGTTGTTATCACTGAGAGCTGGGGAGAACAGACATGTCTTAGACCAATGTGTTGTTATCACTGAGAGCTGTGGAGAACAGACATGTCTTAGACCAACGTGTTGTTATCACTGAGCTGTGGAGAACAGACATGTCTTAGACCAACGTGTTGTTATCACTGAGAGCTGGGGAGAACAGACATGTCTTAGACCAACGTGTTGTTATCACTGAGCTGTGGAGAACAGACATGTCTAAGACCAACATGTTGTTATCACTGAGAGCTGTGGAGAACAGGCATGTCTTAGACCAACGTGTTGTTATCACTGAGAGCTGGGGAGAACAGACATGTCTTAGACCAACGTGTTGTTATCACTGAGAGCTGTGGAGAACAGACATGTCTTAGACCAACGTGTTGTTATCACTGAGCTGTGGAGAACAGACATGTCTTAGACCAACATGTTGTTATCACTGAGAGCTGTGGAGAACAGGCATATCTTAGACCAACGTGTTGTTATCACTGAGAGCTGGGGAGAACAGACATGTCTTAGACCAACGTGTTGTTATCACTGAGAGCTGTGGAGAACAGACATGTCTTAGACCAACGTGTTGTTATCACTGAGCTGTGGAGAACAGACATGTCTTAGACCAACGTGTTGTTATCACTGAGCTGTGGAGAACAGACATGTCTTAGACCAACGTGTTGTTATCACTGAGAGCTGGGGAGAACAGACATGTCTTAGACCAACGTGTTGTTATCACTGAGCTGTGGAGAACAGACATGTCTAAGACCAACAGAGCTGTGGAGAACAGACATGTCTTAGACCAATGTGTTGTTATCACTGAGAGCTGTGGAGAACAGACATGTCTTAAACCAACGTGTTGTTATCACTGAGAGCTGTGGAGAACAGACATGTCTTTGACCAACAGAGCTGTGGAGAACAGACATGTGTTAGACCAACGTGTTGTTATCACTGAGACCTGTGGAGAACAGATATGACAAAGACCAACGTGTTCTCTACAGTGAAGACTGCTGCTGACCATCAACTAGCTTCAAAGTGAGCTTAAGATGTTCATAGTTTGGAAAAATCTGAGGCAAGTAACTTTGGTAGGAGCAGCTTTTTAACTGAGCTGATAGATATTAACAAAGACTAAGGCTGTCAGTAATTGCAGTATATCTTCCCCATTCCTCCATGTGACTATCGTATGAAAATCATATTCCCTGTCCAGTTAAGCTACTTATTCATACACTTTTAAATAAGTGTCAGCTAAAATAAGTTGTCTGAATGCATGAAAACAAATGGTGATTGAAACAGATCGAAGAGAAGAAGAACGGAGAGAAAAAAATGGAGAAGACAACCGAGTATGATACACATGAGATGACTTACGGGCGTTAGAAGAACGATAAGTCTGTTTCACAGACTTATAAAAGATAGAAAGGCGGGCCATGCAAGACGTCACAGGTGGAATGTCTTTGTCTTTACAAGGCCAAAGAGAGAGAGCAACAGAGAAAGAGAGAGAGCAACAGAGAGAGAGAGAGAGAGCATCAGAGAGAGCATCAGAGAGAGAGAGAGAGAGAGAGAGAGAGCAACAGAGAGCGAGAGAGAGCAACAGAGAGCGAGAGAGAGAGAGCAACAGAGAGAGAGGGAGAGAGAGAGCAACAGAGAGAGAGGGAGAGAGAGAGCAACAGAGAGAGAGGGAGAGAGAGGGCAACAGAGAGAGAGAGGGCAACAGAGAGAGAGAGGGCAACAGAGAGAGAGAGGGCAACACAGAGAGAGAGGGCAACACAGAGAGAGAGGGCAACAGAGAGAGAGAGGGCAACAGAGAGAGAGAGGGCAACAGAGAGAGAGAGGGCAACAGAGAGAGAGAGGGCAACAGAGAGAGAGAGGGCAACAGAGAGAGAGAGGGCAACAGATAGAGAGAGGGCAAGCAACAGAGAGAGAGAGCAACAGAGAGAGAGAGAGACAAACAGAGGGAGAACAACAGTAAAGAAAGTTAAGACAAAACATTGATAAAAAAAATCATAAGAATAGAAAGAATCCAATGAACTCAGAGGCTAGCAACTGGGTCATCCACCAATTTAGTGCTCCAAGTGTAACTTGGTCCCAAAACAACGTTTGATTTCACCTCATTCTCTCTTTTTTTTTTATCATAAAGAGCACATGTTCAATTTCCTAAAAAAACATGTTTTCCTATCAAGAGGTTAAGTAAATAAAATATACTATAGTAAGTGTCTATTAAGTGCCAAATAAAAAGTAACAGGGTTGACGATTTCATCTCAAATCAGCCATAAATCCCCTTTTTGACAGGGGGAATTGAAGCTTATGTGCAACAGCGAGTGGCAATTGAGTGGCAATTGAAGAGCACGAGTGGAAAGAGGACAGAGAGAGGGGGGACAGAGGGGAGAGAGAGAAAGCAAGAGAGCAAGAGAACATGAGTGGGGGAATGACAGGAGTAGGGTTGCAAAGAGAGTGTATATTACTGGAAACTTTATAAGTTCACCAGTAAACTACAATACCAGAATTTTGGTATCTTAAAATGTTGGTATCACAAGACATCTAGTGGCCCTTTTGGATCTTTCACATTTTTACAACGGTCTGAAATTTTCTCTGACCTTCTGTGCGGCCTTATCACATGTAAAATACTGATACAATTAATTTTAAATAATATTTACATAGGGATATTGTTTTTTTAGGATATGTCGTTTTGACAATATAGTTTTTGCGCCAGTAACTGCGCCAAAACTCCAGTATTTTTCTTTCATAGCTTTATTCATCTTCTTTTTAAATAGGAAGCCAAGTTGTTTTCTGCACTTTTATTTCCACGACTGATCACTAGTTTTCTCATGGCGGTGTGGAACAGAGATGGTGCGTCTTTTGTAGACCAATAAGAGGGCTGCACCATTAAATGCAATTTTGTGTGTGCACAATAAAACATTTTGGGGGGAAAAAAATATTGTGAAACACTAGCATTACACTATTATTGTAGATATTAAAAATAAAAATCTGAAATTACAATGGAAAAATATGACATACAGCACCTTTAATATTATTACATTGTATTGCATTAGAAGTTTTAAACTTATTCCACGGATCCCTTGGCCAAAATTGGTTGAATCTGTTATAGTTGGTTATAGTATGCTCTCTCTAATTCTCTATTTCTCTCTTTCTTTCTCTCTCTCGGAGGACCTGAGCCCTAGGACCATGCCTCAGGACTACCTGACATGATGACTCCTTGCTGTCCTCAGTCCACCTGGCCGTGCTGCTGCTCCAGTTTCAACTGTTCTGCCTGTGATTATTATTATTTGACCATGCTGGTCATTTATGAAAATTTGAACATCTTGGCCATGTTCTGTTATAATCTCCACCCGGCACAGCCAGAAGAGGACTGGCCACCCCTCATAGCCTGGTTCCTCTCTAGCTTTCTTCCTAGGTTTTGGCCTTTCTAGGGAGTTTTTCCTAGCCACCGTGCTTCTACACCTGCATTACTTCCTGTTTGGGGTTTCAGGCTGGGTTTCTGTACAGCACTTTGAGATATCAGCTGATGTACGAAGGGCTATGTAAATAAATGTGATTTGATTAGTAATAAAAAAAGAGAAGAGATGTATATATATATATTTTTTTTTTTAAATCTCTCCGCAGACTCCCTGCAGTACCTCCGCGGCACAGACAGATCCCACTCATGATGAGCATGTTTCTCTGAGTTTCTACTGAGCCACTGAACAGATGGACAGTCCACCAGTGATGACAGAGAGATGGCTACTACAGGGGTGGAGCACTTAGGGTGTGAAGCCAAACTGGCTGCCAAGAGTGTGAGGCCTGCACCTCTAGCCAGCTCAGTGACTGGCTTTAAGAGTCATAGACAGACGAGCCCAAAAGTATTTGAACAGTGACATGTTTTGTTGATTTGATTCTGTACTCCAGCACTTTGGAATTTAAATGATACAATGACTACGAGGTTAAAGTGCAGACTGCCGTTTTAATTTGAGGCTATTTTCATCCATATCGGGTGAACCGTTTAGAGGTTACAGCACTTTTTCTACATAGCCAGCCCATTTTAGGGAACCAAAAGTATTTGTAAAAATTAACTTAAGGTTAGTATTTGGTCCAATATTCCTAGCATGCAATGACTACATCAAACCTCTGGCTACAAACTAGCATCCACATTAATATAAAAGTGTTAAGAAACAAATTCTATTATTTTTTACAATAACAGTGACTCAAAAATTACACAACAATTAACCATTCATTTCTATTGGGCACCAAATAATCGGAAACACAATCAAAACAAATTGCAAATGCATCCAACAAGATGTAGAGTCACAAGCTTTATGTAGTCATTGCGTGCTAGGAATATAGGACCAAATACTAAACTTTTGACTACAGTAAGTTAATATACAAGCAAATTGTCCCAATACTTTTGGTCCTCTAAAATGAAAAGACTAAAATGAAAAGACTATGCTGTAATTTCTAAATGGTTCACCCGATATGGAGGAAAATAACCTCAAATTAAAATATGACAGTCTACATTTTAAAGGCCCAATGTAGCCATTTTTATGTAACAAGTAAGTACCTAACTGTGATTGTTTTCAATTAAAATGGTTAAAAACAAACAAAAGAGCAATTTCTCAAGCAGGAAATCTGCTAAGAATGTCTGGGAGGGGTCTGAGTGGGGAGGGGAAAACTGAAAGCTAGCTGTTATTGGCAGAGGCTTGGAACTCTTTCTTATTGGTCTATAAAACAAATGTACCTGGTGATGTCACCAGGCAGGCCAAAACTCCATCCCACCAAAACAGGCTGAAATTTCAGGAAGTCTTTTCAAAAAGCTCTTACACTAAAAGGGCATTATCATTTTCACAATATTATTCTAACCTTATAGGAGTGGAAATATATTTAAATCACAGGAAAACCTATTTTTGATTGCACTGGGCCTTTAACCTCAGTCAGTGTGTCATTTCAAAGTGCTGGAGTAGAGAGCCAAAACGACAACAGAAATTGCCTCACTGAATATACAGTAGTTGTGTTCTCATTCGATCCCCTGGCTTTGACTATCAATGCCTTTCAGTCCGGACTACAACTCACTTGACATCACTATACTAATCCCTTTCATGACCCCGTCAGGTGGGAGCTCTAGGGAACATACTTAAGTTACTATCCCCTGCTGCTGCATGAAAAACTAAAATCGCAAAAGGAAGATATTGCAGTCTTTCTGATTCTACTTTCTGTCTGAATATACTCCCATGTCTCATTTCTGGGAACATACAACATGCCTTAGCCTACTCAACATTCAGGGAGCCCCTCACCTCCAGACGGCTGTGGTTTCTTGCGAGGCGACCGAGGCTGTCTCTGGTAGGGGTCTGAGGGACTGTACAGCTCTGACGTGCCCATGTTCAGGACGAGGGTCTTCTGAAGGTAGTCCACTACAGCCAGACCATTGCTGTTGCCAAACACCACACTGAGGGAAAAGAGAATGCGATAATTTAACCGAGGTCCTCTGCAGTTTTATAAACAACACAAAAAGGTTTTCAGCCCCTAAGGCAGGGGTGTCAAACTCATTCCATGGAGGGCCTAGTGTCTGCAGGTTGTAGTTTTTTTTAAATTTCAATTAAAACAGACAACCAGGTGTGGGGAGTTCCTTATTAATTAGTGACCTTAATTCATCAATCAAGTAAAAGGGAGGAGCGAAAACCCGCAGACACTCAGCCCTCCATGGAATGAGTTTGACACGTGTGCCCTAAGGCAACCAATAAAGCCTTTGATGCAGTTACAGTATATTCCCTTTGTGTATGATCTCTGCATGAATACAACTGCAGGTGATGTGTCTAATGTACACCGTGACCATCAAGAGTGCAGTGGTTCGTGCTGACACAGACAGACAGACAGGCAGACGTAGACCTACAGTCCGTATGAGGAGTTGACAGCCAGGCTGGTGATCTGCTGAGGCGGCTCCCCACTAACCCAGACCAGCTGAATTACCAGCTCCACCTGGTAACCAGGAGACTGCTTCAGAGGGGAGCTCCGGACCCTGCAGGGAAACAACACAACAGGATTAGGTGACTTGTGGTGTTAAACGTGCATACTGTAGTGTACCTAGATACACATCTACACTACCACCTACTGTTCACATGCATTTGTATCTGCATTAATCTTATATAGAAATAGCCTACTTATCTTCACGGATGGCACTTTTTGTAATAAAACACTATATTGGAGATTCTACAATTGAAAATGTCAATGCTAAGCAGGAAAAGAACATGAACTGTTTGGTTCGTACTTGAGGCATGGTACATTATCCCGGGGCCCGTCATCAGTTGTGGAGGGCTGGGTCTCAGGGGGTTCTCCCTCCTGGGTTGGGCAGGTGGAGTGCACTGGGGTAGATGGGGTGAGAGGATGCTCTCCTGCGGTGTCTGGAGAATCTACATCATCCAGCTCACACTGCATACGCACCTCCAACAGCTGAGAGTAAATAAATGTTACTTTTTTTTGTATTTGAGGAATTTAGCAGACACTCTTATCCAGAGCTATTTACAGTCATAATGAGGGCCCTGCGTTTTGGAGTATCATATCACCTAGAGTTTAACAATTAAAAATGAGAATTAAACCAAAAATGAAAGCAATTGAGGATGGTGCTGGACCATCTGATATAAAAAAGAAAAGGGGAAAGTTTGATAAAAAAAAAGCTTTATTTAAAAAGGTTAAAATCCAGGTCATGTGACATACATGCCCAAAACACGGGGCCGTAGTGATAATATCTAGTCATAAACATGAACACTAATAGCAGATAAAATGGGAAATCAGGGGGAAATATTGGTTTTGGAAATAGGTAAAGTTCAACGATTTTATAAATGGAGAAAGTCATAAAAGCAGGAATTCCAGATTAGTCAGGTAGAAAAAAACATCCCTGTAATATACCCACACATCCTAATATACAGTACATACAGTTGAAGTCAGAAGTTTACATACACTTAGGATGGAGTCATTAAAACTCGTTTTTCAAACACTCCACAAATTTCTTGTTTAACAAAGTATAGTTTTGGCAAGTCTGTTAGGACATCTACTTGGTGCATGACACAAGTCATTTTTCCAACAATTGTTTAAAGAAAGATTATTTCACTTATAATTCACTGTATCACAATTCCAGTGGGTGAGAAGTTTACATACACTAAGTTGACTGTGCCTTTAAACAGTTTAGAAAATTCCAGAAAATGATATCATGGCTTTAGAAGCTTCTGATAGGCTAATTGACATCTTTTGAGTCAATTGGAGGTTTACCTGTGGCTGTATTTCAAGGCCTACCTTCAAACTCAGTGCCTCTTTGCTTGTCATCATGGGGAAATCAAAACAAATCAGCCAAGACATAAGAAAAGAAATGTAGACCTCCACAAGTCTGGTTCATCCTTGGGAGCAAATTCCAAATGCCTGAAGGTACCACGTTCATCTGTACAAACAATAGTACGCAAGTATAAACACCATGGGACCACGCAGCCGTCATACCGCTCAGGAAGGAGACGCGTTCTGTCTCCTAGAGATGAACGTACTTTGGTGCGAAAAGTGCAAATCAATCCCAGAACAACTCCAAAGGACCTTGTGAAGATGCTGGAGGGACCAGGTACAAAAGTATCTATATCAACAGTAAAACGAGTCCAACATCAACATACCGCTCAGCAAGGAAGAAGCCACTGCTCCATAAAAAGGCCAGACACGGTTTGCAACTGCACATGGGGACAAAGATCGTACTTTTGGAGAAATGTCCTCTGGTCTGATGAAACAAAAATAGAACTGTTTGGCCATAATGACCATAGTTATGTTTGGAGGATAAAGGGGAGGCTTGCAAGCCGAAGAACACCATCCCAACCGTGAAGCATGGGGGCGGCAGCATCATGTTGTGGGGGTGCTTGCTGCAGGAGGGACTGGTGCACTTCACAAATTAGATTGCATCAAGAGGGTGGGAAATTATGTGGATATACTGAAGCAACATCTCAAGGTATCAGTCAGGAAGTTAAAGCTTGGTTGCAAATGGGTCTTCCAAATGAAAAAAGTTATAGCAAAATGGCTTAAGGACAACAAAGTCAAGGTATTGGAGTGGCCAGCACAATGCCCGGACCTCAATCCTATAGAAAATTTGTGGGCAGAACTGAAAAAGCGTGTGCGAGCAAGGAGGCCAACAAACCTGACTCAGTTACATCAGCTCTGTCAAGAGGAATGGGCCAAAATTCCCCCAACTTATTGTGGGAAGCTTGTGGAAGGCTACCCAAAACATTTGACCCAAGTTAAATGATTTAAAGGCAATGCTACCAAATATGAATTGAGTGTATGTAAACTTCTGACCCACTGGGAATGTGATGAAAGAAATAAAAGCTGAAATAAATCCTTCTCTCTACTATTATTCCAACATTTCACATTCTTACAATAAAGTGGTGATCCCAACTGACCTAAAACAGGGAATTTTTACTAGGATTAAATGTCAGGAATTGTGAAAAAACGGAGTTTAAATGTATTTGGCGACGGTGTATGTACTTCCGACTTCAACTTTATATTCAAAACGCTGCATTGGTATGATATTGAGAAACTGGTTGCTACAGTTACCTGCACCACCTCAGTGGTTATTTCCTGTTTGCTGAACCTATAGATGATGACGTGGGCAGAGACTCCAGCCACACACAGCATCCTGCTCTCTGGGCACCACGACAAGGTCTGGATGGCGTAGGGATCCTCATCCACTATCTCCGTGCTCGGCTTCTCCTCCTTACCATCCTTTAGAGCCTTCTCAAACACCTTGGCAGTCTTCAGCTTGTACAGTACTTGGAGCATTACTAGAACAAAGGAAGGGGGATATTGTACTGAACTGTTAGCAATGACCTAC
Source organism: Oncorhynchus mykiss (assembly GCF_013265735.2). Lineage (NCBI taxonomy): Eukaryota > Metazoa > Chordata > Actinopteri > Salmoniformes > Salmonidae > Oncorhynchus > Oncorhynchus mykiss. Next base: position 27,018,663 of record NC_048583.1, on the reverse strand, counting down.
ATACTACACACAAATGTATTCCATTGCTTTACAAAAGGGACAAACCATTGTGGTATTCTTATTTCAACCAATTATATAATCAAAGGAATCAAATGAAACGCCACTCACTTGCAGAAGCATCCCAAAACTTGATTGAGCCATCAGCATGTCTGTTCATTGCAAAGAAGGAAAATGAGAACAGTTTTGTTTGTAAATGGATACCATAAATATATAATAGAAATCCAGTTTATGTTAGGTAAGTGTTGTGCACATAGACGTATAAAGAATTACTTATAGAGGGGAATTATAGGATCTCTATGGTTGTGTTTCTGTCTCAGCCTTCAGGTGTTCGGTAGGTACTCACCCAGTGACGATGATCTCAGGGTAGCTTAGTGTGCCTTGGCCCCAGTTACCACCACTTATGGGCCATTCCTGGAAATACAAAAAAATACATTTACTACACAAATATAACCTTGTGACCACATTGATACAGTCAAAGCCCTATTCCAATATAATTGTTTTATGTCAGCCCTAGTCCAATATTTAAAACAAATTGTAAGCACATAACACATTTAACTTCTTTGGGATAAGGGGCAGTATTTTCATATCCGGATGAAAAGCGTGCCCAGAGTAAAATGCCTGCTACTCAGGCCCAGAAGCTAGGATATGCATATTATTAGTAGATTTGGATAGAAAACACTCTGGTTTCTAAAACTGTTTGAATGATGTCTGAGTATAACAGAACTCATATAGCAGGTGAAAACCTGAGAAAAATCCAACCAGGAAGTGGGAAATCTGAGGTTTGTAGTTTTTCAAGTGATTGCCGATCCAATATACAGTGTAAATGGGGTCAGATTGCACTTCCTAATGCTTCCACTAGATGTCAACAGTCTTTAGAAAGTTGTTTCAGGCTTCTATTGTGAAAGGGGAGAGAATAAGACCACTCACAGTAAGTGGCTCAGCTGAAAGCTATGAGTTGTTTATTGCGCGAGCTCTGTTCCCTTTCCTTTGGAATATTATTGAAGATTTATGATAAAAACATCCAAAAGATTGATTATAAACATCGTTTGACATGTTTCTATGAACCTCAATGGAACTTTTTTGACTTTTCGTCTGAACTTAGTGCCCGCGCTTTGTGCATTTGGATTAGTGAACTAAACGCGTGAACAAAAAGGAGGTATCTGGACATAAAGTTGGACTTTATCGAACAAAACAAACATTTATTGTGGAACTGCGATTCCTGGGAGTGCATTCTGATGAAGATCAAAGGTAAGTGAATATTAATAACGCTATGAGTGCCATCTGATGAAGATCAAAGGTTAGTGATTCATTTTATCTCTATTTCTGCTTATTGTGACTCATCTCTTTGGCTGAAAAATGGCTGTATGTTTTTTTGTGACTAGGCGCTGACCTAACATAATCGCATGGTATGCTTTCGCCGTAAAGCCTTTTTGAAATCAGAAACTGTGATAGGATTAACAAGAAGTTTATCTTTAAAATAGTGTATAATACTTGTATGTTTGAGGAATTTTAATTATGAGATTTCTGTTGTTTGAATTTGGCGCCCTGCACTTCCACTGGATGTTGGTCAGCTGGGGACGGTAGCGCCCCACCTAGCCTAGAGAGCCCTATTCCAATATTTAAAACAAATTGTAACCACATAACACCTTAAGTGGGATAAAGCCTATTTTCTAAAATGTTCTTTTCAAGTGGGATACATTACCTTCTTACTGTAACCCGGTCTCTTTTGCCAGGAGCCAACAGAGTAAAGTGCAGGTATGAGTTCAGGAGGGCAGTCAGCAAAATATTCTACGCACGTCACTGGAGACTTGTGGATCGACAAAGAGTACGGGTTCTCAAATATTGGGTATCTGTCAATCAAAAGGGAAAAGGCTGTGGTTGTAAGACACTAAGACTTAGAAGAACAATATTACTTCATTACTTTACATTCTAACCCCACCCCCCTACTATATGTCAAGTCTGCAAACAGTAGGCCATCGTTCCATGTATCGTGCCACCATAAGTAAACATGCAAGTAAGCGCACAAGTAGCCTACTGTAACAACAAAACTCACCCAATTTGTCTAAGGTCGATGACAACTAAATCCTTTTCCAAAAGGACAACTACGGCATAAGGATCCTGGAAATCTGTGATGCAGAAAAAAAGTTCAAACATGTTAAGAAGAGTTAAACCATGGGGAAAAAGACAGAAAAGTCTTGATAAAGAAATCCTAATCACAGTGTTAGATATTGAAGTTTAATATACATAAATTATTCACACCCCTTGACTTTTTCCACATTTTGTTGTTTAACCTCTTAAATGTAAAGATTTTTTTTTCCAGTTCAGTCTGGTATGAGAACGGAAGCCCTTATCTGCAAAAGCAGGGTGTCTGCGGAATGCTGAGTATCATGGCTATTGATCTGTGCCTTAAAATATTTGGTGTGGCTTACTATCATATATGGGCATACGAATGTATAAGGGCAGGCTGAGACGAAGACCTCATTTCAAGATGGCTGCTACCTCCATTCCGGTTAGCGTTGTGAAGCATAAAATAAATAAACACCGAATACGTCGATACACACTGAAATCCGGGACTCCCGAGTGGCGCAGCGGTCTAAGGCACTGCATCTCAGTGCTAAGAGCGTCATTACAGACCCTGGTTCGATCCCGGGCTGTATCACAACCGGCCATGATCGGGAGTCCCATAGGGCAGCGCACAATTGGCCCAGTGTCAGCCGGGTTAGGGGAGGATTTGGCCAGGGTAGGCCGTTTTTGTAAAATAAGAATTTGACTGTCTTGCCTAGTTAAATAAAGGTTGAATAAAAAAATAAAACGAGGATCTCTTATTTGGCTGTCTGTGACCTACCGTTATTGACCACCAGCCCCGAGAGTCAAAATGTTTATTTTACACAACATTTTCACCAAACATCTAACAAGGTAAGCTTCCATTTGGTCTGTGTTTGCGTTATAGATACATGGCAGGTATGAAATTAATTATTAGGTTGGTAGGAACAAATCTAGCCTATTGTCAATGTTATCTGATGATGTATGACTTAATGGCAATGTGAATGTCCACCGAGTGACTATATCTTTGCTCATTAAAAACATGACATCAGGCTCCTTATGCGCCGTAGGCATCCATTACACAGGGGATTGGCTACTATGGCACATTGATAGTCTTGTAGCCAATGAGATATGTTTTCTAGGGATATGCAGTTGACCTGGGTGAGAGAAAGCAAGGCCTAGAACCTTTTATGTATAATGAAAACTATTGCTACCTGGCCCAGAGACAAGCCGCACTAAGCATGCTACATTACATTGTAAAACAGATTTCATCGTTTAGCATAAAAGATGGCTTCTTAAGGGGGAAATAAACTAAGAATATCGAACAGGAAGCTAAAAAGAAGGCAGCTATGAATAAGCATACCGGCATAGAAGCTTTTAATAAAATACTACCGAATCAATACTAATCGGATCAGGGGAGCGATTTGGACAGCGAGGATTTCGACTTGGCCGACAGTATATTACATTTACGCAAATCATGAATGCTTTTAAAAATCTTTAAATGTATTACGTTCCAAATAAATGTTATCTTCCATGGAAATACATGGGTAGCCATGACAAAGGACCCCCCCCCCCCCCCCCCCAATAGTGATCGACTATCGAGGACCACTATGGGGCGATGTAGGCTTGTACACAATCTCCCAACCTTACACACACACTCTGTGTGGTTACAGTAGGCTAACATATATCAATGGTTTAATGAACAGCAGTAACATCAGGCAGGATTTAGGCTGCCAACTGCCTAGCCAGTTGTAGCTCAATCTTGGGTGCAATGATCACGTTCCCGCACTGAGTGACTGTGTGGACGCTCATTGATTTAACATTACGTTAGCCTACATGCTACACTAGTAAAGTTAGAAATTATATAGCTGTCGGCTATATTAGCCACAACTTACCGTTCTTTGAGCAGCTTCAAATGTCGAACAAAGTTGGAAACTGTTGCGCCTCTGTCTGTAATTTTCTTCCTGCATGTTTTGCAAGTTGCAATCTGTTTTTTTGTTGATACAGCGTCGTCTTTATAATTTTGGGTATCATCTTTCCAAGGGCTCCATCTGAATTCACCCGCCGACGTTCCTCTGCACTGCCACGCACAACTTTTTCTCAGCTGGCACAATTTGATTGGCTGCTGTCCGATTCAAACTGTAATCCATTAAATGAAGAGTTGATGCACTGCACACTTTTTAATAGGATCATTTTTAATATTTGGGCTTGGGGAGGGTATCAAGTCAAAAGGCTCAAGTCCAAATCAAGTCACGAGTCATTGGTATTAAAATCAAAGTCGAGTTGCAAGTCATCATAGTTGTGACTGGAGTCCAAGTCATGTGACTCGAGTCCACACCTCTGATAAGAGGGGTTGGCTACAGTAAATGGTTTCATTCACCACAAGCAGATGGCCAAAGCCCTCTCTCCCAGTTGGCCTTCGAGAGCAGCTGGTGTTGGAAATGGCCGAATTGGGGGCCCAAAGCACCATCACAAGACCCCCACTCAAGGTGAACGCCACTACCCAACACGCATACCAAAAGACAAAAGGAAGAACTGCAAGCATTGCACAAAACACAAAAGGGGGAAAAGGGGGGATGCCAGATCTTCTGTCTGAAATGGCAGTTCGCTTTTTGTTTCCTGGCAGAGAGGGACCGCTTCAAAGACTATCATGACATGCACAAGCTATGGTGAAAGTGAAATCTAATCACCTACACCTGGGATGTAAATCCAACACGAATGCCATTTGTAAATAGTTCAGCTTATTTCTATTTTTGCACCTTTTTTAGTGAAGGACACATGTCTAAACAAGTTTATGTTTGAGAACACATTTTTATATATATTTTATGTAAATCTGTTGCTTTTATATTGTTTTGTATGTGGGGCCAATACATTGGATATGCCTAGGCTAAAAGATCAGGCACTTTGGAGAGGTTGAAAAAAAAAAACACTTGGATATCCCCTGTATGTACCCCGACACCACAACAATGTTTGAGAGAGGTTGGTGTTGTAGAAATGTAGTTTTTATAGTGAACAATAATTTTTAGGCACGTCCAGTGTGCAAAAACACTTGAATGTACCCTGGATACCCCATAACACCACCACAATGTTTGAGTGAGGTTGATATGGTATGAATTGCGTTTTCATACTGAACAAATAGCATTTAGGGATTGCAAATATGTAATAGCACTGGAATTATCTAATTTACAGACATGCCACTTTGGAGAGGTTTAGGGACACTTGGAAATGTCCCGTGACCACACCTGAAACCACTTACTAAAACATCTGCCCATTTCTAGTTGTTGGGTCTATCAATCCCATTTAAAAAAAAATATTTTTCACATGTTGTGGAAGCCATCTGATGTGTTTCCAGCTCTGGGAATCAATAATTCACTCATAGCTTGTCAATGAAAGACAACTTTCAAAATAAAAAAACAAAACAAAATGTTATTTTGTGTGTGCTTGATCTTGTGTATTCTGAACTATGTAACGCCTATCTATCTGCTGGTTATTTCCTCAATTTTTTTTTTTACCTTTATTTAACTAGGCAAGTCAGTTAAGAACAAATTCTTATTTACAATGACGGCCTAGGAACAGTGGGTTAACTGCCGGGGGCAGAACGACAGATTTGTACTTTGTCAGCTCGGGGGTTTGAACTTGCAACCTTCCGGTTACTAGTCCAACCTTCCGGTTACTAGTCCAACGCTCTAACCACTAGGCTACCCTGCCAATCTCCCAGATTTCTTCTTTCCAAATATACCAAGTTATGGCATGTCAGATTTTGTGTCACAAGCCTACCTACACACAATACCCCATAATGTCAAAGTGGAATTATGTTTAAAATAAAATTTAAAAAATGACAAATTAATGAAAAATGAAAAGCTGAAATGTCTCGAGTCAATAAGTATTTAACCTCTTTATTACTGCAAACCTAAATACGTTTAGAAGTAAAAATGTGCTTAACAAGTCACATAAGTTGAATGGACTGTGTGCGCAATAATAGTGTTTAACATGATTTATGAATGACTACCTCATCTTTGCACCCCACACATACAATTATCTGTAAGGTCCCTCAGTCGAGCAGTGAATTTCAAACACAAATTCAATAACAAAGACCAGGGAGGTTTATCAATGCCTCACAAAGACGGGCACCTATTTGTAGATGGGTAAACAAAAATGGAATATCCCTTTGAGCATGGTGAAGTTACTACAAAGATACAGGCATCCTTCATAACTCAGTGGCCGGAAAGGAAGGAAATAACTCAGGGAATTCACCATGAGGCCAATGGTGACTTTAAAACGGTTACAGAGTTTAATGGGTGTGATAGGAGAAAACTGAGGCTGGATCAACAACATTGAAGTTACTCCACAATACTAACCTAATTGGCAGAGTGAAAAGAAGGAAGCATGTACAGAATAAAAATATTCCAAAACATGCATCCTGTTTTCAGCAAGGCACTAAAGTAATACTGAAAAAAATGTGGCAAAGCAATGAACTGAACAAAAAGTGTTATGTTTGGGGCAAATCTAATACAACACGTTACTGATTACCTCTCCTTATATTTTCAAGCATAGTGGTGGCTGCATCATGTTATGGGTAATCGTTAAGGACTGGGGAGTTTTTCAGGATAAAAAAAATAAACAAAATGGAGCTAAGCACCGGAAGAATACTAGCTTTCCACCAGACACTGGGAGATGAATTCACCTTTCAGCAGGAAAATTACCTAAAACACAAGGCCAAATCTACACTGGAGTTGCTTACCAAGAAGAAAGTGAATGTTCCGGAGTGGCCGAATTACAGCTTTGACTTAATTTTACTTGAAAATATATGGCAAGACCTGAAAATGGTTGTCTAGCAATGATCAACAACCAATTGACAGAGCTTGAAGAATTTTGAAAATAATTGGCAAATGTTGCACAATCCAGGTGTGGAAAGCTCTTAGAGACTCACAGCTGTAATCTATAAAGTATGGTCTCAGGGGTGCAAATACTTAAGTAAATGAGATATTTCAATAAATTTCAAAAAACAAGTTTTCCCTTTGTCATTATGGGGTATTGTGTGTACATGGGTGAGAGAAGAAAATCTAATCCATTTTGAATTCTGGCGGTAACACAACAAAATGGGGAATAAGTTATGAATACTTTCTGAAGGCACGGTGGCTCTCAAAAAGTATCATTATCCAATTTCAAAATGTTTTTTTTTTTACAGCTATATGCTTCTATAGTATAAAACTCTAACTCACCATTTGGATATGGTGTTTCGCAGAGCGTGAGGAAGTCTACGATGGGATAGTTCATCTCCAGGAGGGCAGTACTCTTCCCATGCATCACCGTCAGACAGGCTCTCCTGCACCCTGTGTCATAGGACAGGCCTCCAGACATGACCACAAAGGCGTCCCTAGATAAGAAAAAACAAGTACAGTAAATAAATAATACAAGACCTATCATATGCTCAAGTGTGTCACAGGACAACGTGTGGGTCCCTGGACTAGCCTTTATTTATTATTGTTTATTAGGACAACCAATCACTCACCCAGCTCTTGTCGTTTTGTACTCCACTTTAAGGATAGGTTTACATGGTTCTGGCTTCTTTCCATCCTTGGGCTGCTTACCTGAGATGTCATTTTGCACACACAAAAAAATGTATTTCTGTAGACTGATTTATAGAACTCGTAAACATGTATTTCAATTCCCACATAAACATGTAGTCTATCATAACTAATTTAGGCATGCTCAAATTGTTAGCTAGATTACTTGTTGGTTATTACTGCATTGTCGGAACTAGAAGCACAAGCATTTCGCTACACTCGCATTTACATCTGCTAACCATGTGTATGTGACAAATAACATTTTATTTCAAATGAAATTGTATTCGTCACATGCGCTGAAAAATGTATTTGCCACATGCGCTGAATACAACAGGTGTAGACCTCACAGTAAAATACTTACTTACAAGCCCTTAACCAACATTGCAAAGATTAAACCATTTTTTAAAAGTTGCTAAATAAACTAAAGGAAAAATAGTAACACAAAATAATTTTAACAAGGCTATATACAAGGAGTACCGGTACCGAGTCAATGCGCAGGGGTTCGGGTTAGTTGAGGAAATTGAAGTAATATGTACATGTAGGTAGGAGTAAAGTGACTATGCATAGATAATAAACAGAATGTAAATGTGTGTGTGTGTGTGTAGCGTCAATATGCATGTGTGTGTGTTTTGTGTGTGTCCGTGTATGTGTGTGTGTGTGTGTGTGTGTGTGTGCGTGTGGTTAGAGTCCAGTGAGTATACACCAAGCCCGTGCAAGAGTCAGTGCAAAAAATAATAACAAATAAGAATAAAATAAGGGGGTCAATGTAAATAGTCCATTTGATTAACTGTTCAGCAGTCTTATGGCTTGGGGGTAAAAGCTGTTTATGAGCCTTTTGGTCCCAGACAAGGTGCTCCAGTACCACTTGCCATGTCATCGACTTGGGTAGCTCGAGTCAAAAAAATGTAGGCCCTTCTGACACCGCCTGGTATAGAGGTCCTGGATGGCAGGAAGCTCGGTCCCAGTGATGTACTGGGCCATACGCACTACTCTCTATAGGGCCTTGCGATCAGAAGCCGGATACTCTCGATGGTGCAGCTGTAGAGCTTTTTGAGGATCTGACGTTCCATGCCAAATCTTTTCAGTCTGCTAAGGGGGAATATGCGTTATCATGCCCTCTTCACAACTGTGTTGGTGTGTTTGGACTAGAGGTCGACCGATTAATCGGAAGGGCCGATTAATTAGGGCCGATTTCAAGTTTTCATAACAATCGGAAATTGGTATTTTTGGGGCCGCTGATTTTGCCGATTTAAAAATAAAAAAATGTTTATTTTTTATACCTTTATTTAACTAGGCAAGTCAGTTTAGAACACATTCTTATTTTCAATGACGGCCTAGGAACGGTGGGTTAACCTGCTCGTTCAGGGGCAGAACAACAGATTTTCACCTTGTCAGCTCGGGGATCCCAATCTTGCAACCATACAGTTAACTAGTCCAATGCTATAACCACATGCCTCTTGTTGCACTCCACAAGGAGACTGCCTGTTACGCGAATGCAGTAGAAGCCAAGGTAATATGCTAGCTAGCATTAAAGTAATCTTGTAAAAAACAATCAATCAATCATAAGCACTAGTTAACACATGGTTGATGATATTACTAGTTTATCTAGCGTGTCCTGCATTGCATATAATCGATGCAACGCTGGGGGATGATTTAACAAAAGCGCATTTGCGAAAAAAGCACAATCGTTGGACGACTGTACCTAACCATAAACACCAATGCCTTTCTTAAAATCAACACACAGAAGTATATATTTTTAAACCTGCATATTTAGCTAAAAGAAATCCAGGTTAGCAGGCAATGTTAACCAGGTGAAATTATGTCACTTTTCTTGTGTTCATTGCACGCAGAGTCAGGGAATATATGCAACAGTTTGGGCCGCCTGGCTCGTTGCGAACTAATTTGCCAGAATTGTACGTAATTATGACATAATATTAAAGGTTGTGCAATGTAACAAGAATATTTAGACTTAGGGATGCCACCCGTCAGATAAAATACCGAATTGTTCCGTATTTCACTGAAATAATAAATGTTTTGTTTTCGAAATGATAGTTTTCGGATTTGACCATATTAATGACCAAAGGCTCGTATTTGTGTGTTATAACTAAGTCTATGATTTGATAGAGCAGTCTGACTGAGCGATGGGTGGCAGCAGCAGGCTCGTAAGCATTCATTCAAACAGCACTTTTGTGCGTTTTGCCAGCAGCTCTTCGCAAGCACAACGCTGTTTATGACTTCAAGCCTATCAGCCTAATGGCTGGTGTAACCGATGTGAAATGGCTAGCTAGTTAGCGGGGTGCGCGCTAATAGCGTTTCAAACATCACTCGCTCTGAGACTTGGAGTAGTTATTCCTCTTGCTCTGCAAGGGCCGCGGCTTTTGTGGAGCGATGGGTAATGCTTCTTCGAGTGTGGCTGTTGTCGATGTGTTCCTGGTTCGAGCCCAGGTAAAGGCGAGGAGAGGGACGGAAGCTATACTGTTACACTGGCAATACTATAGTGCCTATAAGAACATCCAATAAATAAAGGTATATAAAATTCAAATTGTATAGAGAGAAATAGTCCTATAAATACTATATTAACTACAACCTAAAACCTCTTACCTTGGAATATTGAAGTCTCATGTTAAAAGGAACTTTCATATGTTCTCATGTTCTGAGCAAGGAACTCAAACGTTAGCTTTTTTACATGGCAAATATTGCACTTTTACTTCTCCAACACTTTGTTTTTGCATTATTTAAACCAAATTGAACATGTTTCCTTATTTATTTGAGGCTAAATTGATTTTTTATGATGTATTATATTAAGTTAAAATAAGTGTTCATTCAGTATTGTTGCAATTGTCATTATTACAAAAAAACAAAAACAAAAAAATTGTCAGATTAATCGGTATCTGCTTTTTTTGGTCCTCCAACAAACGGTATCAGCGTTGAAAAATCAGAATCGGTCGACCTCTAGTTTGGACCATGATAGGTCCCTAGTGATGTGGACACCAAGGAACTTAAAGATCTCGACCCGCTCCACTACAGCTCCGTCGATGTGAATGGGAGTGTGCTCGGCCCTCCTGTTCCTGTAGTCCACTATCAGCTCCTTTTTCTTGCTCACGTTGAGGGAGAGGTTGTTGTTATGGCACCACACT